>NC_085844.1:156422621-157107636 GCF_035594765.1 Anolis carolinensis | reverse complement strand
GGTTTTTTTTCAGGGATCAGCATTGTATTTGTCACATTGGCTTAAACTGACTCTTTCTTCCCTAGAAACTCACTAAGGATGAGCAGCAAAATTACTCAGGGACTGACACCAGTCCAGGAACGACCACTTTGAGTGAGTCTGGTGTAGTGCTATGAGTGGTGGGTTAGGACTCTGGGGAACGAACATTTAAATCCTTGCTGACCTATGGAAACACACAGCACACAGCAAGTCACACACTCTCAGCTTTGGAAGAACAAAACCAAATATCCTCTAAATAAATCTCACCAAGAAAACCCTAGCATAACTTCATCATATATTGGAGTTGATTTGAAGATATATAACAACAAAACTTATGAAGAGTTGTTCAGATCTAGCTAATGTGTTGACAATAATGTACAGCTCTCTGAATAAATAGTTATTAATGTATTAGTTAATCAAAGTACAGTAGAGTCTCAATAAACGGGCTGGCAGAATGTTGGATAAGCAAAAATGTTGGATAATAAGGAGAGATGAAGCAAAAGCCTATTAAACGTCAAATTACATTATGATTTTACAAATTAAGCAACAAAATATCATGTTTTACAACAGAAAAAGCAGTTCAATACATTATAACATTATATAATAATTACTGTATTTATGAATTTAGAACCAAAACTTGGTAATTTATTTAAAATCTGACTACAAAAACATTGACTACTAAATGGCAAACTGTGTTGGATAAAACAGAACGTTGGATAAGCGAAGGTTGGATAAGCGAGACTCTACTGTAGTAGTATTCTCCACTGAATCGTATCCATAAAACCAGCTGGGCAAGATCTTCAACTCAAAAGGGAACACTTCATGATTTTCCACTAGATGGCACAGCATAGCTTACCTCCATTTGGAATTTGCAATTGCCAGAAATGTTTGGAAGCAAAAGGTCATGAGAATATAATTTGGAAGGAGCAACATTTCTATTTCATTCTTAGAACCCAGAACACTCAAAAGTGGTGGGTGATTATGATGTTCTATCCAAGAATATTTCTATGGTACAGTGTTCCCTCACTTATCACTGGGGTTAGGTTCCAGGACCACCCGCAATAAGTGAAAATCCGCGAAGTAGGGATGCTATCTTTATTTTAATATTTATACATTATTTTAGTAATTATACACTATTCTAAATCTTTATCAACAAATCTTGTGTTGATAAAACTCCTCCTTCTCCTCCTATTGCTGCTTGGGCTCCCTTTGTCTCACTTTGGCTTCTCCTTCCTCCCTTCCTTAGGCTGTAAATTGTAATTTTTTATGATTTATAATAGTCTTTTAGAGTTTATTAAAAAACCGCAAAACAGCGAATCCGCAAAAAGTGAACCGCAAAGTAGTGAGGGAACACTGTAAATTACTGACCATAACCCCAAAAGGTCAGTTACGTGCATGTATACACAAAACAGGATACAGAGAACCAATTTCTATCTTTATTGTGACATTCTGAAGGACTTCCTGCTGCTTTTCAGCAGTGCGGCATATTACACCACACATGATTATGAGCTGCAGTTTCAGACCAGCTGAAGGACACTCTCAAGGAAATCCAAAACCCTCAAAAGAGTAATTCCTTATTGACCAACTGAAATGCAAAAAAAAAAAAAACCAGCATGCAAGTTTTCGAAGCTCTACTGGCTTCCTTATTATGCACATTTTAAAAAAATCATACAGGAGAAGAAAAGTGATGAAGTTAGAGTCAGAGGTCCATATTTTGTATCAGGTGTTGTTTCAAATGCCATAGTTCAGTTGGTTTGGAAGGGTCTTAACACAGGTAGAGGCCACTCCTCTTCTTGGCCATGTGGGGCTAAGGCTGGATCTACACTGCCTTATATCCCAAGATCTAATCCCAGATTATCTGATTATTCCAGATAATCTGGCGGTGTAGATTCAGGGCCCTTCCACACAGGCCCAAATCCAAAATGGATCACAGGTTTACCTGAGATGTCCAAACGATGCCTCAGGTAAACACAGATTAATCTGGAGCAAACTGGGATTTCCCAGTTGACTCCAGATTAATTTAACACCTGGAAAGGTTCAGACCTTACTGAAAGGACCAGATCTTTCCATGTGTGCGCCTGTAACGATTGACTTCTGGGACCGCAATCCTAGAGATCAATCCCCATTGCCATCCTGGTTCTTCAGGTATAAGAGCCTAATGGAGCAGGATGACTCCCCCACTATCCCCTCCCAGCCCCGTCCCCCCCCCCCCCAAAAAATCCATACTTGAGGAGCCTGGCTGCATGCTCTAGGCCTTCGGCGAAAGCTCCTGGCACATCAAAATCTCCTCCCCTTTCCAAACCTCCTGACACATCATTTATACGCAAAGAACACAGATGTCTATTATAAACAATGTATCAAAATGTATAGTAAACAATAATGGTCCAATATGAAAATTGTACACAATATGTATATTAGAGCACCATATATATTTCACGTTATCTAAAACATTACTATGACCTCTGAAATCATATAGGATTAACAGCAAAATAATATTTATCTAAGTATATCAAAACAAACAGGTAGATATACAAGTCTCCGTAGTCCTGGAAGGATTTCCTATAGATTTCAACCGAGTTAAACACCGATTGGAATTAAACAGTCTAAATCTGGGGTTGTTGTATGTCTTTCGGGCTGTGTGGCCATGTTCCAGAAGCATTCTCTCCTGACGTTTCGCCCACATCTATGGCAGGCATCCTCAGAGGTTGTGAGGTATGGAGAAAACTAAGCAAATAGGTTAATATATATCTGTGGAAAGTCTAGGGTGAGAGAGGTCAGTATGAATGTTGTGTAGTTAATCACTTAAATTAGCATTGAAAAGCTTATCTGCTGTCTTCTTCCTGCCTCTGGGGCATCCTTTGTTTAGAGTCGTTAACTGCCCTTGGTTGATTCATGTCTGGAAACCCTCTGTTTTCAGAGTATTGCTTTTTATTTACTGTTCTGATTTTTGAGTTTTGTAATACTGGTAGCCAGATTTTGTTCATTTTCATGGTTTCTTCCTTTCTGTTGAAGTTGTCCACATGCTTGTGGATTTCAATGGCTTCTCTGTGTAGTCTGACATGATAGTTGTTAGAATGGTCCAGCATTTTTGTGTTCTCAAATAGTATTCTGTGTCCAGGCTGGTTCATCAAATGCTCTGCTATGGCTGATTTCTCTGGTTGAATTAGTCTGCAGTGCCTTTCATGTTCTTTGACTCTTGTTTGGGCGCTGCGTTTGGTGGTCCCTATGTAGACTTGTCCACAGCTGCATGGTATCCGGTAGACTCCTGCAGAAGAGAGAGGATCCCTCTTGTCCTTCGCTGACCGTAGCATTTGTTGGATTTTCTTCGTGGGTCTGTAGATAGTTTGTAGGTTGTGCTTCTTCATCAGCTTCCCTATGCGGTCAGTAGTTCCCTTGATGTATGGTCTAAATCTCTCTATAATCCTAGAGGGATTTCCTGTGGACTTCAACTGAATTAAACACGAATTAGAACTAGACAGACTCAGTCAAAAACCAAATATAGTAAAAGCCATATAAAGTATAATGAAAGTCAATTCCAAAACAATGGAAAGGGATTCGTCATTAATCCTGGATATTGAATGGCTGGTTGTAGGCTGGAAGAGGTTTCATCGTGGATCACTTAGGCGATCCCTCGTAGTTTGAGGATGATTGTCTTCCATGTCTACTGTCTTGGGGGTGTGTCCATAGGTGGCTGAAGAGACCTATTCTTGATCTGCATGTTCTACTACAGTGAGGACATCGGTTTCCAGGTGGAAGGCAGTTCCGGACAGGGTTGGCTTGACGCGCCTTCCTCTTGGCACGTTTCTCCCTTAAGCCCTCCATTTGTGCCTCTTTGAACTCCGCAGCACTGCTACAGCTGACCTCCAATTACAGCGCTCAAGGGCCAGGGCTTCCCAGTTCTCAGTGCCTATGCCACAGTTTTTAAGGTTGGCTTTAAGCCCATCTTTAAATCTCTTTTCCTGCCCACCAACATTACAGTGTCCGTACGTTCCATGTTCCAAAGTTCATTTTAAATTTTTTGCCGCAGAGTGGTGACCCCTCTGGATGCGGCAGTCCAGTCAGGGATAAGAGAGGCAGACTATGTTTAGGGCACCTTTTCTAGCCCCTTCCCCATGTGGGGTGAGCAGAGCGGATCCTAAAACAAGCTGCTCAGTCATGGATACAGCTGCTGGACTACTCAACTGCCTCGGACCTTGAGGTAGAATGACTGAGTCCATATCCACCACCCATGTGCCAGTCTGTGACTAGGGGCTTCCAGATTTCACAGTCCTGCCCCCGTCGCCACTCGCTGATCGCCATGGGACTTTCGTTGGTTTGTTTTTTATTTTTCTTGGAAGACGCCTGTGTATGATTTTTTTAAATGTGTGGAGGTTGGTGCACGGCCGGTCAACACACAGTCTTCACAGAGTGAGGTCCCAGCAGTGCTGTGGTTAACACAATTAGAGTGGTTTCTATGTCTATTGCAGCCTTCTTCCGCCTTCACATGTATCATGTTATTCTCCGCCTGCTCCGCCGTTGAGGTCTTAGGGTCTTTGGATTGTTCTTGGTCTGGAACCTCCCCTGTGGCCCCTTCTGGGAGTGCAAGACTCTAGTGGCTGTGCCCTCAGGTTCATTGGAACATGCAAGCCCCCTCACCACAGCAAGGGGTTTCATCATGGATAACAGAGGTTATATGGTCGTTTACAACTGGTTTTCCCGGGTATATTTCCAGTTTCGGTTGTCCTTCCCAATTCCTCCCTGTCTAAAAAATAGTGTTCTCAAACTGTGCTCCTCTAGGTGTTTTGGACTTTAGCTCCCAGAAATCCTAACCAGTTCACCAGCAGTCAGAGCCGGCCCTAGGTATTTTTCAAGTGTAGGCAAACAGAATTTTGGCACACACCCCCCCCCAAACCAATCACTGAAAAATAAAAGCATTGGATAAGGGAAAATGTTGGATAATAAGGAGGGATTAAGGAAAAGCCTATTAAAGATCAAATTATATTAAGATTTTACAAATTAAGCACCAAAACATCATGTTTTACAACAAATCAACATAAAAAGCAGTTCAATACATGGTAATGTTATGTAGGAATTTCTATATTTGCAAATTTAGCACCAAACATTGAACAAGGATATAGGGTAGTGTGGACTTAGATAACCCAGATAGCCCCCGGTATTAAAAAAAAAAAAAAAACCCTCTAAAATCAGGACAATAAATAAAGAACAACACTCTGAAAACAGGAGAAATCCAGACAGTAAACAATCAGGGACAGCTAACACCTCCCAAAAAAAGATTCTCCAGGCAAGAAGAAGTCAGGCCTTGAAGCCACAGGGCCATTACATGCTAATCAAGGTGATTAATTAGAGTTCTTTCTCCCACCCTGGACCTTCTACAGATATATAAACCCCACTTACCTCACAATCTCTGAAGACCCCAAAGGCAGGCCCAGCGTGGGCACCTAGAGCCCCAAACACCTTCCTGTTGAGGCCTCACCAGGAAAGCCTCGCCAGGAAGGCGTTTGTTAATTTGGGGACCAGAGAAGTGCCGTTTCTCTGCTCCCCAAAGCCCCGAACTCCTTCCTGGCAAGAATGAAGGCGTTCGCAGTTTCTCTGCTCCCCAAACCGCCAAATGCCAGGAAGGCCTCACCAGGAAGGCCTCGCCAGGAAGGCATTCGGCGGCTTCTCTGCTCTGCAAAGTCCCGATCACCTTCCTGGCACCGCTTCTCTGCTCCCCAAAGTGGCAACCTCGGCTCCTTCCTTGCGAAGGGAGGTGCAGCGGCGGAGGCAGGCTGCAGGAGACAGGAGTTGCCTCGATGGCGCCTCCAACAAGATGGCGCCACAGGCAACTGCCTAGTTGGCCTGGTGGTTGAACCGCCTCTGCCAGCAGTTAGGAATTGTGGGAGCTGAAGTTCAAAACACCTGGAGGAGCGTAGTTTGGGAAACTCTGATCTAGTGCAAAGCAGATAATCTGGGATCAGATCCTGGGATATAGGGCTGTGTACAGTGTTCCCTCACTACTGCACAGTTCACTTTTCGCGGATTCGCTGTTTTGCGGTTTTTCAATAAATTCTAAAAGACTATTATAAATCATAAAAAATTACAACTTACAGATTAAGGAAGGGAGGGAGGAAAAGCCAAAGGGAGAGAAAAGGAGCCCAAGTGGCAACGGGAGGAAAAGGAGGAGATTTATCGACACACGTTTGGTTGATAAAGACTTAAAATAGTATATAACTACTAAAATAATGTATAAATATTAAAATAAATATCATCCCTTCTTCGTGGATTTTCACTTATTGCAGTTGATCCTGGAACCTAACCTCTGCAATAAGTGAGGGAACACTGTAGAGATCCATCCTAAGGCAAAAGACATCTTGAGATCTAGGTTACCATTAGGCTGGATCTACACTGCCCTATATCTGCTTTGAGCTAAATTATCTGGAACAGTCAGATAATCTTGGATTGAATCCTGGCAGTGTAGATTCATCCCAAGTGTCAGAAAGCTAGAGAAATCAATACATGGGCATGGGAAATCCATTTGAATATCTACTTGGAACTGGGAGTAACTCTCAAATTTCCCCACACCTTTAGTCAATCTTCCCTTCATTCGCTCCTCCAAAAGAAGGAGATGGCTGCCACCAAGAGTGAATTTCTGAGCACAGTTAAAATTCAGGAATGAATCAACCTCACTGCACCTTCAGGCAACCTCTCTTCACCTTTAAGTTTGTTAAGCAAAAGTAGCAAAGAAAATGAGGTCATGTGGTACAGTAAACTCTTGGACTGTTTGTTCATCGCCCTTCCATTCCCTGAACTTCTGTTTCTGCTCTATAAGAAAAATTTGAAGAGAGTGCAGCTGAACAGGGAAATTAGTCTTGCTACCATAGTTAGCTCTTTCTCAACCCATCACTTCATAAGCATATACTTTGTATAATATGCAAATATGGTTACCTGGCACTGGGAAACTAGAATATTGTTACTCTAAAGGGTAGAAAATAAATTCCTAATGCCTGGTGAGTGTAGGGCAAAGAGTTAAAAGAGGGAAAGCTTTGAATTCCAGTCTTTTCTTGAATGGGCAGTAGTGTGAAAGGAGGGGGGAAATAGTAATTCTAAAAATGGCAAAGGAAAAAAGAAAAAACAGTTCTGGAGAGGGATGATATCCAAGAGTTTCTAACCCAGGCAAACCTAGTATAAACTTTACACCTGCTGAGGTGAAGAGAAAGAAAGCCTGACCAAAAGTGCTGGTAATCGAAGAAAAAGAAAAAGTACTACAATACAGACCATACTCAAGTAAAGCTAGTACTCAAATAAAACTTGTACTATATAAAAAGTAAAGCCATTAGGAACAGTTGAAAGATTTGGGCTATGTTTATCCTAGAGAGAATGCATTTAAAAAGTGCTATCATAATCATCGTCAAATACCTAAAACACTTATCACATTGTGGGAGCAATTTAATTTTTCTGTTGCTTCAGAGGGCGGAATCTGAATCAATGGGTGCAACACACATAGAAAGTGATTTTGAATAAATATTCAGAACTTCTTAATTGCAAATTTATTAGCCTGGTAGATGATGGACTCTTATTAGTTTGAGATATTTTGGCAGAGGCTGGATGGCTATCTGTACCAATTCATTGCCAGTATCAGCCAGAGTGTGGGTGGTTTGTACTTGATGACCTGCTTTGGCTGGTGTTCTATTACTAGTTTGTTGTGTTGTATATGAAAGCTTCATTCATACAGACTTCATTTTAAAACTATCTTTTTATGACTCAGTTTGTGGTGTTCTTGATTTGAGGTTATTCAAGATATTCAATTGCAAAGTGATATTTTTAAAGGGGAAAATATAATATAAATCTGTGCGATGAAGTAATACAGCCACTTCAAACCATATGCAATGAACACATTGTATGCAGATTTTAAAATATATTTTCTTTGTAGCAGATTTCACAAATGCATGTCTATTCAGGCTGATGGAGCACATTTAAAAGCTCAGTTAAAATGGAGAAAAAGAAGAAGAGTGTGTTAACTTCTTCACTTTTTCTATAGCAACATTCAAAATGGGATTTACTTGTGTCACAAGTAGTGAAATCTGTGAGATCAAAATGGTCTATAGGGGTCACAGAACTTACCATTTGTGAAAAATGTGAACCATTTGTTAATTTTTAAAGAATATCACGTCAATCTAATCCAGTAACCAGCTACCTAAAGAAGCCAATTAGAGGCTTCTGGAAACTCACAATATCAATATGAGGACAGCAGTTTATGTCTTTACAGTAACTATTTACTATTCAGAGCTAGCATGCTTAAATGAGAGCTGTGTTTTCTCCTTTTTTGTCACACTTTCCCAGTTATGTTTGACATATGAACCAGCTGTCAGATGAAACTATCATTTACTATTCTAAATGACATTCAAGGCCACGCACTCCCACTGGATTCAACAGACAGGATGTTGGTTTGCTTTCCTTTCTAATGCAGATTTAGTAAAACTGATTTTTCAAGCAGCTTACCTCTAGGAGCCATGGCTTGAGTTTTCTGTCCAGCAGAATATCAAAACCAAGAACTTCAAAGCAAACACTGTCACTTCCTGGAGACTGCCCTGGTCTACACATACGGTAAGCATGAAGGACATGTGGCTCTGCTACTATGAGTGTCTTCACCACTAATTCCTGGGAGATTGTACAGTAAATTGGGTTAGCAACTGGCATTTGGTCTATTTTTTAAAAAAACAAATCTTTTTATTTTAGAGTACAAAAAAGATATTAAAACACATTCAAATATAGAAGTTGGCCATATAGAAGGACCACAGTTCTTTCCAGTGAAATCACAAAATAAACAGTGAATTAAAAATAATTTTAAGATTGAAATCAGAAATACTGAAAGCATGCTAGCAGTTTTATTGAATGCATTTCAACAAAACCTTGAAATGCCAACAAGAGCAATCTGATTTTTTGTCCATTTGTCACACTCAAGCATCTTGCCCTCCGGGAATGATAGTTGTTCATATAGCAAAAATGCTCTCAGGTTTATGCTCTAATAATTCAGCCATATGAAAAGTGTATATTAATGAACAGTCAAGTAAATGCTCCTAAAGATGAATAAAAAACCAGATAGGGTTACACTCCTATTGAAAAAGTGAGAAATGTAGTTAATATAAGCACCAGCGTTGTGTAGTGGCTTGAACATAATTCTACAACTCTAGAGGCCAGGGTTCAATTCCATGATCAGATATGGAAACCCACTGGTTGATCTTGGGCAAGTCACCCCCAGACCCAGAAAACCCCATGATAAGGTTGCCTTTGGGTCTCCATAAATTGGAAAAAACTTAAAGATAAATGGCCAAAATTGTTAATATGCCAACAAAAACATAAAAACAGCTATTGCATATTAGTTTTCTCTTACTGAAATATCATTCCAGAATTTGGAAACGTCAAGGTGATTTGTTTGCAGAAACTCAGTAAACCACTTTATAGAGCGCTTACTGCCTTTATCTTCGGTTTCATCCCGTTCAAAATTCTCATTATGCTTATTCACGGAGTAGTTGGTCAGGTGCATATACAGCTGGCTCTAAAATCAAGGGAAGTTTTGTTTTAAAAGATTCCATGGAATGCATTAGAAAGACAGCACACAAATGTTTTAAAACTAGTGACAGGGGCAGAAGATTAAACTTTTAAAGGTAAAACATTACACCATAAAACATGATATAAAATTACTTATTGGCAAGATGAAGCTACTGCTGATGCATGGCATAAGTTCATATGCAAGGTGGCAGATATGAACTAGAATTATATTTCTTTAGCTAGAATGCGCTGACTTCACTAAAGACTTTACTCATTTTTTTTTCAAATGAAAGCAATTTAATCAATTGTAGAATTAACACACTGACACCATTTTAACTGCCATGGCTCAATGCTAAACAGTCATTGGAGTTGTAGTTTTACAAGGTCTTTAGCCTTCTCTGCCAAAAATGCTAGTGTCTCACCGAACTACAAATCCCAGAATTCTAAACCATTGAGCCATAGTAGTTAAAGTGGTGTCAAATTGCATTGATCCTACAGTGTAGATACACCCAAAGGAAAGCAAGATCAACCAAATAGATTTACACTATATAATTGGCCATCTTTCATTTGATATCTATACGAAATTGTTTCATTTCTAAACTGTTTTATCTTGTACTATGAAGTGCTTTGTTTAACTTTTAACATCCACTTACCAGGTTTGAATCATTGGGAGGATGATATTTCTCTGTGCCCATTCTCACTAGCCCATCATGATATAAAAATATTTTTAAAGGATCACAAGAAGTCACCAGAATATATATCCTTAAATCAAATTTGTAGCCTTCCATAAGAAAGGGCTTGTCAAGGTATTCCTGGACTATCAGGTGTTCTTGAGAATGCAACTTTTCTCCATTTCTTGTAAGGGAGATCCTGGTGAAAAGCATAAAATATGTTGAAAACACTGAAAGAAAAAATTAAAAAATACAATTTTTATTAAATTAACTTTATCAATACAGAGATTTGGGTTTATCATTAGCTTATATCAGGCTCAGGAAATGTTGTTTCCTTTAGCCATATACATTAAGGTAGCCACATGGTATGGTATAATAAGTATTTATATACACATTCTACTTCTGTATGTAAGAGTATGTAAGAAAACAATACAAATGACACTCAGCACTCCGAAACCTAAAGATGCTGTGTTTCCTGTACTGTCAGTCCAGGCAATCATACCTATCTGGTGCTAATAGAGAATTGACAGCAGTAAAATCTTACAATTGTGGATTTAAACCAGCTTGCTAACTCGTGCTATTTTTCTTATAGTTTATCCATCTGCTCCACTGTAAGTTCCATCAATCATGTTTCTAGTTCCTACACATGTCTACTGCAAACAATCCTGACCAGGCAGGCTGTCAAGGATTTGTTTGACGATTTCATACTTAACTAGAATGAGTTTTATCTTGCTATCTTTTTTAAAGTATTATTTACTGGTGTTAAGCTTGTGCAAATATTATTTGTACTAGATAAAATCCGAACAAATGCATGTTCTCAAGTTATTGGATTAGCGTGGGGGGGAGGGATTTTTGTCCACTATTTGGTGCGGAAAATTTGTTATCATTTTCCTTTAATATACATAGCATATTTAATATAACTCATATTACTGAATTTGTCTATCGTCTTCCACAGAAAAAGAAATCCATCCCTAGGGTAATTTACACTAATAAAAGTAGCAAAAAGAAACACATGATCAAGGGATCTTCTTTATGTCATACCCATGCCCCATTGCCCCATTAGCTGGCTTGACTATGAACGTTTTCTGTCTGCGTTTTCTCTTGAGTTCTTTCACATAGTTCTGGAATTGTGTATACTCTGCTGGGAATATCCAAGTCCGAGGAATAAAACTGTATTCCTGAGGCAGAGATTTGATCATTCTGCAAAACAAAAGAAGGGCATCAGTGTAACAGGTTTTTAATAGTTTGGCATTTATGCTTGCTCCATTTCCGTGTCATTCATTAAGATACGTAGCCTCTGGCAACACAATCCTAGAATGGTTTATGGAATAATAAGAACCAATGAATTCATTAAGGCTCATTCAGCTACGCATACATAGGAATTCAGATTAAATATTCCACTGGAGCCAATGCCATCAGTTACAGCAAAGTTGTGCACCAAAAGGATATAAAATCAACCTGTAAAATGCAACCTGAAAATGTTAACTGGCAAGCTTAGTATCTGTACAATTACTAACAAAAGAGCAAAAGATAAATATATTTGCCAGTACAGATAGTTATTCAACTGTTTTGTATTTTATGGCTTTCTCCATCAACGAAGAAAGAAGCCTTACACAACATAGATTATCCCTTATCCTAAATTTCAAAATACTCCGAAATCTGAAACTGTTGACATAGATGGCTGAGATAGTTTTCTGATGGTTCAATATACACAAACTTTCTTTTATACATTTTTTAAAAAATATTATATAAATTTATCCTCAGGCTATGTGTATAATGTGCATATGAAACATGAACGAGTTCTGTGTTTAGATATTTCCAAGATATCTCATTATGGGCAATATATGCAAATATGGGCATTCCAAAATCTCATAAAAGCCAAAATCAAGGGAATAACTGAGGAAATTATTTTTTAAAAACTCCTGTCTGATCTCTCTCTTCCTCCAATTGTTAATTCAAGCTCTGTCTAAGGGCCCTTCTACACGGTCAAATAATCCAGATTATCAAAACAGATGATCCACATTATTTGCTTTGAACTGGATTATATGAGTCTGCACTACCATATAATCCAGTTCAAAGCAGATGATCTGGATTTCATATAGCAGTGTAGAAGGTGCCTAAGATTATAAAATCTAAACTAAAGAATTTCAGAGTTCCAATTGCTCTCCGTTTGTGCTTCCTTTGAACCACCTGCTGTGAATCAGCATGAATTTACCAGTAGGGTCATTTAGCTACCCCTCCCATTTAACCTGGTAACTTCTGTATTTTAGGGCCTGTGTGGAAGGGCCCTGAGATGGAAGAGAAATAAATGTATTTATGTGAATTATCATTATTTGCAAGCCAGTGGGACCTTCCAACTGATGTCTTCTTATGAGCTGGTCATTGACCATAATAAAGTGAACTTGAACTGATGTCTTGGTCTCTTTCACACTATACAAGTCTGGTGCTGTAGTTCCAATTTAACAGCCCTGATTCCATCCTACACTGGAATTTGCAGGTTAGAGAGGGATACGTAGAAGAAAACTCCTCTATTGCCTCACCAAACTACCAATGTAGAGATCCCATAGGATACAACCATAGCAGTTAAAGTAACATCATAGTGCTATAAATGTGTAGTGTAAAAAAGCCTCTTGAGACACCTAGGGTTTGAGGAATTAATACAATTATTTGTGAAACAACACCAGGAAGTGCAGAGGTAGTGTTCTCATGTCCACCATATGATAAAGATAAAGCCAAAAAAAGACATAACAGCTTTGCTGATACTGTATTATTTCAGCTAGGACTTGGTGCAGAACCACTATCCTGGATGTTGCAATTACTCATCTTGGCTACAGAAGTTTAAAAATGCCAAGCACAGCTGTAAAACCAGGATTGGAGCTAATAACATCAAGGCCTTGGTACAATAAGTGGCCTGTTATAAAAGCGCTTAGCTAATTGCATAACAAAACACTTTTTAAAAAAGAAAAGGCATAATTGGCACTGTAATTTTTATTTTGTTTTACAAGCCTTATAGTCACAAAATATTGGCTCTGCACTTATTCAGTATATTGCTAGTAAGTTATCATATGTGTAATCATTTATTGTTTATGGCCCAGCAAATTCAATCTTGTTGATGTCCTTAATGCCTGGAGGACACTACAGTTGTATTTTCCTTTATTTAAACAAAAACGTGGTTCATCATTTGACTCATTATCTGGTTATTCCCTGTATAAATACTATACAACAATAAATGACTGAAATATTTTCCCTGACAATTGAGAATATACAAAATAGGCATATTCGATTAATTAAAAAATGTTTCAAAAATCAATACGAAATTAGGGAGTGCTGGTGTTTCATTTCTAAAGTGTTTCTAAAGTATCATTAGTAAAACTTTCATTACTATAACATAAGTAACAAAATGTCATTACTTTTTTGTTATAGTCACTATGCAAGTGGGGAAACTTCAGGGGCTGCTTTCTCCCACATTTTTACAGCTATTGAGAGGAAACTTGTTAGAATGGTAGAACACATGTACCACTGTTAGCCCATCAAGATTCAGAACGTTTCACTGTCTAAAGTTTTTATAAATAATATTTTTTTTAAAAACTACAAGAGCTATCTCCTTGAATTTTCTATACAATGATACAAGATAACAGGGGATCATTCTCCCAGCTTTCAGAAATATTCATGCATCTTCTAATTTTAGCGAATTGTTTAAAGTTTTGACTAAAACACTTTTTAAATACCCACAACAGCTATCTCATTGAATGTCTCTCATATTAACCAATAGAACTTCCATTTAGGGATTTCTTCCCAGTCCAGAACACAAATTTACTTACTAGAAGTATCAGTCAGTTCTCCTCTTTGCAGATTCAACAATTTATTGGCACTCTAGCTAGCTGCCACTATGGAAGGAAAATAGCTCTGCCCTATCCTGACTGGGGCTTTCTGATGCTGAGCAAAATTCTGGGAAATATAGTTTAGGGCAAGGCCTTTTGAATTCTCTGGCATTGGGCTCATCTTCCCAGAGTTCTGTGCTTTCTCAGTCTCTTTCCCAGTGAACTTCACTTTCACCCTGCTGCTTTCCTCTCCTCATGGCAAGAGGCCATTAATTTAAAGAGGAAAGGCAGCCTTTTTTGCTTTGCTTTGCTTCCTGAAAATTAAACTGACTTTGGGAGGCTTCTGAGATGTACAAAATTCAAACGAAAAAGTATTGGGTAGGTTTTGATTGTTAAGTTTTTGTCACAGGCCATGCCCATGTGTCAGATATGACATCGTGAGTACAAATTTCACAAATTTGATACAACTTATGACAACTAACAAAAAATGGCACACCCCTAATACAAAACTACTTTCTGATTGGGGATAATCTGTGATGGCTTTCACATATCCTTGTCGCTAAGTGATGAACAGGATAGCCAGAAACAGGGGCAAAGGCTCAACGTTTTATGTTCCAAAGTAAACAGACATAGCTCCACATGCATGTAGCAGCCATTTTTCCTTTTGGACTTAAAAGCACTGGTTTTCTTCTTATGCAGTAATCCACAAAGCAATGAGACATTCAACTAATAGCAATATTGATGTCATTCCATGGGGGTGGGGGGGCGGAATCCATTCTATAGGATACCTTTGGTTTTCTCAAACACTGTCTTTTCATTAAAGAAGAACTTTTAAAAGTTATAAAATTTGAATATTGATTAGTACAGAAATGTCCTCAAAGAGCCTATGACATCTTTACACCTGTTCGAAATGCAAGCTGATGACCCTTGAACCAAATACTTTTCCCTGTGTCCTACAGTAGTTCCTGCACTGGTAACTTCCCATTTATATTATCGCAAAAGGCTGTACAGACGGCTGCCATTGAGGATGACATGAATCCCCAGTTAGTATAAAATAGGTAGCCAGAACACTAGCAGAAGACCATATAGAAACTGCATGGCATTCAATGTACTGTCAAAGACTTTCAAAGCTGAAATCACAGCCATGCAGCCTGGAAACCACACAACACCCCACTGTATGACATTTATTTTAAAGAACATTGGTCTCCAGTACTTTTTCTAGACCAGGTTCAAAGTGCTACAACTGTTTGCCATTGCTTTCCAAACCTCTCCTTTGACAATCCTTACAAAGAGCAGAGATGTAAATAATATTCTCATTTCTTTCATCCTTGACTAGAAAGAGCATTTTAACATTTGGAATTATCCTGAAGAGGGGCGGGGAGACAAGCAAGTTTTGTTTTGGTTATATTAGAGCAAAAACAGTTGCACAAAAGCACTTGCAATCTTACCCAGTCCAGATAAAACTTTCAAAATGTTTCACTCTTATGTGAAAAAAGCAAAATAATTAAAAATGTACTTCCCGAAATAAGAATATCAACCAATGCAACACAGATGTGGAAAGTCAAGAGTTCTTCTAAGGTGTTGAAAATTAGCTTGTGTGTCCTTTGGCAATAGAGCACATCTCTGCAAAAGGCAAACATCAAAGCAGCTACAAGGAACAAATAAACTGATTGCAACAGATTATGACAGTCCATCTACATCTATTGCCTTATTTTGCATGGCAGTGAATTGCATGTCAGAATGTATTAGCTTCTCAAAGTAAAGGAGAAAAGAAAGGTAGCAACAAAAATATGGAGTAAGACAACACATTGCCACATTCCATTTCATCAGCTAATGTTTTCACACATATCAGCCACATGCCATTGTTCCCTTTTTCAGTCACAAACTTGCCTTGAGACATCATTATTAGAACAAGAGGAAAGAGGAGCTTTGTTTTGCTACATCTACAGTATGTTCACTCAAAAATAACTTGAAATAATATTCTGTGTGCATATGAACACATGCTTCTCTCTGCTCCTATAAATTTAGTTCTTTGTGGGGGAATTACTCAATCTTAAACTACCTTCCTTGTTGTGAATGCACCTTTGGAGACTGTGAATGATAGTGGTGGGATCAGGAGAGGAAGGAAAAACCCTCGCGAGGAGGGCTCGTTGGAGGATTTGTTTAGGAAAAGGGTCAGGGAGACTGATGGGGAGTCTTCTGAGGAGGATTCATGTGGGAATCCTGAGGTGAGAATGGATGCTGGGGAACAGGTGTTAACGGAGGAATCGGGCACGGACTGGGCACGGGCACCGGAGATGTTTGGGGACGAATCGGGGCCCATGGATACTGCTGATGCTGGAGAAGCTTGGGTGTCTTCAGAAGCAGATCCCACTTGGTCTGCTTGGAGGAGAGAGAGGGGGTCCACAGATGTGGATAGAGTTGGGCATGGGCAGGATGATTGGGACTCTGATGAGGAATTCGGAACACCTGACCCCAGGGCATTGGCTGTGTGGAGTTTTGATTCAGATTAAGAAGTTGAGGCACCTGCTCTTTGGGCGTGGATAGTTTGGAAGCCCAGGGAGACCTGGATATATTGGGGTTGTTTGGCCATTATACCTTACGTGTGGTAAGGTGTTGCTGGGCACCATTGGGTTTCCTGTGTGTGTCACTGAAGACTGGACTGGGACTTTGCAACGGATGTAAGTTTAATCTGGGTTATTCTGCAACGGAAGGCTGAAATTGTGTGGGTTTTCCTGGACTGCACTGTTATTACTATTTTGTATTAGCTGCTGTTCGCCCTCATTGCTTTGGCTCTCTGTGCCATTTCGTGTTGTGACCTTCTTGGATGACTTCAACCTCTCGAACCTTGGACCTTGGACTGGAACTTGACTTGGCTTTGCTCTTCGCTCTCAATCCGTGGCTTCGCGTCGTTCTCTATTCCGTGGCTGTCTGCTGTTGCTGACTACTACCTTCACTCCTGATACTGACGCTGTCTGCTTATCCTGACTTTGGACCGGCTTGATGCTTTCCCACTCTGCTCCTTTAACTCTTGGTTTGGTGTATGTTCCAGCAGCTGTTGCTGCGAACTTGCCAACATCTCGCTGTTTTGCTGGCTTTGCTGCTCTCAACTGGGAGTTCCCTAGCTCAGTTTGGGTGTTTGTTTGTTTTGAACTCCTATTTGTACTTTTGAGTTTTGGGAAAGGTTTGTGGGCTTCAATACTACTTGCTTTAGTTCATGCCTCCGTTTTTCAGCCCATTGTGAACTTTTGGGTCAAGTTCTAGAACTTTAAGTTTAACCTGGATTATATCTCTCACTAATCCGGTTTATTTGCCAGTTCTTGTTTTTTTGGGGTTTTATCCGCTTTTTCTACTTAATAACACTGAAAGTTAAGTGTTTTAAGTCTTTTTAGTTTGTTGAGCTATTTTTTGGACTGTTGCTTTAATAAACTCTATTTTGCTCTCTAATTGGCATCTGACTTTTGACATTCCTTCTGCCCAAATGTCTTCTTTCCACAATTTAGACTCTCTCATATCTAGACACAATTTTGAATTTCATTTCCAATGATAGTTTAGTAAACTAGGGCCCCAAGAGGCTCAACACACAACTGGAGCCTCATTCAGATAGTCTTCTGCCCCCAAAAGGTCCCATTTCTACATACAGAAAAATAAACTATTACATTTCTTGAGAAGCCCCTGCTGGCACAGCGGACTAAACCACTAAGCTGCTGCACTTGCTGACTGAAAGGTCGGTGGTTCGAATCCGGGAAGCAGGGTGAGCTTCCGCTGTTAGCCTCAGCTTCTGCCAACCTAGCAATTTGAAAACATGAACTGTGAGTAGATAAATAGGTACCGCTCCGGCAGGAAGGTAATGGCGCTCCATGTAGTTATGCTGACCACATGACCTTGTAAGTGTCTACGGACCACACCAGCTCTTTAGCTTAGAAATGGAGATGAGCACCAACCACAGAATCGGGCACGACTAGACTTAATATCGGCGGAAAACCTTTGCCTTTATCTTACATTTCTTGAATGGACTAATAAATGCATCTTACTCGTGGTGTTTAACACAGGGACATTCATTAAAAAGAAGAATGTCATATTTCCCATTTCTGCAACTACTGTCCATCAAAAAAATATGGTGAAAGGTTTGTTTTTTGAAAGATCCCAAGGGTAGTGTTTTATTTTAAATAGGTTGTCCCCAGTCCCATGAATTACATGAAAACTGCGAGGAAGACAAATCAAACCTCAAATGAATGTCCATCAATTTTTTTTGTTTCCATCTTTTAAAAAAACCATTTATTCACATTATCAAAGTCATGAGTAGGGACTACTGGTGAAAACAAGCCCTTAGCTCCACCAAAGTTGCCCAGTTCAATGTTGGTTGCATAAAGGATGAAAATGATAAGTTGTGTCCAACATCACAATAGTAGAAAGATTTTATTTATTTATTTCGTGTCAAAAGCATTGCATAATAAATATGTTTAAAAGTGATAAAATAAAGGAATCACAAACAACTAAATAGTTTTAGACCAAAAGTGGGCAACAGCAATTGCATTGTTCGTAGCTTTAAACAACTCCTCCTCCGTGCATGAGGCAGGGCATTGAGTAGAAAGGTGCAAGAGCCAGAATCAAGGGATGCTTGTGGCTACTGCTAGTTAAACAACCAAGAACAAGTAATTCTTAGTATGTCTGCTATGTTTGTCGACTGCTCATACCAAGTAACAGTGCTGCTCCATGTAGCTTCTGAATATACAAATAAATCATTTGGGTCACCTTGTGAAAAGCAGATTTTGCAATCTACATTCTAACCAACATTCCCCCATTTAAAAAAATGAAAGAGTGAATTACTTGGTCATGTTTCTTGCTAAGAAATCCTTCCTACAGATCTCACCCATTCCTGGAAAATGGTTGATTCTCTGAAAAAAAATAATGAATGCATATATTAGAAAGAGGATTTGGGACAGATGAATCATTTATTTTTGCAATTAAATAGGTTGCCACAACCACAAGCAGTTATTATTAGTTGTCGTACACACTTATACTTATGTATAAATCAACCTCATGTATATGTCAAGGGCAGATTTGGGGCCAAAATTATGGCTTTTGCTACAACCCATGAATAAATCAAAGGTAACACCACTTAGGGACACGTAACAAACATTTTCCATCTCCTTTTAAAAATGCATAGAAAAAACACAGGAGAGGGACTGTTTACTTGAAGGGTTACAATTAGGGAGGAGGAATCCTAAATTACATTGCTGACATTAAAATGTCTACCTAAATATGGATAGAAATGGGAATATAAATGAGTAAAAAGAATGGGAATGTGGTCTGAAAAAAGTGGGGGAGAGAAGAGCAAGGAAAGCAGCCCACCTCTATTAGGGACTCAATGTGAAGGCAATGACAAGAGGCAGAAGCAAGAAACCTCTCTTTGCATGGCATTGAAGCAGCACTCCAATCTCATTACCTCTCCCTTGGCACCCCTCCCACCTCCCACCTTCACCTTCTTTTTCAACCCTAGTGGTATTATTTATTATTTATTTATTTAAAACATTTGTATTCTGCCCTTCTCACCCTGACTCAGGGTGGAGCACAACATATATATTCAATGCCAGAACATAAAATAAACTATAAATATACAATAAACTCTAAAATCAGTTATCTTCACATGAAAACAATTATTTAAAACCATCACAAGTCAGCCACACCAGATCCAGTCAGGAGGGTGAAATTTCCTATTGCTGCTGTTATTGCACCGTCCCAAAGGCTTGGTCCCAGAGCCAAGTTTTTACCATCTTTCTAAAGGACAGGAGGGAGAGGGGCGATCTAATCTCTTCAGGGAGGGAGTTCCATAGCCGAGGGACAATCAATGAGAAGGCAATGAAGCAATGGGGGGGGGGGAATCTAAAGAATGTGGTGTAACCACCATTTTGGGCACTGGTGAGGAGTGTTGGCAGCCATTTTTAATTGGGTCTTTTACTGTATAATGGGGTAGAACTAGTTTAACATTCTGCCACACCAAGAGAGGCTTCTAGCCTCTGAATCTTGCCACTGTCTTCACATTGATTCCCTAATAGAGGCAGATTGCTTTCCTTGCTATTCTCTCTCCCTCCCACATACACACACCTTTGTTTCAGGCCACATTCACATCACACAGAGCTCATCAACTTTGTGTAATCATTGTCTATTTCCATAAGTCAATTCCATTTTTTTCTTTGATTTTTTGCAGCTTATAAACAAGTATATATGGCATGCAGACAGTCTTGGAAAAGTTCTTTAGGCACTGATCTGTTGTTGTTATCACATTTATCATAACGTATAGCTTTTCTTTTTCAGTAATTCATTTGATATTGTTATAATCACAAATTAAAGATTAACAACATTCTCCACTTGGGCAGATACAGGTGAGTGCTTCCAGACAGCATGAAAGTGCAGTTTTTAAATGGATGACAAAAAAGGGACCTGAGAACATGTCCCCCACACAGACCTGTAGGTCCCAGGATTTCTTCCCCCACTGTCCTCATAGGCTTCCTCTGTATTGGAACAACATGGGAGGGTGGACAGGGAACATCCGGCAGAAGGTTTGTTTTTTAAAAAATTCCCTCCATTATGTGTTGGACCGTATACATGCAAATAATATAAATACAAGCAGATTTTCATGTGCACATATGAGGTTCAGCACATAACAGAGGGAATTTTTCAAAAGAAATTCCGCCAGACTTCTCTCTTCCCCCAATTGTTTATTCAAGCTCTTTTTAATATTATAAAGTTTAAAATAAAGAGTTTCTGAGAGTTCCAATTGCTCTCTGTTTGTTTCCTTTAGATCAGCTGTGTGTCCGCTTCACAGCCAAATCAGCTGATCAGCTGTTTCAGGCTTTATAAAAAGTGGATATGTGTTGAAGCAGTCTCCAAAGGTGGGAGGGAACGAAATTACGTGCTTTCTGTGAGTGCAGGGATCTACGGTGATGCAAATAAGAGCATTTTCCTGCTGTAATCAGGATAAAAGTGGACCTTTTTACCCCGTGTTTTTAGTCCATTGTGCGAATCAGCATGGATTTACCACTAGCATCATCTAGCCACCGCCACCGTTTTAACTCGGGAAATCCCGTGTTTTAGGAGCTGTGTAGATGGGCTCTGGATAACTTCTTAAAAATTCACATTAAAACCTGAAGTGGATTCATCAACCTATTGATATCAGAGCCACCACCCTCTACTGCTTCTTTTACAGAAGGATAAATGAAAATATATGAAAGCCCCCAGAATAGCCATGCAAGGATTTGGTCCTTAAGTTGCCAGAAATATGCCCAAACACACTATCCCTCCAGCTGTAAACCTCTGTGTATCGTGATTGATTGTATTCTGGACACTTCGTTTTGTCTTTAGTAAAAGCAAGACAAATCTGGAATAGTCAAACAATCAAATCTTTATTTACATCAGCAATCAATATAGAATTCCACCTTACTAAAAACAGATCATATTAGAAAAGCCTGTTAAATGCCTAAAGCCCATGCAATGCTGTACTGATTAAAACTAAAGGATCTTCCTGCCCATAGGAGAACAGTCAACATATTTCACTTGCAGTGAACTAAAGATCTGAGAACAAGATAGGCAACATGAACGAAAACATTAATATGGAGTAAAACATTTATATTTTACTACCTAAAGTATTTCTGAACTCTTATGCCATTGCTTCATTTAACACTTCAGCTAAGGTGCCCAGCACTCCCGATGTTTTCTTTTCTTTACCTGATAGTTTCGGAGTTCAGCAATCTTTTCTTGCTGTACAGCACAGTCACTCCAGATGAGATTTGCAGTCTCGTCTTCATCCCGAGTCTTGAGGTACCCCATTTCTTCTATTACTACCCGGACTGCACGAGAGAAATGAAAACAACAAAATTAAATTAGACACCTAGACTTCCAATGTGGTACAGTGGTTTGAATTATGTCTTGGGAAACTAGAATTCAAATTCCTACTAGGTCATGGAAACCCCATGGGCAAGTCAGTCTCTCAGCCTCAGAGGAAAGCAAAGACAAGAACCCCCTCCCCCCCCCCCAAACAAATCTTGTCAGGAAAACCTCATAATAGGGCCACCTTAGGGTCACCATAAAATGGAAACAACTTGAAATCCCCTAAGACTTTCAGAAAAAAACACCATTAATTTCTGTGGTTTGGTAATATTGGCAGCATTTAGCACACTATTGATGATTAAAGATGTTCATGTCCAACATCTTGCAAATCAGATTCTACTTATTGCTTTGTCATGATGACTGGTTAGCAGCATATATTTGCTTGATAAAGGGACTCGTAAAAGCTTGTGGCTTGACTTTCAATAGATTAAGAATAAGTTACTTAGATCAATGCTTCGATGAGCATCTGAGGGCCCTTGTACACTTACCTAAAATCTGAGAGGAAGCAGGTTAAAATAACCTGCATCCTCCCAAGTTTCAGTTCCCAACCCCTGCCACAACTCCAGGCTTTCCCTCAATGGGTGGCTAGATGCCATCCTAGGTCAACCAAAGCATCCCGCCACTCCCCAGCCCCCCACTTCCCCCCCCCCAAAAAAACCTAATGGAGGGACCTCCCAGCAGCCCACCTCCCACCTCCTGATGTGTCATTTTCAAACATCAGGAATACTCTACGGAGGGGTCTGCACTACCAGTAGGCCCCTCCGATACATTTGGGGGGAGAATAGGGGGGGCTGAGGTGGGTGCCCTCCTGCTCCTTTGGGATCCAGGAGCCCAAAGAACCGGGATGGCTGTGGGGATTGGCCCCTGGGATTGCAGAAGAAGTCCACCAAGTCAAACCTCACAGAGCCCACACCTGGAAAGATCTGGATCTTAGCTCAAGATCTTTCCAGGTGTTTAATTAATGCAGAGTTAACTGGGAAAACCCAGTTTTCACTGCATTAATTAGCTTTTACCCAAGATGTTGTTTGGACCTGTCTGGAAGAGCCCCGATTTGAGGGACCACTCATTTTTAATTTGCCAGGGACCAGTGTCATATTTGCTCTTGTTGTGTTTATTTCCTGGAAAATCTCCTTAGGCCAACAGCCCATGGCCCACAGAACAGCACTGAGCTAGATTCATTGACTTTGAGTAGCACTGATTTAGATCTCAAATTAATATCTGATTTCAGATCCAAAGTAATACATTTACCATGAAATGAGCTATCATGCATTATAAGGTTCACATGACAAACAAAAATTATTTCAGACAAAACAATCAAATTGGTGTATGCCAATATGTACCCAAGAGCTTAGTTGAGTATCTCTATATCAATACTTGAAATTGCTCCATTTCAGGTGGGAGGTGCCACTGGCCATTCCTCCACCTATCTAAGGGCCTTTCCAGACAGGCCCAAAACCCATGATGGTTTTTGGATTAACCTGAGGTATCCAAACAATGCCTCAGGTTAATC
This sequence comes from Anolis carolinensis, assembly GCF_035594765.1. Classification (NCBI taxonomy): domain Eukaryota; kingdom Metazoa; phylum Chordata; class Lepidosauria; order Squamata; family Anolidae; genus Anolis; species Anolis carolinensis. The sequence continues at coordinate 157,084,198 of NC_085844.1, read as the reverse complement.
TGTATTAATCTACAGTAAACTGGGATTTCCTAATTTACTCTGGATTTTAAAAAACACTTCAAAGGATTGGGACCTTAACACAAGGTCCAGATCTTTTGAGGTATTGGGTCTGTGGGGACTGACTCTCAGGACTGCCTTCTGTGATCACGAAAGGCCAATCCCCATTGTTATCAGAGTTCTTCGGGATCTAAGAGCCAGAAAGAGTGGGATGGCACCACCCCCCCAGCCTCCCCCCCAGCATCCTCCCCCACCCCCCATTTCCCCTCCAAACTTAGTGGAGGGACATGGCAGCATCCTCAGACCACTCGAATAAAGCTTCTGATGTGACAAAATGACATGTCAGGCGCTTTCTCTGAGAGACCTGAGGATGCAGCCAGACCCTTTTGGTACATTTAGAGAGTAAACAGGGTGCTGGTAGTTGGCTAGATGTCCTCCCCAGGAGAATCCTGGAATTTGCACCCTCTGTGTGACCTAAAGCACAAAAGGAATTGGGATTTTAAATCCCAGTTCATTTCGCTATTTGAGCCTGTCTGGAAGGGCCCTACGTTTCAATAGCAAAGGAAGGAGAGACATCACAGCTACAGATGAGAAAAGGCAAAATAATTATAGAAAAGCAGATGAAATCTAAGCAAGGACAAATCAATAATAGTCTTCAACTGAGTAATGCAAGAGATTTACATTGAAACAATGGAAAATCAGAAACCTGTGTCAGATTTCACTTTGTATGAACATCTCCCATAGAATCAGGCCTTCTCGATACTTTCCATATGACTTCTCTGGATAATGTTCTTACACTGAATAGTAATTATGGGAACAATTTTCTGATGACAGCACTGATTATAGCACCCTTGTCATAAGACACAAATCTAAAAACTAATTTCCTGTAACTGAATTTAGAAGGAAAAATGCCAAACTCCAACTCCGTTTTTTTAAATCAAAAAGATTGTGCTCCTTGCTCGTTTGTAAGTCAAGTGTAAAATTAATATGAAATGGGTGATTTTTTTGACGTTAATGCAATGTGAGTTGTCCTGTGAAATGTTAGATGTGGTAATGATTCACTTGAAAGCTCTTAACATGCATATTTCAGCAAATGTGCAAGTTCTTAAAGAACCAGGGCTACATTTTAAAGCAAGAACATAGGTATTTTCATTGTCAAGTTCTACTAAGTTGATGTGGAACGTACTGTCCACAATGATTCACAAATGGGCTCAAGGATTTTAGGCAGAATTATTTACTAACCCTACTTGGAAGTGTAAAGAACTGGACCTGGGCCTTTTACAAATAAATTATGTGCTCCAACACTGAATCATAGCTAGTTTCCTTCAAACAGTATTATAATCGGGCATAAATCAACTCAAGTTTGAGAAGGTAAGACTGGCTTCTAAATTCAGATATTTACTTGTTCAAATCATCTGGAAGCACCACTTTCACAGTGATGGTAATAGTGAAATACTTTCACAAGGAACTACAATATTCCAAGCAGGTTAATTAGAACTTTCTAACAGCAAACTGTGTATATGTTTGAATGTGTAGTTTGGTTGATGACTTATGACACCTTTTTGAATTTAATAGAGGGCCCTTCTAGAATATACTAAAACCTGAGAGGAAGCGGGTTAAAAAATCCACTTCCTCTAAGGTTGTAGTCCCCACCAACCCAACCCAAATTCTGGGCTTTCCTGGAAGTCATAGCTAGATGGCATCTGGGTCAAACAAAGGTTGACCAGGGATGCCATCCAACCCATTTCACCTTCCAAACTTACCAGAGGGGGCTGTGGGCAGTGCAATCCCTCTCTACAGGATACCTGATGCAATTATTCATCAGGAGGTGGGGGGGGGGGGGAAGGAGGGCTATCCCTTCCCCCCTCCCCCCCTCCACCTCCTGACATGCAATTTTTTATGTCAGGTGTCCTGTAGAGAGGGGTGAAATGGGGGCTGGAGGGGAGAGGATGGGCCTATCCTGGTTCTCTGGCCTTTTTAGAGCCCAAAGAAGCAGGATAGCTATGGGGACAGACCCACAGAAAGAGTCCTGGAAGTCAGTCCCCACAGGGCCCTCACCTGTAAAGACCTGGACCTTAGCTTAAGGTCCAGATCTTTAGAGGAGTTTAATTAATATGGCTGAAGCATGAGGTTTTTAGACAAATGGATCTAATTTACATATGTTTTAATTGTTATAATGTATTTTAACGATGTATTTTTATAGTTTTAATTGATTATATGTACTGTTTTTGTTTTATTATTATGTTCTTGGCATTAAATGTTGCCAACTGTTGTAAACCACCCTGAGTCCCCCCGGGTGAGAAGGGCGGGTATAAATGCTGGAAATAAATAATATGGAGTAAACTGGGGATAAGGTTTACTCTGCATTAATTCACGTCGTTTGGACCAATGTTTTGGGCCTGTCTCGAAGGGCCCAGAGTTTTCTTAGAAAATGACTACTCAGATGCAGTTTCACCAGTTTCTTCCTCTACAGCAGCTGGTATTTTTTGGCACTGTCCCATCCAAGTAATAAAGAGGGCTGCCCCTGCAATGCTTCCAAGATCAAACATGATCTGGTGTCTTTAAGGTATTTAGGCCATAACAATAAAATGGAATAAGTTTAATAAGGAAATACATTCCCTAGTAACATGTTCTATAGTAATTTAACTTATAAGCTTTTATTGGCTACCTAATTCTATGCTCTCAACCCATTTGTCTCTATTCTAATCACATGATTACCGTGTTTCCACGAAAATAAGACATCCCCTGAAATTTAGACCTAGTAGAGGATTTGCTATATTGCCAAATATAAGACATCCCCCGAATGTAAGACCTAGGAGGAGTGAGCCGCCGGCACCGCTGAGGAAGGCGCGTGTGGTGCAAAGGAGAAGGAGGAAAAGGAGTGCGTCTTTCCTGCCTCCTCACTTGCCTCGTGCACGCCTTTCCCGCCTCTTTACCCCTAGACATGAGCACAAAAAGAAAGAGCTATTCTACCGAGTACAAGAAAGGAATCATGAAAAAATAAGACATCCCCTGAAATATGACCCAGAACATCTTTGGGAGCAAAAATTAATATGACACTGTCTTATTTTTGGGAAAACACGGTAGCTGTAAAATAAGCAGAATATGGAGCTTGTTACCAATCTCATATTTTGTGCCAGCAACATTTGCAGTGATGGTCCCGTGCTTTTTCTTCTCTCTGACTTTTCTTCTTATTGTGCTTTGGAAAGAAAGGTCTGAGCGTAAAGTCAGAGAAGAATTTCCTTGGTTATCTGTAAAGGAGGGGAAAGCAACTGTTTTATAAGATGGAGGCATCAACAACATATCACAAAGATATTTTACTGAAAACAAAGAAAGTTTGGGTTTGGGGACACCTACCAAAAAGGCATAAATAATTACATTCCTTAGAAAACACAGACCATATATTATTGTTTTGGCACCAAAATGGACACCTGCAACCCGCCAGTTGTTTTTGGACTACAGCTCCCATGAATTTGCAACATTGGCTATGCTGGCCAGAGCTATTAGGAGTTGCTGGCTATAGCTGTAATGAGTTACAGGCCAGGAAATATCTGCAGAATTACAGGTGCCCAATCTTGTTTTAGGTCAACAATATATTACAAATGCATTAGAACAATGTGCAGTTTTTCATTACCTTATATATACAATGGGACAGTGAAACCACATTTAGTTCTCCCACTGTGCAAATATACAATACAGAATATTTATTTTATTTCTTTATTTTTATTTACTATATTTCTATCCCGCTCTATCTCACCCCAAGGAGGACTCAGAGCAGCTTACAATTTGGCAAAATTCAATGCCACAATATACACAAAAAAAGATATGAAGCTTTAAAAAACAAAAGCATGTCCTACCCTATCAATTATTAGGACAAATGCATGATGGAAGTAAATACAGGGAGTACAGGAAGCCAATGCCAAACAAGGTGCAAGAATTTAAAACATTTGCAATTAAATGAAACCAAAATACAGGGATTTAATAACTTAATAATAATAATAATAATAATAATAACTTTATTTTTATACCCTGCCTCTATCTCCCCAAAGGGGACTCAGGGTGGCTTACATGGGGCCAAGCCCGAATAAAAACAACAGCAGTACAAAACACAGCAATAGACAAAAACATGCACAATTAAAAAATTTAAACATTAGCCAATAAAAAACAAGAACTAATAAAACATGGATTAAAATGGAGAGATTGTAAAAGTAGACTGGGTAAGGTGCACCATATAAATATTGTAAACACGAGGTGACGGATAAAGTGCTGCAAATTCTTGGAAGTGCAAATTGGGATGGGAATAGACCCGTGTCTATATTGAGTTGACAAAGGTAAAAAGTGCAAACCAGTACAAGAATTTAATAATAAGTAGCCTACCTCCCTCATTGGGCAAGGATGGCATTATCTCTGGGATGTCACAATAGCAGAGCCCAAATCCTGTCACAGGTGCTCAGGAAGCTTAGAAGGCCTTGCAAGCCAATTCCCTCAAAGGTCGTCGTCATACCATGTCAGTTCAAGACTGTGACGAAACCCAGTTCCAAAAAAGAAACAGGTGCCTGTATTAGAACAGAGTCGAAGTACAGGATTAGAAAGAAGTTATTAGACTAATTCCTGGTGTTCAGCAGGACAAAAAAGACAAGAAACCTAGTTTTTATCTTTTATCTGCTTTATAAATCTTAAAATGAGTAGAAAGATGAAGACTAGGGATTAAATCCTCAAACAGATAAATTTAAGAGTGGGCCAAGGCTTTGACACAAAACATAATTTAATTAAAAATATAAATGTCCCAATATTTATAAATGCAGTGCCCAAACATGAGTCAAAGAACATGAAAGGCACTGCAGATTAACTCAACCAGATAAATCAACCATAGCAGAGCACTTGATGAACCAACCTAGACACAGTATATTATTTGAGAATACAGAAATGCTCGACCACTCCAACAACTATCATGTTGGAGAGAAGCCACTGAAATCCACAAGCATGTGGACAACTTCAACAGAAAGGAGGAAACCATGAAAATGAACAAAATCTGTCTACCAGTATTAAAAAAACTCAAAAATCAGAACAGTAAATAAGAAGCAACACTCTGAAAACAGAGGAGTTCCAGACATGAATCAACCAGGGGCAGCTAACGACTCTAAACAAAGGATGCCCCCAGGCAGGAAGAAGCCAGGAGATGAAGCCATTCAATGCTAATTAAGGTGATTAACTACAACATTCACACTGGCCTCCAACTGACAAGAGTTCTTCTCTCATCCTGGACTTTCCACAGATATATATAAACCTTCCTTGCTTAGTTTCTCCATACCTCACAACCTCTGAGGATGCCTGCCATAGATGTGGGCAAAACGTCAGGAGAGAATACTTCTGGAACATGGCCATACAGCCCAGAAAACATACAACAACCCATAAATGTCCCAATAGTTTTGTAATACAATAGTCCTAGTTATCAACATGGGTTAGAATCCTTCTTGACTTTCCAAACAGAACAAAGGGTAGAGGATTACACTTACGGAATTATGTTAGGATTCAGGATGAAAACAGTGAACTGCAAAAGGGAGAAGAAAACACATGCTCCTTCCAGTGACTCAGACTTCTTTAACAGCCAGGTATAAGGCCACAAAGTACAGACCAAACTTGCAACTAGTTGTGAAACAGTGTTATCAGGCCTATTTGTTACCTTTTATAAAGGAGGGGGGTATTACACGTGTCTAATCCATTTTATTTTGACACACAGTCAAATCTTATCATTTTTCAAAAGTTGCCAGCTGCCACTTTCCCTCCATCATTTAAAACCCAAAGCAGAACAGAACACAGGATTCCAAATATGTCACTCTATTATAATTGGTACCTACAGTAATCCAGAGGAAAAAGAGGGGTTTTATGTGAACCCTTCTATGGCCCCACCTACAGCCCCCTCTATATTTCCATAACAATCCATATGATCGGCTTTGATTATATGGCATGGCAGTGTAGACAAATATAATCCAGTTCAAAGCAGATAATTTGGATAATCTGGATGATATGGCAGTGTAGATCCAGTCTAGTTTTAAGTGCTAGGAGGAGCAGGAGGATTAATGAAATTAAATGTTGGGAGATTTCATTGTATATCTGTACATAGCTCATAATTAAAAACGTGGAATTAGCTAAAACAAGATTTAGGCATAGCCACCAATTTCAACTTCAAAAATAGATTGGACCAATTTATGTGGGAAGAGGCCATCAATGGCTGCAACCCAAAATGTCTACATATTGCCTCCAGCCTCAAAAGGCCCTTCAACACTACCTAAAACCCAGGAGGAAGTGGGTTCAAATAACCCACTTCCTCCTGGGTTTGAGTCCCCACCCCTTCCCACAACCCCAGGCTTTCCCTTGGCAGGTGGCTGGATGCCATCCCACAGCCCCTCATTCCTCCCTCAAAGTGTACCCAGAAGGGATTTCCCTCCTCCTCCCCTCCATCTCTGGATGAGTCATTGCCAAGCGTCAGGACTATACAGAGGAACATGTGTTGTCTGAAGGCCCCTCTGGTAAATTTTAAGGAAGTAATGGGGGGCTGGGGGGAGGGAGTGGGTGCCCTCCCACTCCTTTGGGCTTCAGGAACCTGAAGAACTGGGATGGCAGTGGGGATTGACCCCCCGGAATCACAGAACGCGGTCCCAGAAGTCAATCCCCACAGGCCCAGCCCTTCACCAGACCCGGACCTTTCAGAAATGCCCAGCTCTGTTGAGGTGTTTCATTAATCCGAGGGGGCTTCAAATAACCCAGTTTAAAGCAGCTAATCTGGGATCAGATTCTGGGATATAGGGGAGAAGTGGCCCCAGGTTCTCTCTCTTCCTCCCACTTTTCCTTTTGCCCTCATCTTATTTCAACTGCTTCAAACCTATTTCAACTGCTTCCACATTTCCCTTTATCCCAGATTATCTGTTTATCCCAAATTATCTGGCATTGTAGACTCAGGCTCCTTCTACACTGTCATATAATTGAGATTATCAAAGCTGATAAACCACATTATCTGCTTTAATCTAGATTATCTAAATCTACACTGCCGTATAATAATTTGCCCTCAATTAACTCATTAAGGAGAAGAAGAGTGGAGAGAGCAAAATCATTAATATGTCTTCACCATCTTGACCCCACTTTGATGCTGCTTGATTACACTCAAGTTTACATGCACCAGTTGTTCAGGAACATCACCAAAACGATGCTACTGTATCCATGATTTCCTGTGGCTTCAGCTAGGGGTCTGTTAATACCCACTATGGAATAACAGAACATTAAAGTAAACAGAATATTAGTCTCATTTAGAAGTGAACTTCTTAGGTTTGTAGAGCAGCTTAAAAACATTTCTGACTAATGCATAAAATATTAGTCTTAAAAGGACAGGACGAAAGCCATGCCTCTAGAAGCACAAATAATGCAATAAGCACTGAGCGAATGACTCAGTAGTTTTGTCTCAGGTTCAGTACATTACCAGAGTGTTAATGTCTGGGAGAACCGCAGTGCTTTTCTAGCCAATTACAGACTTCACTGTACTCCCACTATCAAGCCTACACTTTCTTAACAGCTTCTCTGCACTATACCTAATTCTATATGAAAATGACAAAAAAGCTGCTTGAAAAACATGTACAAAAACATGCACTCTTTGATTGAAAAAGTCATATCCAGCATCAACATACACACAGTCTTCATATTTGTGCCTTCTTATGTGTGCATCTCAATACATAGGAATGGGGAGGACAAAAACCAATTCCAATTGGTTTCAGAAAACATAATACAAATAAACCAACCTATTTTTGCAAAGAGCTTTCATATTTTAATTACTGCCAGCACCATTCAGGAAAAAACATGGGACCATTTCACACTATACAGTTATAGTTATAGATCCATCCAATGGAATTCAGAGCTTTGCAGTATTTCAAGTTCTCAAACAGAGAATTCTGATGCCTCGCCAACTAGAAACCCCAGGATTGCATGGGATAGTAATATGACCGTTTAAGTGGAACCATAGTGCTACAACTGTATAGTATGGCAGCGACATCTTGTTGGTTCAAAACGAACTTATCATGCAACAACAACACTCTATGCAGCAGCTAACAATTAGCCTTCCTTTGTTACTGAAGGTGTACTGTATTTCCTACACCTTGTCTCAGTAAGAAATTAGTTGGACACCATGTTGGAGATCTGTTATTGAATAGCCCTTCAGTATGAGAGGGAAGGAGAATGAATGAATGAATATGACTAAGGCCCCTTTTACACTGCCATGTAATCGAGATTATCAAAGTATATAATCCACATATATAAGTATATAATCTGCTTTGAACTGGATTATATGAGTCTACACGGCCTTATAATCCAGTTCAAAGCAGATAATCAGGATTTTATATGGCAGTGTAGAAGGAATCTATGACTGAAGCAATTGTGATGACTTCTCAAGGACTGGGTACAGCTGGCACACTAGTTTTAACTATACAAAGGTACTTCTGGCCACAGTCAAAAACTGTGGCATTCAGGTGCAAATTGGAGTCCAGGAGTACATCCAAACTACAAACCTCAGATTTCATGGGGAGTGTACCCCACCTAGCACAGTACCCTGGAGGTTCCCATTCCCATTTTAATTCTATAAAGGTAAAGGTTTTCTCCTAACGTTAAGTCCAGTCATGTCTGACTCTGGGGGTTGCTGCTCATCTCCATTTCTAAGCCAAAGAGCCGGCGTTGTCCGTAGACACCTCCAAGGTCATGTGGCCGGCATGACTGCATGGAGCGCCGTTACCTTCCCGCCGGAGCAGTACCTATTGATCTACTCACATTGGCATGTTTTCGAACTGCTAGGTTGGCAGGAGCTGGAGCTAACAGCGGCCGCTCACCCCGCTCCCAGGGATTGAACCTGGGACCTTTCGGTCTCCAGCTCAGTGCTTTAACGCACTTCGCCACCGGGGCTCCAGTATCCATTAAAAACCAGTAAACCTGAATACATACAGAACTGCTTTCTGAATCAAACGAATTGATATCTACTCTGATGGTGGCTATTCTGACTTTCCCCTCTTTTCCCAGTCACCAGGTTTCAGTGGGTGACAGGTGATCAATATTCTTTTGATTTTATGTTAATAGATTTAATAGCACTCAGGAAGTTGTTGTTCCTAACTTGGGGGGGGGGGAGAGAGGTAGAGAGGGAGGGAGGAAGGGAGGGGAGGGAGGAAGGGAGTGAGGGAGAGAGAGGGAGAGAGAATCCAAATCTACACAACTTTATCCTAGATTTGTTTGGCTAGTTCTTTGGAATTCATAAGCCATTTAGAGCTGGAAATGCCCATACATAGACATATATGTCTTTTTATGTCCAGTGATTGATAGCAAAAAAGGGGGTAAATATTTATGCAACCCAAAACTGTCCACTTGTTTTTCATTATTTAACTTCTATTCCACAATAAATATATTTTGCACTTCCACATTGCTAACTATTTTGAATATATGAAGTGGTAACATTCCAATTAAATCAGTTTCATGTCAGGATTTTAATTTAACAAAATGTCAAAAAGTCAAAGAATTCATGTGGAATATTACTGCAAGGCACTGTGTTATTCAGAAACTGGGATCTTTATTATATAAACAAGTGAGAGATTTTAGCATAAAATTAACCCAGAGCTGTGCATTATCAATAATAGGAGATCTGTGCATTCAGGCACACGCTAGAGACACTCCAAGATATACATTTAATTGGCCGATTCCATCTAACTGCATGGAAAATCAAGAATATAATAAATTAAGTTCTATACACTTGGGTTTGTGCTAGAAACAAGACTGACAAAAGTGAAACTAAAGAATCTACCATCAGTCCTCCACATTCACTGGAGTTAGAATCAAACCATAAATACCACTTTTTTTACTTGCGAGAACACCTCTCTAGGAATCTCCAGGTCCTCCAGTGTGACTCCATTGTCAACCTCTGGTGGAAACTGACTATAGACTCACACTGGAATACATAAAAATTGTTAGATAGTCCATATTAATCAAATATGTGAAAATCAAATTCACAGTTAATCCTGCAAATGTAAAGGGTCAACAGTAGTCTAAACTCCTAGGCATTGCTTACCTCATGAGTAGGTATGCATAGGATTGTGTTATTACAATTTTCTTCAAAGTGGAAGCTTAGAATTAATATGTTTGTTTATGCACTGCAAGCATAGCCACAGCCTTGAAAAATTCAGTTAGCTTAGCTATGTACTTTAAGATCTCTCCAGGCTACAAGCACAATAACACTGTATGGTTGGTCTACCACACTTGTAACTTCAAGAAACTGCAAACTGTGACCACAGCAAGGCCATTGTTCAATATGCCATACTAGTACTACTTGCAAATTTAGCACCTCAGTATGGTTACTAAAATCAATATCTAGAAACAAACTTGATCTGGGAAACAGTCTTTTAAGTACAGAGTTTTTCAGTGTCTAAAATAGGAGGTGGGAGCTTGCAGAATATATCTCAGTGTGTAGTAAGATGCCACAGGGTGCTTTCTACACATAAAAGTCTGCCATTCCATTTGGTATTACCTTTCTAATTAAAGAATCTGTTCTTTACAAAATTATTTATTTATTTATTTATGATACAATTATGATTGTATTATGATACAAACTGACTTGATCCATAGCTCCTGAACCCATTTATTTATTTATTTATTTTATGCCCTTATTTCTCCCAAAGGAGACTCAAACATAACATAAAAACACTAGCATATAATTTATATACACAGATAAGAAGAGTTTTGTAATGTTAATTTTTGAACTACATTTCCAGTGCTCTACCAAGCATTTTGACCACTAAATACATTCTGGAAGAGTTGTGGTTAAAACAAGTAACTTCATTAAGTTCTTGATTATAATGCAATAATCTTTTCAATTTTACACTTCTTCAAATTTTACTGCTAGGAGTTCTAGGCTCTGAAAAACATTCTGAAATGCATATAAAAATGTCTGGTTTAGGATGAAATACTTAGATATATATATTTGGCAGTGACATGTTTAGAAATAAGTATTTTGTTAGAACATAAATTTTTAACAAATTTACATATTGTAAATTTACATATTGAAGGAGCCCCGGTGGCGAAGTGCGTTAAAGCACTGAGCTGGAGACCGAAAGGTCCCAGGTTCAATCCCTGGGAGCGGGGTGAGCAGCCGCTGTTAGCTCCAGCTCCTGCCAACCTAGCAGTTCGAAAAACATGCCAATGTGAGTAGATCAATAGGTAACGCTCCGGCGGAAAGGTAACGGCGCTCCATGCAGTCATGCCGGCCACATGACCTTGGAGGTGTCTACGGACAACGCTGCCTCTTCGGCTTAGAAATGGAGATGAGCAGCAACCCCCAGAGTCAGACATGACTGGACTTAACGTCAGGGGAAACCTTTACCTTTACTACCCATTTAAAAAATACAAATTATGAGAAAATGGCAAATAAGCAAATTATGAGCTAACCTGTGTGAAACTGAAATGGATCACAGAGTCATGTATCCTAAGCCTGGAGATCCCTTCACTTCAGCTACCATAAAAAAGTTTGCAAAAGCTCCCAAGTTTTTTGAGAGATTCTTAACCTTTTTATAGGACAGTCAGCTCTCTGTAACCACAAATTTAACCATCCACGGCTTTAAAGCATTAACAACAAAAATCAAAGGCAAAATCAATGGCTTGATTTTGCCATTTTAAATAAGGGAGACATTTTATGACATTGTACAATGAGATTTGAGAACCCAAGGATTGTAAATGCTGTGTAAACTTTACAAATGCAAAGTTACATAAATTTCTATCAAAAGTCATTTTAGCACAATGACTAAAAGAAATTTTAAGCAGAGAAATAGGCCAAATCCACTTACTCCAGCCAGAAGGGAAGGTGAACTGTATGCACACATCAACATCTCTGTGTGGTCGTGTTTTTCATGGTCCCTCTGATTTACATAATTCTTTACTTACTTTTCTAAGAGTCTATTCTCCTTAAGATTAACAACAGAACAGAACTGTCTAAATTGTACATCACCACAATCCATTAATTACTGAATGACACACAAATATGTGCAGCAATGTGAATTGAGAGCTCTAAATGGGACTAAGTAAAATTGGGGGATATTCTGAAACAGAGCCCATAATGCACATCAGAACACTTAAGTATAAACCATATTGCATGGTGAAACTGATTAAGGGACAAGGCATTCCAGCAATTGGGGTGAGATTGCTTTTTTGGAAGTCATCAAATTATTTCAAAATAGAAAAACGTATTACACATAACAAAATTGATGAATATTAACTGTAATATGAATGTTAGATTTCATACAGTATTTATCAATGCTTTTTCTAAATTTCATTAATCAGACATCTGTCCAGGAATTAAACTCTTTAAATGATGATACTTGCATATACGGTCATTTGTAATCAAAATGCTGTTGTTGTTTTTATTATTTTATAATAATTATGAATTAGCATATATTCCATATGAAATTGATATTATTACTATCTCTGTATCAGGTCCCTCACAATAATCATCTTAATATATTGTGTTAATACTAATCTTTTCTCCACTTTCCTATTCTGCCTTCTCAGCTGATATGATCATTATGGCATCTTAACTTGTATTAGATACAATAAAGCTTTATTTTTCCTGTAGCCATTTCTCCTCTCTTCAGCTGTGATAATCTTCACAGGGCCCCATCTATTAAATCAGAAGCATAGTTTTGCTTTTTAGTAATAAGTTGGTGTGGAGATGTGGCAGGGAGGAATCTTTTTATCCCACCGCTGCCACCAAATTGTGGAGATCTCAGGCAGAGAGGAATTTTTTTTTCTTTATTCTCTTATTCTTTCTTATTCTTATTCACATTAGATGGTAGCGTTACTTAGTTTTGAATATAGGTGACAGAGACTTGAATATTGAAGAACAAAACCAAGTTTATTTCAGGCACAGAGCTTAGTGGTTACAGTAACTTCTTTAAAGGCACTTAGATAATGGTTGCAAAGTTATTAACTGATCACTTTGGATCTAACTGGGATTGCTTTCCCTTCCTACTCAGACTCTACAAATAAACCTAAACAAGTCACCTAACTTGCTTAATTTAACACCACTAGAGATCTGAGTTCCCCTGGTTTCCCTAACCTGGAACCAGTGTCTTCCCTGTGACTAAAATCACAGACTAAACTGTTTTTTAAAATATTCCCTCCTTTTCCTTCAAACGGCGGTTGGCTCCGCCCTCGTTACTATGGCAACCTGCCTCAGAATGCTGAGCTGGTTACCATCCCCCACGCACTGGTGACTAATACTTACCCTTTTAAACATAGTTAAACCTGACTTTTAAAACGAAATTAAACATGACATCTATAAATCAAAATAAAAACACACTTCTTTACAGTTGGCATAAATTAAGAGTTTGGAGACATGACTTTTTGGGTTTTAACTTCTTGAATCCCACAAATCTAAGAACAGTAGTCTAAAAATAGAAAAACTTATTGCCACACTGCATATATCTCTACAAATATCAGGTTTTATTTATTTAAGATATTTCTATCCTGCCTTTCTCTACTCCGTTCTGCTACTTATGTCAGTAGAGCTTCCTATTAAAAGTCTAATATGTATAGAATTACATTGGCATCCAAAGTAGGACTATAAGCAGCGTATCATGGTGTAAGGGAGACTGTTACACATTCCTTGCCACTGTCCAGCTCTCAACACAAGAGCATATAACACCATTCAGTAGGTCATGAGACACTTGCTATAGAATGGGGAAATGGAAAACTTCCACTATATGCTTGCTCTTAGATGCTAAAAATACACACAAATATCCTTCCAAAGGTAAAGCCAGATGGATTAAGATAATCAAAACATAATAAGGAAGGAGTAAGACTTCTAAATCTTAACTCCCTCAAGATATAGTTGTGGCTAAATTTGGATGTATGCAACACTTTCCTCCCTCCAAACTCCTATATTCAAGATATGTATTCCAAACTCTCTTTTAAATTTCTGAATGGCAGAAATTAAACAATATGATTTGTGCTTGGGTAATAGACCACAAGGATTACCAGAGATCTCCAAATAAGGCTAGTAAAAGAATGCCTGTCTGAAACCCTGGAAACTACAGTTAGGGCTGGTACTACTTAATTAGAGGAGCTGACTCCTATGTTCCTGAAGTAGCCTCAGTTAAGAAAGACAATTTGTACCACCTCAGACCCTTCATAACCTTTCACAGATGAAAAATGAGATCCATGTGGATGATGTGGTCAAGCAAAATCATCATGTAGACAAGATGGAAGAAGATACCAATGAGGAAAAGCACACGAGCTAGGAGAGATTGCAGCAGTTCATTTTTGCGTTTGTCTATGAGGAAAGGTTAAACTCCAAACCCTGCTCATTCTTGCCATGTTAATAAAATGTAAACTACCTTTGCACTTTGAACTTATTTGCAGCAACTGAAGAAAGTTTAGAACAAATGGGGAAAAGGAGAAGAAAAGAGAAAACAGATATTTTAAAAGTAGATGAAAAATTAGGATGACAGAAGATTGACTAGGACTGTCATTGAAGAACCAGGACAGTGAGAATGTTCACTCGGTCCTTTATATCAATGGATTCAATATGCACAGATTCAACCATTCCTGACATGGAAATCTTCCCCCCCACTCCCCCCCCCCCCACACACACACACAAATCCCAAAACCCTGGTTTTGAAATGTTATCAAGGGGACATCACTTTACTATATAAGGGGACTTGAGCATCCATGGGTTTTGATGTCCATGTGGGGTCCTGGAACCAAACCCCACCGGAGGCCATGGGGCCCACTGCATGAAATACCATATGTCAGCACTGGCCTTCTTACTGTAAATTCTCAAGCTTAAATGGTGTGATAAGTGCTGCAGGAAGTAAATAATTCAATCACAATGAAAGCAAAATATTGAACTGTGTTCTTTATGCATCAAGCAGGCATTCAAAAATGTATTAATATCCGTATGTCCAGGTACACTTTACCTACTACCAGCACACACAGAGCCGTCCTGAGGTAATTTTCGGGAGTAGGCAACCGGAATTTTGGTTCCCCTCCCGAATTTTGGTGCCCCCCCCCTAAACAAATTGCTGATAAATACTGGCAGCGGGGCGGTGGCGTTAGCAGCGGAAGGCCCAGCCACCTTCCTTCTCTCCCTTGCTGTCTGAGGACTCCTCACCCGCCACTCACCCGTTGATGGGCCTGTGCATGTGCGCAGCCCTTCCAATTGACCGCGCGGTCGATTGGAAGGCCTGCGCACACGCACAGGCCCATCGCCCAAAAAGCATGGTTGATGGGCCTGTGTGTGTGCGCAGGCCTTCCAATCGACCGCGCAGTCGATTGGAAGACCTGTGCACATGCACAGGCCCATCGACGGGCAGGCGGTGGGCGAGGAGAGCAGGAGGGCAGCTGTGCGGACGGGTGGCTGGGACTTCCGCAGCCACCGCCACCACCACCGCCTCGACAGTGCCCCCGCATGGTCTGTGCCACAGGTGACCGCCTAATTCGCCTCATTGTTGGACCGCCTCTGAGCACACACCCTACTCTGCACAGCAGGTTTCCCATAAAATCTGTACAGTATATTTCCAAGACATCCAATCAATACATCTGGGTTTACATTTCACTTCCTCTTTCTGAATTGCAAGGTCTTCATTTTTCAAATTTACCACACTGAGCACATCTGAATGGTCTGATTTCAGAAGCTAAGAAGAATCTTGTTCTATCTCCTGAAGCCTCTCTTCTACCTGAAATACATTATTGCCTGAGGACATGGACAAATGACCCAGCAGGATTTCAATATGCTATCACCCTGCCACCAAACAGAGAGAACCAGTTCCTTGAAACACGTGCTCTGTACTGTACTGTGGAACTACTCACCTTGTATCAGAACCCTCACTGACTGCTTGCTGAATGTACTTCCAAATTTCCAGCTTTGACCCGTAACATACCACAAAATCAATTTTCAGTTGCCAAGCTCTTTGGGTAACTTCATGTTTAAAGTCACTCAAAGACTTGTCATAAGAATTCTGATCGGACATTTCTCAGACTACAATATGCAGACAACAAAGGAAACAAAAATAAACTAATCAACAAGACTGATGCCCAAACAGACCTCAGGAAAGAAAATAAAGATTAGTTGTAATCACCCACAATTCATAGAATCATAGAATCATAGAATAGTAGAGTTGGAAGAGACCTCATGGGCCATCCAGTCCAACCCCCTGCCAAGAAGCAGGAAATCACATTCATAGCACCCCCGACAGATGGCCATCCAGCCTCTGTTTAAAAGCCTCCAAAGAAGGAGCCTCCACCACAGTCCGGGGGAGAGAGTTGCACTGCCGAACAGCCCTCACTGTGAGGAAGTTCTTCCTAATGTTCAGGTGGAATCTCCTTTCCTGTAGTTTGAAGCCATTGTTCCGTATCCTAGTCTGCAGGGCAGCAGAAAACAAGCTTGCTCCCTCCTCCCTATGACTTCCCCTCACATATTTGTACATGGCTATCATGTCTCCTCTCAGCCTTCTCTTCTGTAAATTAATCATTTATTTATCCAAAAACTTTTCACATCCGAAAGTATCACCATAACACCCTCCCTTTAGCTGCTCTTGCAACACTGTTACATGGTCGAATAACAACATCCACACTTGCTCATATTCCCACGTTGATATAAGCCTTCATTTCCAAGCAATGCCCTTCGGCACTTTACAAATCAGTGCAAAAGAATGAATTGTCCAGATCTTGGCAACAAAAACATCAGTGATTGAGAATAAGTATCAGGGTACATATTGTAACCAGCCAGGGTATTCTGTCTTAAAAGAATCTATTCTTGAAAAAAAGAAACTTTGAAGACATGTTGCAAAGCTGCAACACAAAGCAACTCTGGCTCTTATGGTTCAAACAGGAACAACTTTTTTAAAGTCAAGTGTTCATCAGCTCACTAATGCAGGGATGTCTATTTTATCAGGAGCAACTGCTCCATGAATGGCAACCATTAATACTAATAATCAATGCCTGTACTTTCTAGATTTCATTTCCTGTCAACCTAACAATTTACAAGCCCCACAAAATGCATCTCAATATATTTATGCACACTTGTAACAGCATTTCAATCATCCAATGATATTGAGTTGTATAGTCTAGGGATGAGGAAAGTGTGGACATGCAGCCCTAAGTTCCACTTTCACAGTTCTTAAATATCCATGGAAATGCCACAAACACATCCAAAACAATATTTGGTGGGTTGAGACTGAGGGTGGTTTTCATCTTAAAAGGGTCAAAAAATGGCATTACTGCTGCTTTAAACTAGTTTAATCACTTCCCCCATCCAGAAATCCTGAGCACCTGAAATCACTCAAAAATGTCCAAAATTATCACCAGAAATGATACAGTGTCACCTATACAGGCATAGCGAAAATTGATCTACATAGTTGTCCACCCTTATAATGGCTAAATAGATCTCCCAGTCTTTAATGTGTCACAAAGTATTCTGTCGTTTTTGCTGCAATAAATTTACACAGCTACTCAACTGGGAAATTGATTTCTCTTTTATCCAAAGTCCTTTGGGCTTATCTTTATAGTCTTTTTGCCCTCAGAAGTAAATCTTCAAAGGGTACAGGAAAGATGAACAAAGCTTTTTTTTTTAATCATTCTTCCTCTTATAAATATATCCACACAAAGATCAACCTTTCCCCATTTCCAGCTACATCCACCTGAGTGGATGTAGAAAGTGTGGAAAGTGCAAGTGCCTTATGCTTAAAAGCCAACAGCTCAGATTTATAATCTTCACACCTATATACTAAAAATCTCATCAGGAATCAACACTGTGTTAATAAAACATACCAAAGTTACAAATTAACTACAACGTATATTATCGTAGTTGCAGGAAGCACTGTATACAATCTTGATGCTTTGACTGACTTTGGAGAAAAGATGTTGCCATGGGCCAACTGTGAATCTGATGATAATTTGTGCTGAAAGTCACAGATAGACACAGAAAAGGCACAGCCAAGCTTGGATCAAATTAAAATAAGGCATATGCTGACTATTCTGAAATCTGTTTCCATAGTCTTGGACAAACTGCAGAAACATCATTGTTGTTTTGCTGATCCGAATGAACTTTAGAGGCAATGAAGAAAGGAAATACCACCAAAGAGACAATGGGTGCTTTAAGCCAAACAGCTCCTTAAACTGGAAAGCACACAACTATTCCATCTTTTTCTCCTCAATAGTTTTGCCGTGGTAACAAAAAAGATAGACAACATGAGAAGATAACAAACAAGAGAGAATACCAGGAGCTTTTTGTGCTGCAAAGTTATAGTCCTACCCTGTTTTCCCCTAAAATAAGACATCCCCAGAAAATAAGACCTAGTAGAGGTTTTGCTGAATTGCTAAATATAAGGCCTCCCCCAAAAGTAAGACCTAGCAAAGTATTTGTTTGGAAGCATGCCGGCCGAACAGAACACCAGAGCATGCAGGATCAGTACATGTACGTACCAGAGTGTTGTACATGGAAATAATGGTAGTAACAAGATGTTGTTGATAGGATTCACAGTTTGTCTGGTTATGCTGTACAGTATATAATAAATGTTCAATTTTTTGTTCAACAATAAATGTGGATTCTTCTTCATGGAAAAATAAGACATTCCCTGAAAATAAGACCTAGAGCATATTTGGGAGCAAAAATTAATATAAGACACTGTCTTATTTTCGGGGAAACGCTGTATTATTCCTCTTTAACTGCCATTGCAAGGTCTTATAGAATCTTGGGATTTGTATTTTCAATTTGTGTCCCCATGTACAATTATTTCATAAGGTTATTTCAGACCAGGAATCTCAGATGTGGTTTTGTCAGTTCCCTCCTCTGAAATATAGCCAAATGAACCCGGTATTCACTGGTGATTTCCCATCCAAGAACACCCAGTATTCACTGGTAATCATCCTGTTTAGCTTTCAAGAGTTAATGGGATCTGATGTCTTTGGGGTATTAGGCCCAAGTGCTTATTAGGAAGAGTTATTGAGAATTCTCAGCCAGTGTTCTTAGTTCTTCCACAAACTACAAACCCCAATGCTCCTTAAGAAATAGCCATGGTAATTACAGTGGAAACATGTTGCTATATTTTGCAGTGTAAATGCTCTAGCAATATTCCTTCCATCACTAACCAACTAGACATATATGCATGAGACTGAGGGACTTTTCATACTACATAGTTTTATCACTAAGGATCCACTTTAACTCTGATGGCTACACTCAATGGAATCCTGGGATTTACATTATAGAGATGTTTTTAGAAAAGTAGTCTAGTATCTCACCAAATTATAAACCCTATGATTCCACAGGATGCATGCAGACACTGTAGTTAAAATTAATCATAATGCTATAATAGTGTAATATGAAAGAAGCTCTTTTGAAAGACACAGAAATAAAGTGCCAACTTTAAGGAAATATCCAAAACCACAGTTTTTGAAGAAAAAAATTCTCACCACTGGCCATTCAATTTGGACATAACTAAAAGAAATGAAATAGGAACCAAGGACATTTAAGCAGTCCTGTCAAAAAAGCACCATACTTATTTATCTCTCTCTCCCTGTCTCTATTTCCTTCTTTTTACATTATTCTAGTCTTCTGTGAGGCGGGGATAGCTATTAAAACTTATTTGTATGTGAGAGCTCTGAGAGCGTTTTTGTCTAGGATGCCTGGTGAAAAACACTTTTAAAGTAAAGCACTGTCATCTCCAGCTGAATTTCTAGTAAATATTCTCAGAGCCCAGTACTCACAGTGATGCTTCATTGTTAGGAGAGAGGAAACAGATCAAAACTCACATGTTATTAATGCAAAAATATAAATATATTTAAGAATAGAAATAAAACAATGACAAAAAGGTTCTGTATGCTGCAATGATGCTGATACAATTGTGCCACTAAATTTGCAGTGATTATGTGAAGATCACCACACATTACTTAAGTAGTAAATATCCTATAGAATAGATAGCAGCTGTCTCTTCTGCAGATATGGAAGTTTTGTCAGTGTGCTTCCTATTCAGATAGTAATTTAAAACTAAGAAATCAATTGCTAATTGAAAAAGCTGTGGGGGGAAAGCATGCCCATATTTTCCAGTCTAGTGCCCTCATTCTAATATGTATGTTATTCCATGCTTTCAAGTTGATTCCATTTTATGATGACCCTAAAGTGACCCAATCATGGAGTTTTCTTGGTAACATTTATTCAGAGAACGTTTGCCTTTACCCTCCTCTGATGCTGAGAGTGTGGGATTTTCCCAGTCACCAGTGTGTTCCCATGGCCAATCAAGGTTTCAAACCCTATTCTCAGAGTCATAGTCCAACCCTTAAATCAGTACACCACACTTGCTCTTGTTTAGTCCAGGAACACCTTGCACCACATCCTCTTTATTCATGGAGTTCATTCATTACCTGTCACTTGTACTGTTAGAAAAATTCAGGGGAAGTTATGAGTCAAGGGTCACTGCAAGAAATGGCATGGGAACAAAAAAGTAGGCAATCTTTTGTTTCAAAATTACTATGCCACAAAGGCTACAAAACACAACATGGAAAAACCTTCACTCTGGTGTACCTAGCAAGTTTATTTTCTTTTTTGGGGTATTTTTTGCCCTTTTAATAAAGAGATAAATTTTATACTTAGGTGATTTCAGAATTGAGGAACACTGTAATTTTATTATTATAGCTATACCTGCTATTTATCTAATTTCAACCCAAAACACGATGCTTTACCATAAATAAACAGGTCACGACCCCAAAAGGCTTACAGTTTGAAACCTGAAGGAATGGGGGTAATGAAAAATGAACACGAGAGAATATGCACTTTTTTTGATTGGGTGTATTTTGAATTATGTTGCACAATAGGCAACTGGAATTGGAAACACAGGTTGAACATCCCTTAACTGGAATTCTGAAATCAAAAATATTCCAAAATCTGAAAATGTTCATATGAGTGACTGAGGTGGTGGCACCTTTGCTTTCTGATGGTTCAGTATACACAAATTTTGTTTCATGCATATTATTTAAAATATTATGTACAACATTACCTTCAGGCTATGCGTAAAAAATGTACATAAATAAATTTCATGTTTGTTTGTTTATTTGTTTATTTATTTATTTATTTGCAGCATTTGTACCCCACCCTTCTCACCCAAGGGGACTTGAATTCCATCCCCAAGATATTTATTATTTGTGTATATGCGAAGACAGCTATTATTTTAAAAAACCCAAAAAATGCAACATCTAAAACATATCAGGTTCCAAACATTTTGAATAAGGATACTCAACCTGTACAGGAGATCTTACTCTAGTCTACTTCTTCCATACATGAATTGATCTCTAGAAGTTTCATGGAAGCATCAAAATGACAGCTCTCTTTACAAGCAGTAGGACATTAGAAAATAGATGTGGCTTATCCAAGACATACTGAAACCCATCAGAGACTACAATAATACTTGGGGTCTACAAGACTGCATCTAATAACAATAAATACTATGTGAAATATCTACTGTCCCAATAACACATTACTGTATGAAGAAGTGTTTTGAGACAAGCAGGCCCAAGAAAGCTGAGAGAGGCCAAAGGAAGAAGTTACCATTCTACTTGGGAGACCCGTATTCATTGCCCAATGGGGTCTATACTACACCATGGGTTCACAAACACTCGTTCTTTCTTTCTTTCTTTTTTTACATGTGACAATCACCCTAAGTAACCTACAAGATATTGTAAGGAAAAACAAAATTGAAAAACACTCTCCAAATTAACATGCCATGCAAACTAAATAGCAATTATACTAACTGATAAAAGGAATGCTCTGCCTCCTTCTACTCCATTTATAGCAGTTCTTCCCACAACTTTTACAGACACATCTGTACACTGTACTTGAATTCAGCATTTCATAAGGTTGGGGCTACATTCCTTTATAACAAATTATCTAGCTTACTTCTAGATTGGCATACATCAAACTATGCTGTGGATGCGACAAAAGAAAAACAGCACAGGATTTTTTGGCTTGACCATAAACTCTAAATCTCCCCTTAGAAGCAATCTCATTTGTCAACATAAAAAGAAAACGCATTAATGCATTCCTTCTTTACATGTCCCAATTTAATCTAATACATCTTCTCTTCCCAAAATGCCTCGCACAAAAAATTATCTGAAAATAATTTGATTTCACAGCTCTTTTAAAATAACACTTTGCCACCCGCAAGTTTTCACCTCTTAAAATAATCCCATCACATTCTGCTGTGTAATCAGCGTGACAGTATCCTTGCTCCCAAAACAGAAGTCATTTGCTGAGTAACAAACCCATTTGTCCTCTGAAGGGTTATTTGACTTCAGCAGCACTAAGCAGGAACACTGAAAGGAAGGTCATTTTAACCCTCTCTTTTCCAGCACAGTTTAGTATTTATTGATAAACGGAGCATTTCCATAGCAGTTTCACAGTATACAACCCACCTCATATTCATGACCTAGGTGTTAACCTGACAACAACCTTGTAAAATACATCAGCCCCATATGTTCTCTTTATTATTTCAACTAGTACAATACAATATATATGACACATCATTAAATTGTGATTACAGTCAGCCATCCATATCCACAGATT
The DNA here is from genome assembly GCF_035594765.1 of Anolis carolinensis. Taxonomy (NCBI): domain Eukaryota; kingdom Metazoa; phylum Chordata; class Lepidosauria; order Squamata; family Anolidae; genus Anolis; species Anolis carolinensis. The sequence goes on along the minus strand of NC_085844.1, from coordinate 157,061,580 downwards.
CTGCACCCACAGATTCAATCATCATGGCTTGAAAGCATTTCTTTAAAAAATCTAAAAACAAAACCTTGGTTTTGCCATTTTATATAAGGGACACCATTTTACTACATCCTTGTATATAATGGGACTTGAGCATCCATGGATTTTAGTAACCCAATCCCAGTGGATATCATGGGCTCAATACATATTTTGGATGTGCAGGTTGCAGAGAAGTTGGATTTCTTGATGATGGGCTCAATACATATTTTGGATGTGCAAGTTGCAGAGAAGTTGAATTTCTTGATGATGGAGCATACCATGAGTGTACAACCTAATGAATAGCCTACTTGTCACCTAGGGCATTTTCAGTTGTGAGGAGTGTCTCTTTCAGTGTTTTGCCCAAAACCAATTTACAGTTCCCATGCTAAACTGAGCAAGGACGTCCCAGCAACCTTTGCCCAAAACCAAGATTTACATTTCCCATGCTGAACTGGGTGGAGATGTAAGCCTTGGTTTGGGATAGAGGGCAGTAGAAAGAAGCATTTCATGGTCACTTGCTCTTGTCCTTTACCAAAGCTTATATTTCACATACTGAAGTGGGCAAGGTAATAAGCATCTCATGCTCCATTTTTTCTGCCCAAAGCTTACATTTTGCATGCTGAGTTGGGCAATGATGTCCCAGTGATAAAAGAGGCATTTCATGTTCACTTTCTCCTGTCCTTTGCCCAAAACAAAGACTTACATTTCCCATGCTGAACTAGGTGAGGATGTAAGCCTTGGTTTGGGTCAAAGGGCAGTAGAAAGAGGCATTTCATGTTCACTTGCTCTTGTCCTTTGCCCCAAACCAAAGTTTACATTTCCCATCCTGAACTGGGAAAGGAAATAGGCATTTTGTGCTCCTTTTTACCTGTCCACAGCATACACTTGGCATGCTGAATTGGGCAACGATGTCCCAGTGATAAAAGAGGCCATATGTTGAATTTGGCCATATGCTTGTGAATTTCAATGGCTTCTCTGTGTTGTTTAACATGGTGGAGCACTTGATGAACCAGCCTATACACAGCATATCATTTGAGAACACAGAAATGCTAGGCCACTCTAACAACCACCATGTCAGACTACACAGAGAAACCACTGAAATCCACAAGCATGTGGACAATTTCAACAGAAAGAAGGAAACCATGAAAATGAACAATATCTGGCTACCTGTATTTAAAAACTCTAAAATCAGGACAGTACATAAAGAACAGCATTCAGATAACAGCGGAATTCCAGGCATGAATTAATCATGGCCAACTAACAACTCCCAACAAAAGGATTCCCTCAGGCAGGAAGCAGCCAGGTTTTGAAGCTGCAAGGCTTTTCAATGCTAATCAAGGTGACCAATTGCAACATTCACACTTGCTTCCAACAGACAAGAGTTCTTTCTCCCACCCTGACGTTCCACAGATATATAAACCCTACTTGCTAAGTTTCCAATAGACCTCACAACCTTTGAGGATGCCTGCCATAGATGTGGGTGAAAGGTCAGGAGATAATGCTTCTGGAACATGGCCATACAGCTCGGAAAACTCACAGCAACCCAGTGACTCTGGCCATGAAAGCCTTCGACAACACAATAAATAAATAAGGACCTCATCACACTAGAGCTTGGATCCCCTTTAAATCCACTTAAGGGATGGGGCTTTAAATTTATTTATTTTCATCATTTCTATCCTGCCTTTAAACAGCTCAGCCAGACAGGTCTTGGGCTTCACCAAACTACAAACCCCAGAATTCTGCAGGAGGCAGAAACTGGATTTAAAGTGGATCCATGCGCTAGTGTGATGCGGCAGCAAATAAATAAATAAAATCCAGTTTAAAACAGAGAACCTGGAATCAGATCCTGGGGTATAGGGCCTGTCTGGAAGGGCTCTAAGGAAGTCAAGTTAGATGACCACACCACAAATCTCTCTAACAGGGAGATTCCTCCATTGAGCTTCCCAATCAAAAGGTAAAGGTAAAGGTTTTCCCCTGACATTAAGTGTAGTTGTGTCCAACTCTGGGGGTTGGTGCTCATCTCCATTTCTAAGCCAAAGAGTCATCATTGGCCGTAGACACCTCCAAGGTCATGTGGCCGGCATGACTGCATGGAACACTGTTACCTTCCACCAGAGTGGTACCTATTGATCTACTTACATTTGCATGTTTTCGAGCTGCTAGGTTGGCAGAAGCTGGGGCTAGCAGTGGGAGCTCATCCCGCTCCCCGGATTTGAACCACCGACCTTTGGGTCAGCAAGTTCAGCAGCTCAGCAGTTTAATCCACTGCACCACCGGGGGGCTCCTTCCCAATCACTAAAAATGCTAAATTGGGAAAGGATGTCCCAGTGACATGGTCACCTTCTCCTGCCTGAAGCTGATATTTCCAATGCTGAACTAGGCAAGCAACCAAGGAGGCATTTTTCTGTTCTCTGTCCCTTTGCACAAAACCAGGACATGAATGGGCCACAAACTGGACTGGGGAGGGCGGGCCAGAGAGGTCCTGCCCTGACTAAGCAACCCATCCAGGTGCCTGGACTGCTTCCCTGAGGGCCTTTCCTAACTAAGGCCTCAATTCCCTTCCCAAAAAATAAAAGACAGATCTTCTTCTTCACCTCTGCAAAGGCAAGGTGATGGAGAACAAGGAGAGCAAGGAGGGGAGGCTGCCCTTTTGTTTCCCGCCCCTTGAGGGCACCACAAAGCTTCCTTCCCTCCAAGCCTCCCTCCATCCTTCCCAGCATCTCTGCAGGCGGGGATGAAGTCCCTCACCGCCGGTGCTGAATCATTCCAAGCAGCCTCCTGGGACCCCTCAGTCGCTTCCCTCACCCCTCTTTCGAATGACAACCGCCTCCTTCTCGGACAACGGCCTCTTTCCTCTGCGCTGAGGCGTCGTCTTCCCCTAATCACCCTCCCAGCCCTCTCCCTCACGAGGACCCGCCCCGCCTTTACTTGCCAGCACCGTGGTCTCCCTCAGGAACCTGCTTCTTCTCCTCCTTTCTCCCCCTCAGCGCATCTGCCGGGCACTGACTGACTGACTGGCTGGCTGGCTGGGCGCGCTCTCCAGAGGGGGGCGGGAAAGGGAGAGTTGGGACGAACCATTGCCAACGCCGGGAAGAGGGGGGCAGCGCCTCCTCGCGCGAGGAAAAGCCGGGCGCTGCCGAGGAGGAGACTTAGCGCCCCCCTCCTCCTGCCAGGGGAATGGGACGACCCGTTTCTGCGGCCTCAGCCGGCGCTCGCCTGAGGGAAGCCAAACAGATGCGGCTTAGCAACCGAAGAGGTTGGGAGCGTGAAAGGAGGGGGGGGGGGGGGGGTAGAGAGAGAAGAGCGAGAGAGAGCAATGACTTGCATCGCTTTCCCACTCGTGCTTTCTTCATCAACGAACTGGGGTTTGAATCCCCCTTTGCCGAAGGATGGATAAAGAGACCCGGATAGTGATGATGATGACACAAACAAAACCGCAGAGCAGTGGCGATGATGCGCATTAAAGTGCCCACTTTCGTACACTTCCGTGGGAGTCTGTGGCCTGGAAGCCAGCCTCGAACGGCCTTCAGGGCTCAGTGCAGGTGGGAACTTTGAGGCAGAGCCTCCTGTATCCGAAATGCTTGGGGCAGGAGGTGTCTTGGAGATGGGACTCCAAATCAGCAAACGTCTTTGTCTTTGGGTTGCTGTGAGTTTTCTGGCCTGTATGGCTATCTTTCAGAAGCATTCTCTCCTGACCTTTCGCCCACATCTATAGAAGGCATATTCAGAGGTTGTGAGGTCTGTTGGAAACTAGGCAAGTGCGGTTTATATATCTGTGGAAGGTCCAGGGTGGGAGAAAGAACTCTTGTCTGCCTGAATGTTGTCTGCAAGTGTGAATGTTGCAATTGCCCACCTTGATTAGCATTGAATAGCCTGGCAGCTATGATGATGATGATGATGATGATAATTTTATTTTTATATCCCTCCACCATCTCTCCCAGCTGAGCTGCTGAACTTGCTGACTGAAAGGCCAATGGTTCGAATCTGGGGTGTGAGGTGAGCTCCCGCTGTCAGTCCTAACTTCTGCCAACCTAACAGTGCATGCAAATGCAAATGTGAGTAGATCAATAGGTACCAGGAAGGTAACAGCACTCCATGAAATCATGCCAGTCACATGACCTTGGAGGTGTCTACAGGCAACGCCGGCTCTTCGACTTAGAAATGCAGATGAGCACCAACTCCTAGAGTCAGACATGACTGGACTTAATGTCAGGGGAAAACCTTTACCTTTACCATCTCCCCAAAGATACTTGGGGCAGCTGACAAGCAGGACCAAGCCCAAATAACAGAATAAACCAAAGAAAAACATATTAAAAATGCGGTAAACATATAACAAACTAATTAAACAATTAAAACCATAAAGTATGAAAACATCATTAAAATAGATCAAAACCAATCTCAATAACCAGAGCCAGGATTATAGTGGGCATATCAAAATTAAAGGCTTGTGCAAAAAGAAACAGTAGAGCCAGAGCTAGGTGTAAGGTGCTGAGTTCAATCTGACAAGATAATTAGGTCTGGACAATCATAGACAGGGGCCTAATTATTAGCAAATGTGTATTGGAATATCCATGTTTTAATGTCTCTATGGAAGTTATTCAATGGCAGAAAGGTAGAAACTATGAAAATGAACAAAATCTGGCTACAGTATTTTAAAAACTTCTAAAATCAGGACAGTAAATAAAGAACAACACTCAGAAGACAGGGGAATCCCAGACAAGAAACAATCAGGACCAATTAACATCTCCCAACAAAGGATTCCCCCAGGCAGAAAGCTGCATGGCTATTCAGTGCTACTCAAACTGGCCAGTTGCAATATTCACACTTGCCTCAGACAGACAAGAGTTCTTTCTTCCACCCTGAACATTCCACAGATATATAAAGCCCACTTGCCTAATTTTCAACAGACCTCACAACCTCCAAGGAGGCCTGCCATAGATATGGGTGAAATGTCAGGAGAGAATGTTTCTGAAACATGGCCATAGAGCCCAGAAAATTCACAGCAACCCAATGATTCCAGCCATGAAAGCCTTTGACAACACCTCTTTATCTTTTCCATATATAGACCTTGTGCACATAGCTTGCATAATATCATGCAGTGTTTTTGTGCAGATGATTGTGCCATCAGTATGCAAAAGGTGTCCCTCTCTTAGCCACCCATGAGGATCATTGTGTAGTATTTTGGAAGTCCAGATAAGGGATGCTGCTCCAGCTGTATTACTTCACTGTTCTTTTGATCTCTCATTCCTTCAAGCCATTCAGGCCTGCTTCATGCACTATTTCCTGGTGGAGACTTTCACCCAGACACCAAAGGTGTATAACGGTGTAACGGCATTAATTGTCACTTGTAAGCTGCCCTGAGTCCCCTCGGGTGAGAAGGGTAGGGTATAAATAATTGAAATAAATAAATAAAGGCACCAGATCCCACCTGATCTTGGAAGCTAAGCAGGATCTACCCTGGTTGGTACTTGGATGGGAGGCAGCTGAGGAATTCCAAGTGCTGTGGGAACATTTCAGAGAAAGGAACTTGCCAAACCACCCCTATATATTGCTCATCTAAGAAAATCCAGTGTAATTAGTGGGTCAATGTAAGTCCACAGGCAATTTGAAGGCACATGGATAATAATAATAAGAAGAAGAGTTTTATTTCTTGCCCGCCTCTCCTCATGGCTCAAGGTGGGTTACAGCATTACTAAAACATAAACACATAATCGTTTTAAAACACTCCATAAAATACATACTGTATATTAAAACATAATTCCATAAAATACATATTAAAATACACAAAGCAAAAATTAGGCATACAATGGAAGTTTAAAATTTATCATTAAAACTGTCTGGGTAGGCTTGCCAGAAAAGATAGGTCTTCACTTGTATCTTAAATTCCAACAGCTCTAACAGCAGGTCATTCCACAGTGAATTGGTTTCTACTCTCTCTTTATAAAATCACATTGATTTCAATGGGGTTTACTCCTAGGAATGTGTATATAGAATTCAAACCTTGAACTGCAATCCTTTGCCTATGTTAATGGCTTTTACAATAAGAAAATACTCTATGATGATGTTATGTACAGATTTCTCCACTTACAATCACAAGATTTGCCATTAAACAAAAATGTGATTTTTTTCTCTCTCTCTCTCTCTGATATATATTTGATATCTTTTTCAGAACAATGGCAGTAAACCGAATGGTGATTTTACTGTCATCATCTTTATCTACACGCCAAACCACCTTTTCCCCAAAATTGGGAATCATATCGACAAATTGAGAGTCCTCATAGCCAATTGCATTCCTGCTTCCTGTCATTCACAGTGAGAAGGATACAACCATCACGAGTTCCTCATTTGAAACAGGACAGATGTACAAACACCAGAAAATGGTGGTGGTGAGTTGTGTGTATGTGGATTTACAATATCCACGAAAGAGTGATACTTCTATTGGCAAGCCAAAATGCACAGTTGGTCAATAAAGGTATTGTTCTTTTGTGGATTTTGCATTTTGATGCATTTTCTATCCTGGCCAACTCTTGTTTCCTCAGCAAGTAATGAATGTAGCCACTTGGTCACAAATATGTAATGTTTGTGTTTTCTATCCCCTGCCATCAGTAAGAGGAAGCATACAGACATGTACAGGGTGGTTTTTTTTTTCAGAATAGAATGATGGATTTTAGCCACAACTGTTAGGTAGATCTCCATGATAAATATCTTAACTATGGTCCATATCTCATTTGCAAATTCAGTAAGCCTGTGTAGAGATGACAAGAAAGCAAATTTGGCAGCTAATAATACTTTATTTATAGACCACCCCCTCTCCTCAAGAAGACTCTATTTGCATTTGCAAATAGGTCATTTTTGGTGACAGGGGGTGAGATGTATTTGTGTTCAAAAAAGGACTAGACAAACATGCACCCAAGCTGAATTCAAGCAGATAACTTAAAAGCATATTTAAGCATTATCCAAGACTATTTTATTGGGTCTTCCAAATGATCAAATTATCAGGTCTTTCACTGCATGATTTCAGTGGATAGATTCCTTTATGCTTAAAAAAATAATAATAATGGAAGAATACTGATCTCCCAACCAAAAAAAAATGGGCTTTTAAATTTTTTGAAATAGGAGAAATTGATATTTTGATCAAAGAGAAATCTGCAAATTTTTTAAAGATTGGGAACCATTTGTGTCCTATATAAAGATGAAAGAAGGAATAGACACACTTATGGAATTAGACAGTTGGTTTTATGTTTTGATTTACTTATTTTTAGCAAAAGTTTAAATTCACTTAATAGGAATGGGAAGTTTGTTCCTTTTATTGAGGACTTTGGGGGGGGTGGAAAGTCAACTTTCAATAAGTTTAGGTGTGGGAAGAGTTGTAAGTACTAGACTAGCACTAGACTAGCAATTGTTTTGTTTGGGGGCTTGACTATTGGTCTTTCCTCTTGTTTTTTTTTTGTTTTTGTTTCTCTTTTGATATTATTGTAGCATTTGTTTCTGTAGTTGTTAAAATATAATAAAGTGCAGTTTTAAAAAAGCATTTCAAGTCGTTTAATTTTCTCCAAACCTACTGGAGATGGGGGATTTCTTCCCCAATAGCACCCTGCCCATCTCATACATCTCCCAGACAGCTTGTAGGAAAAGAAGGAAATGTTCTCTGTAGAAAGCTTGGAACTTACAAAAAGGCAATGATCAATGCATCCAGTAATGTAGTGACTTATCTTTGTAAACATCATGGCAAGTTAAAAAACAAGACATTACAGTTCATGTCGAATAAGGAATGATGGAAGTGCTTTTTAAAAAAAAAATATTCCAAGCTCTATTGCCTCTTGAAAGGCAACAAATCCCACTAAAAATAACACACTTGATCTTGATACCTCACAACCTCTGAGGATGCCTTCCATAGATGTGGGTGAAACTTCAGGAGAGAAGGTTCTGGAACATGCCCATACAGCCCAGAAAATGTACAACAACCCAATGATTCCAGCCATGAAAGCCTTCAACAACAAACTTGGATCTTCCTCAGAAGTGCAGTTGGATTAGGCTTGTATTGCTCCTCAAGCTACAGATTCTGGAGATGCTGAGCTTCTTAACTTCTAAGCCAGTGGTTCTCAACCTGGGGTCCCCAGATGTTTTTGACCTACAACTCCCAGAAATCCTAGCCAGTTTACCAGCTGTTAGGATTTCTGAGAGTTGAAGGCCAAAAACATCTGGGGACCCCAGGTTGAGAACCACTGTTCTAAGCTATCTACTTACTTTCCATCCTGTATTTCTTCTGTATGTGTCTAGGGAATCTATATCACTTATAAACAGTGTCAGCAGGTAGCTTCCATGTTAGTGGGGCAATGATTCTGTTCCTAGTTTTATTCAAAATTTTAAAGAAACTATCCAGGGTGCTGAACGTATGGGGGGGAGGGGGTAGCTTTCAACACTTAGATAGATCTTTTATAATTTCAGACTAAATTCTATGGCAGATTTGCCATCCACACTGACTTGGAAACCGCCAGGAGCTGTTGCACCAGCAGCAAGTTATACACTCTCAGCCATAGACAGCCCCATGATAAGCTTAGAGTTGCCATAAGTCAGAAAGGACTTGAGGCCACATAACTGCAACTTAGTATTTTGTTCACATTTTAAATTACTATAAAAATAATTCCTCTACTGAATGTCTATGAGAAGTCCAGATGTTCAACATAACAAAAATATGTATTGTATTAACAATCAGGCTTAATCCTCTTTATACTCCAGCCCACAGTCACTCCCCATGGCTTTGGAGATAGTAGAAGAGGACTGGAGAGAAGGAGGAAGAATAATGAAGAATTATATTGACTATGGAGCTTCCAATTTTTTTCACTTCAAGGTGTTTCAAGAACAGGCACACCATAGACTGCAGAAAGAATAAATTATTATCCCACCTCTCTGTACAAAAACACTCACTTTGAGACTGCCCAATCACATTGCTCAGTTACATAAGCACAAATCTAGTATTTATTATGTTTTAGTTAGCACTTCATTGAATCAAAACAGTCATAAATGTAGAAGCATCCTTCAAGAATAAAATATACAGAATGAAATCTCTTTGGAAAGGAACACAAAACTCTAAAATGAAAAGCAGGTTAAACATTTCTAGAAGACTGTAGTTTTTGCTTTGCAATTATGTTTGTGTTGCTGGAGCATTTGACTTATCTGTTGATAATATTTCTTTGGGAAATCTCTCCCCTCTGCCTTATTATCAAGTTCTGCATAAACAGACTTTATGTTCCTGATGGACAAAGTGATGTTGCCATTAGGAGAGTGGTCGGAAAACAATGATTCAAAACATCCCTTTTAATTCCCCATTTTCCCTTATTTTCAAAAGCAATAGTGGAGTGACTCTATTGACACTAGGATTTTGCCCTGCAAATATCATGGTATACAATGGATAAATGTTTTGCAAGTGACAATGGTTTAACAACAAAACCTCATACGCATTTTAAAGTCTATATTGCAAGTTAAATTATTATGAGAAAACTTGAAGTTTTTTATCTGGATAAGTCAAGTCTGAACACTTCTCTTCTAGTGAACATCTGCTCTTCATCCAATCAGATCCGTGTGTCTTATATAATTCAAGCCAATGTCTGGCTTGAATTATTGAATCATAAAGGTGGTGATTGTTTGATTTTAATGACTACTGCTGTAGGAAAATACAGATATCTGTGAAGAGTCTCTCAAAGCTCTCTCTCCACAGGTACTTCTCAGAAGTGTATACACTTAACATGGATGAGGGCATAGCCGTTCCCTTTATTAAGAGATGCCCAATTTTCTATCACAATGTTTCCTGAAATTCATCTCTTTATTTCCAGTACACCAAACTATATTTAGCATCAGTTACATGGAAATAAAGTCAATATACTGTGATTTCCATGTTTATGCCAAATGTTTACTTTAAAAGTCACATCCCAAAATTATGAAACAAATTGATTCCATTGAAGCAAAGCAAAGCAATTGCGACCATCTACAGTAAGCAAGTACTTACAGTCTGATTCAAACAACTCCAAAATGACCTAACCTTTCCCATCAGATTTGGTTCCCAGCTTTTTTGAAAGGCCACATGTAGGTTCACTGATGTTTACAAAAGTTGTCCTGGGCAACCAAATGGAACACAAAGATTTAAAGGGACCACTGCCACATGAGATGGTATCTTCTCCAAATATTATGTCACCGCATGTCCCATTTGCAGAGAAGTGTGACAGGAAGCAGGGCATGAGACAGCTAAGAAACAAACTGCAATTACTTCTCTTACAGACACATGCATGTACACAAACACTCTGAAAATGGAACAAAGCAATTTGTTTTGCCTTCTGTTTATGGAATTTCTTAGCATAATTAGAGCATTTGCTTTGCTGCATTAACCAGAAAATCACACTCTTTGCTCATAATGTACAGTGTTTTCACTTCGGCTCCCTCTAGTGACAAACGTACAGAAATCATTCTTACAAAGGTCATGTAAGGATAAAGGGCCTTGCTTAGCTTGCTGTAAACGGGTTATTTTGTTTATGAACAGACTATTCCACCTGCTCGGAAGACTTCTAAAATCAACAAAAGGTTGCCAAAACAAAGTCACAGCAAATTAAAAGTGAAAGTGTTGTGGCTGCTTAAACACTAACTCTGTAATCCTATACAGTAGAGTGTCATTTATCCAACATAAACGGGCTGGCAGAACATTAGATAAGAGAATATGTTGGATAATAAGGAGAGATTAAGGAGAAGCCTATTAAACATCAAATTAGGTTATGGTTTTACAAATTAAGCACCAAAACATCATATTGTACAACAAATTTGACAGCAAAAGTAGTTCAATATGCAGTAATGCTACGTAGTAATTACTGTATTTACAAATTTAGCACCAAAATATCACGATGTATTGAAAACATTGACTACAAAAATGCGTTGGATAATCCAGAATGTTGGATAAGCGAATGTTGGATAAGTGAGACTCTACTGTACTTGTTTATTCCCAACCCATTGGAATTACATAGGATTTTCTTAATATATATACTTCGGACTGCAATGGTTTTGAATATCTTCTCATACAGTACATTGGGCATGAGGAAGTTGCTGAGGGTGTGCTTTGGAGCTGGATGAATCCTGAATCAAATCAAAATATGGACAGATGGGGATATCCAGATCTAAACAGGAGTCTTTCGGGGCTGAACAGATTTGAATTCTCTTGAAGATTTGTTAGCAAATCTTGGCTTTCAAGTAACATAGTGTGTCTTCAAAAACCTATAATTAATTTCCATATGAGGAAAGAAACACTGATGCTAGCACCTAGTAGTTGTCAGCAATTCAGTTTATTCAGTGATTGCAATAGCTTGGGTTTGATCCAGTGGTATTTTCCACCAGGAGATGGTATTTCTCATGGGGCCAGATGGCTCCCTTAATCCTGCCAGTTCCTCCCTCCTATTACTTCTCCTCTGATGGCTCAGTGTGTTAAAGTGCTGAGCTGCTGAACTTGCAGACCAAAAGGTCACAGATTCAAATCCGGGGAGCAGATTGAGCACCCCACTGTTAGCTCCAGCTTCTGCCAACCTAGCAGTTCGAAAACATGCAAATGTGAGTAGATCAATATGTACTGCTCCGGTGGGAAGGTAACAGCGTTCCATGCAGTCATGCCAGCCACATAACCTTGGAGGTGTCTATGGACAATGCCGGCTCTTCGGCTTAGAAATGGAGATGAGCACCAACCCCCAGAGTCGGACATGACTGGACTTAACGTCGGGGGAAACCTTTACTTTTTTATTACTTCTCACAGAATTGTAGTGTCCTTGAACTCTCCAGGGCAAAGTTTTACATGATAAAAGGGTAAGGAGAATGGCAAGAAAACGGTGGGCCTGTAGATTGGGAAGAGGGCTATCTATCTGAGTGATGGACTCTTCACAAAGTAGCCAAAATGGCAATTTGTATCATCTTGTTGACTACATGTCTCCATTCCCATCTGGCACGAGACTCCTGGGACTACAATTGCTGTGTCCACACTCTCATATGGACCTCAGTCACAGAGACATCACAGCACCTCTGCCTGCCAAGTCAAGGCGTTCCACAAGACCCTCACCATCACAACCAAGAACCAAGCAGACCCCTCCCTACAATTAGCCAGATAAGATTTTCTCCTTCCCAGTCAAGATGCCAGTGTTCAGAGGAGGGAAGGCAGACAGGGTGTTTTCATAGCCAACACCATCCTCTCTCTACTTTGCTGAAATCAAAAAGCATCCTCTTCTCGCATCTTTTAGGATCTGTCCAGCCTTGGGTGATCAGGCTTGCAGAAGGTAGCTAGTGAGATCAAGAGGATAAAACAGAGCCATTCAAGCCATCTTACTGGGGCCGTATGACCCTTTCACAGGGAGCAATCCAACCCATTGATTCAGCATCCACTAATTAATAGTGATTTCTCTTCCTAAATAAATGTGTAGGACTTGGTCCATGCTCTTGTTACATCCCGTATAGATTACTACAATGTGCTCTTCAATGTGCCTTTGAAAATTGTTTGGAAGCTTCAATTGATCCAATGGGAGGCTGTCAGGTTAATCATTGGAGCAGTGTACAGGGAGCACACAATTCCCATGTTGCGTCAGCTCCATTGGCTGCCAGTTTGCTACCGAGCACAATTCAAAGTGCTGGCTTTGGCCTATAAAGCCCTAAATGGCCCTGGCCAGTTTACCTATCTGAACGCATCTCCTCTATGAACCACCACAGATATTAAGATCTTCCGGGGAGGCCCTGCTCTCGGTCCCGCTACTGTCACAGGCGCAATTGGCAGGGATGAGACAGGGCCTTCTCAGTGAATGCCCCCTGGCTATGGAACTCTCTCCCTGGTGAGATTAGATCAGCCCCCTCCCTCCTGTCCTTTAGAAAAATGATGACCTGGCTATGGGACCAAGCCTTTGGGGCAGTGCAATGAGGAAATAATAGGAAACCTACTCCTCTGACCGGAGCTAGCATGGTGTCCTGAGTTGGTTTAAACAGCTGATTTTAAAGTAGATATAAGTGATTTAAATGTTTAATGTTTTAATGTTTGTGTATATTTATAATTATTTTATGTCCTGGCATGGAATGCTTGCCAAATATATGTTGTGCTCCGCTCTGAGTCTCCAGGGGTGTGAAGGGTGGAATATAAATGTTTTAAATAAGGAGGAGGAGGAGGAGGAGGAGGAGGAGGAGGAGGAGGAGGAGGAGGTACAAACTTCTCAGTTTCCAAGGATGCATCTACACCACTGTGTCCCAATGCTATAGAATTCTGGGATTTTACATTTGTTGTGCCATGGCAGTTAAAGTGTGTCGACCTGCATTAATTCTACAGTGCAAATGTACCCATAGTTCTGCCTAGCCTGCTTTCTAGCTTTTATTTTTCTCTTACATAGGAGGAATAGTAACCAACTCAAGACTGAACTTATTCTCTTCCTCAATATCCACTTTGCATTGTGCTGCCGCAGCCCTTGGCCAATGGAAAATTGCTGTGCTACTATTTCTCATACTGTGTCTCTCCTCCAACTCTCCCAGCTTTAATATATATTTGGATATTGTGGGTATTGCACCATGATTTTGGTAGTGTAGCTTTAGTCCCAGCATAATGTCACTATAGGATTAGTCTGTCCAAATTTCTGGGATCTCTTTCATTTCAAATCTAAATAATCTACTCTTATCTATTTTTCAAAGTCCTCCACTTATATGTTGTTAATTCTCTAGCTTTTGAAAGTACCATCATGTTATATTCTGAAGATAAAATGTCTAATTTTAGTACCTAAACACTACCTAAGGAAGATAATGTTCTTTGAGTGTCTCAAAAGTGCACTTCTTTCAATGAGAAAACTTTGAAATGTGCTTAAATCAGGTGACTATTCACTCTGTTGTGTGCATGCCTTTTTCTTGCTTGTTTTTGGTACACATTGCTTGCTTGCTTCTTTCCTAGATTTGCAGAGTGGTTCTTTCACTTAAATCCACAAAAGGCATAATCTAAATCATCCTATTAATGTTCTGTAAAACAGCCATTATCCTACCGTACTCATTTAATGTGAGTGCTATTTTAATATGAGACAATGGGAAGAAATATCCTTTAACAGCAGGAGTCCTGTTAAGTGCAGGTTGTGCAGGCCATGGGTTAAAATGAGAACTGCCATCCATTTTCCTAGCAAATGAGACTAAATGGAAGAAGGCATTAATAATTTACATCTTCAGCCCATTGATTTTGACTCTGTCTCCATGAGGTTGTACCATATTGTGTGTCAAGGAGAATTTATCTTTCCTTACTCAGTCATGTGCATGCATACAGTTTGTTTCTTACATTGTTTCTCTAAAATAAAAGAATAATTGGATTTTAACATTGAGAGTAATATGTGATAAACAAAGTAGACAAACTGCTACAAGCAGGTCTTTTCTGATCCATATTCCCCTGGTCAGAAAAGTCATGCTGTAAAACTGTTATCTTCTTACACAGCTTTACTAAATTGTACAACACTGGACAGTGAATGATAAGTTAAACACACTCCAATGTAATGCTATACTCCCCAAAATGTCCAGATTGGCCAGGGACAATTCTGATTAATCTTCTGCTACCCCTTTTTCAGCTGCTTTTAAAATATCCCAGTATTTCTCTTCTCCCCACGTTTTTCCCTTTAAGGTAAAAGTAAAGGTTTCCCCTGACATTGAGTCTAGCCGTGTCCGACTCTGTGCGTTGGTACTCATCTTCATTTCTAAGCCAAAGAGCTGATGTTGTCCATAAACACTTCCTAGGTCATGTGGCCAGCATGACTACATGGAGTGCCTTTACCTTCCTGCCGAAGTGGTGCCTATTGATCTACTCACATTTGCATGTTTTTGAACTGCTAGATTGGCCGAAGCTGGGCCTGACAGTGGGAGCTCACCTCGCTCCTGGGATTCGAACTGCCGACCTTTCAATCAGTAAGTTCAACAGCTCAGCAATTTAATCTGCTGTGCCACCAGGGGACCTGGTTGTCCCTTTGTCCAAACCTTATTTCAGTTGGCTTTTGGACCTTTTGGGGGGGTATTTTCAAATCTTCCCTGCAAAATGTTTGAATCATGGATTCAGAATCCATGGAAACAGAGGGTTGACTGTACCCACATCTGTGGTTAATACCATGCCAAAATTAAACTACACACAGCAAAGTTGTGCCTTCTGTGGTTTTTTGTTTGTTTGTTTTTTTGCTACCCCTGCCCTTCCTAGATCAGCATCTCAAAACAATGCCCTCAAAAACAAAACAAAAAATTCAAAGTAGGAGATGGGGCCCATGTCTGAACACGAAATGCATTTATGTTTCATATACACATTATACAAGTAGTCAGAAGGTAATTTCATACAATATTTTAAATATTACGTACACTGAATCATCAGAGAGCAAAGATGTCATTATCTTGGCCACCCATGTGTATAATGTAGAATTTTGGAGCATTTTGTATTTTGGAATTCCTCAAGCTGTATATATTCTCAAGGTACATTCTGATTTTTTCCAAAACATCAAGACTGCATTTGACAGCATAATTACGAAAGCCACATCATACACAAAAAGGAGAAAGGAAGGAGAAGAAAAAAAGAATGCAGTAGCATCTTGAATGCTAACCAGTTTTTATTTTATCATGAGCTTTCATGGATCTAAATTCTCTTCTTAAGATGTAGTTCAGAATGATATTACAGTCTCAGGTAGAAAGCATACCTGGGAGTGGAACAGAATGTAGCATGACCCAGAAAGATGTCCCTTGCCCTACATTTGCAAAGGGCTACCGAAGGAAATCTTCTCAGAGAGCATACACACTAGATTTTCCTTCTGATCTAAACAAGGTTATATAATGTTACAGTGCTATGAATGCTTGCTAGAGGTAAAATAAGGTAAATCATCATAGGAAAATTACCTCTAGAGGAGGGGAAAAAGCCTAAGATTAATATATAAGATAATACGATACTGACAGGGAAGGCTGTCCAAATAAGCTATCAACTATGAGATCTCTGGGGAATGACTGGATCCCTTTTCTAGTAATAGATTGTTTAGAATGAGTCATTATTTGGAAAGGAAGTCGGAAGATTGCTTTATTGTAGCATTTGATGCCAAAGTGTTAACCACAATTAGTTTTGGATTTCATTCCTATGTAGTCCTTTTCGCTCCTTAACTATAGCCATAACTATTCCACTGAACTTCTTTAAGCATAACTCAATCATTGTAGCCTTTTGTTTTAGTAGAACTGAAGTGTAAATGATTTTGTGGCACATACTTTAGGAGAAAATATTGTTAGATTCAAATATGTGCAGTGAAATCCCAGGTTTTTCCTTTTCTTTTAGAAATGATGGGCTCTGAATGCTGAAATTCTGGATGGTGGAATAGGGAGAGATGTTTAACCTGTTCTTGCCTGACATTCTTTCTGCAAATGTCCCTCAGTTGCTTTCCTCGGGCTGTGTTCAGATATGTGTTTATTTTACGAACTGGAAATACTTCCGTATACATCTGAACACACATTAGCACATTGCAGAGATGGCTGTCAGAAGACGTTGATGTTGCCCTAGGCTAGAGGTTGTACTCTTTCCAGGGCTGTGCAGCAGTGGTGACAGAAGGCAGAGAAACCTACTGGCTCTGGGCAGCTTGTTTCTTCCAATGTCTTACTTTCTTCACAGCTGCTGTGCCCACAACCATTGCTGAGTAATAAAAATAAATATATAATATTATAAATCTTTATTTGTATCCCACTTTTCTCACTAAAATGGACAAGTAGGGCTTTCAAGAGACTTCCATCACACAACAGCTCCACTTGTTGTTCAGTTCTAATTTTGGGATGTATATGTATACACATATGCATAAACATGAACATGTGAATTTCAGGCATGGATTGTGTATGTGTATGCTAGGGATACCAATATTTTCTTATTCTATTCTGACATACAGACATGAGGGATTTCATTTTTTTATCCTGACTGAGGAAGAGTTTGTACCTATTTGTTCATTTTGCTGTGTTTGACTATGTTCTTGATGGGGAATATCATGCTTTGAGTGTTAATCAGTTAATCCGTGCTAAGGTATTTGCGTCATTGAACCATCAAATGTTTTGTAAAAATATGATGTTAACTAGCATGCTTTGTACATTTATTTTTGATGTCACTATTTTCTCCCCAAAAAACCCTCTGTGTTTTTGTATATGTGTATATGTGTGTTGTATATACAGCTGAAGCTAAGAATAGCACTTCATGCATCTGAGTAAATGGACTTGAAAAAAGCTAAGGTGTCAAAATGTTCTTTGTTAGTTTTGCTGCAACAGACTAACACAAGAAACTCTTCCACTGCAACAGTTTCCAAAACACTAAGAAATATTTTGTAACGTGTTACAATGTTGATTCAGTGAGGTACAGTGATGTGAGAACTGGACTAGACGTGCATCTACAGTCATTGTAGAATTAATGCAGTTTGACAACACTTTAACTGCCATTTGTAGTTTCACAAGTTCTTCAGCTATCTTTGCTGAATAGTGCTGTTGCTGCAGCAAACTACAAATCACACGATACCATTACATAGGACCATAGCAGTTAAAGTGGTATCAAACTGCATTAATTCTACAGTGGAGATGCACCCTAAGATCCCATTCAGCCATGGAAAACCACTACGGAACTTGGGGCACCCCTGAGAGAAAGGCAGTGGGGCAATAAAATGGGGGTGGAAAAAGAAATTGATGTTTTGATCATGTTAGGTGTGCAGTTTCAGATCATTCAATACTCCTCCAAATAGTTCAACAAGGTTGGAAGGTTGCAATATTTGTTGGTTTACTTCTCACTTGTTGTTTTTTTGTTGGTTTGTTTTGTTTTTGTTCATATTCTAATGGAGTTTCTGCTGTCCAGGATCTATTTTCAACACACATCTCACATTTCTTTTTTGAGATAATTGATTAAAATAATATGTTTCTTTCTCTTTTCCTCCTTTCTAAAAAAATTAAAGGCACAGTGCTATAGTTCATCAATGAAATAGTCAATCATTCTGTGCTGTATCTAAACCTCTTAGGCTCCTTCCACACAGCTGATTAAAATCCCACAATATCTGCTTCGAATTGGAATATATGGCAGTGTGGACTCAGATAACCCAGTTCAAAGGAGATATTGTGGGATTTTCTGCCTTGATATTCTGGATTACATGGCTGTGTGGAAGGGCCCTTAAAAAGAGATAGACGAGAAAGCTTGTCCTACAAATTTTAGCAAACCATCCTCCAGCATTAAAAAAAAATCAAACATCTGGAAGAGATTGTATAATATAAAATTACCTTCAGGCTATGTATAGAAAGTGTACATGAAACATACACTATGTTTAGTCTTGCATCTAAAACACATCATTATGCATGTATATACAAAAACAGGTGTTCCAAAAACAGGTGTTCCAAAATTTGGGGGAAAAAATCCAAAACACCTAGCATTTCAGATAAGAGATATACAGTCTGTACATATATAAACAAGTGTGGAGAGAACTACCACTCTGCAAAGCCATACTGCAG
Organism: Anolis carolinensis; assembly: GCF_035594765.1. NCBI lineage: Eukaryota > Metazoa > Chordata > Lepidosauria > Squamata > Anolidae > Anolis > Anolis carolinensis. The sequence continues at coordinate 157,043,061 of NC_085844.1, read as the reverse complement.
CACATTTACTTAGAAGTTGTTTTGCCAACTGCATGTGGCTCATTTGCTCCCAAAAGGAGGGTCAGAAGTTCTGGCATTGGGACAGCAGTGCATTAACATCCCACCAACATGGCATAGTGGTTTGGGCACTGGAGTATGGCTTCAAATCTCTTCAGATAAATACAATGGAGATGCATCTACATCAGGCATGGGCAAACTTCGCCCCTCCAAGTATTTGGACTTTAACTCCCACAATTCTTAACAGCCAGTAGGCTGTTAGCAATTGTGGGAGCTGAAGTCCAAAATTCCTGGAGGTCCAAAGTTTGCCCATGCCTGACCCATACCCTATTATTAATACAACTTTACACTACTTTCACTGCCATGGCTCAATGCTATGGAATCCTAGGAGTTGGAATTTGGTGAGGGACCAACACTCTTTGGCATAGAAAAATCTTGTAAAACGACAACTCCCAGGATTCCACAGCAAAGATTCATGGACATTAAAGAGATGTCCTATTGCATTTTATACTATGGGTGTATCTCTCAGTCTCAGAGGAAGGCAATGTCAAACAAATCTTGTCAAGAAACCCCCATGATAGGGTCACTATAAGTCAGAAATGAAGGCAATAGCAACGAATTCATACCAATGTTTCTTACTCCAGAAATTGACACTTTTTGTTGGGATGTGTGTGTGTGTGTGTGTGTGTGTGTATTCCTCACCCAAGAAGTGCCTATGGAGAGCAAAACAGTGCTGGGTTATAGGTAGCAGCACATTGTTGACTAGGAGTAGACTATTACACACAGATCAAAATGTATCAAATCACTTCAGTACAAAGCTTGGAAAATTGCATTTTATAGCAAAGAACACATATCCTCAGAAGGCCACCCCCCACCCCCCGATTCTTTTAAACCCTTTTCAAATGGGTTTGGTACTTTTAGAAACAAGCTACACCAGGCATGGGTAAACTTTGTTTTTTTGTTGTTGTTTTTTTTGCCTTGGGGCTGCATTGCAGGTCCAGCTGGAAGGGTCAGGCCAGGAGGGAGGGGAATGTCATACCCCAGCCACCTTTGGCTTCTGAACCTGATTCAGAAATGAACTTTGACCAGGATGAAGCTTATTCTGACTTTTTACCTAGTCCACAGAGGTCCTTCCAATTACAGCTGCCGGCTGTTGATAGCTCAGATGATTCCTTAATTGGAAGAGAAACTGAAAATATTACTCCCATGGCTGAACCAGATGTTCTTAGTTCCCCAGAGAATGTGTCCTTGAACAGAAGGGAGTTTCTGCATCGCCAGAGATCTGAAAAACAAGGACTCTGCAGGAGTAACCGCTTGGCATCTCGACGGGATAATGGATAGAAGATTTTCCCTTGGGAACCTTTAGGGAGTTTGGCTTTCCTTCTTTGTGATCAGCTCTAAGTTCCATAAAAGTGTCTTGCACCTTGAACACTTTGTGGTGTCAACGTAGCTATTTCCTGAGAAAGGTTCACCGACTCTAGCTCCTGTTTCTCCAAGCCAAGTTTCCTGATCCTGGCAGCCAAGCGAAGCTGTGACTCCCGAGTAGACCTGGAGTAAAGTCTACTTCCTTGCCTTGTTCCTGAATCAAGTTGGCCTCAGCTTCGTCTCATTCCTGCCTTGATATCAAAGACTTCCTAGTGACTTTGGACTTCGTTATTCAGTCTTGCTTCCTTATTGTTCCCCGCTCAAGAACTTTCCAATAGTTTTGAGCGTGTTTCGGTTTCTGGACTTTGGACAATAATATTGGACATTTCTCTTTAACCCTTTGGACTAATTCATACCTTTTCTTAAAGGACTATTATCTGCTCAACCTTTCCACTTATTCATTCCTGAATTTATAATTGTTTTAATAAAGATATTGTATGATTATTGGTCTCTGTCTGGTTTCCAGTGCTCACGCTGCCTTGGGTTTGCAACAGGGAACCATTCACATGCTGGGCAGAATGGGCCGTGGGGGCCAGGGGCTGGGAAAGTGTGGAACCAGGAGGATGCAGGGCAGGACCTGGGTTATTCTCAAGTTGTCCTCTCTGCATAAGGACGGAACTACTTGCCCCATTCTTATGCCAGGAGGAAGGCAGGATAGGTGGTGACTGCCCCGATCCTACCTCCAATCTTCCCCAATCCTCGGGCTGTCCTCTTGGCATTATGCCAGGAGGAGGGCGAGACAGGCGGTGGCTGAGAATGCTTCAGGGGGCTCTCAGCTGCTGCATGCCTTCCTCCCCCTTCTTTCTGGCATAAGGATGTGGTGGGTCACCATGCACTTATGCCAAGAAGATGGGGAAAATGAGGAGGGCCTAAGGTAAGTGCCCAGGGGGCTGCATCCAGCCCCCGGGCCTTAATTTGCCCATGCCTGAGCTATACATACACACATATTTGAGTATACACACCACTCAGACATATATAGAGCATGCACACAGTAGTGTGCATGTGAATGCGTGTATGTATGTATGTACAGTATAGTCAGTCCTCGAGCTACAAGCATCTGACTTACAAATGACTCCTAGTTAGGAACAGGGCCGAGACAACAGGAAATGAGAAAAATCTACTCCTAGGGAGGGAAATTCAGTTATCATTGAAAAAGGTGTCTCCACTGAAGCTTTCGCACAAATATTCTAACCAAATTTTTCAAAATCCAGTTATCACAGGAACAGAAAGTGAGGAAAAATCTTCTGAATAATAATAATAATAATAATAATAATAATAATAATTTTATTTTTGTATGCCGCTTCCATCTCCCTAATGGGGACTCGGAGCGGCTCACATGGGGGCAAGCCCAATACAATCATAATATCATAAAATCAACAGTTGAGATGTGAAAGAATGCATTTAAAAACAAATTAAACAAATCATGATTTAAAATAGACATAATTAAACAGGATCAGGATCACAGACAGCAAAGCAAACCCCACAGTGGTGTTCACCCTCCCCTATGCTAGTCAAAGCTCTCTGTGTGTGTGTGTGTATGCAAGCTTTGGATAGTATAGGTAAGGGTAAAAACCCCAGTGGGGTTTATTTTGCCATCTGTTCTTAAGTTGAATATGTATGTAAGTCAAAACTAGTAGTTTTTAAAGTGTAACTCTGGCTATATATATATATATATATATATATATATATATATAGGCTTTGGATAGTATAGGGAAGGGTGAACACCTCAGTAGGGTTTGTTTTACCATCTGTAGTTAAGTTGAATTTGTATGTAAGTCAGAACAGGTACTTTTTAAAGCAGAGGTTCCCAACCACATCAACTCTAGTTTCTGATACAGAACATATGCCATCCAGTAGTCAACATCTGCTCACCCACAGAAAACAATATTTAATAATCTATATCTGATGTGGTGTATCCAATACAATTTGCTTTCAGGTGCCACATGGAATGGCTCCACTCAGGAGAGGGAGGAGGAGGAGGAGAAGCAACAGTCAGGAGGCTTGTTGTTGCATCTTTAGTGGGTAGTCAGCCTCTACCTTCCTGACATCCCCATTGCCTTGGCAATATAAGAGGGTTTTGTGAGACCAGTCGCTCTTGTTGCAATGGTGTAGTTTTTGTTTTTTATGTTAGGAGCGACTTGAGAAACTGCAAGTTGCTTCTGGTGTGAGAGAATTGGCTGTCTGCAAGAACTTCTCCCAGGATACGCCTGGATGTTTTGATGCTTTTACCACCTTGTGGGGGGCTTCTCTCATGTCCCTGCATGGAGCTGGAACTGATAGAGGAAGCTCATCCATACTCTCCCTGGGTTGGATTCAAACCAGCAACCTTCAGGTCAGCAACCTAACCTTCAAGTCATCAATCCTGCTGGCACAAGGGTTTAACCCACTGTGCCATGGTGTAGTAATGGTGAGGCTACAGATCATATTTTAGTTCTTGAGGACCACTGATGGTCCACGGCCACAGGTTGGGAACCACTGATATATAACAACAACAACAACAACAACAACAACAATATAGTTCAAAAGCGTCTATCTTCCTTCGCTCAGCCTTCTTTATGGTCCAACTCTCACATCCATAGGTTACTACGGGGAATACCATTGCTTTTACTATGTGGACCTTCGTTGCCAGTGTGATGTCTCTATTTTTCACTATTTTATCGAGATTGGTCATTGCTCTCCTCCCAAGAAGTAAACGTCTTCTGATTTCTGGGCTGCAGTCTGCATCTACAGTAATCTTTGTGCCTAGAAATACAAAATCTGTCACTGCCTCCACATTTTCTCCCTCTATTTGCCAGTTATCAATCAATCTGGTTGCCATAATCTTGATGTTAACTGCAACCCAGCTTTTACACTTTCTTCTTTCACCTTGGTGATAAGGCTCGGCTCCTCCGTGCTTTCAGACATCTGTGTATCTAAGGTTGTTAATGTTTCTTCCAGCAATTTTAACTCCATCCTTGGATTCATCAAGCCCCACACGTCGGATGATGTGTGCTGTGTACAAGTTGAATAGGTAGGGTGAGAGTATACAGCCAGGGCCGTAGCCAGAAAAAATTTTTGGGAGGGGTTTTGAAAATTTCGGGGGGGGGGATTGAACCCCTAAACACCCCCCCCCCCCCCCCGCTACTGGCATGTCAATATCTGCTTGAGATAGTGCCTGGAGGGACTCTTAATTTTTTGTGTCTCATAGACTTAGCATGGATTAACCAGTTAAAATTCATGAGTAAACCAGGGGTTTTTTTTAATCTGAAAAATGGGGGGGGGGGTTTGAACCCCTAACACACACACGGTTACAGGCCTGTATACAGCCCTGCCATACTCTTTTCCCAGTCTTGAACCAATCTGTTGTTCTGTGGTCTTTTCTTACTGTGGCTACTTGGTCGTTATACAGATTCCTCAGGGGACAGACAAGGCGACTTGGTATCCCCATACCACCAAGAACTTGCCAGTTTATTATGATCCACACAGTCAAAAGCTTTAGAATAGTCAATAAAGCAGAAATAGATGTTTTTCTGAAACTCCCCGGCTTCTTTCATTATCCAGCGGATGTTGGCAATTTGGTCTCTCCTTCCTCTGCCTTTTCTGAGCCCAGCTTGGACATCCATGTATTGCTGGAGTCTGCCTTGCAGGATCTTGAGCATTACCTTACTGGCATGGGAAATAAGTGCCACTGTACGAAAGTATGTATCTAATATGTATATATACGAGGATACTCAGTAGACAGATATTGAGTATCCACGGATAGATGCATCTCTACGCCCAGGAGGGCGGGCGCAGCCTTTCTGCTCAGGTGGGGTGGCTGGAGGGCTTTGGCGGGAAGAGGCGAAGGAGGAGGCGCTTGAAGCGGCCGTCATTTCCGTCGTGTGTTGTGTGCCTCTGTGTGAGAGAGGGAGGGAGGGAGCGAGCCAAGGAAGGAGGGAGCGAGGAGCAGCAGCAGCAGCAGCAGCAAGCCAACCCGCCCGCCAAAGCGCTCTCCGAGGGAGACAAGAAGGAAGACAGCGCTGCGGGGAAGGAGGAGGCGAGAGAAGAGCAGGCAGGCAAGAAGGCAGGCGCCCGACCGGGCCCTCAGGACTGCTTTCCCCGCTGGAGGGCCGGAGCCAGCCATGGGCAACGCCGCCACCGCCAAGAAGGGCAACGAGATCGAGAGCGGTGAGTGCGAGGGCGGAGGGCAGGCCCAGGCCTAGGAGGAGGAGGAGGAGGAGGAGGCCTGCGTGTCGGCTGCAGCCCTCCCCGGCTTAGGAGTAAGCGGGTTAACCGGTCTCGGCCAGGTTCAGGGCAGCTAGCCGCAGGAAAGCAGCGCCGCCTCCCCCAGCCTTCCCTCCTTCCTTCTTTCCTCTCTCTCTGTCTGTCCTCTAGCTTAGGTCAGGCTGTCCCACTCGAGAAGGGAAGCCTCTTTCCCCCTCTCCCACTCAGGAGGAGAGACCTTTCTCCCTCCAACCCGAGGAGAGCCCTGCGCAATGATGTCAACTCGTGTTGTCCTCCAGGTGTTGTTTTTTTTTACTTCAACTCCCAGAACCCCCGCCAACTGGGCCATAGCTCAAGGATTCTGGGAGTTGAAGTCCCAAAGACTCGCAGGGCCTCATTACGCAGCGCTCTTGAGCTTCTCCCTGGACACTGAGAAGGCTTGGAGAGTTTGCAAAGAGAGGACCAAGAAGGACCCATCTGCTGTGGTTTGTTTCCTGCCTAGGGCTTTCCCCCCAGCTCATCCTCTCCTGCGTTGTTTCTACAAAACTGTCTTGATAGTTTTTCCAAACTGGAGGGGACTGGAAACCATTATTCTCAAGTTTCAGGAACTTGTGGAAAACTTTCCAGTGTTTGTGGAGTGCTTCAGTTTGTCTACATAAGGAGCATGTGAAGAATAGACAACAAAGAGTCTTGTGGTACCCGAAAAGATGAGCAAATTTTATTTGGCCTCAGCTTTTGTAATAATGATGATGATAATAATAATAATAATAATAATAATAATAATAATAATAATAATAATAATAATATCTGTTGTTGAAGGCTTTCATGGCCGGAATCACTGGGTTGCTGTCAGTTTTCCAGGCCATATGGCCATGTTCAGAAACATTCTCTCCTGATGTTTCACCCACATCCATGGCAGGCATCCTCAGAGGTTGTGAGGTGCATTGGAAACTAGGCAAGTGGAGTTTATATATCTGTGGAATGTTCAGGGTGCGAGAAAGAACTCTTGTCTTGCTCTTTATTTATTATCCTGATTTTAGAGTTTTTTAAATACTGGTAGCCAGATGTTGTTCATTTTCATGGTTTTCTGCTTTCTGTTGAAATTATCCACATGCTTGTGTATTCCAATGGCTTCTCCATGAGGTCTGACATGATAGTTGTTAAGCGTGTTCAGCCAGAGATGTCAGACATAGCAGAGCAGCTGGTGAGCCAACCTGGACATAGCATATTATTTGAGAACACAGAAATGCTGGCCACTCTAGCAACCACCATGTCAGATTACACAGAGAAGCCATTGAAATCCACAAGCATGTGGACAATTTCAACAGAAAGGAGGAAACCTTGAAAATGAACAAAATCTGGCTACCAGTATTAAAACTCTGAAATCAAGACAGTAAATAAAGAAGACAGGGGAATTCCTGACATGAAACAATCAGAGCCAGCTAACACATCCCAACAAAGGATTCCCCCAGGCAGGAAGTAGCCAGGCCTTGAAGCTGCAAGGCTTTTCAATTCTAATCAAGGTGATTAATTGCAACATTCACACTGGCCTCCAACAGAAAGGAGTCCTTTCTCCCACCCTGGACCATCCACAGATATATAAACCTTCTTTGCCTGGTTTCCAATATACCTCACAACCTCTGAGGATGCCTGCCATAGATGTGGGCGAAATGTCAGGAGAGAATGCTTCTGGAACATGGCCATACATCCCGGAAAACTCAAAGCAACCCAGTGATTCTGGCCATGAAAGCCTTCAACAAAAGTTTCCAGTGTTTGTGGAGCACTTCTGTTTGTCTTCATTAGGAGCCAGTGAAGAATAAACAACAAAGAGTCTTGTGGCACCCGAAAAGATGAGCAAGTTTTATTTGGCCTCAGCTGTTGTAATAATAATTTTAAAAACTTTATTTATAACCCATCCTATCTCTCTGAGGGGACTCGGGGCAGTTGTAGACCCCTTCCACACAACTGAATAAAATCCCACATTATCTGTTTTTGAACAGTGTGGATTCAGGGACCTTCCAGACAGGCCCTATACCCCAGGATCTGATCCCAGGTTTTCTGCTTCAAACTGGATTATGAGTATCCACTGCCAGATAATCTGGGATAAACAGAAAACCTGGGATCAGATCCTGGTTTATCCCAGATCCCTGGGTCTGTCTGGAAGGGCCCTCAGATATTCCAGTTCATAGCAGATATTGTGGGTTATTCTGCTGTGATATTCTGGGTTATATGGCTGTGTGGAAGGGCCCATAGACTGCAACCCACTTTCCTGCATGTTATGGTCCAAAAGCTTATGCCAAACATAACCTGTTCGTATTTAAGGATGTCTAATGTCAGGAAACTATCTTTAAAAAAAAAATCTTATCTCATCACAGACTTTACAATTCAAGTAGACTAAAAGTTTGTCATGCTCCATTTCCATAAGCTATAGGAGGCTGGTGGTGAAGCAGACGTGGGTATGATTCATTGTATTAGGTATTTAATCGCTGGTGTGATAATTATTTAATTTGGGTTGAGTCTGGCTTCAGAAATAAGTCTCTCATTTTCCCCGTTTGTTATTGATGGTAACTAGCAGTATTGCTTGTGTTTATATACCCACTTTTTGCCACGGCGTTCTGATGCCTACATAGTCCTTCTATCCTCAACTTATTTAGCATTCCTGGAGTTTTGTTTTGCATTTATTTATTTATAGTGTACACACAAACTAAACCATTTGTTAGATTTGCAGTGCTACATGCTCAGTAGGACTTACTTTTGACGTTAATTTAGACAAATGCTGTACGTCATTTAAAAGGTTGTGATGATTTTAGTAAATAAAAGACTTCATTCTGAGGAAAGTCATCTGTCTTTTCCAATAAAACAAATCTTTGGTTAAATGGAGGAATAAATTCATATCCTTCTCTGGAGGTTTGTAACAGAGGCTGAATTACCAATTTTCGGTTTTGAGCTTTGATTATGTATTCTTGCATGGCAGAAGGGGGTGAAACTGGATGGCACTTGTGGTCTCTTCCAACTCTATAGTTTTTTATCTTTTTTTTTTTAAAAAAAATCAAGGCCTGTGATGGCTTCAGAGCATATTCCTGTTGCATTAAGTTGGCTTTACCCCTCAATAACCATAAAATTTCAGCTTTAGTCCTGTTCTTGAAGATGAACTGTTCACTGTGTTAGATTTCAGTGGTTTTTAAACTGTATATATAGGATAGCAATATCCCCAGAAGCAGTTTGTGAAATTGTAGTGGGAGAAAAGTGCTTTGAGGAACAGTTAACAACTAATATGAAAGTGCTATGTTGCAATCCCTTTTTAAGGGAAGAATCATTATGCCAGCCTTATTTAAACTAACACTAGGCATGGCATAGTACCGGATGTTTCAATAAGATAGATCCAATTTGAAATCACTATACCTCTGCAACCGTAAACTACTCATGAATGAAACTCCCAGCACTTGAAAGGGTGGAGCATAGAGTTTCAAAGGATTACCGCTAAAGCCTCTCCCAGTACACAGGCAGCTGTGAGCCTTAGGCCCCTTCCACACACCTGACTAAAATCCCACATTATCTGCATTGAACTGGGATATATGTCAGTGTGAACTCAGATATTTCAGTTCAAAGCAGATGTTCTGGGTTATTCTGCCTTGATATTATGGGTTATATGGCTGTGTGGAAGGCTCCTTTAGTCATTTGCAAGTTGGCGTCCATGCAACATAAGGCTTAATGAGATATTCTCAATTTGTAGTTCTTTTTAAGACTTGTTTCTGGCTCAAAACGATTAGTATAACTTGATAACTCATTAAACCACTTGTAACTCTTTATGTAATTGTAACATGTTGCCATCATTCTTTGAAATTCAGCCTATCATTTTGAAACACACTCTGAGCTCTTCCACACAGCTATATAACCCAAAATATCAAGACAGAATAACCCACAATATCTGCTTTGAACTGGGCTATCTGAGTCCAAACTGCCATGTATCCCAGTTCAATGCAGATAATGTGGGATTTTATTCAGCTGGATGGAAGGTGTCTCTATCTACTTTCCTATCATACTGTTATTTATGTGTAGTGTGTTATGTCCCTGATGAACTATGTTTCAGTAGCCCAATAGTTATAAGACAAGGGATGTACTTGTGGTTATCACTGATATAGTATTGCCTAGGCCATTATGTACAGTTTTGGATCTGCTGAGAGCAGTGTTAGTACTGAGAGAAAGGTCTTTTAGTTATTCAGAAAGTGAATATTCAGAGGTTTTTGGCTTTAGGTGAGTGGTCTGCCATCATCACAGTACTCCTGAGGCAGCTGTAGCTATGTAGAAGGTATATTTAGGTTCTGTTACATATCCTTTAAAAATATTGGTCTCCAGAAGAAGCTGCTTCTCACCTTGCCACCAATGCATGAAATGTACAGGATTACAGTTTCATAAAGCATTTCTAACATATGTTAATCCAATCTGGTCCCTTCTTGGTGTATTTCATGATGTATCTTCCTTTGACCTATGCAAAAAAACACACAAACACACACACAACAAAAACAAAATTGTGGCTATTTAGTTGCAAGACACAGGTCAGCTTTCTAACATGCCAGGATGTGGACAACTGCAATCTATATAGTTCTGTGTATAACGTATGAAATATTCAAATAAAATTTGTTTCCTTGGCAGGAAGAAGTCTTATCATTTTATAAAAGCAGTGTTAAGTAGCTTCATTGTGATTCTGCAGTTATGTTCATGTCATGAATAACTCGGCCCTAGCTCCTAGTTGCCTGGGATATGCTTGTCTTTGGTTCTTCTTTGGAGTTTCTGCGGAAAACCTTAAACACACAATAAGGCAGTCCCGGCAACACATTTCAACAGTGCCCTTCCTGAAATTGTGGACTTAAAAGAGGTGAAGGAGGGAGATTTCATGGGATCGAGGTGAAAACACTGGGGTTCTGTAGAATGAAGTCTTTTATGTCGTTGGTAGACTTTGATACATGGACTAATTTTGTCATATTCTGAGTTGTTTCTTAATTGCATGCTGGAATGATAAAGAGTTACTTATATTAATAGTAGGATATTACTTACTGATTTTTGTTCTGAGCAGATACTATGTATGTTGGAAAGAAAAAAGTTTGGAAAAGTTTGGCAAAATATGAATCTAAGAGGGGGAGCATGTGATGGGATGTGAGGATTTAAAGTTTATCATCATAGCTTTGATTTTGAGTGTTTGATTTTTGCAGACTTCATTGTTTACAGATGTTATTAAAATGTTCTCAGTGGTAATCTTAATCCTTCAGTGCAACTCTGTGGCTAATGTCTGTTGGTTGTTGATGATAGAGTCTTGTTGGAGGATCTAGAGTTTCTACAAAGAACACCTCTCTAGGAATCTCTTGGTCCTCCAATGCAGTTCTGTGATCAGCTTACACCAGAAGTTGACCATAGGGTTGTGCTAGAGAATATAGATCTTCCTAGAGAGGAATTATTTCAGATAGAAAAAGCAGTTTTTTATTCATGAGTTTTCACTTAGGGCTTTCAATATGTGAAAGCCCTTGCTACTACTTTGGTCAGTGGAGATGTACAATATGATTGCTCCATTTTTGTAATAAATACCATCTAAACATACCTTCATATATTGCTAACTTTCCACGGGGCAATATTCTCTTTAAACTGCCAATGCTGCCTTTAGTATAGTTTAGAACAGCAGTTCTAAACCTGTGGGTTCCCAGATGTTTTGGCCTTCCACTCCCAGAAAACAGCTGGTAAACTGGCTGGGATTTCTGGGAGTTGTAGGCCAAAACACCTGGGGACACGCAGGTTGAAAACCACTGGTTTAGAACAAATATTGTAGTGATACTATACTAAATAAAATGGGGGATTATGTTTGATGTTGTGTAAGTGAATATCTGTTACATCTTGAACTTGATCTTAGGTAAATCATTAGAATTGATTTAGAAAGGAAATGCATTGAGGATGCATTTGAACACAGTTCCAGTTAAGAGCAAGCGTTATTTTGAGACTTGTCTTCTACTTAAGTCTACTTAGGACTCAACACCAATCTACTTTAAGGCTTCTATAATGTGACTTTTACTTTCTTACTAGTATTTTAGGTATAAGGGGGATTTATCCTTTCTATTTATTGAAGGTTGAACTTAATTTTGCCTCAGTGAATACCTTTTTTAAAAGGCAGCCATATCAGAAATGTCCTAAAATACATACATGTCATTACCTTTAAAATAGAGAATTAAAAAAAACCCCAGAGATGAGGACAAATAATTCATAATTGTGTTTGAATGTAGGCCTTACAAAAAAATAGAAGATCGCTTCCTTTATGCTTGAAATGTTTTTAAAACTGTTACAATGTAGAAGTAAGATGAAAGATAATTGTTGTTCATACATTTAGCTTTGGCAAATAGAGACTTCATATAGAGACAACTGAGGCCACAGAACTCATGGTGGGTGGAGGGAGGGAGTTGAATACAGGAAGACTGCATTAACTTCCCTGTGTCCAAAGTGCACTGGTAAGCTCTCTTCAGATAGACCACAGAAGAGTGGCAATAGTTGTGATTTTTAAAAGAAATTTCTGTTTTATTTCCCTTTTTCCCAGAATTGAGACTCAGGCCTGCTTACAATTTCAAAGAAGAGCAATACAGCTAAACATATAAAAAGTAATGTATTCACAACATTAAAGTAATGTTAACATATAGCTAAAAAGAAAAGCAGCTAAAATTGTTCAGTTTAAAACAATTTTGCACCCTTTAATAATCTATTCTTTAAAAACCTTTTACTTTTGGAATAAGAACAGCAAGAAAGGGACCATTCCAGCCTCTCTAGGGGTAGAGTTCCAGAGTCTAGGGCAGTGGTTCTCAGCCTTTGGTTTTCCCGTTGTTTTGGACTTCAACACCCAAAAATCCCAGCCAATTTGTCAGCTGTTATAAACCGTGAGAGCTGAAGTCCAAAATATCTGGAGGACCAAAGTTTAGGAACCACTTCTCCAGGGGAAGCCACTAATGTAGAGCTGTTCAGTTCAGCTGGAATATAAGGAAGGCACTTGTGTCTTGGCTGGATTGAGCTTCAATTTGACTGTCTTTATTATCTCTCATTGTTGATGGGAGAGAATGATTCCCAGACACTGATTTAGAACCAAAGCAGTTTCCTTGGAGTTAAGTGGAAAGCCTTAATAAAGTTGAGTGCTTTCTGTACTGTGATAGCACTGAATCCCAAATTCCTGGAGATCTTTCCCAGTAGTTTCATGTTGATATTGAGTCCCATGAAATACAGCATAGAGGCCCCAACACCACCTTCTGGGCCCATGCCAGAAAGGAGCAGAATCACTGCAGAACATTGTCTCTGTTGACCTTATCACAAAGTCCCATGGATTTGTCACACATTCTGGTGAATCCATGGGCTCCTGGTGGTTGGGGGGGACATGGAGAAGTTGCCGCTCCACACCCTACATCACACAAGTTGCCTGGTACTACTTGGCCCTAAATTTGATTTACTTATTTTGCCTTCAACAGGGTTGAGTTGAGTTGTGTTGATTGAGATTATTCAGTATGCTAACAATGCCCTGGCCTACCAGCTGGTTTTTGTGACATGGCAGTATTGCATTCTACTAATTTTATACTTTACATTTAGCTGTTTTGAAATTAACAGGAAAGAAGACTTTATCACTTGACCTAGTCTTAGGCCCATGGTTTTCATAATATAGTACTGGTAGCAAGGGAAAAGATTTATGTTATGTCATTTGATTTGTAGAACATCTGTTGGAAATATAAACAATTAAGTAGTTTTTGCAGAGAGATGTCTAAAAACCATTGCCCTATTTGAGGAATGGCAATAAAAAGCAGTTGAGAATGATGTGTTGGAGGGTAGCTACTTTCTTACTAAAATTCTTATGCTCATCTAGACAAGATAGGATCACCCTGCCTGGTTTTTCTCCCATGGAGCAAAATCAAAATAAGAGAAAGTATTCTTTGTACATGTATGTACACATGAGAATATACACTATTTTGGGATTGCAAATATTAATTAGCTAAATAGCCAAACTAGTGACTATATTTTATATTTGAGAAGAGGGGATGTGCATAGGTTGTGGAAAAACTTGTACTTAGGCAAAACATGTTTACAAGGGAGTGAAGACTGAAGTTGAGAAAGCAACTTGGTGTATTTATAAATTGTTTTTCAAAGGCTCAATGTATTGTCTTGTCCCACTATCCCTTTCTCTCTAGATCTTCTCTTCCATAGATAATATTTATTGAATGCAATCTACATAAAATAGCTATTAGCTATAAAATCCTAAGTCTAAAGTTTAGGGCATGGGCCCAGTAAATGATCTTGAAGGACAGAGTAAATTTCAAACCTTTTACCCACGGCTCCATTTGTATATATTGTGTCCAAAATTTCTAGCCAGTTTTATCATGCAGTCCTTGAAGACATGGGAGAAGATGCGGTTAAAAGGTTTGAAATGCTTTCAACACAAGAAGCTTTTTATAGAAAAGAAACAACTGGCTATCTTCCATAGCTAATTTTAATAAAAGCTTGTACTGCACATATCAATTACCTGTTCATAATTTGTACATAGTTGAAATTTGAATTCAGACTTAGACAATTCAATACCATAGTTTTTCAAACAACTGTAAATAATAAGAAATAAGAAAACCACTGAAATCCACATCATTCCCATAAAAACTGTTCTTTTGTTATTACCTTGTATTCTTTAAGGTAAATCTGCAACATACATTGATATCTGAGCCACTTTTCTTTGTCATTTATTTCTTTTCTATAAAAAGTTTCTGCTGTTGTGATCCATAATGGCATTTCTGGCATAACAACTGAGGTTTGAATCTCATCCATATTCTCAATAAGACATGTCCCACATAGTGATCATTCAAATCTGCATTAACTTTAATTTTATCATACCATAGATATGAGTGCTGTTCAGTCCTTCAATCATGACCTTCTATTTCTAAAAGTCTTTCATTTCTCAACAGTATTTATTCCTTTAACTAAACTAAACATTGTGCAGCGATTTATAATCTCAAATTTGATAACATGTTGTTTTACATCTGCATTATTTTTATCTTCACTTTTGCCTTCTTACTTTGCCAAGTTAATCTTGACAAATCCATCTGGCATTGGTTATAGGGTATATCTTTTGAATTCATTGGTATTGTCTGAAACAAAAACAACATCCTGGATAATACATTCATTTTAATGTGGAGATCCCCCCACACACGCACACACACACATGAAAGACAGGTTTACACTCTCCTATCTCTTCATAGCCTTGATTTCATGCCACATCTTAACATAATTGTTTTGATATAACATACAATTGGGTTAAACCACCAAGCTGCAGAACTTGCTGACCGAAAGGTCGACAGTTCGAATCCACAGGATGGGGTGAGCTCCTGTAGTTAGCCCCAGCTTCTGCCAACCTAGCTAGTTCAAAAACATGCAAATGTGAGCAGATCGCTAGGTTCCCACCAAAGATCACTTTGGTGGGAAGATAACGGCACTCCATGCAGTCATGCCGGCCACATGACCTAGGAGATGTCTATGGACAACGCCGGCTCTTCGGCTTAGAAATGGAGATGAGCACTACCCCCCAGAGTCGGACTCAACTAGATTTAATGTCAAGTGGAAACTTTTACCTTTACCTTACAATTTGAATTTGGCACTTAGATATTTTACTTTTTTCCCAATTCTGACACCAGTTTTTGTCATCAATTCCATTTCATCTTTTCTCTTCACATTTTTAGTCAATATGACAGACTTTTGTAATTATAATCCACCACCAAATCCCATTTAAAAAAAATACCATCAGTCTTTCTGCACTTTCAAGTGAATGAAGTGGCTCACCAGCCAATGTGGTGCAGTGGTTTTGCTAGACCTGGACTTCAGGGGGGCTAGGATTTGGATTCCTACCTGGCTAAGGAAGCCCACTGTATGACTAGGTAAGTCATAATCTCTTACCATGGTCTCAGTGAAAGGTCATGGCAAACAAAACAAAGCAATAAGCCCGATTTCAACTTTTTCTCTCTTAGCCCAAGGCAGATCTAATAATAATTGGTTGTCTCAGTGTCACTTACAGTCATCTGGCCATGTGTTTTCTACTCTTCCAAGTCCAGGAACACAGAAAGGGGAGTTGGATGATTCACCACTTAGGGTTTTTAATTGACCACTCCCTGACTTTTCTTCTAGGCTCATGTTTATGATCTTACCTTGTGTAGGTACTAAACCCTTGCAAATCTTTTACAGTATGCAGCTGAAAATGTTATCTTCTCACCTTATATCTTTAGAACCATGTTGTGTCCTCTTTCTGTGTCTGCTTCCCTTTCTTATTCCATCCTGTTAGAAAATATAATATGCTTAACCATAGGCATATCATGTTTTAGTTAGATTTTTTTTCTCTGTGCCTTCCTCCTTAAACAAGCATGCACATGTTTCTGATCTAATTATTAATAGGCTTTGGGATTTTTTCAGGTATATCTATCCGATTTGAGACTTTAACATGAGTTAACTTAAAGATAGGGCGACATTACACACACAGTCAAGGTAACTGAACTTTCTGATCAACTGATAAACAGTGCCCTGGATATTAGAGGTCTCAAAGCAAAAGATGACAAGAAATGGGTTCAGACTGGGGGGAAATTCCATTTTGCGGTGTGATTTTTGGGTTATTTGTTATCTACGGTATATAATAAACTCAGAAAGTAACAGAAGTCAGAATGACCTGGGGATTAAAAATCGCAGAAAAAACGGAAACTTCCTTCTACTTTTCAAAGCAAACAAACATAAAACAAATAAAACAAACGTATAAAAACCCTATTGGGCATTTGAAGTGATTTATATATGATCATAATACTGTGCTTTAAAAATTAAAAGCAAGTTCATTTGTTGATCATTTTGTTGAACTGATTTTGAAAACCTTTATGCGGTTTTAATTTGTTTTTTTAAGTGTTGTTTCTGCTTGAGTGGTTGCTCTTCAAAAGCAAAATGAACAGTGAGACTTTTGAAATACGCTCTTGAAATATTTATTATAACCTTGAATTGATTTCTACATATTGGGCTGTTTTGCATAACAAGATAGCAGATGCCTATTTAAAAACCTGACCCTAATAATCATGGATTTGTGTGGGAGGACTTTTGTGCTAACATGGAGCTTCCTAAAGTTGTGTACTAGGCCAACCACACATTATCTACCAGTGTATCTATTCTACACAAGATGAACTATATCTGTATGTATTCAGCAAATGTTATCAGTTTTCCTTGATCCATACTAAATATTTTGGCATGTTTTTATAATTTCTACGTAGTGCAACCTCTGTTTCCTGAAACTACCTAGAAATTTGTATGCATCAAAATCAACTTATGGGTTATTATAATACTATAAGTACTAGTATAGCATTTATTATATTCTATATGGAGCCCCTGGTGGTGGAGTGGATTAAACCACTGAGCTGCTGAATTTTTGACTAAAATTTTGGTGGTTCGAATCCGGGGAGCGGGGTGAGCTCCTGCTATTAGCCCCGGCTTCTGCCAACCTAACAGTTCAAAATATTCAGATGTGAGTAGATCAATAGCTCCATTGGGAAGATAATGGTGCTCCATGCAGTCATGCCGGCCACATGACCTAGGAGACGTTTACGGACAACGCTGGCTGTTCGGCTTAGAAATGAAGATGGAACGGAACCCCCGCGATAAGTGAGTGAACACTGTATAGCATTTATTATATTGAGAATCTGAATAAATATTGCTGTACTAGGCTTACTCAGAAGAAGTCCCATTGGTATCATAGAAAATGGGCAACATTAGATAGCTGTGGGAAATACTACAGTCCCTCTTCACTCTCTTACTATAGTGAAGTGAACTTGATTTCTGAATGCTAATGGATTAGCAGAGGTATACTGTATGGCTTCATGCTATAATACGTAGTGAAACTGTAAGTTATTTGTATTGGTGTTGTGTACTTCAAGTCATTTCCAACTTACAGGAACTCTAAAGAGAATGTATCATAGGACTTTCTTGGCAAGATTTGTTTAAATAAGGCTTTGCCATTTCCTTCCCCTGACACTGAGACTTGCCCAAGATCACTTTGTGGGTTTTCATGGATGAGTGGGAATTTGAAGCTTGATGACCCAGAGTCCTGGCCCAACAGTCATACTACTATACCGAACAAGATCTTGTGAAGGCTGGTAATGGGGATTATTGGAGGTTTGCATCCATTCTTCTCACTTACAGATCAATCAGCACTTCATTTTTTTTTCATCATATAGACCTGCTGCCCTAGAAATCATAAGCTGTTAAATAAGGAGCTATGCACCAGTTTTAGATCGGTATACCTCAAGTCACTTCTGTGATCTACTTTTGTATTGTGAAATGACAGGGACATGGAGCCCAGTCATACTAAATACCATTTATGTCTTATGTACACCTTATACACAGAACTTGAAGGACATTTATGGACAGTATTTTTAATAATGTTGTGCAAGAAACAAAGTTTGAGTACACCCCACCAGAAAGCAAAGGGGTCACTATCTCAGCCACTTGTGTGGTCCTCTTTGGAGTATTTCAGATTTTGGAATTCTGGATAAGGGATGCTCAGCCTGTATTTTATTTTTTCCACTCCTGCAGTAAGAAGAAATGGGAAAATTACAGTAAGATCATTAAGAACATGTGTTATAAAATGTTTAGAGGTAGCACAAAGAGTTGTAAGCAGCCACATTCTGTCCAGTAACTTACATTTCCATTTCAGTTAAGGATCTTATTCTGCACTTAGTATAAGTTTTAGAAGTTAAGTTCAGAAAGTTTATTTGTTGAGATGCTCATGGATGCCTTGCTAGTCATTTTTATGTATTGGCAGCCAAAAAGAAAAAAAGATCCTACTTTCTCTCTTTACTCTTCTCCCCAAGCAACCCTTTCCCCAGTTGACTGATCATTCAAGCATTTGTGTGTGTATGTGCCTTCAAGTTTCCTGTCAACTTATGGCAGCCCAACAAATTTTATAAGGTGTTCTTAGGCATCGAATGCCCAGAGGTGGGTTTGCTAGTATGAAGTATCGCCTACAGCAGGGCTTCTTACACTTTTTCCAATAGCAATCCATTTTTGCCCGAGAAATATTTATGTGACCCCAGGTATATAAGTATTTAAAATAGGTATAAAAATAAAACACTTACTGATAATAAATCAGCATTTGCAACACTTGCTAAACAGGTCGATTTTCCTTTTTGTGGAATACAGCTAAAACATTTTCTTCAGAGCCCTCTGTAAACACCACACATTGTTGCTAACAGATTTCTGTAAATGGGTGGCATTCAGAAACCTTTTACAGTTGCCATTTTTTTTGTGATCCCAGCATTGAACTACTGTTTGGGGCCAAGACCTCCAGTTTAAGAAACAATGGCCTACTGCATATTGTCTCCCATCCATGCAATAACCATGGCTTCTTAAACCAAAAGGTATCAACTTTCAGCATATTAGATTTTCTGCACAAATAATATAGTTGTGGTGTGGTTTCCATTTCCTAATGGCATAGTCTATTTTTAAATTATGTAGACCGTTCTATAAAAGTGCTCTCTAAATTATTGGTTTCTCTTATCAAATAGCTTTTTAAGTATTTCAAGATAGACTAGTTCATAAAGGGTCATTAATTTTCTATTGGTCTAGTGTACAAATCTATATGGGCCACCTTTTACAAGCTCTACTCCTTGTAAGTAGAAGGAGGAGAAAAAGAAAAGAAAGCTGCCTGTAATTTGTTTAGAAATTTTGGAAAATTTTAATGTCTTTCACCTTGTTGGTAAAGTTGTGTAAAGAATTGGCTTATGTGATGATTTAGCTTTTGTAATGGTTTGATGTTTTGTACTATTTCGAGGATGAGTACGTATATCACCCAAGACCATAAGGATGGAGTATACATGCAAATAATTTTTTCTAATCATAGCAAAATGCATTAAGCATAACTGTACACCTTTACTGCATCTTATTTTTTTCCAGAGTAGCAATAAAATTAAAGAATGTTTAAATATCTGTTTAGCCACTGATTGAGTGTGCTATTAAGTTGAAAAAAGTTTTCATTTTCTAAAGTCTTGCTACCGCTAACATAGCACTACTGTTGATAGCTTATTAAATGTACAGCTCTAATTGCGGAGGAAATAGCACGTATACTCCATTTGCTTAGTGGCAGCTGCTTCTACAGCTGAAATGCTAAAGTTAAGTAGATCAAATTGCAAGCGGCTTTTTCTCTAGACCTTGATTAACTGAAACTGTACTTTTTCCTTTCTAAAGTGCTGAATAAGATAGAGAATTCTCTGATGTTTGTACTCGGCTAGAATAATTGTGCAAAGCCTGCAGGATGGCTAATAACATTTTATAAATCAGGGGTGGACAACCTGCTGCCTTTCAAAACCACGTACAACCCTTGGCCTAATTTCTAAAGTGATCATTTCAGGTCTCTGCAAGAGCAATCTGTCCCCCACCAGCAGCCTTCTAAATGGGAAATAACACCAGGAGTGTGGGAGAAAAGGGTTCTGGCGGATAGAAGGAAATAAAAGTAGTGGTGCAACAGTGTATGAGAGAGAAGGGATGGGAATAGCCTACTTTTCATTCTGTCTTTCCCTAAGGCTGTGGTTCTCAACCTGGGGTCCCCAGAGGTTTTTGGCCTACAACTCCCAGAAATCCCAGCCAGTTTACCAGCTGTTAAGATTTCTGGGAGCTGAAGGCCAAAAACATCTGGGGACCCCAGGTTGAGAACCACTGCCCTAAGGCCTTGTCCAGCTCTTTTTTCAATCCTATCTAATGCTGATGTGTATCTCCCAAACCCTTGAAAGGGGGTTTTCCCAGCCCCTTGAAAGGATAACAACAATAAAGCACTACCTCTTGAAAACAATAAAGTACATCTCTGGAAGACTGATATCTGTGACTTCTCTATCATCAGTCAACTTCTGAGTCCACGTTTAACTCATACCATGTCCTCTTTTGAGGGAAAGTTCCTAAACTCATTGCTTGGGCCAGAAGAGCATGTCATATCCTGCCCGTCAATGTATAAATTTTGAGTGAAAATTAGTTTTGGGTCTCATCTTTCCTGGAAAAAAAAGTACAATTTGACTTTAAGATTAATCTGTTTGCAGGTAACGTGAAGTCCTACATGTCCATTAAAATAATCGGAAGAGACTTCTTGTTTCAGTGTTAGCCAAATAAATTTAATTTCAGACAGAAAGTTGAGATATGAGATATCTTAAATGAATGGTAGTGGCAATTATTTAAACTATACAATATGACCATTGTACCGGTGTGATCAGTATCTCTGGTTTCATTTCTCCACATCTGACAAAATATATAATCTCTAGTAATTTTCTAGATCCTCCAGGTGCAATCCTATGATATTCTTATGCCATTAAATCCTTCATTTAAATAGTATTTGCTATTTTCCATATACACGAGAAATCCATGAACTTGGCTGTCAGGGTCATGCTGTATATAACTACTATATGGTATATAGACAATTCATCTGAGAATTTGCAGAGGACATTCAAACCAATGTAGGTTTATTAATTGACAAGGACTATCTCCAAAAAAACCTCTTGCTATTTATGTGCCCTCAAGTAATTTCAGCTTTTGGTGACCCTAAGGCTCACCTATCACAGGGGTTTCTGAGACTGTGTGAGTCATTCAAAATCACCCAGTGACTTTCCATGGCTAAGTGGGGAATCCATCCCTAGTCTAGAGTCATAGTCCTATATTCAAATTACTACACCATACACCCTCTCTTAAAGGCCTGCTTAAGTAAAAGGTTTTAAAGAAGATTTCACTAACATGTATGTTTGCACACTAATTTTGAGGCTGGAAGTGCAGTGTAAAACTTGGAGAAATGAATTAGATTGGTTCACATAAAAATGCAGATGTTGCAATTATACAAGTGATGTTTGTGTCCTTTCTATGTTCATTCCTTCTGTTCCTTGGCCATTCTGTGTTTTATTTCAGATGCTGGCGTCTTATGATACCAAATCTTAATTGCTGGAATTTTTCTTAAGGGGAAAAAATAACAAAATTTAATCGATTAGGATAAGTTAGCAAGCAAGAGTGTGATTGATTTTTCATATGGTTACGTAACCCTTCTCCATCCCTGCTGAAAAGGAATACAAAATACATATTGAAAACATTGTTTTAAAATTAGTTGTGCTAGCCAGTTCCAGCAAAAGAACAAAGAGACCTGTGGCACCTTTATGACTAATATATTTATTTTAGCACAAACCTTTGTGGATTATAATCCACTTCCTTAGATACAGGGAGTACAGTGTTAGAGCTTCAGATATGTATGCAAATCTGACATGGTAGAGGGGTGATTGGAGAGAAATGTGATTTAGATAAAGACAGCTATATATCGACACTGATTGATTAGAATAAACATCCTAACAATACTTAATACATTATAAGGATTTGTTATCAAGTATAAGTCTACTCAGTAGTTTATTATATGTGAAATAGTGAAGCAATAAAAAGTATCTTGTTTAGTAGAACTAAAACCAGAGAATCCTTTCAGAACATAATTTATATGCCAGTGATAGTCTGTAAACCAGTGCTAATATGTTAATCTTTGTCTGCTTGGTCCATAGGAACTTTGCAGGAAATAAAGTAATAGTCTTAGTCCATGGGTACCAATATGGTATTAATTTTTGGCACTTTACCTTCTGCCCCCTCTCCCAAAATGGCTGGTTTATCCTTCTTCAGGAAATAGCTATGTTGACACCGCAAAGTGTTCACGGTGCAAGACACATTTATGGAACTTAGATCTGATCACAAGAAGGCAAGCCAAACTCCCTAAAAGTTCCCAAGGGAAAATCTTCTATCCATTATCCCCTCGAGATGCCAAGCGGTTACTCCTGTGGAGCCCTTGCTTTTCCGATCTATGGCGATGCAGAAACTACCTTCTGTTGAAGGACACATTCTCTGGGCAACTCAGAACATCTGGTTCAGCCACGGGAGTAATATTTCCAGTATCTCTCCCAATTAAGGAAACATCCGAGCTATCAACAGCTGGGAGCTGTAATCGGAAGGAGCTCTGCGGACTAGGTAAAAAGTCAGAATAAGCTTCATCCTGGTCAAAGTTGATTTCTGAATCAGGTTCAGAAACCAAAGGTGGCTGGGGTATGACAGCTGCTCTGAGTCTCTTTTGTAGAGAGAGAAAGTGGGGTACAAATAAATATAATAATATGTTGGAAATAGAAACCTTCTTCAAGCCTCTAGTAGTTACTTGTTAAGTATATAATTCAAATTGCTTACTGTATTCTATATATGTGTGTTGGTATGCAGGTTTCCTTAACTCTTTATTATGGGAGGGGCTGCAGACCACATGATCCCGATCTGGAATTGTTCAGGACTCGGACTCCATTTTAAAAACAGTATGCCTTTAGAAGTCAGTAGGAACAGTATGCTTAGAGACTTCATTAGAAACAGATGGATGCTTTTAGAAGTCAGTAGGAACAAAATGCTGTACAGAAGCCATTAGATTTTCAATGTAGAAACAGAAACTATTAGACTCTCAGACCAGAGAGATGCTTAGAACTTTGGCCTGTTGATTATAAGAAAGATGCCCTGTGTTACCTATACAGAGAAAATATTTCTAATCCTATCTGTAACTGGATTCCTATGCAAAGTATGTGTATACTGAATACATGAAGTTTGAATAAACCAACTACGTTACTTTTAAAGAAGTCTGCTTATTTTTGTCTCTTGAGAGCATGGTTTAAAAGCAAAAAAAAAAAAATTAAGGGGGAGTAGCTGCTTTTTGGGCAACTAAAAGAACACTTTTGAAAAGTATATCAGTTTAACAGCTGAGAAACTTGATTGCCTTGCATGAATGCAATTTTCCCAAAAGGTTATAGCATGATTCTTCAAAACGTTATGACTTCCGACAAGTTCATGCCTTTCCAAATACCATAAATTCTCCAAAAGGTTATGGAGATTTCCATTTTCCAAAATATTTATTATTATTATTATTATTATTATTATTATTATTATTATTATTAGCTGTGCCCTGCCACGCGTTGCTGTGGCTTATGGGAATCATTTGATGACTAGGTGGAATAGCAGTGAACAGCCTTGCAGCCTAAAAGCCTGGCCATTTTCTACTTATACGAATCCTTGTTTGATGAGCTGGAATACAATGGAGTAGGCTTGCTGCTTGGAAGGCTGGGTACTTGCGTTCTGGGGGAATGGTGTTTTGGCCAATTTGAATTGCAATGAATAGCCTCGCTACTTCAAAGCATGGCCGCTTTCTATATAATGACATCTTTCCTTGGGCAGGTTGAATGGGATGGAGTAGCCCCGTGGCTTCAAAACCTGAGGGTTTTCTATCTAGGGGAAATCTGGGTTGACCAGGTTGAACAACACTGAACAACCTTGCTGCTTTCTAGCTTGTGAAATTCTTGGTTGGCTAGGTTGAATAGCAATGAATAGTCTCAGTGCAGCTTCATAATTCATAATGAATGCTGCAATTAGTCACATTGATTAGCATTTAATGGCCTTGCAGCTTCAAAGCCTGGCTGCTTCCTGCCTGGGGGAATCCTTTTTTGGGAGGTGTTAGCTGGCACTGGTTGTTTCCTTTCTGGAATTCCCCTGTTTTCAGAGTGTTGCTCTTTATTTACTGTCCTGATTTTAGGGATTATATTGCTCTGTATTATTATACCACAGTAATTTTAGATACTATATTTATAATCTTATATTATCTGCTTAGAACTGAATATATGAGGCCCCTTCTAGACAACTGTATAAAATCCACACTGAACTAGATTATATGGCAGTGTGGACTCAAGATAATCCAGTTCAAAGCAGATACTGTGGATTATCCTGCTTTGGCATTCTGGGTTATATAGGTGTGTGGAAGGGTCTTGAGTCTACACTGCCATATAATCCAGTTCAAATCAGATAATCTTTATTTTATAGGCAGTGTGGAAGAGGCCTAACTGAACTCTGCCTTTCCCCTGGGCCCCATTGTAGCTTAGTGGGTTGCTAGGAGACAAAGTGGTTGGAGCCTACCCTTCTAACTGGCAACAAGGGAAAAAAACAGTTTTTCCTCTTCCTCTAATTTGGACTTTATTTTTCTAGGGTTATTTTTGTTTGAAAGGCATATTTTGGATAACTATGTCTTTTGTGGCCAAATTTGATGTGATTTGGTTCAGTGGTTTTGTTGTTTACTCCATAATAAAACTCACACACGCACGCACACACACACACACACACATATATATATATATATATATTGCATAGCCCTGTATAGAATGCAAATGGACATTTCTGACAGAGGATGTTTTGTAGAGACAGTCCCGAAGTTATGAAAAAGATAGATAGTGTAAGTTTGTTCTTAAGTTGAATTTGTAAGTCAGAACAGGTACATTTTTAAAGTGTAACTCCAGGTGAGAAAGCTCCGGTGGAGACCCCTTTTCCCCATGATAACTCTTTCAGAAATGAATTTCCCTTCCGGGGGTAGATTTCTTTCACTTCCTGTTCTTACCCCCATTCTTGACTATGAGTTGTTTGTAAGTTGTGTGTTTGTAACTTGAGAACTGTCTGTATATTTATTTCCAAACTGTGTGTCACAACACCCTGGTGTGTTGGCTGCAGTGCCCAGGTGTGTCTCCTGAAAAAGCTTGGAAGACAAAGTGTGGGGACAAAAAAGTGGCTGGCCATCTACAAAGCCCTACTGAAGTCTACTGCAGGTAGCCTTTCCAAGCCATGAAGGCCTAATGGGAGCAACATGAGATATATTGTGCCCCATAAGTTTTGTTATTACAATTTATGTATGTGTTTGTATCTCTTATAACAGCTTGGTTTAACCTCCAGTTGATGAAGCGAACAAATCCCTGAAACTGTAGATGACATTGTTAGGTTCTGTAATGGCATGGCCCCTGTGTTTATGACAACAGAGTAAACATCTGAATTTGTAGGCCTTTTCCATGATATGTGCAGTGAATACATTGGTTGTTATTGGTAAAAGCATTCATTTAAGGTTGGAAGGTTCTCCATAGAAGCACAGATTATCCATCTATGATCTGTGAAAAGGAAGTACAGTAGAGTCTCGCTTATCCAATGTTCTGTATTATCCAACGCAGTCTGCCTCCCGTACTGATCCACAACTGTTTCTCTAGGTACCAATGCGCAGCGAGCCAACATGCCCAACAACAACACAAGTGCAGCCATGCTCCCAAACAAGTGGCACACTTGTTCTAAAACATGATGTTTTGATGCTTAACTTGTAAAATCATAATGTAATTTGACATTTAATATGCTTTTCCTCAATCTCTTATTATCCAACATTTTCACTTATCCAACGTTCTGCCTGCCCGTTTATGTTGGATAAGTGAGACTTTACTGTATCATCTTTCAGAATAAATTTTTGTTCACTAATATATTTGACTGGTTTCAGGTACAAGCTGCATTTCACAACTAGAGTCTTGTGTCATTTTCTCTTTTGGATCTGTCTTGAAGTAAAGTGTTCTTAATTACCAATCTTACCTTGTCAGCTTGTCTTTTACTCATCCTTAGGTATGAACTGTACTTGAGGATTTTGAGAAATGCCTGGTATATATCGTGAATCCCAAAACCCTGTTCTGCAGTTCTGAAAAGATGCATTTGAGCTTTGCTGTAGAAAATAGGTTTCCTAGTGTTGTAGATAAAACCTGGAAATATGTAATAATGCACAGTGATCACTAGTTTTCAATATAATATAGGGCTTACATGTCCATTTTAAAAGTTGTGCAGTAGTATCAGACAGAAGACCAGTTGTCTGTTGTGTTCTACATCTAGGTGGATGGTGGAATGAAAACTATTGATGTTCCAGTGAAGCTCCTCAACTGATTCCTGTCTTTGAGTTGAGATAATCAAGTTGCCATGTATTTCAAGGACAAGAATAAAGAAGTATTTTTCCAGTTCACTTAAGAATATGGTTGTATACTATACTTCCATGTACATGGCTATAGGAGTATTATTACTTATTGCCAGGATTTTAGTGCTAATATTTGAAGCCCAATGATGATCCTATTCTTGTCATTTTCTACATCCATTTTTTTCTTATTAGAAACAATTTATATATATTAAGCATTAAGCTCTTAATGCTGTGCTCTATCCATCTGAATGAATAGATTGAGATTCCTGAAAGCTCATGGTAAAGTAAATCAGTTGGATTCAAAATGCTAAAACATTAAATACTTTGTGAGAATCTGAAGAAACATTTCATGGTAGGCTTTATTGTAAAAATAAATAAATACCCTTATTCAGCAAACATTTCATTTTCTTCAGCCACAGTTTCTTGAGGTGTTCTGATCAGGAAATTGAAAGCAGATTTTTTCTGTCAGGAGCTATTTGAGAAGTTGCAAGTTGCTTCTGGTGTGAGAGAATTGGCTGTCTGCAAGGATATTGCCCAGGGGACGCCTGTATGTTTGATGTTTTACCATCCTGTGGGGTCTTCTCTCATGTCCCCATATGGGAAGCTGGAGCTGACAGACAGGAGCTCACCGTGCTCCCTGGATTCAAACTGCCGACCTTTTGGTCTGCAGTCCTGCCAACACAAGGGTTTAACCCATTGCACCACTGGGGGGCTCCAAGTAGAAAATGACCTATTATGACTTATTAGATATAGACTGAACTGCATTGGTGTGACAGTTTACTTGTAGTAACATCTGGCTGATCGGCTTTTCTCTTCAAGAATTTTTTTTTCTACAAGCTCTTTATCTTTTTCTGTCCACTATCACATTGACATAGTTTCAGTGGCTCTGTATTATAGAATAATAAATATACCCACATACCTATCTAATGTGACTCACTCACGGCCAGGCAAAATACTACTAAAAGATAACCACCCTAATGATGTTCAAAGAATTCTGAAGAACTATCAGTACTTTCCATGGCAGTCTATTGCATAGTTACACAGAAAGATCTTTCTAATGTTTAGGTGGATTTTTTTCAATTGGTTCATCTCCTGATCCCTGCTCCATCATGCTCCATCTTCTACAGTGATGCGTAAAGTGGTGGTTGCCTGTCCTTGCAAAGTTCTTCAATATATGACCTCCTGCTCTAGGAAGAAGTCACCTCATGGTTTCAGTCTAGCTTGGAGAGGCCTATAGCAGATATATGTTGTTGTTTCTCTCCCTTTTAATTCCCACCTGCATCCCCTTCACCTGTTTTCCAAGTTTGCCACTATAGATCTTTTCGGTGTACATATTGATAACATATCATGCTGCTGCTCCTCCTTTCCTATTTGTTTCATTTCTCTGGAATACGTTCTACTTTCTATTATAATGTTGCAGTAACGAAGCACATCACTACCAACTTTCAGTGATGGCTGTTAAATCATATTTGCCATCAGGGTTAAGGTTCAAATTTGTCTTGTTTATTTCCTGTGTCTGCATTAATGTAGAGATAGTTAAGACCATTGGTAATTTACTCCAGCTGTTGGCAAGGTAGGAATTTTGAACATGGTCAAAGTTAAGGAAAAATTGATATCTCATCCTTTTATATCTTTCTGCAAAAGAAATACACACACACACACACACACTTTAATTTACAGTGTATTGTAATCAAAAACATTTCAGCACTCTTTGCGTTTTCTCA
This sequence comes from Anolis carolinensis, assembly GCF_035594765.1. Taxonomy (NCBI): domain Eukaryota; kingdom Metazoa; phylum Chordata; class Lepidosauria; order Squamata; family Anolidae; genus Anolis; species Anolis carolinensis. Next base: position 157,014,882 of record NC_085844.1, on the reverse strand, counting down.
GTACAAAGGTGGCATTAAATACTAAGGCTAGAGGCCACTCTAACCAGAAATCTAATCTAATAATATAAGCTATAAGACAGTATTTCCTATATATGCTATACTCATAGAACATTTATTTATTTATTATTTATTTCCGGCATTTATACCCCGCCCTTCTCTCCGGCGGGGACTCAGGGCGGCTTACAACATTTGGCAACATTTAATGCCAAGAACATAATAATAAAACAAAAACAGTACATATCAATTAAAACTATAAATTATACATGATTAAAATACATTATAACATTTAAAACATATGTAAATTAGATCCATTTGCTTCAGCCTTCCATGTCGACGTTATCATATTACTCGTTAAAAGCTTGTGCATACAGCCATGTTTTCACTGCCCAGAAGGGTTGGGGCTTATCAGATATTTGTGGGGAGGGCGTTGCAGTAGTCCAAATGGGATGTAACCAGAGCGTGGACCACCGTGGCCAAGTCAGACTTCCCAAGGTATGGGCGCAGCTGGCGCACAAGTCTGAGTTGTGCAAATGCTCCCCAGGACACTGCAGAGACCTGGGGATCCAAGCTCAGTGACGAGTCCAGAAGAACCCCCAGACTGCAAACCTGTGTCTTCAGGGGGAGTGTAACCCCGTCCAACACAGGCTGTAACCCTATACCCTGTTCAGCCTTACGACTGACCAGGAGGACCTCTCCTTGAGGGCGATTCAATTTCAGTTTGTTCGCCCTCATCCAGTCCGACACAGCGGCCAGACACCAGGACAGCCTCCTTAGTAGCAGGTGGGAAGGAGTGACAGAGCTGGACATCATCTGCGTACAGATGACACCGCACCCCGAAACTCTGGATGATCTCTCATGTATATGTTAAACAACATTCAATGTACAGACAAGGATTATAGATTACTAAATGCTTCAAAATACACATCTCTAAACCAAAATCTTCCTTACATAGGAAAGACAAGAAATTTCTAAAGCAGAGTCCAGAAAAATATAATCAACGTGTTACAAACACACATACCCTCATAGAAAGCACGACTCCTATACTCAAGGTTTGTGAGTCCAATGACAACCAGAGTTCATGTTCCACATGGAGGACTGTGTAAATCACAGATGGTAAATCCAAACCTATATATCCAAGTTAGTAAATCCTTTTTGAATCCAAAGTTTTAAACAAATCCAAAGTTTGTAACCATCCACAACTGGTTTCGACTGTGTCGAGTCTTCCTCAGGTGGTAGTTTGTGAAAGATCAAAAATATATAGAACAGCCAAATTTCCAGTGTATCACGTTCTTCGAATAAATCGATTCAATGGATAAGTATCAGCGACGGAGTGGACCTACAGGGAATACATATGAGTGGCTAGAAACACTTGTATAGGATCAAACTTACCAAGTATAGTAAAAGCATTAAAGACAGGAGCATGTATACTCACATCAACGCTCCTACAAGGGTAGTCTGCTACTAGTTTGATTCCTTAAGCACGCCCAGGAGAAGCAGGTAGACCCTACTGTATATAGAGAGAAATTTAAAGGGGCCTGGTATGGATATAGGTGTGGCTCTGTCCCAACCAACTGTAACCAGTTTCTCATAAGAAGAACCTATTTGAACTTCATAAAAGGCATACACAGGCTCTTAGAAAACATTGAAATGAAATAGAATCATAGAGACCCTTAGGATGAACAGTTTTAAGAGTAAATATCCAGAAGGCTTCTCGTTGTTATAGTTTGTCGTACCGCGCAACACAAATGGACGATATGGTACAAAAGCACGAATGAAACATATGAAACAAATACCCTACTCTCAACGATTTCACTGCAAGCATCCCAAAATTACTTGATAGGATCTTCCAATTCTATGAAACAGGTTTGTGGTGGGACCAAAGACATAATATATACCTCTTTGCATTCACTGAAAAGCTTATTAGCAAGTTTTTCTGTAGTAGATATCAGCTGTAGAAAGCTGCCTTTTTACTTAGCCCTTTTTGAAGCTGCAAAATTATTGCCTAGCCTACAGAAAGGTTGGAATTTTTATAGCAATATATAGGATAGCGTGCTACTATTTTAGAGTTCAATGTGTATTAAATACTTTTTATCTTACATAAATGGTTTATGAAACATTCTGAATACTTTATCTTATTTCTAATTATATGCATGAATTTCATGTTTACTTCCATATTCTTGGCAGTATAATATTATACCTTTCTATAGATAGTTGCTAATGAATCGGCTATCTGGCTGCTTTGGATATGGTGGATTCAGAGTATTATAAGTGAGGAAGGTCTATGACCTGAATTGATGACCCATATTTGTGACCCAATATATTTATCCAACTGTAACTCTCATGTTGTTGCAGAAAGGAGAGATTCCTTTGAAGCTCAAAGATAAAGGAAAGCAGTTCGCGAATGCAAGAAGCAGTACTTTTCTGAGGATTTGAGGCACTGTGTCGCAATATATATAGAACAAACATAATCAATGTAAAATTTGTCAGCCTGTTTTTTGAAGATATCTTTGAAGCATGGCTAAATGTGTCCATTTGGGTTTTTTTTTAACAATCTCTGGAGACCCATGCCCAAACAATTTTGTACTCTTATTTTTTTTAAAGTAATTTTTATTGAAATTAAAAAGATAGAGGTTTTGGTTTACATAAAAAGTGGGGGAACAATACAAGTATAGGAAAGTAGGAAAGAATATTTAAGAGAAAGGGGGGGGGGGAAGAGAGAGAGAGAGAGAGAGAGAGAGAGAGAGAGAGAGAGAGAGAGAGAGAGAAATGAAGGGGGGAGTTTGTAACTTCCGTTCTTCCTTCTGTTTAAATACAAGTTTATTCTTAACTAAATTATGTCTTTGAAAAAAGAATTTTCTTTCCCTCTCCAGGCTTTAAAGTTTTGTAAGATAATCTTCAAAAATTGACCAATCAGTCTTTTTTATTCCACTACCATTATTTTCTTTTAATTAAAATGTTAGTTTATCCATGTCCTTTATTTCCATTATTTTAATAATCCAGTCCTTTATATCCAGTATACTATCCAATTTCCATCTTTTCGCAAAGACCATTCTTGCAGCTGTAGTAAAGTATATAAATAGCTTTTCCTTATTTTGGTTCTCGAATTCCCAGAAGATAGTATTCCGGTTTTATTGGGGGAAAAAATCCTAAAATTTTTTGGCAGTCTGCATGAATAGTTTTCCAATAGATCGTTGATTCTTTACAATTTTGTACTCCTATTAAAGAACTTAATACTCCAATGCAAATTATTTTATCTGTCTATATTGTCATAGCTTTAGATTTGAAAGCTTGAGTTCAAAAATATGGAATATAAAAATGAAAATACCTGAGACATTGGCAATTAAAGACTTAAATGGCTTCAGTAACCATAATGTGATAGGTTTATTTTAAGTTGTTGCATATAACTTTAAAATATACAGAAGTACAGGTTCATCATCCCTTATCTGGAAATCAGAAATACTCCCAAATTAGCTGAGGTAGTGATAACTTGTGATACCTTTGCTTTCTGATGGGTCAAAGAACCAATCAATTTTTGTTGTATAGAAATACATGAGAATGATCAGAGAGGACTAGTTGAGAGCATTTGGGCAAAAAAGAGAAATAAATATTGTGACCAGTGTTAACTGCACACTATTAAGAAGAGGTAGTAAATTAAAGTGTTTCCTCAAAAATAAGACACTGCCTTAGATTTATTTTTCCTCAAGAAGACACACTGTGGTTTATTTTCAGGGGATATCTTATTTTTATTAAGTATGGTTCAACAATTTGCATTTATAGGATGATCTTTCTGGGCTGAAGCTTTTCCCCTATTTTCCCCCTGGTAGTTATGTGGGGTGAGAGAAACCCACAGACTGTTGCTGGTCAATACTGGGGAGCAACAGCTTTACTGGTGTTTGTGGGGAGTGAGAGAGACTCACAGACTGTTGCTGGTTGGTGCTGGGGCAGAGAGACCCACAGTGCTGAGTAAAACGCCAGCCATGGCTTTACGTCTTTCCCCTGAGGGCACACAATATCTAAAGCAGAGCATCCTGCTCCTCACTTCACTGAGGAGACTTTTACTTTCATTTTCTATGACTCCTCGTATGGTTCAGCTTGCAGCATGCACAGAACAACTGACTGGGGAGCAGACCTTGTACGCTGCATAGCCATACCTATAACTATGTCTTTTTGGGGGGGATATGGCTTATATTGCGCAAATGTTTAGAAATCCTGCTACAGCTTATTTTATGGGCATGTCTTATTTTCAGGAAAATGGTATGCTTTTCAGAAACAAATTTCAAAGATGCAAGAACCAGTACTTAGTACTTATGGGGGATTTAAATTACTCTCATGCTTGTTGGGAGATTAATTCTCCTATGCACGGGCTCTCCAACAAATTACTAATGCGCCCAAAAAATTTTATTTCAAAAGAAGGATGGATTTTGACTGAACATTAGATTGAATTTCTTGACAGTGAGAGCAGTTTGTCAGTGGAATCAATTGCCTAGAGATGCTGGGCATCTACCTTCTTGGGTTATTTGAGCTGGAGATCTTACTTTTGGCCTGGGATTGAACTAAATGACCTACGAAGCCCCATACAACCCTATAATTCTATGACTCTTAAATCTTTGACACATAAAAAAAGCAAAGCCTACCATGCAAATATGCTCTCTTTAAGAATACAGGGAACCTTTCATTTTAGTAGTTTATAAAAATCGGTTAAAAATTAAACAACTTCCAAGAGTGTGGAAGACACAGATTGGCTTTACATGCGCACTGTCTGCTGTAGTTTCCTTTGGTACTAATTGTTAAAACATCTATTGTAATTTTACCCTGAAGGGCAAATATTGTGCTAGCTTGGGACACAGTGATGAAAGAACAACAATCTCTACAGTTCTCTTTCATCTAATAAAGTGGAGAAAGAATAACGTCAATAGCCACAGGATCACATTTTAAATCATGACGAAAGTGTTAGTTGGCTAATCTGATTAAGGTTTCCAGGCCTAAACATTGCCTATTCAGAAGGCAGAGTCTGGTATTTTATGTGTTACAAACATGGCTTCGGTATTTGTCATTTGGCTGTGCCTGAGCAATTAATACATCATGTCAAACATTGCAGTTTGGAAGGAATTTGTGGAAAGTTGCTTTCTAGGTCACTGCAGTTGTAATGTTCTTATGGTTTTAACCAGGGTTAATACAACCTTTTCTAATGCCCTCTGTTTTGGTAAATAAATACCTTCTTACCTTGGCTCAGGGATGTCACAAATTGGTCAACAGTGGTTCACACTAACCAGAATTTGTGCCAGATCAGAATTTCAAATCATGTCTAGTGAAAACTCCTTGTTAGTGTTAATCAGGTTACATTCCAGTTCATCTGTAATTCTAAATAATTGTGACAAGAGCCATATCCTTTTTTTCTGCACTCATTTTGTTCCCTAATAGCCTTCTGCGGTGGACAAGGGGGAGAAAGCCCATAGAAGGATATGGAGGATGAGTGGAGAAGGAGAAAGCCCTGCTGGGCTGCCTATTCCAACTTCAACTTTTGCCTACTGTTGCCAAGTTTTCAAAATAGCAATAAGAGAGGGTCGTAATTCCTGACATGCCGTTGATGAGCAGGACGCAGTTATTAACCAAATGAATAAATACCAAATGAAAGTATTTATTTCAATCAGCTATGTATTTGTTTGTAGAATTAACATATTGTTCACAGCAATAAATTAAACAATGCACACATTTCTGTTTCTGTGGAGATCCCACTCCACTCCACTACCATTTTTTAATCTTCTTCAGTTTATCTGGGGGGAAAAAAGTACTCACCTCTTATAATAAGGGACACCAGCCAGACCAATAAGAACAAACTTTCTCAGTTAGGGGACATCTCCTATAATAAAGCCCTAAACCAGTGGTTCCTAAACCTATTTGGCTTACCGCCCCCTTTCCAGAAAAAATATTATTCAGCGCTCCCTGGAAAGGGGGGCATGGCTTAGAGGGGTGGGCATGGCTCCTGCTCAAGAGGGCCTCTCCCCAGTCCAAGATGTAGGGCGGAGAGGGGGAGGTCGGCGGGGCCACAAATGGGTGGCCAGAACTGGGATGGGCAGAGTTATGAGCTCTGAGGCAGGGCTGAGCTTCTATCCTTGTCCTGCAGTGCCTGCCAGGACACAGGGGGTGGGGCTAGAGGAGGAGGCGGGGCCTCTTCCCAAGTGCCTGGTGGGGCTAAATATCTATACCCCACCCCCGTGTTCTAACACGCGCCTCAGGGGAGGTATACAGAGGCTCAGCCCTGTCTCATGCTCTTGGGAAGAGGCCCCGCCCTCGCCCCTAGCCCTGCCCTTTAGTCCTAAAAGGCCTCTCAGGAGAGGAAAACCAATACGTCCCAACATATATCACCATTTAGATACATTAAATCCTTTCTATACTGGAATTGACCCTAACCTGTCAGTTGTTGGAATTTATCCTACTTGTTAATAAGGTTTTAAGCGCTTTTAATTCATGTTAATTTATGTGATGTGATTATGTCTTTTAGGGATGTTAAGTCTGATTTTTTTTTAGTATATGCTTATTTGGTATTAAGTTTGCAACTAGGCTGTTTGATATTGTTTGATGTGTCTCACTTTTCATGTAACTTGCTGATATTTTTTTTGTTGGCATTGAATGTTTGCCATATGTATTGGAAATCACCCAAAGTCCCCTTGGGGAGATAGAGATATATAACTTTATTTATCTACAAATAAAGTTTTTTATTATTATTATTATTATTATTATTATTATTATTATTATTATTATTATTGACACAACATTGTATGACACAGCAAACAAGATAGATATGCTGGATTTTGTATCACAAAATCACAAGTTGAACACTTCCCAAGCCTCTAGGACTGTGTGATGTATTTTCGGATGATGCGCGCAGATCCCAGTAGGGTGGCCTTTTGCAGTTGGCAGATCATAATTTTGTCAATGTCTATTGTTTCCAAATGCCGGCTGAGATCTTTTGGCACAGCACCCAATGTGCCAATCACCACCAGGACCACCTGTACTGGTTTCTGCCAGAGTCTTTGAAGTTCAATCTTGAGGTCCTGATAGCGACTGAGTTTTTCCTGTTGTTTTTCGTCAATGCGACTGTCACCTGGGATGGCAACATCAATGATCCAAACCTTTTTCTTTTCCACAACTGTGATGTCTGGTATGTTGTGTTCCATAACTTTGTCAGTCTGGATTCGGAAGTCCCACAGTATCTTTGTGTGCTCATTTTCCAATACTTTTGCAGGTTTGTGATCCCACCAGTTCTTTACTGCTGGGAGGTGGTACTTGAGGCATAAGTTCCAATGAATCATTTGGGCCACATAGTTGTGCCTCTGTTTGTATCTGTCTGTGATTTTCTTATAGCAGCTGAGGATATGATCAATGGTTTCATCAGCTTCCTTGCACAGTCTGCATTTTGGATTTTTTGATCTTGGCCTTAATTGTGTTTGTTCTGATGGCTTTCTCCTGGGCTGCAAGGATCAGGCCTTCTGTCTCTTTCTTCAGGGTCCCATTCGTGAGCCATAGCCAGGTCTTCTCCTTGTCAGCTTTTCCTTCAATTTTGTCAAGGAACTTTCCATGCAATGTTTTGTTGTGCCAGCTGTCAGCTCTAGTTTGTAGTGCGGTTTTCTTGTACTGGTTTTTTGTCTGCTGTGCTTTGAGGAGTTTCTGATTTTTGACTTCAGTCAAAGCAGGTTCTTCACTTTGCTTTATATATTCTGCCAGGGCATGTTCTTCTTCTTTGACTACTTGTTTCACTTGTAAGAGTCCTCTGCCACCTGATCTTCTAGGCAGATATAACCGGTCAACATTACTGCGAGGGTGAAGTGAATGATGAATGGTCATTAGTTTTCTTGTTTTTCTGTCCAAATTGTCCAGTTCCACCTGTGTCCAATTTATAATGCCAGCAGTATATCTTATGACAGGTATGGCCCAGGTGTTTATGGCCTTGATGGTGTTGCCTCCATTGAGCTTGCTTTTGAGAATTTTTTCTGACCCTTTGTGTATATTCTTTGCTGACCACAGTTTTCACATGTTCATGCTTGATGTTGTCCAGCTGTGATATGCCCAGATTATTATTATTATTATTATTATTATTATTATTATTATTATTATTATTACTTAACAACATAATTCATCAGAATACAGTGGAACCTCTACTCAGGAGAGTCCCAACTGAAGAGTGTTTTGAGTTAAGAGCTGTCACTTGATACAGGTTTCACTTTGACATAAAAGACGCATTTTGAGTTAAGAACTAGTGCCAGAAAGCATGCTAGCATGAGTGTACAGGACTTTCGGGCTTCAAGGGAGCAGCCTCCGTGTCTCATGCTCTTGTCCGCTTTGGGAGATTGCTGTCTGCTTTTTTTTCCACTTTGAGGAACTTTGAGTTAGTTGACTTTGTGTGTGTGTGTTTTTTAATTCCTGGTATATCTGGCTTCATGAAGAGAGAGAGAGGGAGAGAGCAAGAGAGGGAGAATGAGTACATGAGTACAGTATGAAGAAAATGATGCTTCTGCCTCTTCTCTTTGTGCTTCTACCATTTTAAAGTGGATCTTTCTTTTTATTATTCCTTGTGAATGTGCAGGTTTTGCCTTGCTGTTATACTGGCCAACACATATTTTGTTACCTCAAATCTGCTTCTTTGCCATGACTTCATGCTTCTACCATGTTAAACTTGATCTTTTTATTGTTCCATGTGAATGTGCATTTATACATTATTTGTTATTTATAAAGTAGAATTTCTTATTTAAAAACACATAACAAAAATATGGGAAGAGGATTCGGGGGACCGGAATAAATTAATAGCATTTCAACAGGGAAATTCTCTTTTGAGTTAAGAGCTCGGTCATGGAACAAATTTAAATCTTAACTCAGTATATCGCTGTACTGGCCTTGCATCCAGGTAAATATGTTTTTTAAGGAGCTATTTTAGATGTGAGACAAAGAGTGTACCCGATATACACAGATAAAGTAGTTTGATAGCCCTTGAATTGCAGTGTCTGCACTTTTGGGAGTTGTAGTTTGAGGCATATTCTTTGCTAGATAACTATAGTGATGTTAATTAAGAGCATTTTAGGGGTTTCTAGCAAAGAATTCTAACAAATTCCTCAACTGGCAAATCCCCAATTTTGGACAATAGACTCATGAGAGATCAAGTGATATTAACATGGTATAACTGTAGTATGGATACATTCTAGGAGAGCAGACTGTACAAATGAGTTTGGTCTGTGTCCATTTCTGCTTTGGAGTTGTTTGTGATGATAATCTTTTTTTAGAGAGCCACCTTTTAGGAAAGGGTGGAGCCCTACTTCTCAGGCTTTCTGATGAGAATGAATTGTCACGGTTTTCCTAATGTGCCAAAGGCCGCCATTAAATTGTTTCCACTAGATAAAATAGTTTCCTTCTTTTCTGCAAACTTGTCAGGTCCAGGGACAAGTACAGAAATGTTATTCTAGCTAGAGATACATTTAAAAGATTTGTAGAAAAATATCTTTAGTGCTGGAAAATTGATTTCAAAATTATGTAAGACATTTTAGTTAATGATAGGGTATAGGGTGTTGACCTCGTGACATTCTCTGAGATTAAGCTACATGATCAACTAGGAAAATGCTGCTCTTTTGACTTTGAATGCTGAAGGGTGAACACAGATCCCATTTTGCGACATCTCCACTGGCTGCTAGTCTGTTTCCAGACACAAACCAAAGTGCTGGTTTTGACCTATAAAGGCATATATGGCGCAGGCCCAGGTTGTTTGAAGGGTTGCCTCTTTCCATATGAGCCTGCCAAAGCCCTAAGATATACAGGGGATGGACTTTTCTGTGTCCACCCCCTTCAGAGACATGACTAGTGTGAACAGGGGAGAAAGCCCCACACTTTCAAACAATCTCCCTAAGGACGTTAGAATGGCTCCCCCTTTGTTTTCCTTTTGGCAACAAGCAAAGACCTTCATTTTCTATTAAGCCTTTGGAAACTCATTTTAATCTGTTTTGAAAAAAGGTGATTTTACAGGTGTCCCTTCACACACTTTTCTGGATTTGATTTTCACGGATTTGATTAAATCTGTTCTCCAGTGCGATTCTGTGGTCAGTTCCTGCTGAGAATCATGGTAGAAGACCTAGAAATTCCTAGAAGAATGTTCTCTCAGCAAAAATAAAAATAAAAAATAGCCAGTTCTTTGTTTGCCATTTTTCAGTTTCACAGGTGTCCTCTGCTTTTAGCCCCAATGAATGTGGAAGGATGACTATAATTGGTTTTAATTCATTTGATATTCAGTATGGTTTCAATGTTGTTTTTGTACGTTTTTAACTATATGCATTTCGTATATTATTATTTTTTTGCAAGTTGCCTTGGGTCCTAGCCTAGGGGAAAGGCAGGAATATAACTAAAGGGGTGGATGAATATTTAATGAGTTGATAGCGCTGGAAGCCTAGATGCATCTGTGTACCTGAAACTTTGAGAAACATAAACACTGGTTAATATGGTAAAGGAAGGTCTCTTTAGGGCAGTGGTTCTCAACTTGTGGGTCCATCCCCAGATGTTTTGGCTTTCACTCCCAGAAATCCTAACAACTGTAAACTGACTGGGATTTCTGGGAGTTGTAGGCCAAAACACCTGGGGACCCACAGGTTGAGAACCACTGCTTTAGGGAATTTTATTCAATATCATGATGCAGCTGCTTCTACACATAGATGAAAGATCTTGCACTTTTTGCTGGAATTGAACATGGTTAGATGTTTGCACTGACCTTCTTTGTTTGACTGCTGCTTTTCTATATACATTGAGTCTTTTGTTGAAGTTTCTGTGTTAATTGCACTGTGACTCATACTTTTATCATTTTTTATCATGACAAAAGCCAGTTTCTATTCCCTGGACATAATGTTCCTTTCATGGAAAAGAGCTTTCCTGCTTCTTCCTTCCCTCACACCCCCTGAAAATGTCTCACTTTGAGGGTTGAAGGACACTGATATCCCTTCCTCTACCTTCAAGTTGTGTATCCAGTTTTGGATCTAAGCCCAAATGCATAGTACATTAATTTTTTAAAGGAATTCTTTCATGTAGCACAAATTAATTTTGAGGGTAACTTACTATACCGAATAGCTGCATTTTTACCTTTTGAACAGCAGATGCCAGCAGATATCTTCTGAATTTAAAATAGAAATGTGGCCAGTGCTGCCATAGCAACAACTTCCTCTGGGCGTTGTTATTTATAGAAACATTGCTGCCTCATCTTTACATTGCTCTCTTGCTAAAGAAAGACTTCCTCAATGGCTTTAAAAAGCTCTGTTGGCAAGAGACAGAGTATTGGTTAGTCCTGAATTGATTTTAACATTCTTTTGCATGAATTGTGTTTGTAATGTTTTATTTGCTTTTAGTAATAGGCAGGAATCAAAAGAGCTACTTTAGGCACTCCTAAGACAGTAAGGAGCATACACATGTTAAAAAAACTTTATTCTTCCTTTAAATAGTAGGTGCCCCCCCCCCCCCCGCTTTATCTCGCAAGATGCTGTTGAAAATCCCCACATTTTCAAATGAAATCTTCTTTGTGGCATGGTGATAAGAAACTGGTGTTTTACTGTGAATACATGTAGGAGTAATTATCGTATTTACTCAAGCTGACCTGAATATAAGCTGATGCTCCTAATTTTACCACAAAAAACTGGGAAAACTTATTGACTCGAGTATAAGACAAGGGTGGGAAATCCAGCAGCTACTGGTAAATTTCAAAAATAAAAATAGATACCAATCAAATTACATTAATTGAGGCATCAATCGATTAAATGTTTTTGAATATTTATACAGAACTCTAATTTAAGCCGGCCAGGACCCTCACTCGAGTATGTCGAGGGGGCCTTTTACAGTCCTGAAAAACCTGGCTTATACTCGAGTATATATGGTATTTGGATCCCAGGAATGAGAAAGTTGTTTATTGGACAATTATTATTATTATCATTATTTCTCGCTTGCCTCTTCTCTTGGCTCGAGGCAGGTTACAATATTTCTAAAAACACATAATCATTTAAAAACATTCTACAAAATACTCATAAAACATATTTTTACAAAATACATTTTAAAATACAGTGTTCCCTCACTACTTTGCGGTTCACTTTTCATGGATTCGCTGTTTTGCTGTTTTTCAATACACTCTACAAATATTATAAATAATAAAAAATTACAATTTACAGCCTGAGGAAGAAGAAGCCGAAGGGAGAGAAAAGGAGCCCAAGCGGCAACAGGAGGAGAAGGAAGCAATTTATCAACACATGATTGGTTGATAAAGACTTAAAATAGTGTATAACTACTAAAATAATGTATAAATATTAAAATATAGTTTCTCTATTTCGCGGATTTTCACCTATTGCGGGTGGTCCTGGAACATAACCCCCGTGATAAGTAAGGGAACACTGTACACAAAAGAAAGATTGATCATAATATGCAAGTTTAAAATTTGTGAATAAAACTGGTTGGGTAGGCCTGCTAGGTCTTCAGATGTATTTTAAATTGTGACAACAGATCTAGCTGACAGAGCTTTTCTGGCAGGTCATTTCTTAGTTGTGGGGCGGCCGATAATAGGGTCTTCTGGGTGATGGTCGCCATTTGGGTTCTGGCAGGCTGGAGTAGATCCCCCACCCCCACCCTGGAGGACCTCAGTGTTCATAGTGGATTGAACGGGAGAAGGCAATCCTTTAGGTAACCTGGACCCAAACCATGTTGGGCTTTAAACAACACTTTGCCTGGAAACTAATTGGCAATCAGTGGCGTGACTTTAACATAGGTGTAATATGCTCACCCCTGGATGTTCCTGGCTGCCATTTTTTTAAATAATTGAAGTTTCTAAACTTGGTACAAAGGTATCCCAATGTAAAGTGCATTGTGGAAGTCCAACCTTGAGGTTTCCATCACAGGCACTACCATCTTTAGGTCCTCTAGAAAGGGGAGCAGCTGGAGGATCAAACAAAGTTGATAGTAAGCACTACTGACATTTGGAGAGACAGATCCAGAAGCAATTTCAAGCTGCGGACAGAGTCTTTAATGGGAGTATAACCCCATCCAGGATTGGTTGACACACCTCCATTTCCAGATTAGGACCATTGATGGCGCACACCTCTGTTTTGTCTAGATTCAGTTTCAATTTGTTTTTCCTCATCCAGCCCATTACCTCTTCCAAGCATTCATTAGGCTATATCTGTACCAGTGTTCTCTGCTGATAACTATGCTAGGTATTTGCACTATTAACCAATTGATAGTTGTTGTGTGCCATGATGTTGTGTCTAACCTATGTTGTTTCCAACTTACGGTGTGGTTTTCTTGGCAAAATTTGTTCAGAGGTGATTTGTTTTCCTTATTGTGGGGCTGAGAGTGTGCAACTTGCCCAAAATCACCCCATGAGTTTCCATGGCTGAGAAGCAATACAAATGCTTGTCTCCAGAGTTGTACTCCACAGAACTATACCATTCTAGTTTTTAATTCATGCAAAATTGCAAAATTAGAAAGAGTTTACGGTGCAATCTTGTACATGTCTACACAGGATCTTCATTGTGTCTAGTGGGCTTTATGCCCAGTGAAATTATGCTGTTTTGAAAACATAAAAAGTTCTTTAAAATCATGCAGTAACTCATAAAATTTTACTATTTAAATATTGATTACATCTGAAAAGATGAATATCTGTATTCTGTAAGCTGAAATATGAATATACAGTATACTATAGTAAAGAGAGCTGCGAACTACTGCATTCTATCTTGATTGTTGCTGTTTGAGAAATAGGAGGAAATGAAAACGGAAACTACATATTATGTAATAAAATAAAGTGAATTATTTGGAGAGAAACAGTCTCATGCATTAACAGTTTTTAAAGTAGGCTTGTAATATACCAGATATGCAGTTCAATTGAGTACTGACAGTCATAAGCTCTTCAGAAGTCTATACAGTTACCCTTCTGTATTCACAGGTTCTGCATCCACAGGTTTTTCATCCAAGAATTTAACTGCCCATGGTTTGCAAACATTACTACACTATTGTATATACTGGGACTTGAGAACTCCCAATTATGGTATCCATATGGGGTCCTGGAACCAAACCTAGTGGATACCAAGGGCCCATTGTATCATCACCAATACGAGCTTCTCGGGTCTGAATGATGTACATGGAGGAATATAAAAACTATCTTACATAAAATTTTATACTACACAGTTTGTAACCTTTTGAGTGAGTTGACATAAAGGCATTCCATTCATTCCCCAAATTGTTCAAAAATATATTTCTCCTCCTTACACTATATGTAGCAGAAGCTCACTGTATGATTTAATATGGATAATAACTTAACTTTTCCAAAAGTTAAAATTGAACACTAACTCTTTTAGGTATATAATATCCTTTTATGCATATATACACATAAATGTCTATATAATCAGTTTTTTAGTGCTCTTTTTGAATTTAACAAGTGTGTTTGTTCTCAACATCATGTGGCTTATTTGGGAAGGAGGGAAAGCACGCAAACAAGTCATGTTGCCCCCCCCCCTCCCCGTCACCACCCTGAGCTGATATCAAGAGCCTGAGAATAGCTCTTGAAGTTGGTTTTATATTAACAGGAAGCAGAACAACAGTTGTGGCTTTAACGCACTGCATACAGGAAGTCTGACACATGCACAGCACTTGGCTTTGAAGTTGAATTCTTAAGTTTGGAGTTGTTTCTTGCTTTTAACACACAAACTAAATGTGTATAGATGGCTGCTCAGAAGGAGTTACAGGGCAACCCAAGCACAGGGACTGCAAATGCTTTGCAGAGACTGGAGGGATTTGCCAACAGGCTTTTTCACAGGCACTCCAAGGGCTCCTCCAGTGAACTGAAAGCAGCTCAGGAAAATGAGTCTCCGCACTTCTCTGAACTTGCTGCACTGTGGGAGAGATCAAGTAAGTGTGTGGAGGTTACTTGGTTTGTAATGGCAAGCTTTAAACTGTGGCATACTAAATATAGAAAAATGTTGACAGCTAAACCGCTTAAATAATCAGCAGGTGGATTCAAGTCTGTAGTTCTGTTTCTTAAAACACTTGCTGGTTATGGGGTAAAATTAATGATCGGATTTCCTGTTATCAATTTATTATTTTACATAATTTCACCTTGTCATTTAAGTGCATATTTCTTTCAAGTTGGCTTTTGAAAGCAATAAGATCCTGGCTTTTCATTGTTCACTGACCTTATAATACAATTTTCAGAAGAAGGAAGCATGATCTAACAGATGGACATTTAGTCCAACAAGGATAGCAAATGTACTGAAACAGGCCGCATAGAAATCATTTTCCATTTAGGGCCCTGTATGGGCAAGACTGGTACAGTGTGGAAAACAGGGTTACCAGAGTTGTTGCCAGTAAATTGTCTCTTGTTCTATACAGCCAGCCAATCTACCTTTTATTTTATTTTTTAGAAGACCTTAGTTGCATGTTCTGCTGTTACGCCTGAAAAATCTCTTAACTACATCTCACTGGTTTGGGTATTTGCTTTCTTTTTACATTCTCTGATATTTTAAAACCACAACTGCTTCATAAGAACAAATTAAAATATAAGCAAAAGCAAGATTTGGCAGGATGTATTTCAAATTAATTAGTTGTCACCATTTTTTTAATTTTAGTAACAGAAGTATAGCTAAGCTACACTTGTAACTTACTAGCATCACTCCTTTTGCAGCATTATTCTTATAGTCAAAGGATTTTACCTACTAAATGACCAGACAATTTAAATGCTGGGTCATGTTGTACTTTTGCTGATGCCTTTTGTTGTATTGCGGCTCTTAAGACAGCAAGAAGGTCCCAGGAAAAACGGTGTTTTGCAGTACAGACCAGAAGTTTTAAACATTTGTGTGTTTGAAAATTCAAAAAGTACAATAATAATAATAATAATAAAACTTTATTTATACCCCGCCACCATCTCCCCAATGGGGACTCGGGGCGGCTTACATGGGGCCATGCCCAAGACAATACAATATAACCATAACATAATACAATTAAATAATACATTACATAAAATAAACAGTACAACATAAGATCAGAACAGCAATATAACAAGAGCGGGCCGCATGAACACTACATTTAAAAACTAGATTAAAAATTAAAAACTCTGGGTGAGAAAGGGATCAGAATAAAAACCTCGAGGGACGGGACATCAGATAGTGAACCAGTCTAGAGGATAAATATTGGGGGGAGTAGCATAGAACAATGAATACTTCCTCCTCTAAACATATAATGGTTACTAATTATGTTGAAATTATAACCACTTTTAAAAGTAGTCTTCCAAGCTAACTAAAATGCATTAACTTTCCAAAACAAAGTGCTGGGTGTTTACCAGATTACTTTGCCCTAAGCTTAGTTTGCTACAATTACTATCTCCTTCCTCAAAGGAGTACAATGTCACTTTAGCTTTGCTCTAATTTTGTGATATAAATTAGCTTGAGAGAGGGAGAAAGAGTGATTTGGTAGTGAAAATTCTTCATAGAAGAGTTTCTGAATATAATATTTTCTATCCAGATGTTAAGCCACAGTATCGTGGCAAGTATTTTACTAGATATTGATAATCCAGCCTGACATAGCAGTTTGAATATTGAATTAGGATATCGGGACACCTGGGTTTGAATTTCCAATTGGCCTTGTAAACCCACTGGGTGGCCTTGGGCAAGTCACACTCTCTTGGCTTCAGAGGAAGTCAATGTAAACCCTCCCCAAACAAACTTCGCCAAGAAAACCCCCTTGACAGGGTCACCACAAGTCAGAATGTCTTGAAGGCATACAGGAACAACATTATTGACTATAATATTGACAATATGCAACCATGGTATTTGCACTGCAGATATAAGAATATAAGCACTTGAACATGTTTATTTATAGATATAGGTATATTAATACATTTCATTTTTGCTTTCATTTTGTATACCAAAATCAAGAAGGTTCTGCTTTGGTCAAAATCTGTTACAGAGAATGAAGAATGGTTTTCGTTCTTGGTGTGGAACAATTCAGTCATTCCTGTCAGCCCTCCTTATCCATAGATTCAGAATGCATACATTCAACCAACTGTGGCTCAAAAATATTCCTAAAAATAAAATTTCCAAAAGCAAATCCTGATTTTGGCATTTTATATAAAAGACACCATTTTACTATGCCAGTGTATATAATAAGAATTGAGTATCTATAGATATTGGTGTCTATGTAGGATCCTGGAATCAAATCTCTGCCCACTATATTTACATTTACATTAAAATTAGTTATGAGCAATAAGGATAAGCAATAAGGCTTTTACATATACACATTTGTCTATGTTATTTTAAAATGCTGCATTTAACCAACATCCTTGGGGATTGGTTGGTGCCAGATAAGCGTAGTTTCTGGTTGTTTGAGAGTTATTAATAAAGGTAAGCTTAACTAATATTATACTCTATACCATACCCTACTATAAACTCTCTATTGACTTGATAATAATATTGAAACACAGTAATTGAAAGCAAATTGAAACACATGAAACAAACCTAATGCAGAATCATATTTGTGTTAGTATGTATAGTCTTTGGAAGTAGCTTAAATTAAACCAAATTGAACTGTGACTGAATTAGGTTGAACAATAAAGCAGTCAAAGACATTTGGCAGCTCAGCATAATTTTTGGAAAATGTATCAAAGACAGAAAATATATTGAAATTGTCTCTACAATTCTGTTTGTTAAAATTAGTTTTCTGTACCCATGTGTTGGGACATTTTTCTAACACATGGTCTGAAGATGGAAAGTGTAGTATCTTTTGGTGATGCAGAAGATTTGGACCATGTTAATCTTATCTTATTAGCTGCATTCTAACACAACAGTGCTGGAATTTAGGAATTATTGCCATTTCAGGAAATTTTATGTGTTTCCATCTTTTTCCCATTTCTTTGTCAAAAATTGATGCTGGTGTGAGATAGCTTAACAAGAAAATTGCAGTTGGTTTTCTAGTAGAAATCCCTGTGTATATGTCTACCAAAATAATTTAAAAATGGGTAAAAACTTGTATTTTTTTCAGAACAATATTAAAGCTTCACAAAGGCTGGGTTTTTGTGTCTGTTTTAATGTATTTGCCAGTGAAATATTTCTACATATCTAAGGTTGCCAGGATCAAATGATGTCAACGTTGTGGCTAGTCATGTTTCTAGAAGAAAATGGGCACTCAAAGTGAAAAAAAGCATTCAAGGAAAGCATTTCATATATATTTTGGGTTCTTACAGGGGTTTTTTTTTTAATTTCTGCCTAGAACTCCATCAGACTTCGTATAATGTGCTTAGGTTCAAGATTAGGGCCTTTGATGGTTCCTGCCGAGAATGTAAACACGCAAGAATGGATTGAAAGAAGGAAGGGGAGGGGGTTGCTACTAGTTTCAGAGCTAGCCTTTCAAGGATTATGAATGTGAACAAGATTACGACCTTTTGAGCTAATTAGCAATACATTTTATGTTTAAATGGTGGAGAGACCTTCCCACTTTTAAGCTATGCTTACCTGTCTGACTTGTTCAACAAGGAAACAGCTAGTGAATAAACACAAGGGGATATGATCTTTTGAATTGCATTTGTAAGTAATAATGTGCACTGTGATGACCAATAGATTAGCCAAAAATGTAATGTATAGATAGAGTTCAGCTGGAATGTAAACAGACAATAATGAGCAGGCCTTTGAAATGTATTTTTATAAGGAGGGCTTAATACATTTTACTGTTTTCTGCAGCTCTGCAGTGCTGTTTCAACTTTAAAATTTGTTACTGTGGAGTTCAACATAAATAAAATTCTTTCTTGTTTCTTATGGGAAGTATGTGTTCATTCAAAACATATTTAACAGTTTTGTTTTCCCAAAGTGGGATGAAGATAGAAGTGTAGAATTATGTACATGCTTCCACAGTTGCGAAAGTAATTTCATCTGCTAGTAAGAGCCACATACCAGAAGCTCTGCATCATTTTTTCCAATTGATTCTAGGCTTTCCAAATTATCAATTGAGAACTTAATATCTAGACAATTCCTGGTCATTAAAAATCCACAGGTGGACAGAAAACACAGACTATTCTGGAAAACGCAAAATATGCACTTAATAATATAATAAGAACCCTGTAATCATGGAACTCACATCTGTGGTTTCACTTACCTGCAGAAAAATGGTATCTCTAGGAATTTGATCACTCTACTGGGTGGTTCTATTGTATGCTTCCCTTGGAAGTTGCCATAACGTCAAGCTGGATGGAGGACCTAGCAAATTGCTAGACAGGATACTTCTCTAGAAAACTCTAGGTCCTTCGGTGCAACTCTGTGGTGTGCAGAGATCAGAAGTCAGGTGACTTAATGATGTTTGATCACATCTGCAGTTTCAGGTATCTTCTGCAGTATTCGAGAGGTGGAGATTGTGTTTAATGCTGTATCTTAAATCAATGCTGATAGTTTTGAATGGTTCTTTCCCAAATAAATGTTTTAGGTGTGTTGTTAAATCATAATTTTAAGGGATTAACTGTTCTTACAGATAAACAAACTCAGATTCTCTAATGATGGTTGTTCTGATACATTGTCCACAAGTTCAATAAAAGAGGCTACTTCTAGGGCTTTGCTTATCATTTGAAATTTGGTTTTGAAGCTGGAATGTGTGTGTTTTTAAGCCACACTGAGAATTTGCCAGCTGAAACACTGTGTATTACTCCAGGAGAGTGTCCCATTGAGTTATATGAGACTTACTTCCTAGACCCCTATAGGCTTTATGTTTGTGAGTAGTAGTACATACATACAACCCGCATGGGCAAATCTTGCCCCCCCCCCCCAGGTGATTTGGACATCACCCCCCACAATTCCTAACAGCTGCTATGCTGTTTGGAGTTGAAGTCCAAAACACCTGGAAGGCCGAAGTTTGCCCATACCTGATATACAAGCTGTGAAGAGTACGTTTTTGGAGTTTGGTATGAATTTTATCACAGGACATTTTGAAAAGAAATTACTGAAGTCATATCTTTTTTTTTTTTTTGAAAAAAGAAAGAAAAGGATCTGTTTTCAGCTGGTATGGCAGAAAATACATTGCAGAATCCTATGCTGAATTAACATATCCTTTTTGCAAAACATCTTGTGCTTCAGTTATAGTGCTTTCAAAGGGGAAGCTTTTTCTCTGTGGGTTGTTAGTTTCTGGTGGTTTAGTAATGCAGCAGGCAGCAGAAGGATCGGAACAAATTCTCTCTCTTCTCTAAGTTGTATTCCTTATAATACATTTTACTTGTTCTAAGCAAACTGATAATTTGACATTTGGAAAGTACTATTACTTCCATTAGTTCTGTTTTTAGTCTATGAGAGGCATAGTGTGAGGGATTTCTAAGACTTATGCAGATTCCTCTTTGCAGGTTGTGGTTTACAATCTGAACTGTTTGCGGTGGTATTTTAATACTGAAGTGATGGCAAGGATTATTATTTAGTTTCCAAGTTTGAGGGAAGTAGCTGCCTCGCGCAACATACTTGAATTAACAGAACCCAAGTAAAATCCTTGTTACATTGATGCATATCACAGAGACATTATGTTTCAGTATTAATAGACCTAGGCAAACCTTAATCATACTTGTTGCTGTTATGTGTTACTGAATAACCTATGCTTGAAGAAGGTGTTTCAGCTTCGTACCCATAGCCGTTCATTAGCTTATGTCATGTTTTTGTTTGAGTTCTTAATCAAAATTAAGGTAAGAAATAATACAGGATCTGACACTTTATTCTGACACTCCCGGGGCCTCTGTTTCTCCCTTTGGGATTCTCCAGAAAAATACTCTCCCTTCGCATTGACACCATCATTTGGTGAGTGCCCAGTTCTTGTGTGCCTTCACCCTAAGATGAACCTAACTTCCTAACTGGGAGTGCTGTTCAGCAGTGGAACTTTCTGCCATGGAGTATGGTGGAGACTCCTTCTTTGGAGGCTTTTTAATAGCGGCTGGATGACCATCTGTCGGAAATGCTTTGAATGTGATTTATGGCCCACAAGTTCTTTTCCAACTCTGTGATTCTATCATGGTGTTTTCTTGACAGAACATGGTTGGAGGGGGTTTACCCTTGCCTTTCTCTAAGGATGAGAGAGTATGACTTGTCCAAAGGTACACTTGTTCAAGTAGGAACTCCAATCCTGTCCTAAGGCGTCATCACACTTGAGCATCGCCATGGCGCAGTGGGTTAAATCCTTTTGCTGGCAGGACTGCTGACATGAAGGTTGGGTTGCTGACCTGAAGGTTGCTGGTTTGAATCCAACCTTGGAGAGCGCGGATGAGTTCCATCAGCTCCTGCTCCATGCAGGGACATAAAAGAAGCCTCCCACAAGGATGGTAGAAACATCAAAACTTCTGGGCGTCCCCTGGGCAATGTCTTTGCAGAAGGCCAATTCTCTCACACCAGTAGCGACTTGCAGTTTCTCAAGTCTCTCCTGACATACACAAAAAATTCTACTTCAAGCCACTTTAAATGTTGTGACTGCCTCTGGAGGGGCAGTTTAAAGGCTCCTCCCTAATCTACAAACCCCAGAATTATGCTGGGACTGCCTCCTGGAGAATTCATGGGTTTGTAGTTTAGGGAGGAGCCTTTAAACTGCTCATCCAGAGAAGCTCTGGGTCTCCCTAAACTGCAAGCCCCAGAAATCTGCAGGAGGCAGTCATAGCATTTAAAATGGATTGAAGAGGAAAAATCCTCAAGTGTGACAACACCCTAGAGCAAGAGTCCCCAAACTTTTTAAACAGGGGGCCGGTTCACGATCCTTCAGACCGTTGGAGGGCCGGACTATAGTTGTCCACCGAGCAATAATAATAATAATAATAATAATAATAATAATAATAATAATAATAATAATAATAATTATTATTATTATTATTATTATTATTCCAGCATATCTATCTTGTTTGCTGTGTCATACAATAAAATAATAACAACAACAACAATAAAAAAGAGGGTTGGAAGAGACCCTTTGGGCCATTGAGTCCAATCCCCTTCTGCCTTTGTGCACCGAAAGCACAAGCAAAGCACCCCTGACAGATGGCCACCCAGCCTCAATTAATAATAATAATAATAATAATAATAATAATAATAATAATAATAATAATAATAATGAAGGTTGGAAGAGACCCTTTGGGCCATTGAGTCCAATCCCCTTCTGCCTTTGTGCATCAAAAGCACTAGCAAAGCATCCCTGACAGATGACCACCCAGCCTCAATGTTAATAATAATAATAATAATAATAATAATAATAATAATAATAATGTCATTTTGTGATACGAAATCCAGCATATCTATCTTGTTTGCTGTGTCATAAAATATAATAATAATAATAATAATAATAATAATAATAATAATAATAATAATAAGGGTTGTAAGAGAAGAAGAGACCCCTTGGGTCATTTAGTCTAACCCCCTTCTGCCCTTGTGCCATGGGGGCCGGATAAATGGCTTCGATGGGCCGCATCCGGCCCCCGGGCCTTAGTTTGGGGACCCCTGCTCTAGAGTCTAACTTTCAAACCATCACTCCATGCAGGCTCTGCTTTACCCATTCTGAAAAGGGTAAAATCAGTTTACCAATTCTAAAAGGTTGAAATGCCTCTGGCTTAGTTACTGCCAGTATGTATGGCTTCAAGCTATATTTATCTCTCTATATATGCTGTCCTTTGACTTCATGGACTAGAACTACCCCACTCCCAGGGGAAAAAAATCTCAGCCCTTGAGATGAAAGTGATTCACCATCCTGGTGTAGTTGTAAGTCTGCATCAGGCCTAACACTGTGACAGGTTTAGGGCTTATGTTCCTGCTCTTCATGCATGGTTTGTTTTCTGGTGATTTTCAGGAAATCCTTAACTCTTTCAGCCTCTATCAGAAAAATATCAGGTTCATTCATTAAATTGTCTTCCAGTGTTGGGACTGGCTGCTCAGGAATCATGAAGTAAGCAGCTCATGCACAAGTTGTTGTGTATGGAGTGAGAAATACCATTGGGAATGATTGGTTGCACTTGTATGCTCATCGTGGTAGTAAATAATAGAAGGAAAAAGTTCTGCATCCAAGCAATTTATATAGGATATTTAAAGTGCTTATGTTTGAAAACATTGAGTTGTTTACCTCTGGAGAAATATTAATTTTTTAAAAAATCCATAAATAAATATATGTGTGTGTGTGTTTACACAGATATATAGAGAGATGTTTTCTGTGTGAACAGATTAAAGCTTTAGCAAAAAAAAATTGCTGGTAGGGTACAAGCAGACCGATAATTCTCCTCTAAGGTTGCTATGGAAACAAGCAGTGCGTGATATAATTGAGAACATCTTAAAAACATCCTTGCGTTTTCGTTTCCCTCTGCCATTTTGCATTGCTGTCGATGTGTATAGGTGATGCTGGCTCCAAACCAAATGGTTAATGAGCATCGCTATTTGAATATTGATCTGAGATTTACTGTTGGTATTTGTATTGGATTGCTTTCATATCTCCAACAGCCTGAATGAAGGCAAGCTCTCTGGGTTTGTTTGCCTTCCCATCCTAGTGGCTGTGTGTGAAAGCACTAGTGCTTCTACTCTAGAGATTAAACAACTCATTTACTGGACGTGTATTACTAGCAATATGTTTCTACAACTGAACCTTTCAATATGAATGGTAAGCTATTTCTGTTGTTAATATTACAGTGTTGTTTCTGTCATGGATTTATCTGCTTTTATGAAAAGTGATATATCAAATTATTCTCTGTACTATATTAAATTTCTCATGCACCTTTTTCATTTTACTATCTTGGTATTACGGAGTTGTTGATTTTAAAATAAATACTAAATTATTGAGTATTTTGTAAATCATCAGGATGCAGCCTTTCCTACTGTGCTGTATTCAAATAGGATGCAAATTATAATACAATGCTTTATTTGCAAGCATGTCTGTTTTGCTATCTATAATGAAAGTTCAACCATTCTAACAAAAAACTTTGTAGAAATAGCCTAGATTTCCATTGGCATCCTTTATATAATTCTCTTGTCAATTTTTACAGATGGCATTTCGACTCAGAAATTTTGTTTTAAAACCTTCAACAACACAATTTATCTCAAAATTTACACAATGTAATTGGTATTGTCTCCTTTATGCAACTGTTTTTGACACATATATATTCTTAAGAATGTCAAGGCATGCACATTTAAATTATGGCTCTGTCATTTAAAATTGAGGCTGATCTGGCAAGGAAATGAATCAGACTGTGATCAGGTTTGTGAACTGATTTTTGTTTGCATTTCAAAAAGCAAGCTTGGATTTTAGAATCATTCAATAATGACTAGGAATTGAACATCACATACCCTTCTCCAGCATGAATGAACTAGACTCAAATAACCTAGAATATAAGCCATTTTGTTTTTTATTTGGTCTTATTTCCATAAAAAATATGCACCAAAAGGCATATTGTTCCCTGAACTCTAAGGATTTTTTTTTGTCTAAATATATAAAATCATGAGCACTTCACCTGTGTTGAAGTGTAATTCAAAAAGCAAAGCAGCTTTAAGATAATCCAGATGGCCATTTGTAACTACCCTAGAAAAGGTAAGGTACAGAAGATGTGAAAGAACCTTATTTGTAGGGATAGATTTTAAAGAACATATAAATTGTCTTGTTCATTCATGCTGCTCTAGTCTTATAATCGTGAAACAAACATGAATGTGATTTGCATTTTGGGGAAAGTGGTGCACATGGGGAGGAGGGAATCTGATTCTGACATCTGCTTGATTTAGTCATGGTAACTGCTTATGCAGCTGCCAGCACAGATTGTAAAAATCTGGCCCATAAGGAATGTAGGCTGACAAATTTATTATCTTTCAATTCTCCAACCCTCTTTACAGAGAATGGTGGGGAAAAAATCTATTATGTGTTGTCTTACATTTTGATGGTATCTCAAACAGAGTTTAACTACTAAATCAAGGAGAGATACCTTGCAGAATCAGGTTTCCGCTTGGTGATTCCTGTGCTGAATTGTGTCTCTTGGAAATACAAGGATTCCTAAGTGGTTCTAAAATTGCACTCAGTTTGCAAGCATATTCACAGGATGAACTGTTTTATTAGTAAACAGAAGTGTAGCTCTAATGGATAGGCAGTCGGTAGATTCAGCTTTAAGGGATAGCCAGAGTATATGCATACCAAATTGCATGAGGAGGCAGAGAGCAAGCTCGTTCTGTCCCCACCCAGTTATCCACATGTGTGTAGCATTTTAATATGGCGTACACATATAAAAACCCAACATGCTTAGGCTGGAAATGCATGGTTAATAATCCTAGTAATAACCAGAAATAGCCATATAGCATTGGTTTGTGCATGTTTCATTTTATATGCATATTTTCTGTTGTACTGTTTGGACATCCGGAATATTAGCTGAAAAGGTCTCCTTTGCTATCTAGACAACTGGGATATTGGGACTGTCTGGATAGGCAAAGCAAAGAGTCTGTTTTCTTTGAGAAGGCGAGTGTATATCTAATCTCTATCCTTGCTGCCTCATCAGTCAATATGATCAAACCATTCAGAGGATTTGTATCCCCAGATCTGTGAATCAGAGGCCAAAATGAGAAGAACTGACCTCACTTGAGTTCTTCTATATTTGCTGTAGGGAATAGGCATCCCTTATCTTGAATTCAGGAATCTGTAATACTCCAAAATCTAAAATTGTCCTCATAGGTGGCTACCATTAGTGACACCCTTGCTTTCTGTTGATTAAGTTTCTATGCCTTTTCTTTCATATATATTATTAAAAGCATTGTATAAAATTACATTCAGACTATATATATGAAGCATAAATGTGAGAAAACGTGGGTTCCAACTTCAAGATATCTCATTATTTATTTGTATGCAAATACAGGCAGGCCTGTAACCAGAGGAGAGGGGGGCATTGTTTCAGGTTAAAAAAAACCTGGTTTGTTCATGAATTGGTTAACTAGTTAAAATTCACGAGGAAACTGTGGAGTTTTTTTTACCCTGAAACATTTTGGGAGTGAGAAGGGTTAAACCTTTAACCCCCCCCCCCCCCCCCCCACACACACACACACACACGTAAAATCCAAATCCTAAGCATTTTAAATATAGGATACTCAAATTGTGCAAGGAATCTTTAGCATATTCTTTTGGAAAGCATTATTTTCCTTGCTTTCACTAACAATATTAACGTAATTTTGTAAGGCAGAACATATTTAGCAGAGCAGGAAAAAGGACTTGAAGAGGTAAAAATAAAACACTTGATGTTAACTAGTGAACATGCACATAGTTGTCTGATTCTTTCCATGGTACGTATGTTCGTTCAGGTGTGTTTCCTCTAATGAATTCACATATTTCTTATCCTCCAAATCATGATTTTAGAGCAGGGGTCCTCAAACTAAGGCCCATGGGCCAGATAAGGCCCTCCAAGATCATTTACCTGACTCCTGTCCTAAACTTTAGACTTAGGGTTGACCTAAGTCTGAAATGACTTGAAGGCACAGAACAACAACAATCCTAATTTGGACTATTTCATCATAGTCCTGCCCCAACAGTGTGAGGGACTGTGAACCGGCCCTCCACTTAAAAAATTTGAGGACCCTTGTTTTAGAGTATTTGGTATGAGCTGCTTCCCAGTTACTGGGAAGCAAAGTGAGAGGAGGAAAAATGGTGCTGTCTAAGCACAGAGCTACTTCCTACTGCTCTAACTCTCCATGTGGACATTTCAGTTCATCAATGTTATTACCATATGTGTGTGACTTCTGGTCACTTCTGACCTACAGTGACCTAAGGCAAAACCTATCATGGAGTTTTCTTGGCAATAATTGTTCATAGGAAGCTTTCCTTTGCTTTCCTCTAAGACTGAGAGAGTGTGATTTGCCTAGGGTCTTCCCAGTGAACAGGGATCCAAATCTCCAGAGTCATAGTCCGCTGTATTTTTAACATAGTTCTTCATTCCTTTAACATGGGATGAGACTGATATTTTAGATTGATCCATCCATAATGCCTTGCTCATTGTTGTTTATGTTATTTCATCTCTGGACTGAGTATTGCTATTAGTACTGAAAATCAGAAGAAGAAAAGCTCTGCCATTATGATCTGAGGAAGAAATTACAGTCTGCTGAAAATAATGCAGTGTTGAAAATGTGACAGCCCATACATAACACATTTATTTTTAGATTCTATATTTGCCTCCAGAGAAATTTGCCTCCAGAGAAATGCAAGCAGTGTCCAATTCATGCAACAGGGCATTTCTGGCTTCTTTTCTCAATCAAAGACACCCAAAACTTGAACTGAAAGATGAGGAACAGGGGGCCCTCTGATATGGCATGACATGGAGCTTCCTAGTATAAATGGAAGTACCTTTCTTAGCTCTCTTGTTCTAAGCCAGTGGTTCTCAACCTGTGGGTTCCCAGTTGTTTTGGCCTTCAGCTCCCAGAAATAACAACTGGTAAACTGGCTGGGATTTCTGAGAGTTGTAGGCCAAAACACCTGGGGACCCACAGGTTGAGAACCACTGACTAAGCTAATAATACAAGAAGAGGTCAGGGTCCACTAAGGTTGTTTCATAGATAAACCTTACTTCCAGCAAAATTAAGGACAGTGAACCACCCGTCCATATGTATGTATGTATGTATGTTTCAGTGAACCTTAAAACCTGCTTAGGTGAACCATCTGTAGCAGGTTTCTAGACAGTACAGAGAGCTGCAGTGTGGAGGAGAATGGAGAAGTTTCTGTCACATTGGTAGCTACCTTTTAGTGTGATGTTGGATGTAAGCCAGAGAATTCATATAATATATGTGTGTGTGTCCAAAGTGTTATACAGAAGTTAAAAGAATTCACCCCAAAAAAGGCAATGCATATTGTAAAATAGGATCCCATGTCAACTTAGAAATTTGACCTGGAGACCATTGCAGAGTTGTCTTCTCTCACCATTTTGGACTGTCTGGTAGGGAAAGAAGTGTGGGACTTCACCTGGTATTGCAGCTTTGGAATTAATTTTACCAACTCGTTCTGATTTTCACACCCATAGCATTTGAGTGAAACTGTTGAGGAATATATATTTAGACACAAGTTCACAGTAAAATATCAAGATGTGTTAAAAACTTAGAAATACAACATGTCGATGTCTCTTGTACCTTTTCCTGGTGAGGAGAAAAAATCATTCATTTTAGACTGTTGTGGGGAGTTTTTAAAGGATATTTTAATGCGTTTTTAAATGCTTTTATATTTTTTTATGGATATTAATTTCTCCACTCTTTTGGGCCCTTGTGAGGCAAGACAACAATGCTAATACTAATATATATTGCACTTAAATCTAACCATTTGCCTGTGTTTTATTGTGTATACATTTCTGTTTGTTTAAAAATGCATCTGTTTTAACTGCACATCTTTTAGCCTGTAGGACTTTCATTAACTAATACGTATTTCTTCACACTTAGTACAGAAACTAAGCCTGATCTCCAGAGTGTTTTGATTTCAGTACTACTTTGAATAAACCCTCTTTGAATAAACATGTGAACAAAAGGTTTTCCTTTATCTGAAATGTAACTAATAACTTCCTTTATGGAAGACCCTAGGTCCTTTATTGAACTTAATAATGGGCTAATTAGGAGCACAATATATCTTCCTTGGATTTTTAAAAAAAGGTTTCAGTTTGAACTTTTTGAACTTTCATTTCCCTGTGTTCCCCACTACTAGTGGACATGGAGATAAACATTCTTCCCCTTTTAAAGGGTGTATTGTTTTGCAAGAGTGATTTTGCTAGGCAAGCGATTTGTTTCCCCCAATCATTTTTGGAACTATATTGATTGACATTTTTTGTGTTCAGATACAACCAAATTAATGCTGTTTGTAAAAGTGTAGCTTTTTTCCCCTGTCTCCTGGAATTGTACTCTTATTTATAATTGAATGGTGCAAGTCTGCGTTTGTTCAAGAAAATTGGTTTGGATGCTTTTTGTTTCCATGCACTAATATCTCTGTTATCATTCACACGTGAAATATTGTTCTATTCAGTTATTTAGGAACATTTCTCTGCAGCAGTTTATTTTAAGTTTGATAAAGCTCAGTGGTCAGTATTATGAGTAAGTATTCAGTTTTTTGGAAGGCTGCTTCCACAGTACCAATTATTTTGGTACTCCTCAGAGATATGTAGGCTCACTATAAATGTTTTTACTGCCAGCAAAGGGGTTATGAATACAGTCAACAAAAATGTGTGCCTCCTTGGCAATCTTTATTGAATGATACCATTGCACCCTCCCTCCACACACACACACACACACACTTCCTTTCTTCTTTTTCCCACTTACGAGTACTGCTCTTCTGTGACCAAGCCTTTAATTTAGAGGATCACAGATCAAAGCCCTATGTAGACTGCTAAGAGCAAGGATTACTTTCCTATCTTTGCTCTTTTCCTTCATACCTGTGTTGTAGAATCTCTCTGTGTGCTATTGGTCCTTACATAGTCTGAAAGGAGAGAATAATCTGTACTGATGCTTCAAAAATACACCACAGCGCCATATGGTGCTTTGTCTCTCTTTAAAGAGCCAGTAGCTGACCTGAGCTTTTGGGATTGTCAGAAACCAGTTGGGGCTCAGCACTACAGAAAATAAAATGCCTGGCTAGCTTGAAATGAGCAATGAGAAAAGGTCAAGAAAGAATCAAGGAAAGGGGGGGTGTCTTTAATTTGTAGATAGAATCTCAAAGCATTTCCGTTATGCTTTAACTGCTCTAAAGCAGAATGTGAGCAAACTATTAGGCTTATGAATTTTAAATGCTCACAACACTCAAAGATTAAAACATGTCTGCGAGGCTTCGGTCTGAAACAGTTCCCCATCCCTCACTCCCATGTCTTGAGTGTCATTTCTACATTCGACAACACATTTCTACATTTATTTTCATGGTAGTAAACAGTAATGTGAGGTTTTTGTGGAGTTTTTTTTTTTTGAAAAAGAAGAATTTGGAAATAGTTTTTTAGTGCTCTCAGTAGTGTTATATGATTTAGCACAAATGGTTTAAATTTTATATTCAAACACATTTCAAGGTGTTTGTAGAACTTACATTTTGGAATATTTGTATTAGTATGAACAGAATAGGATATAGTTCCCATACATCTTTCAAAAATGGTTATGCATAAAGAATTTTTTTTTACATCACATGCTACAGGGGATCTGTACTGATTTATATTCACAGCTTAATTTTCTTTTGTAGAGGTATACCTGTAATACTTTCAACACCGCTCACTCATTTTTTTTTTTGCACTCCTTATCAGTTCTACTTCAGGTTGAGAAAAATCTGGTTCAGGACAACAAATTGAATGTTTCATTTCACTAAAGAATTGATATCAAATTTTTCCTTGACTATTTGGACTTGTGATGGATTGAGAAGCAAGAGTTTTTTGAAATACAAACAAACTCAGCAATGTGTTGATTTGTTATCCTATTCTCTAGGGCTTGCCAATGATTACAAAAATAACTACATGTTCCTAGCTTTTATGTAGCCTCTCTAATATCACTGGTTGGCATACAACAGCCAAACAACTATAGATAAATGTGAACATATATGGCATGGAAAATAATCCAGAAAAAAGATAGAGCATCTGAAAATGTTCCATTTCACACCTCTGGTAGGAAAATTGGTATAAGATGAATGAAGCCCCTCATTTTCCTATCTACTGCTTTGAAGCCTATATAACTCACCATAGTTTACACAATATTTATTTATTATTTATTTATTTGCAGCATTTATATTCCGCCCTTCTCACCCAAAGAGGACTCAGGTCGAATCACATTACACAGATAAAAGCAAGCGTTCAATGCCATAACATAGAACAGAGACAGAGACAAGACGGGTTGGCCTCGAACTCAAGACCTCTTGGCCAGAGTGATTTGTTGCAGCTGGCTTGCTATCCAGCCTGCGCCACAGCCCAGCTGGCTTTATGGGTAAAGAAAAAGGCTGGACAATTACTAAACTGTAGACAGAGTGAGTATGATCAAAGATCTGTGACAACTTTTTGTTGTATCTATTATGTGGCAGTGACTTTGGCAAACAGCTTTTCATTGCCTATACTATCTCAGCTTCAATCTGCCACATAACAGAATTATGTAGAGTGATGTAGAATATTTTATGAACAGAATACAGCTTGGGCCCTGCCTGTCTTCATGATCACATCTTCCCTCACGAACCAGTGTGGGCTCTAAGATATGCCAGGGAGGCCCTCCTCTTGCTCCCGCCACGGTCACAAGCGCGCTTGATGGGGATGAGGGAGAGGGCCTTCTCAGTGGTGGCCCCCTGGCTCTGGAATACCCTTCCCAGAGAGATCAGGCAAGCCCCTACACTGCCTTCTTTCTTCAAGGACCTGAAAACCTGGTAGTTCCTTCAGGTTTTCAAGCAGGATTAATCCCTTGGCCCTTCCTGGCTATCAACTAGGACCTTGCTTTACACCTTATCCACTACCTGGCCGTACGATATTCTGATGCACTACTCGCAGCTAACCCATTATAGTTGGCCATGTCCACACTGAAGCTCTGGTCACTGGTATATTGAACCCTTGATGGAGCATATTGAAACTTGATATTTGTGGATTGTTTTGAATTGTATGTTCTTGTTTTATTATGTTTATTGTTTTTATTATGTTCACATTGTTGTATGGTCCATTGAATATTTTGCTTTATGTTGAAAACCATCCCGAGTCCTCCTGAGGAGATAGGGTGGTATATAAATAATAAAAAAATATTGTTGTTGTTGTTGACACAATGACATTGTATGACACAGCAAACAAAACAGATATGCTGAATTTCGTATCAGAAAATCACAAGTTGAACACTTCCCAAGCGTCTAGGACTGTGTGATGTATTTTCGGATGATGCGCATGAGCCATAGCCAGCTCTTCTCCTTGTCAGCTTTTCCTTCAATTTTTTCAAGGAACTTTCCATGCAATGTTTTGTTGTGCCAGCTGTCAGCTCTAGTTTGTAGTGCGGTTTTCTTGTACTGGTTTTTTGTCTGCTGTGCTTTGAGGAATTTCTGATTTTTGACTTTAATCAAAGCAGGTTCTTCACTTTCCTTTACATATTTTGCCAGGGCATGTTCATCTTCTTTGACTGCTTGTTTTACTTTATTATTATTATTATTATTAATATTGACACAAAGACATATTATGACACAGCAAATGAGATCTATATGCTGGATTTTGTATCACAAAATCACAAGTCGAACACTTCCTAAGTGTTTAGGACTGTGTGATGTATTTTCGGATGATTCATATTATTATTATTATTATTATTATTATTATTATTATTATTTTATTGTATGACACAGCAAACAAGACAGACACGCTGGATTTCATATCACAAAATCACACGTCGGACACTTCCCAAGTGTCTAGGACTGTGTGATGTATCGGCGAATAATTTGTTCAGATCCCAGTAAGGTGGTCTTCTGCAGCTGACAGATGGTAATTTTGTCAGCGGCGATTGTGTTTAAGTGCAGGCCAAGGTCTTTAGGCACTGCACCCAGTGTGCCGATCACCACTGGGACCACTTTGACTGGCTTGTGCCAGAGCCTTTGTAATTCAATCTTTAAATCCTCATATTGTGTCAGCTTTTCCAGTTGTTTCTCCTCAGTCCTGCTGTCACCTGGGATTGCAACATCGACAATCCATACTTTGTTTTTTAACACGATTGCGAGGTCAGGAGTATTGTGTTCCAAAACTCTGTCTGTCTGAATTCGGAAGTCCCAGAGTAGCTTGACATGTTCATTCTCTGTAACTTTTTCCAGCTTGTGATCCCACCAGTTCTTGGTAGCAGGCAGATGGTATTTGTGGCACACATTCCAATGAATCATTTGAGCAACGGTGTTATGCCTCTACTTGTAGTCTGTGTGATCTTCTTGCAGCAGCTGAGGATGTGATCTATTGTTTCATCTGCTTCCTTGCAGAGTCTACATTTGGGATCTGTCATCGACTTTTTAATTTTGACTTTGATGGCATTGGTTCTAATGGCTTGTTATTGGGCTGCCAGAATCAGGCCCTCCGTCTCCTTTTTCAAAGTTCCATTTGTGAGCCACAGGTATATTTTTTCTTTGTCAATTTGGCTCTCAATTTTTCCCAGGAACTGTCCATGGAGAGCCTTCTTTCGCCAGTTTTCTCTTCTGCTCTGGATTGTGTTTTTACAGTATTCATTCTTTGTCTTTTGCACTTTAAGCAGTTTACTACTATTGACTTCCCTCAATGTTGGTTCTTGACTGCCTTTCACATAATCTGGCAGGGCATATTTCTCTTCTTCTACCATTTGTTTCACTTGCAGAAGCCCTCTGCCTCCTGATTTTCTGGGCAGGTAAAGTCTGTCGACATCACTACGCAAGTGTAATGAGTAGTGGATTGTCATCAGTTTTCTTGTTTTTCTGTTCAGATCATCTAGCTCTGCTTGTGTCCAGTTCACAATTCCAGCAGTGTATCTAATGACGGGTATGGCCCAGGTGTTGATAGCCTTGATCGTATTTCCACCATTTCATTTGCTCTTCAAAACCTTTCTGACTCTTTGGATGTATTCTTTGCTGACCACATTTTTCACATGCCCATGCTTGATATTGTGCAACTGTAGTATACCCAGATATTTATAGGCTTCAGGCTGATTGCATTTTATGGTTTGTCCATTATTATTGACTGGAGAGGACTGTCTTCGGTCAGACACAGAGAAACTTGCACTTGGGCCCCCAATATTTTCAGTATACCAATATATTTTAATATGCTTAGGCAAGACTATGGCGAGTCTCTTTTCAATGAATTTTGCCAGGGAAATCCTATATTGGATTTCTATAAATTGGAGTCACTTTAAAGTCACATAGCAGTCCTTCATATAAACTTTACCAATGGAAAATTTATTCATAGACTGAACTATATCTCTTATTAATCTGCCTGTGTGGCTAGCATAGCAATTATATCTAGGGCTGTAGGTATCTTTTTTATGCTAATTGATGTTTGTATAATCTCATGAGCTCTGTTCGCTAGATTTTATTTCTGAAATATATGTGCTGCAACATGGTGGGAGGAGGACAAGAGATTGCTGTTGAATGAATGCTTATTATAAAAAGATATACAGCTCTAGTTAGAACACGCAGTTAGCAATATCCAAACATGTTGTGAAAGTGTAACTGTAGGTCTGGATAGTTGCCACACCTACAATAAATTTTTGAGGACTGTATTGTGTTTGTGTATAAATAAAATGTAATAGACAGGGTGTTCTCTATTCAGAAATGACCTCTGTTTAGAAGGCTTGCTTTCAGTTTTCTGCCCAGGCTTGTTTCAATGATCATGCATAGATAGTTACTATGGAAAATGATGTTTTGGGAAAAAAATAGAATAATCATGATGAAATAGTGCTTGTTTCATGCCAGCTTTGCAAACCATGTGTGAGAAATGTAAAAGCAGTTGGGTAGTAGATGTTTGCAATGGATATTTGACCATTGCTGCTGTCATTTCAGCCTTTTGGATGCTTGTCCATAGCCCCTTCTGGTCTAAATTATGTTGTTGTTGTTGTTGTTGTTGTTGAAGCCATTTTCAACTTACGTGACTTGAAGGCGAAATGGATTGCCGCATTTTCTTGTCAAGATTTGTTCAGAAAGGGTTTGTGCATTTGCCTTCATCTAAGGCTGAGAGAGTATGATGTGCAGTGGGTTTCATGTCCAAGTCATGATTCAAACCATTATTTCCAGAGTTCGTAGTTCATAGTTTTCATAGTTCAGCATTCAAACCACTACACCGTACAGACTCTCTGTGTGTGTTGTGCTTGTAGCTGATTGGATCAGTTACTGTTCAGCCTTTCTGACAATACTTCATTCAACCTAAAATTTGAAAATGTGGGAAGATGAAGTATTGCAGGTGGCTTCAAATAGATTCCAAGAACTAGTTTTGAGTAACAGCTCTTATTCTTCTAGTTTAGTAATGAACAAAATGTGGGTAGTTAGCAGAATAGATTCCTTTTAAAGGACAGGTGCTTTCTCTGCTGTTGTTCTGTCCTAGCTTGATAAATTGCATTATCTGCTCTTTTTTCTTGCTTCCTATGCAGAGCTGTAACAGAGATGCCTGCTTTGTGTGTAATGTTGTAGATCTCTCTGTCTCTCCAGTGTGTGTGTGTATGTGTGTGTGTGTGTGTGCCTGCAGAAGGCTTACTCCTGGAGTCAGCAGGCATAACTTGTTGTAAAGATTATGCTTTACACGACCTTGTTTCAAGAGCAATAGAAAATACTGGGTTTTCAAAGAGAAACGAATCTGTAGTTTGATGAAAGCCATTCTTACAAACTAGATTGTGACATTTAATCAAAGCAGGTATGGTTTGTTTAGACTCAAAACAGTTTGTGCTATTGCCACTTTTGTTTTAAAACCATGATTAATTCTGTACAAAGCAAGTTTTTTTGAACCTCCATCATGTGGACACTGTCCACTGTAAGCATGTGTCTGTCTGTCTATCTATCTATCTATCTATCTATCTATCTATCTATCTATCTATCTATCTATCTATCTATAAATACCCTAAGCAGTTTAAGCATAACTGATGTTAATAATATAATGTTGCAAGTCTAATATACACTAATTTCAGTGTATTAAACATAATGCTTCTTCACATTGTAATCAAAACACTTATACATTTGGGCTTGATTCGTTATGCCTAATGATAAAGATGACAGAGTGTTGAGAAGACAAAATATCACTTTTATCAAATTGTTAAATTTTAAGTCATAGCAATCACGTATGACTTAAATCCATGTTACATAATCACATGTCCAACAACTACTAGTTTTGCTTATAGATTTCTTTGAAGTTCTAAATGGAAATTCTGTCTAGCTGTAAATGGAAATAACTTAACTTCTGTTTAGAACTATGAAAAACTACAGTACTGTTCCATTATCCGGGCAGACTCAAAAGCAGGCCTAGACAGAGAAGGATAGTCCATTTTATGGAGCGGGGAGAGGAGTTGAAGGAAGAAAACCATTTCCCCCCCTCACCTTTTTCCCATATCATAAACTATGGTTGTTTACAATGGCAACATGGGTGGGGAAAATAATAGGAAAACAGGATACATTTTCACCTGTTGGTTATAATTGAAGTAACACTGTGAAATAAGAGACCAGGCAACAAAATATGAAACAAAGGGCTGTTTATTGACCTATTTAAACTGCAATCAGGAGCAGTAAAAGCTAACCTGGAGGGAGCAACAAAGAAATAGGTCATGGCGGAGGCCAAGTATCACACAATGGCTATCTCCTCATCCACCTCTGGGTGAACACCTGACCCCAGAGACAGTCCACTTAATGGCTTGCTGGCTTGTACGGTCATTACTGGAAAGCCATTCCACGGGCACTCCCTCCTGAGCCACAAAACTATGAAAGAAAGCGGGAACCCCCCAGTCCAGCCCCAAGGGGGAAATCCCAAAATGCCCCAAAGCCCTGCAACTTGTCAGGGCCATCCCAGGTATCCCCCTTCACCCCCCATATAGTGGGTGCCAAGGTTAACACCAACAATGTTCTATGGTACTGCATAGTTATAATATAACATATAATATAACCGTGGAGTGTGGTGGAGGCATCTTTGGAGGCTTTTAAACAGATGGCTGGATGGCCATCTGTCAGGGGTGCTTTGATTATACTTTTCCTGTATGGCAGAGGGTTGGACTGGATGGCACATGTGGTCATGTGGACTCTTCCAAACTATGATTCTAACATGGGAGCCACTAAATTAGACTTAAGGAGGACTGATAGTTCTTTTACACATACTCCAAATGTTTTAAAAGGAGGGAGGTATACTTTGAAGGGGACAATGACCATGTAACCCAAAACTGGGTGTTTGTAATTCCATTACAAGCACACAAAACTGTGTGCTTGTAATCTGAATAATATTCTATTCTGAAGAACATATTCAGTCTATGCAGAAAAATACAACAAAATCTAAATACACATCACAGCAGTTCCATTATCAATCTAATCAGCAGGAATGAAATATATATTACACTACTTTTGGAAGGTCACTGACTTCAGTAGCTTCTGATACCAGAGAGAATGCATAGTCATCATGACTCATGGGCACTGAGAGCCTTGGGCTCCTGTTCTGTCCTCCCTTCCACATGAGCGATGGAAAGTGAACTCAGAGACCTCTAGTTCATTTTGATACTAATTAGTTAAGAAACCAGGGTTGTTAGGTAGGACTTTAAAGAGGGATAAGCACATGTTTATATTTTCCCTTATCAGATGTTTGAATCAATAGAACAGTAAATACACACTTTAGAGTTGTCAGTATAACTATTTGCAGTAAGTAAAATTGTACAGGAAGTGGTGAACGTTATGTAACATCAATAATTCATCATAATGTTTTCAATAGGTTCATGTTATGGCTTTGTGCAAGTCAATGCCTACCTAGTGATGGCATGTGAAAGTAAAGTATAAGGAGTTTTGGGGCAAGTGCATATGGGCCATTTAATTCCTCCCAAAGGCAAGTTACCATCTATACTTGTTTATTCAAGTCAACCTCATGCATAAGTCGAGGTCAGGTTTAGGGACCAAATTGTGGATTCTGATATGACCTGTTGATATATCGAGGGTCATTTTGTGGAGAGGGGAAAGTGTCGGTGCTGCTTCAGCTGTCCCTGGTTTTTACCACCACCATTTTCCAGAAAAGGGGCCTCTGCTTAAAGCAAGGGATTGTTCCTTTTTTGTTAATTAAGGTAATTAAAGTACAGTGTTAACTCTTATAAAAAGGGACCCATCCCCTTCTCTGAGTAGAGTGGGGAAAGGCAAGAGCTTAATCTGTCCAGGGAGAACCTGAACCTCTTCTACTCTCTGTTGAGGAGAGGTGTCAGAGAGCCGCTACCACTACTGTTTTCCTGTCTAGGTGTTTTAATAGGCCAGAATTGGTGCCATCATATGGATGTTTGCGTTGGTAGTTCTTTCAGGTTCTCCCAAGGTAGGCAAAGCTCTCACCTTTTATCACTCAGCTCAGAGAAAGGGATGGTTTCTTTTGTGATAAGAGTTAAGATCCACTATTTACATTAGGCCAGGGCAGACTTTGGCCCCCCTGGTTTTGGATTTCAACTCCCACAATTCCTAACAGCTGGTAGGGAGTTGAAGTCCAAAACACCTAGAGAGCCGAAGTCTGTCCGTGCCTGATTTACATTGACTCATGTATGAATCGGCCCAGATTTTTGAGTTGATTTTTACTAAAATTTCTAGTCTTATACCTGGGTGTATACAGTACATTTTTGGTTAATACTAGAGGTTGACTACACCAAAATGTTGTGGTTTCTGAAAGAAATGCCAGATTGGAGGCTGCATGTGCAGTTCTTCACCATTTGCCAGATGTTTTAATGCAGCACAATTGCTTAGCATGCCCATTCAATTTAATATAACATATGGATAGTACTGAATAACTGGGAGGGGGATCGATAAGTGTATTCACAGTCAGTGCAACTGATCTGTGAATGATACCCTATAGCACACTTCTGAGATTGCAGTACATCACTGTTTTATGTGTCACGTGTTTGAGTGCCTAAATTACTAACAAACCAATTTCTTTCATGAATTCTGTAATGTTTTCAATGTACTGTTCTTCACAGTCCTTACATATTCGTTATTTCTGTAAAACTTAGTGGTTTTCTGACTGCTTTTTGCAGGTGTATTTCTTCATACAAGTCTGAGCATGTGGGATGACTGGTCTGTTCTGATGTCCATTCTATATTGGGGAGAAAGGTGGAAAGGGAGCTGAATTGGGATGAATTTTATTTCTGTGTACCACATGGAAAATGTGTAAACCTTTTTTCTCTTTCTTTCTTCTTTTCATCACATCTGTGTGGGTGAATGTTCCTGAAAATCCTTGGTGAAAACTTTAGAAACCTTTGGTATGCTCATTCTTTCATTAGAGCCCAGAGTCATTGACTAGACTATAAAACTACAAAAAAGGGGAAGCAGCAATAATAAAACTAGTAAATAAAATGTGCACTGATGGGTGGAAGTTCAGTAGTTGGGTCCATTTACATTGAAAATATTTCATAGATTTTATGTAAAAAAATCCAATTGAAAAAATTAGGAACTTTTGTGTTTTTTCAGATAACAAGTATCCATTACTATTGAGTAAAATTTATATATATATATATATATATATATATATATATATATATATATATACACACACACACACACACACACACACACACACACACACACACATATACATACATACATATACACACACACACACACATACATACATACATATATATACATATACATACACACACACACACACACACACATGCAAGTATCCATAGGATTATTTATGTATAAATATACATAAAGACTGCAGAGTTTTTGATATGACCCAGAGCTCAATTTATTTTTATTGCTGCTTTGACAATACAGGCACTCACAATGGCTAGCAATACTTAAATACATTATAAAAAACATTTGTTTTTGTTACCTTCCACCCAGTCAAGTCTGGTTTATGGCAAACCTATCATAGGCTTTTCTAGCAAGATTCATTCAGAGGATGTTTACCACTTTTATGCAGAGAGATTTTCATTTGCACAAGGTCACAAAATAGGTTTCTATGGCTGAGCAGGGATTTGAACGTTAGTCTCCTGCAGTCCTAGTCCATGTAAACTGCTTTGCCAGGCTAACTTTCCATTACAATATAAATAAAATTACTAAATCGGTTAAAAGTGCCTGTGAGGGCACTTCTACAGAGACACTATATTCTACCTTGGAGCTGGTTTGAGAGGTTTGCTGTGTGGGTGATTAGATCAAAAGGTCTGGAATCAGTTTGAGGCCTGGAAGATTATTACATTAATCACAGAACTTGGCCTCAAATCACTGTGCAGACTCACCCCTTCCCTCAATTTTTCACAGAAATAAGCATCAGCGCACCAAAGGCATATGGGATTTTTTAAAAAGGGAAACTGACAGCAGTGGAGGTAATCAATTTCATCTCCAGGGGGTTGACTATCCCAGGCTGGCCAGCTACGCCCTTGGGGCATTGTTTTGGATCCCCCATTTTAGGTTCATTACTGCGTTTCAGTAGGAGCGGCTTTCTACTCTGTGCTCTGCATTTTGCGGAGCTGATTTCTTTATTGATTTGGCATATAATTGAATCAGTTGCAGCACATTATATAGTTTACATCAGATATTCTTGTGACTTTTTAATGTGTTGCTTCCCATTTAATCTGTGTTGAAATGCGCACTTCTGGTATGAGTTTCATGGTCACCACAGCTTTGAGTCGGCTTCGAACTGCATTATATGGTCACTGTAGCAGGTCCATAAGATAAATTAGCATCCGAGTAGAAAAATTGCTTTGAACAGTAAACAGGGGCAAATGAATATGCCTTTGCCTGCCAGATGCACAATTATGGAGTGTGTGGTAGAGCAAGCTGTCTCAGCAGACAGTACATTTGCATCCTCACAAATGTGATTATATAGACAACATGACAAAAAATGAAAAGAATGGAATTATTTCTGCTCTGGTCATTTTAGACAGGATTCCCAACCTGTTTTCCTAACAGATAAGTCCCCTTCATCCATCTATATATATAAAAGAGTGATGGCATCACGGCAATTCACAAAACAACAAAAGTACAGGCCCCCCAACCTCAAAATTTGACAACACAACCCATCATCCACGCCTCAAGGTTGATACAACAAAAAGAAAAGAAAAAGAAAGTCCTAATTAGAGGGAGAGCAATAATTGTTTTTATCCAATTGCTGCCAGTTTAGAGGGCTAATCTCTGCCCACTTGGTTGCCTAGCAACCAAGGGACAGCCAGGTTTCAGTTAGGGGACAGGCAGATTTAGGCCTCACTTAGGCTTCTTCCACAGATTATCTAATTTGCACTGGATTATATGGCAGTGTAGACTCAAGGCCCTTCAACACAGCAATATAACCCATTTATAATCTTATATTATCTGCTTTGCACTGGATTATCTTGACTCCACACTACCATATAATCCACTTCAGTGTGCATTTTATACAGCTGTGAAGAAGGGGCCTCAGATAATCCAGTTCTGAGCAGATAATATAAGATTAGAAATATACAGTAGAGTCTTACTTATCCAACGCAAACAGGCCAGCAGGACAAGTGAATATGTTGGATAATAAGAAGGGATTCAGGAAAAGCCAATTAAACATCAAATTAGGTAATCGTTATACAAATTAAGCACCAAAACATCATATTATACAACAAATTTGACAGAAAAAGTAGTTCCATGCGCAGTAATGCTATGTAGTATTACAGTAGAGTCTCACTTATCCAACACTCGCTTATCCAACGTTCTGGATTATCCAACGCATTTTTGTAGTCAATGCTTTCAATATATCGTGATATTTTGGTGCTAAATTCATAAATCCAGTAATTTCTACATAGAATTACTGTGTATTGAACTACTTTTTCTTCCAAATTTGTTGTCTAACATGATGTTTTGGTCCTTAATTTGTGAAATCATAACTTAATTTGATGTTTAATAGGCTTATCCTTAATCCCTCCTTATTATCCAACATATTCGCTTATCCAACATTCTGCCGGCCCGTTTATGTTGGATAAGTGAGACTCTACTGTACTGTATTTACAAATTTACCACTAAAATATCACAATGAATTTAAAACACTGACTACAAAAACATTGATTATGAAAAGGCAGACTGCGTTGGATAATCCAGAACATTGTATAAGCGAATGTTGGATAAGTGAGATTCTTCTTTAATATGAAATAATTACTGGGATAGAATAATGCAGAACAATATAATCTCTAAAACCAGGACAGTAAATAAACAGGGGAATTCCACACAGGAAACAATCAGGGCCAGCTAACACCTCCCAACAAAGTATTCCCATCATCAAAGTCTGGCAAATCCTGTTTTCTCAGGGCCACAGACAGTAGAAGCACATAAAATATCGCAAACAACACCACTCTGAAAACAAGGGAATTCCAGACAGGAAACAATCAGGGCCAGCTAACACCTTCCAACAAAAAATTCACTCAGGGAGGAAACAGCCAGGCTTTAAAGCTGCAAGGCCATTACATCCTAATCATTTTTCCTAATTGCAGCATTCATACTTGCCTCCAACAAACAAAAAAAACCAATCAGAAATATTGTATATTTACAACCTTTAGGAAATAATATCCCCTGATGGTGCAGCGTGTTAAAGCGCTGAGCTGCTGAACTTCTGGACCGAAAGGCCACAGGTTTGAATTGGGGGAGTGGAGAGAGCCCCCACTGTTAGCCCCAGCTTCTGCCAACCCAGAAGTTCGAAAACATGCAAATGTGAGTGCATCAATAGGTACTGCTCCGGCGGGAAGGTAACGGCGCTCCATGCAGTCATCCCACATGACCTTGGAGGAGTCTACGGACAACGCCGGCTCTTCGGCTTAGAAATGGAGATGAGCACCAACCTCCAGAGTCAGACACGACTGGACTTAATGTCTGGGGGAAACCTTTACCCTTGACCTTAACTACCACCAATTCCTCAATACTTTATTTCCCAGACCACCAGACTTCGCCAAAGCAACGCGTGGCCGGGCACAGCTAGTAAATAGATATAATTATTATATAAAATTATTATATATACAATAAGTAATTTAATTTAAAAGTTAAAACAAATATGCATTGCTTTATGCTATAGTGCACATTTTACACAACAATGTAGAATGATATTGCATGAAATGCAAAATTAGTACTTTGTGGTAGTCTCTGACTGTGGGCATCTATGATGTGCTATTTTGTAACCCTATGTTTTGCCTTTGCTTGCAGTAATGCTGTGCACTTGATTCTTTGGCTTGCAAACAGCCTTTAAGCAAAAGTGATGCACTGGAGCAAGACCAGTTTGCTCTCTGAATACCAACAGGAAATACCTTTTTACATTCTGCCTTCAGTCCAAGAGGGATTTGCATCACCTTAAAGCCTGCTTGCCTGTACAGTGGTGTGGCCTATTAGATTTAAACTAGTTTAAGCGAGTTATGCTGAAATATATGTTGTCATTCATAAGCTTTACAAAGCTGTTAGAACTACTGTAGACCTCTTGCTTCTTATTTAGAGTGTGAGTTGAAAAGTACAAGTTTACAAGCAGTTCTTAAAACAGCCTTGAAATACTTTTGCTAAGCCCTGTTACTTGAATAAATTTTATTAAATTATACATTTTAATTTCTGTTTTCAGTGAAAGAGTTCCTAGCCAAAGCCAAAGAAGATTTTTTAAGAAAATGGGAAAGCCCCCCTCAGGTAATGAAACCATTTCAGTATTATCTATTGTGTTTGGAATAACGCATTGCACATTTATATACTCTTCTAAAAGTAATTAGAACTTCTAGAAAAGCA
This sequence comes from Anolis carolinensis, assembly GCF_035594765.1. Classification (NCBI taxonomy): domain Eukaryota; kingdom Metazoa; phylum Chordata; class Lepidosauria; order Squamata; family Anolidae; genus Anolis; species Anolis carolinensis. The sequence continues at coordinate 156,971,577 of NC_085844.1, read as the reverse complement.
CTAGATACTGGTCAGGAAACTTTTAATGATCTTTCAGTCCTGTGATTCTGTTTTGTATGAATCTTCTTGGAGAAGAAATGGGTTTGTTCACAGTCAGTATTTACTGACTGCTCAAACTTTGGAACAATGTATAGAAACAAATATTTTGAGTAGCTTTATTTTCCATGGAGGAAATTTGCAATGATATTTGAAATTGTGTTTATAGCATAAGTGCTGTATATACTGCTGTCTTTTTGTTGCTTTATATAAGACTTGCGAGAGTCACTGTTCAAACTAAGGCTCTGTGCCCCTGAATACTTTATGCTTCCTAACTCTACATTGCTTGGATTTCTGAGATCTATCCAGCATATGCAATATAGAACAACATCAACATGTTTGCAACTCCTAATTGTAGCTAATATATTTTAAGGTTTATGTAAAGGGTTGGTGAAGTAGCATTTAAACCTAAGTACCTTCCCAAATATGTGAATACTGGGTTAAGACCAATATCACACTACACTGTTATAGTGTTATTATTCCACTTGAACCACTATGGCTGTTTCCTGTTAATTTGCAGTTGGGGGAGTCATTTGAAATTCTCAACTAGAGAGCTCTTCAGTCTCATTAAATAACAAATCCTAGGATTACACAGTAGGTAGCCACAAGCAGTGAAAGTGGAGCAATAGTGCTGTAACAGTGTCGTGTGATATGAATATGAAAAGGACTGCAAGGACCATCTAGTTCAATTCTCTTCCATGCACAAATTCATCATTAAAGCATTCATGGGAGAAAGCCATTCAACCTCTATTTTAAAATTGTTTTTTATAACCCAGTTGAAGATTTTTGGTGCTAATGACAGTAGTCTGGGCTTCTGAAATAGGGATCACAGATAATTGGAGAATGCAAAATTGCATCTCCACAGTGTCAGAGGAACCACCTTCCTGTTTCCTGGAAAAGTGAAAGGCTATAACTGATTTGCTTGGGAAATGCGTACATCTTTTCCTTATCAATACAGCTGAAGGGATCTAGAACAATATCCTTATTCCGAGATAAGTGGAGAGCTCTATCTATTCCAGACACTTCAACCTTCAATTCTAGGCTTCCTGCACATAACAGTTTCTAGATCGTAGCTTCTTTCTACATCTTTTACATAGTTATATCTAAAACATAGTAGGTAAGAACTGGTGGGCGGGAATAGTACTTGGTGGCAAGCATCTAGTTTACCTCTGCAACCTCAGTTCCTCTGTGAGAAGCTTCCTATCAGTAATAATGTGTATGTTAGAAAGCATGGGTGGATTTATGTTTGAATTACAATCAGTCTACCACATTTGCAGATTTAATTTTTGCAGATTATTTAGGGTGTTAATTAATATGTTCCCTCTGGGAATCCCTAGATCCTCATGGTGGCTCTGTGATCAACTTGATATGGTCAACTTCTAGTGATCATATAATTGCCCTGGAGGACCTAGCAATTCCTACAGAAGCGTTCTCTCAGATTAATTTTTTTTAATTCATTGTTTTTCTTCTATTGTGAAGTTCTTACTTTCCTTAATCCTGCAAAAGCAGAGGGCCAACTGTTTGGATGAATATAGAATGCTATGCAACTCCCTTTTGACTGTTCATATTAAGAATTACACTTCCCAGCTTGTGTACTTTTCAAAGTATTCATTCATGCCTTGAATGACTGTTGTTAACCTTTTGAATATATGAAAAATTGGTAGCAGATTGTTTCTAATTTAATATCTGCCATGGAGTATGCTGTCACCCTCCTTAATGAAATAAAACATTTGATAACTGATTATAATAGAACTTAATAGAACTTAAAATACCAGTTATATTTTTAGACTTTGAATATTTTATCATTTTCTTCTGTTTATGTAGAATACTGCTGGTTTAGAAGACTTTGAGAGGCTAAAAACACTTGGAACTGGGTCATTTGGCAGAGTTATGTTGGTGAAGCATAAAGCAACAGAACAGTATTATGCCATGAAGATACTGGATAAACAAAAAGTTAGTACGTTTTTATTAACATTTACTTTGTTTAAATACCATTCTTTACGCACAGAAAAATATCATTTAGATAGGGTTTTTTTCTGTGTTGTTCTTGTTCAATTACTCCTTCATTTGAATTGAATTTCTCTCAGGTCTCCAACCCAGGAAAACATATCTATTTTACTCCATTGTGGGAGAATAGTACACCAGCTCTGTTAAGGAGACATGAAAAGCAAGATGAGGGTTCTTTGTTAAAATTGTGTGTTACCTAGAGTACGGTCAAGTGCCTTTCCCAGCCATGCTTCAAGTGCTTAAATCACTTCTGGGTGAAGAAGGGGGTTTGGCATAATCTGAACAACAGATGAGAATATGGTATTTCTATGACCAGAAAAAATACTGAAATAGGGAATACTATATTGTTATCTAAAAAAAGCCCTTCATAACTCATCAGGTTGCGCTGAGCATCTGCCTATTGTCTTCATATCTTTATTACTTACAGCATCTAGTAATATTTATAATCTAATTATGAGCCTAGTGAAAGGATCAGTGGTTTTTCTGTCTATAACCTTTCTTGATATTTGCTATAAATAATATTACCTAGGAGTGATAGCTTATTGGATTGCTTTTTTTACCATATTGAAATACCATATATACTCGAGTATAAGCCAACCCAAATATAAGCTGAGGCACCTAATTTTGCCACAAAAAACTGAGAAAACCTATTGACTCGAGTATAAGACGAGGATGGGAAATGCAGCAGCTACTAGTAAATTTCAAAAATAAAAATAGATAGTAATAAAATTACATTAATTGAGGCATCAGTAGGTTAAATGTTTTTGAATATTTACATAAATCTGTAATTTAAGAGAATAATAAGATTTTAATAAGATAAGATTGGCCAACTCTGATTACCTATATACTTGAGTATAAGCCAACCCAAATATAAGCCTGCCAGGATCCTCACTCGAGTATAAGCCAAGGAGAGCTTTTTCAGCCCTAAAAAGGGCTGAAAAACTCAGCTTATACTTGAGTATATACAGTAATTGTTTTGTAAATTCAATACCTTGATAGTGCAGCTGAATACAAAAATATTATATCTATTACAATACGGTAGGGGTATTAACAAATCCAGTTGTTCATATCGTTGTGTTATTCAGGCAGATTATATTGCTACAGCTGGATATAATTCATATTGTATCATTCCATTAAATATTTCTGTCCTATTTAAATAACTCTGTCCTAGAAATAAAGCACACAGTAATATTTTGGAGCATTGAATGAGAAAGTGTATCTGTGCTGCTAGTGTTTCAATGAGTTTTTTTAAAAAAAAATAGTTCCCTTTCTTTTAAATTTGGGTGAATATCTAAAAAAGGAAGGGGTTTAAAGAAGTATGGGATAGAAAATAGCTGTATATTTGTTCCCTCACCTTTTTTTCACAAACATCCTGCAGCTTAGGCAGGGATACTTTTTAATTCTCAATACTAGGAGAGAGGCATTGGATTTTTAATATAATGCAACAGCTATAAATCAGAAAGTGAAGCAATGTTACAAATCATGCCAATTTCATTATTCAAGTCTGCATGCTATATACAGATATACTACTGCATTTATACTGAAATTACTTGAAATGTCATGATGGTAATGTTCTGTGTCTTCAGTTCCAGAATTTAATTGTCTTACTATATTACAAAAATTCCTCCCTTTGCTTAAGTTTCATTTTACACAAAGTGAAGTATTGGTATCTCAGAATTAAAAACCAAGGAAACCACAGCCCTGAGTCTATAAGACCTGAGCAAGGTTGTTACAGTTAGAGTGACTTGGAAGTTTCTCGTTCACGGGGTCTCCAAAAGCCAAAGTTGGCCTGGTGACACTTCACACAAAAATCCAAGTTAGGGCCACCTCACTGAGAGGAAAATAATGCTAGCTATATGATACTAGCATTTTGCAGCATAAACAGTGCCCTATTTAAACATTTGCAGATCTATAGCGAAATCATTGTTAAGTTATTCCAAATGTAAGATTATATGCTAAATTATAAATGACTGATGTGGTGGGGTGCGCATTGAAAATTTAGAGCATCGCGAGAGTCCTGTGCATCCCTTATTAGGTTCTCCGTGCTATACTCGCTTCACAGTTACCAGGATCAGGGTGGGAATAACATGTGCCAAAAAAGAGCTCAGTATATAATCTATCACACTCCCGGTTAGATAAACTGGCTTGCCAGCCTCTAGGAAAGTCCAGGGCCTTAGACATTTTGAGGAGTCATTTCAACCATGTTACGAATACCAATCGTAATATTCCTTTGACAGAGGTTAAAGATGGAATAGACATACAGAGTGCGCCACACTTTGTCTGATAAATATCTTCTAAAAGGCAGAAGAGAGTAATAGTTTTGGTGTACAGATTGAGTATTTATTATCCAAAATGCCTGAGAACAGAAGTGTTTTTGATTTTTGAATATCTGCATATGTATAATATAGGCAGTCCCCAAATTACAAACAGGGTAGGTTCTGTAGATTTCTTCTTAAGTTGAATTTGTTTTGCTGTCTTTGCCCCTGTTCAGAATATTTCATCTTACTTTCTGTCTCTGTGATAATTTTCCCCTGTGATAACTCTTTCAGGAGTGAATGTCTCTTCCTAGTGGTAGGTTTCCCTCACTTCCTGTTGTCACACCTTCATTTTTAACTATGAATCATATGTAAGTCGGATGTTTCTAACTTGGGGACTGCCTGTATCTTGGAGATGGGACTTAACCTTAAACACAAAATTCATTTCTGTTTTATATATATCTTACGCACATCGTTTGAAGGTATTACACAATATTTATAATTTGTGCATAAAACAAAGTTTGTGTTCATCAGAAAACAAGAGGTCACTATCTTGGCCATCTATGTCAGTGGTTCACAACCTGTGAGTCCCTAGATGTTTTGGCGTTTAACTCCCAGAAATCCTAACAGCTGGTAAATTGGCTGGGATTTCTGGGAGTTGTAGTCCAAAACACCTGGGGACCCACAGGTTGAGAACCACTGGTCTATGTGGACAATTTTGGATTTTGGAGTATTTCAGATTTTGGAATTCCAGATAAGGGATGCTTAATCTGCATACATATTCACTGTTAAAAATTGGTACAACGTTATATGGTTTTACAACTTTTTGTGGAACTTACCACGCTTGAGTTACTGCTTCAATTTTTTTTCTTTACCACTAAAAATATTGTGACTGGTTTGATTTAATTTTAAGAGTAAATAAAATAAACTGTGCTTTGTCCCAAGGTGGTTAAACTGAAGCAAATAGAACACACACTGAATGAAAAAAGAATATTACAAGCAGTGAACTTTCCTTTTCTTGTAAGACTGGAGTATTCTTTTAAGGTAAATATCGAATGAGTGGTCATTACTTTTTATGGCAGCAAACTTAATCAAGTAAAAATTGATTTTGGACTCTTCACTTGTTAAAATCAATTGTAGAATCTAAATGTCCAGTGATCGCTCCTTATTTTGTATCAAACCTAATCAAGAAAAAAATGATTTATGACTCTCCAGTTGTTAAAATCAGAGGTGAAATGCTTAGGCGTCTTGTTCCCAGACATAGCATGCAGTCCCAAATCAGATTTTAAGAACTGAAGGATTTACTCTGTTAAAGCAAAAAGTCTACAGTTCTCAATTCCTGCTATTGTTCAATGACATTTTAGGTCATGTTCATATGTCACTTTATGCCAAATGCCATATTTCATTGCACAACAGTTGTACTCCCTCCCTTTTCCCCTACTGTGTGGTGAAAATTGGAAGGACTATAGGGCCCCTCTCACCTCACCCGTGCACCAGTGGGTGACTATTATGCGAAGAAGACATAAATGCTAAAACTGGGACCCAAACTATTACGCAATTGTGACTATTATGCAATAAAATACAGTATTGTGGCTCCATAAACAAAGATGTAAACAAACAAAAAATCACTTGAACTTATGATTATCTTTAAATGCACAAAAACAAGTCAGAATTTGTAACAAAATCAATACATTTTTTTTCAGGGTTGCTTTCAACCCTGATTATGAGGGTACACTTTCTCAAATTGAATATCTTTCTGGTTGGTTTAATTAATAACAAAGGGAACAACGAAGCAAGACTGAATGGGCTATATGCACCAGCACATTGCTTCTTCTCATTGCAGTTCATTACGTGTTTATTAATATATTTATGGTTAGATTGGATGGATTACATTTTCAAGAGATGTTATTCTGCTTTAAATTATTGCTACACAAGAAAAGCCACAGAAAAACTTTCCTTCTCCAGCATACACATAAAAAGGAGTTTGCAAGCCTTTGCATCCTATTTCAGTTAACCACTATTCAGCACACTGCTTTAATTATGAATGGTGGTAAATACGTTCCATAGTTTGCTCAGAGAAGTCAACATCATAGCCTATAGTTTGAACTTAATTTGTTTTAAACAGATCACAGTTTGCAACTAACCATAATTTAATGGGTTCATCTATGGAAGTGAAACCTTCCTAATTCCTTCTTATGTCCACTGTGGAAGATGAGAGAGAGAAACACATGAACCTCCATTTTGATTCATTTAATTTGATGAAATTAGAGTGGCCATTTTTATTTATCAGAATGTTTCCTGACTGACTGTGCTACTTGCTCATTTTGTGTACAATATTCAAGAATGGGGTTGCTTAAGCAATCTGCTTTGAGGGTATCAGAAATAGAATATGGTGAATTCTGGATTTTGTAAATACATATTTCCAAATCAACGTTTTTCTCTCTCTTTTAGGACAATTCTAATTTATACATGGTTATGGAATATGTTCCTGGGGGTGAAATGTTCTCACATTTAAGAAGAATTGGGAGGTTCAGGTAAGAAGGCATTGGCAAATTATAGTTTTCAAACATCTATTCTATTTGTCATGAGGCATAGGAGGAGACAGAAGTGGCAGGCTCAGCTTTCTTGAAATCTTGGAGATAAAAGGATTCTTATTTTGCATAAGCATGAACGTTTCCTCAAATGACTTTCAAAAAACAACTTTTCATTTAACTTCTTTAGATTTCTGCAGTGGTTTTACACGATTAAAAATTTACAAATATATCATTGAATTTGTTCTTGTACTTTTGAATGAAAGAACATGAATTTCTTGAAGTCGTTCTAGAAGACCCACAGATCAATCCATGACATTATTAATATACTGAATATGCTATGTATGTAATATACAAGTAAAACTTAAAAGTATAATATTTTTATTTTTTACAGTGAACCACATGCAAGATTTTATGCAGCCCAGATAGTGCTAACTTTTGAGTACCTCCACTCACTAGACCTCATTTACAGAGATCTAAAACCCGAAAACCTTTTAATTGACCAACAAGGATATATCCAGGTACAGTGCAGAGAAATATCTTCTTTCCTTGTAAGAAAAATAAATGTTTCCAATCTAAGTCAATTGATGATGACCATAAATTAAATCTCTGTTTGATAACCTGCAAATTGATCATTCAAAAGTAATGGTAAAATGTGATTCCAAATGGTTTATATTTTCAGCGGATCTAATCAAAGCTTATTACTAATTGTCCAAAAAAGTGTAATGGATACCACTGAAATGTATGCATAGCATGCTTAGCGTGTATATTTTCTAGTTGTCTTCTGTTTCCCTTTCTATCGCTTCTAATAGCATACAGTATGTCATCTCTAAAATACAATACTGGTTGAGTATGGATTTTGTAATGTATGTCTTTGCATATAAATACATTTCTCACCATTTCACAAATGCTCGGCCATTCTCCAGGCTTGTGCTTCTTTCATATATGAGACACAAGGCTGGAAAGAATATTAGTGATTTGTGGGAGACGGGGGTGCCTGCTAAGCACTACACTTGGATTCCTGCCATTTCAAAGAACTTCGGTCTCTCCATCCTTGTGCCTCATTCAGGTATGAGACATAAGGCTAGAGAGACACTGAGGATCTGAAAAACAAATGAACAGGAGTGCAGCAACTATTGCCTCAAGGTTGCCTTTTGTGTGCCATCAAGTAATTTCCAAGTTATGGTGATCCTAAGATGAAACTATTAAGTGGTTTTCTTAAGCAAGGTTTGTTCAGAGGGATTTTTTTCATCATCTTCCCCTGAGGTTGAGGGCGTGTGACTTGCCCAAGGTTGCCCAGTGGATTTCCATGGCCAAATAGGGATTGAGCCCTAGTCTCTTAAGAGTCCAGTACTCAAACCACTAGAAGACACAGGTGCCTTAAAACATATAGATGTTAAAATATAGCTATGTTATAAATAGAAATAATGACAATGTAAAAACATGCCTGTTAAAAAATAACAAATGCATACAATGGAATGCATTCTTAAAATTCCTTCATTCATAAGTAGTTAGTCCTGAAGGAGTTGTGAATAACAAAAAGAAAAGTATTTGCCTACTTCTGGAAGGACACCATAAAAGGCACCAGTTTAGCCTCTTTAGAAGTAACCACAGAGAAGGCTCTCTGCCTTGTTCCTTATAGGTCACATGTACCAAACTCAAGGTCTGTAGGGCAAATCTGGCCCACCATGTGGTTTTATGTTGCCCTCCAGATGCTGGACTCCAACTCCTGTATTTCTCATAATTAGAAATCATGACTAGAATTAATGGGAGTTCTGATACAGTAATATTTGGAAGGCTGCAGTTTGTTTGGGTTAGTCATAATAGTGGGGTTTGAAGAGCCATAAATGCTGTTAGGTTGCAGTTCCCATTATCCCCAGTCTGTATGGCAGATATAATCACAAGTGATGGGAGTTTTCATTCAGTAACATCTGGGGCCCCAAGCTGGGTAAAAACTAAAGAGCGTCAACCACTATGTCAAAAATTATAGTTGGCCCTCTGTATCCATGGATTCTTTGTGGGCCCCAATGAAAATGAGTTTGACACCTCTGTTAATAGATGTGTCTCCTAGGATGTTAGGATGGAGATACATCCCATGGACACAAGCCATGTAGAGATTTATAGGCTACTAGCTGTGCCCAGCCACGCGTTGCTGTGGCAAAGTGGTGGTGGTATTGGTTAAAAATTGTTGTGGAATTTTTATTTGATGTTATTTGTATTATTTAATTAATTTATTGTAACTTATCTTTTTTATTTATTATATTTTATTATTTTCTTGTATTATTGTTAGTTATTTTGTGTTATTATAGTATTTTATTGTATTAATTTTTAGTGTTTTTAATTATTTTTTAGGGTTTTTTTATTATTATTGTATTATTTGTATTTATTTTATTTTTATTCTTTCATTATTATTTGTGTTTTTATTATTTTATTTTATTATTTGTATGTATTATATTGTATTATTTTATTATATTATTTTTATTTATGTTTTTTTAATTGTATTATTTTATTTTGTTTTTTATTTGTTTTTTGTATTTATTTTATTATTTTTGTTTCTCTTTGTATTGGGTTGCTCTGAGTTCTGTGGTCTGCCTGGTCATATTCCAAATATATTCTCTCATGATGTTTCTCCTGTATGTATGGCAGGCATCCTCAGAGGTTGTGAAATGTGTTGTAACGAAAGCAAGTGGGGTTTATTTATCTGTGGAATGACCAGGGTGGAAGAAAGAACTGTTGTCTGCTTTAGGCAAGTGTGAATGTTGGAATTGGCACTAAATAGCCTTGTAGCTTGAAAGCCTGGATGGTTCCTGCCTGCCTGGAATGAACAAAATGTGGCTCCCGGTATTTTAAAAAATCTGTGAAATCAGGACAGTTAACTAAAAAACAGCACTGAGCAATCAGGGAATTCCAGACATGATGTACTGAGGGCCAGCTAACATCTCCCAACAAAGGATTCTTCTCTGAAGCAGGAAGCAGCCAGGCCTTGAAGGTGCAAGGGAATTCAATGGCAATCAAGGTGGAGAAGTGGAACATTCACAGTCGCCTGAGACAGATCAGAGTTGTCCCATCCTGGATATCATTGGTGAGATAGAAATAAACATCCCACTTGTCTGTTTTCAAACAGATCTCACAGTCTCTGAGGATGCCTGGCATAGACATGGATGGCAGTTTGGCAGCAGAGAGGGTCGTGAGGGAATGGGATGTTTAATCGGCTTTTCCCGAAGCCCTTCTTATTATCCAACATATTCAGTTATCCAATGTTCTGCCAGGGTGTTTATGTTGGATAAGTGAGACTCTACTGTATATCTTATATTATCTGCTTAGAACTGGATTATATGAGGCTCCTTCTACAGAGCTGAATAAAATGCACACTGAAGTGGATTATATGGCAGTGTGGACTCAAGATAATCCAGTTCAAAGCAGATAATATAAGATTATAAATGGGTTATATAGCTGTGTGGAAGGGCCTTGAGTCTACAATGCCATATAATCCAGTGCAAATTAGATAATCTGTATTTTATAGGCAGTGTGGAAGAGAGCGTGAGACCTGAGTAGGTTGCTAGGCGACCAAGTGGGCGGGGCTTAGTCTTCTAACTGGCAGCAATTGGCTAAAGACAATTATTCCTCTCCCTCTAATTAGGACTTTATTTTTCTTTTCTTTTTGTTGTCGGAGCATAGGGGCAAGGATGGTGGATTGTGCTGCCAAATTTCTAGGTTCTGGGGCTTGTACTTTTGTTGTTTAGTGGCAGGGGAGGACACCATTTGTCTTTTATATATATAGATAACTAAACACTTTGAATTGTGCCTGGAAACAAGCTTAGCAGCCAGTGGAGTTGTTGTAATGAGGGAGTTGTATGCTCCTCATAACTCAATCCAGACAGTAGTCCCACCACTGCTCTTAGACCAGCTGAAGTCTCCAGAAACTCTACAAATGCATTGTGTTGTGTGCATTGTGTTGCAATATTCCAAACAGGATGTAACAAATGAAAGTTTCACTACAGCCAAAATGTATAGACCTTTTGAATCATTCATAAAATATAAATCCTCTTCTGTGGCTAGAAGTGTGTACATAATGTTCTTGCTGCCTTAAAATAAAACATTAACACGTCATGGTTGGAGAATGTAGTGACTCTCTTGTTTTATATCCTACTAGGTCACAGACTTCGGGTTTGCAAAAAGAGTAAAAGGGAGGACCTGGACGTTATGTGGGACTCCAGAATATTTGGCTCCTGAAATAATTCTCAGCAAGGTATATTTTGGAGAGTAAATAAACAGTGATGAAAGTGAAAGACTACAATTCTGAACAATTATGTGTTTGGGTGAAAATTCACTTGAAACTAGTAGGACATACATTTTAAATTAATGCACTGATGATTGGGGTGGTTAACTTGAGTGTCACAGAAATTGTGTGGCGTTTCTCACAATAATTGGAGTTGTGTGAAGTTTCTTAAAATAATTAAGTTCTGAAAGCCACAAAAAAGTGCATCTTAAAATGTTGCCGTGTCCTAGATTGGACAGTCTCTCATATTCAATAAATATCGGCACAGTGGGTTAAACCCTTGTGCTGGCTGAACTGCTGGCCTGAAGGTTGGGTTGCTGATCTGAAGGTTGCCAGTTCGAATCCGCGAGACGGGTTGAGCTCGTGTCTGTCAGTTCTAGCTTGCGGGGACATGAGAGAAGCCTCCCAGCTAACACATTCAGGCGTCCCATGGGCACCATTTCTGTAAACGGCCAATTCTCTCACACCAGAAATGACTTGCAGTATGTTCTCAAGTCCTTTCTGACATGATAAAGAGTGGTATATGGATTACTGTATATCTCTTTTATATTTTAAAACATTTCAAAAATATTGAGCAGTTTTGAAAGATTTTGAATTCAGTACTGAATGAGACCAACTAATTTTTTAGCCATCTATTGATTAGCAGTGAGTATTTTCTTTAGCTTTAGCTAAAAAGTGTCAAAATTATCTATAAAACATGAGATCTTGTTTTTAAAGGCTATTACTAAAAAGTTATTTACATTTAATATTTGAGTGCTTATGCTAAGGTTTCGTTGCCATCCAAGCAACGCTGCTAATAGTATTTTGTTTTTGCCAGGGCTACAACAAAGCAGTAGATTGGTGGGCCTTAGGAGTGCTAATTTATGAAATGGCAGCTGGATATCCACCATTCTTTGCAGATCAGCCAATCCAGATATATGAAAAAATTGTTTCTGGAAAGGTAAGCAATGATTTCTTCAATTCTGGAAATAATTTGAAACATGTATGCTAATTTGTACAGTGTTTATATGTTTTTTTATTTCAACTTTATTGACCCAGTTCATTCCATCATAAGGAAACCAGAGTTGTATGAAGTTTATTCCCATTCGCAAAACATTGTTATCAGAGAGATGTTTATTTAGTAAGTGGATGTATAGATTTTTTAAAGTCTGGTACTCTTTATAGCCACAAATGGGAAATGGAATTTTGGAGTTGGCTTATTTGGCTTCAGAATAGGGTTCAAATACGTTCTAATGTCAAATATATACCCATTCCTGAAATGGTATGATTAAGAACATCTGAAATGTGTATCCTGCTCTTTACACAGAAAGCTATTCATTAGGATAACAGAAGCAGGTAGTCTGAGAATGAAAATTGAACTGAAATGAAGGTGCACTTTTGTCATAGCACTGCTATTGTAATTACATTTTCATTACAGAGAGAATTGTTTATGAAATGGTTTTAGAATGAATCTTGCTTCTAAGTATGCTGACAAACTGCAAATTCATATTGCATCTCTCATTCTCGTGTGTCAATAACTGCAAAACCAGTTTGTGTGCCATAGAATGCTCATATTTATTAAGCGGTGTGATTGCTCATGTTGTTATTACATTTATATCCACTCTGCTTCTTTAAAACACAAAGGGACACATATAGTATTCCTTCGCAGTATCATAATCTGGCCCCACCCAAACCCAGCTTTGCTTTGTTTCGGCATGGCTTTTGTATCATGGGCCTTCAAACCATAGCTGAGTAGTATGCGTACTACTTAGAAATTCAGATCCACAACACAGTTGAATCCATTAATCAGACTCCAAGGATGTACATCAGATTCCCTGTACTCTGTCGATTTTTTTCTTGGAGTAGTGCTGTCAAATAGAAAAGCTTGTCCACTTAATTCTGTATATCTAATTCAGCCGTATTGTTCTCAGGTTGCTTTATAGAAGGTGGTGCAGTGGAACCCTTATTGCATGTAGAGACTCAGTTAGAACTGCTCCATGTGTCAACAGAAGTCCTTTTCCAAAAAATTTCTGGATCAAGCCCAATGGCTTCTGTCTCCTTTAGGCTGGAACATGTATATTCCCAAACTCAGTACTGCAGGTCTACCAAACAAGTGTTTCTAATTCAACCAGGGGTTTACTTATATTTGCACCTATGATAACTTCTGTTTATATGTTCATTGTTAATTTATACATCTTTCATAGCATAGCATAGCCTTTTTTCAAACAGGAGTGGCATTTGCTCATTTTCTGTTGTTAAAGAAAAGGCTTCTCCTGAATCTAGAACATGGTTAAAGGGCCCCCTTTTCTACGGAGAACAACAAATCCCCTGATGGGCTTACCCTTCCACATTGCTCACCCATTTCTTAGACCAAGATATAAAGAAGTACTATATTCAAGATCATCCAATTGATTCTGTCCTTTCATTAGAATGTGTGACTATCAGAAATGCAGGTTGTGGTTGTAGGACATTAGAAACAAAACATACAATGCCTATATTTATTGCAATGCCCAACACTTTTTGTTGAAAAATCTCCAATTTACTCTGTTAGTTCATTTGAATGAAGATTTCATTCACGTAAGAAAACAAATCGGATATTTGGCAATTTTTTAGAGTGCTCACTTTTATCAAACTTCCTATTTGGGGATAAGACACTTTGGGAATTTTGTTGCTTCCCTAGCTTTCCTTGTTTCATTATTTCTCTTTTGGCAGCAAAGGCTTATTAAGCTGCTTCAGTTCATTTTAAAGTGTGAATTAATATCCACAAAAGCATATGCTATAACAAACCAGCTAGTTTGATCGTTGCTGCTGGATTCTTTATTAACCCCTTTCTCTTTTACAGTGTTTAAAAACAAAACTGTTTCTATAAGTAACCTCAAAATTTTAACATATAGATTGGGAAACTAAGTCAAGCAGAAGACTGTAAAATGACTTAATTTAAGACAGATTGCAAAATCACTATTTTTGCCCTTCTCATAACCACTATATTCACTTCTCCATAAAATAAGGGGGCTTTTATGAAGCTGCAAGGATAGAAAAGAATTTCTGCAAATGTCTAGCTTCCCCCCCCCCCCCAAAGTCACCTCTGCTGCTTTATACTAAGACACTGAAAGCATGCCTTTGTATCAGTTCAGCAAAAATTTAAGCATTCTTCAGCCTGTTGAAACAGAAAATCTTATCAAAATTCCTCTAAACTTCTACATGACCATTCAGAAGCATTCCATTACATTTTGTAAAAAAGAAAACGAAAGCACTGAGAGCTGTTGACGTTCTAATTTTAGCATAATCAAAGCCTATGCAGTAGGTGTGCATATTGCTTCCTAAAAATCCTGTCCTTATGTTCTGTCTGTGTGTGCAGTCAATGTGTGGGATGTTTACAGCCACCAATTGCTATATCTGCACATTTACTGGATTTCCCCTGGTCACTCTGTGATCAGTACTATCTTAACAAAATGACCATATCTACAGTCTATTGTCTTTCTTTATGTGGAAGATAGGAAAAATTAGAGTTTGGGAAGCTGTGGGCCCCACTTAGGCTTCATGTATGGAATAAATGCATGGATCTCATGAAAAAAGAGAGTTGTTGGTGTGGGGGGACTGATTTCATCTTTGGGTGGATCTACACAGTAGAATTGTCAAAGACAGAACACCACCAAATAGAGTACAACACAGTTTATTGAGGTTACAGAACTAAAAAATGCCCGTAGGAAACAAAGGACTAGGCAAACACTTGTCTTCAGTGTGAAAAGTAACAGAAACAGCTTCGTTTGAATTAAAACAGTTCGAAAGAATAAACCGGATTAAACAGGAGTTTAATCCGGATTAAATCAAAAGTGCTTACTTCAGCCTGGCAATTTAAACAAACAAAAGTTGGTAAACAGAGGTCAAAATGAACACAAAAAACTGGCAGCAGATTCCTCTCTGCTACTCAAAAGCTACAGATGAGTAACTCAGGCTGTTTACTCCTCCGTGCACATCAATCAGGGTAACGGCGGTCAGCAGGGTCCCAATCCGGTCCAAGGTCGAAAGCCAAGCGCAGACGTCTAAAGTTCCACAAGTTCCACCGATAGCCACAGAAGGGATAGTCCAAGGTCGTAGTCAGTCAGTCAGTCCAGCGTCAATCCAGAGTAGGTAATTAATGTCCGTCAAAAAGACGACGGAGGTCCAAGCTATCAAGATTAAACACAAGTTGCACAGAAAAACCCCACACAGTTCCTCCCGCCGTCTATGCCCAGTGTCCTTGGTAACTTACGTATCCAGCAACGAATCACACCCGTCTTCAGGAAGTTCCCCAACAAGAGCCCAAGCGTTCGTCCAGATTACCTTGCCCAACGCAATTAGCCATTGATCCTAAACCCCATTTTATCCCAGTTCATAACTCCTCATCGCTATCAGCTGCTATCCTAATTCCAGGTGCCTCATCATCATCATCCTCATCAGAGCTAAAACACCTTTGACTACACCCCACAGCATCCCCAGCTGTGGATCCCGCTCCATCCCTCCAGCCCGTCCATGGGTCTGATCCTGCAACCCGCCAATCGTCTCCCATGCTATCATTGCCGGTGACACCCAAATCCTCCCTCACACGAGTCCACTCCATGTCATCCTCCTCTGAGCTAACCATCTCTTCCTCCATTCCCTCGGTAAAACCCTCAAATGAGTCTTCATCTGTTGGTTCTGCAAATAAGTCCCGGAGCCGTTTCCTTTCGCGCTCCTCAAAAGAGTCTGACTCTCGAGGAGTCTTACGACCCCGTCTCCTAGTATCGGAGCCAGAAGGCTCAACCATAACAAGAATTAATGCCATTTGACACCACTTTAACTGGCATGGCTCAAGTTAATTATTAACAAAATCGACGCATTTGTAATATATGGTCAAATCCTATTTTAAGGAACTGGGGTTGTTTTTCATGGAAAACATAAGATTGAAAAAACTTTCCGCCTCACCTTTCTGACCATACACAGCTAAGAAGAGCATAAATGCTGTAAAATTAATCACATAACAATGGCAGTTCCCAGCATAGTGATAAATTACTCTGCAGTTATACTGAGTGCCAGTGGGTGAGGCCCTGGGTATAGAGCGACTGTGTATAGACTTGCAGTAATAGCCTGACTGGGAAAAGGGAAACAACCTCATATTAAACCAAGGGGAAGAATGACAGCTATAGTACTGTAATTAAGGTAGGAGGTAAATATAGCAACTAACATACAAACAGCTTTCATGTTGTATAGTATTTTTGAAGGGCAAAGGGATCATTTCGACATAAACTTACTCGATTTATGGACTGCTTTATAAAGGTTGGATTTATTATGTACCATAAGATAAATCACAAGATGAAAAGTAGTAATTTTTCTTTCTTTCAAGATTTGCATAGCAGAAGGCTTGTGCTACATATATAATAATGTTAGTATGGCATAGAATTTGAGAAACTGGAGATCTTTACATTAGGAGGCATGTATAAAGGGAATAACCTACGAAGCAATGAGGGATAGTGGATCAATACTTGTAAAGCTATAGTAAGTTTGCCTCTAGAATAGGACTAAATAATTAAACAAATCTACAAAGAAAATGCCCCAGAAACATCAGGACTTCATACCTGACTGTGTAGTGAGGATAAAAAGCTTCTTTTCTGAGATGACCCCATAATATCAGTAGAGCACATTTTGTTTATATGGTGGGACCGGAAAACAAGATTCTGGAAGAACTGCGCTTTTGGGGAAAATATGGTTGCTTTCAGAACACAATTAACATCTAGTGGAACTAGATGTTTGTAAGCCAAATGCTTCTACATGTTACCTGATTGTTAAACCACAAACATTTTAACATGTAAGTGTGTACCCTGCTTGTTCCTCCCTTGGCACGGCTTGTGACAGAGCCCTTTAGGGAGGAAGACAAATCAGTTCAGGATTTGCACTTAACAATAAAGTAATCACAGATGGAGGAACTTCATCATCTCCCCCCCCCCCCCCGAGGAATCTAATGCTTTTCCACTACTATTGTGCTGTACAAAACTGTGGCAATGTTGATCAGAAATTATTGGCCCAGAACCACTGCCTATAGTTGGAAGTTTGGAGAAGAAAAGCATATTTGAGAAATTTGGTGCTTTTCTCTCTCAACACTAGTTTATTTTTGCAGAAAGTCAGGAAGCGGTGAAAATCTGCAACAGAAAGTATCACTTATAGTTTTAAATGGTTTATGTATGTAGTCACAGACAAGAGTTGAGAGGCCATACGTTGCATCAC
The DNA here is from genome assembly GCF_035594765.1 of Anolis carolinensis. NCBI lineage: Eukaryota > Metazoa > Chordata > Lepidosauria > Squamata > Anolidae > Anolis > Anolis carolinensis. The sequence goes on along the minus strand of NC_085844.1, from coordinate 156,954,250 downwards.
AAGCTAGTGTCAATTTACAAGGAAACCCTGTTTGTACATTTTCAGTGGTGCAGAGAGGAGGGCAAGACCTCTTCAACCTGCAGCCCTCCAGGTATTTGTACCTCTGACTGCCAGAAGCTCTAGCCAACATGTTCAGTGGTCAAAGATTCTGGGAGCTGAACTCCCAAACTCCTGCAGGGCTACAGTATGAAGACACCTGTTCTGTGGCATGGCAGGCACCTGGGCTGCAGCATCACTAGCTTCCTGGATGTTTTTGGAAGCTAGAGCTGATGGAGTTTGGATTGGAGCTGGTGGAACTTACAAAAGAAATTCTCTTCCCCCATCTCTGCCATAGCTATGTGCCTACAGCATGCATGGGCAAACATCAGACGTCTAGATGTTTTGGACTTCAATTCCCACAGTTCCTAACAGCCGATAAGCTGACTGGGATTTCTGAGAATTGAAGTCCAAAACACATGGAGGGCAGAAGATTGCCCATGCATGGCCTACAGCCATTTATTTTTTTTTGCATACCATCTTAACCCATCTTAAAATTGAAACACATGTGTAACTAAATTCTTACCCAATGTCACTCTAATGCAGGGATGGGCAGCAATCAAAGGCTAAGGGCTGCATTAGCCCACTTTGGTGGCCGGATCAGCCTCCACCAAAAAAATAATCACACATTTTGTCCCAATCAGCCTCTTCCCCTTCAACCAGCTCTGCTTCGAGAGATTTTGGGGCTACAAGGGAAAAGGTGCTTCAAACCTCCTTACACAAACTAGTTTTTCAGCAGAATCATTCAGCTTAGTAGTGGCACCAAATTCAGTGCAGCAGCAAACATATGGCCTTGCATTTCTCATGCCCACTGAACTCACTGGATGCCAATTAACTTAACATAATAGCATTAAATTAATCAAGTGTTCTCGTATTTTAAATGTTATTGAGAGTGGAAGGGGGAGAATTTGACATCAACTGAAACTTTGGGAGGCAACCAGAGATATAGTATATCATGAAATTATGGTCCTTGTCCATGTCTATGCTTGATGGTAGCAGTTTTTCAAAATGTATAGTTGTGAACTTACACTTCTAAAACTTAACAGTTGATTTATGCCCCCCTCCCCCTGAAAATTAAACAGAGTTTGCATTGCATATCTCATATTTTGCAGGTACGGTTCCCATCGCACTTCAGTTCAGATCTTAAAGATCTACTAAGAAATTTACTCCAAGTAGATTTGACCAAACGATATGGCAATCTCAAGAACGGAGTGAATGATATTAAAAATCACAAATGGTTTGCCACTACAGATTGGATTGCCATTTATCAGAGAAAGGTAAGATTGTGTTGCATTTATTCTTAGCAAAAACAACAACAACAACAACAACAACAACAACAACAGAGGATTTGGAACAGGTCTGTGCGACTTGAGTATTTCGAGGTTGCATTGAGTCCTTACGTTGGCCAGTCTTCCACCTGCCATGCAGCCACTCTTGCATTTTTAATTTTTTTAAAAAATCTTAAAAAATCAAAATGCTTGGGGGCAGTATCATAATGGTTAGAGGGGCTGAGGTTGTTTCAAGCTTAGAGCAAGTCTTTGTTTAATAAATAAGAGGTGCTAAGATACCCTTAGTGGTTTCAAAAAGGCCCTGGGGAATGCATGAAGCCCATCAGATTTAAAGCATTTAGATTGGTTTTCTGAACACTTTTTAAACTCTTTCTAAAGCATTGGAAGGGTGCTCATTGGTATTTACTGCAGTTTAATAAATTATGCCTTCCTGTATTCTCATTGTCTTGAAACCACCAATACTTTTAACACAAACACATCCATGACCATACAGTGAGGATTTTTAAAATACCTTTATTTTATAACCGCATAGTTATATTCCGATGCAAAAAAGAGCAGCTAACTCTCAAACTGAACAATAGTCTATAAAAGGAAACTGGTTGTTTTGCTGAACAGTATGACATACAGTAGCAGTTATTATCAGTAATGTATTAATTAGCATAAGACAGGCTACGATTAACCTCACTGTATTCATGGATTTTGAAGACTGGCTTCTTAAGCAAAATGTTCACCAAAGAATTGTAGCTTCTTCATCTTCATTTCAAATATGTATTTAGTATGCAGCTTGTAGGAAGAGGGACTTTCTGCCTTTAAACCTAAAAATTTCCAGGATGCCTTACAAGCATTATTGGTACCTTCAGACTCTCACATATATGCAACTTGGTAGCCCTTTGTCCTGTTTCTGTTGAATGAGCCATAATTCATAGAATCATAGAATCGTAGAGTTGGAAGAGACCTCATTGGCCATCCAGTCCAACCCCCTGCAAGAAACAGGAAAATCTCATTCAAAGCACCCCCGACAGATGGCCATCCAGCCTCTGCTTAAAAGCCTCCAAAGAAGGAGCCTTCACCACAGTCTGGGGCAGAGAGTTCCACTGCTGAACAGCTCTCACAGTGAGGAAGTTCTTCCTAATGTTCAGGTGGATTCTCCTTTCCTGTAGTTTGAAGCCATTGTTTCGCGTCCTAGTCTGCAGGGCAGCAGAAAACAAGCTTGCTCCCTCCTCCCTAAGACTTCCCTTCACGTATTTGTACATGGCTATCATGTCTCCTCTCAGCCTTCTCTTCTGCAGGCTAAACATGCCCAGCTCATTAAGCTGCTCCTCATAGGGCTTGTTCTCCAGACCCTTAATCAATTTAGTTGCCCTCCTCTGGTCGCTTTCCAGCTTGTCAACATCTCCCTTCAACTGTGGTGCCCAGAATTGGACACAGTATTCCAGGTGTGGTCTGACCAAGGCAGAATAGAGGGGGAGCATGACTTCCCTGGATCTAGATGCTATACCCCTATTTATGCAGGCCAAAATCCCATTGGCTTTTTTCGATGCTGCATCACATTGTAGGCTTATGTTGAACTTGTCCACGAGGACTCCAAAATCTTTTTCATACGTACTGCTGTTGAGCCAGGCGTCCCCCATTCTGTATCTTTGCATTTCGTTTTTTCTGCCTAAGTGAAGTATCTTGCATTTGTCCCTGTTGAAGTTCATTTTGTTAGTTTCGGCCCATCTTTCTAGCCTGTTAAGATCATTTTGAATTCTGCTCCTGTCTTCTAGAGTGTTAGCTCCCAGTTTGGTGTCGTCACTTCCCTTTGGTTCTGTAATCCTAGAGCAAGTTGTATCTGGAGCCAAATGTGTGAGTTTCTTTTCTAGTAGGCAGAGAGAAAGGAAAGTCACTCTAGTTACTTATCTGGATGATGGATAGATACATCAAGGTTGGCCTCCCTCTTGTCAGGATGCTTTTTGACTTCCAACTGCTGTGAAACCCAGAGAGTGCCTCTGTTCTCTCTCATCCCAGGACAAATAATATGCATGTTATGAACTGGTACATTTTATTTTGCAGCCAGTATATTGGTCACCAAAGCTTCTCACCTTCCCTATAGTGTACATAGCAGAGATTACTGCATTTCTCTGGTATTCTGAATTTCGGGTCCCATTGAGGACTGGGGTGACAGAATAATTGCTTTAGTTTGTCATTGTAAACTATAATTTAGAGTTACAAGTTTTATTTTATTATAAATATTGGTATAATATAACCCATCAATGTTATAATGAATATTCCTTCAAGTATAAGATGTAATGAGATTCAGGCTCATATATATTTTCTCTCATTTCCAAGTGAAATAGTGCTCAGGGCAGAAGATGGCCAACTTAAAAAAACTGTACATTATAAACTGAGAATTAAAATCTCTTCCTTCCAGAACAGCCATGAGAGTCATGAAAATGTCTTCTTCCGTTTTAGATTAGATTAACTGTGATTTAGCAGTACAGCAGTAAACTGGTAATCTCTGTTAATCTTAACAATGAGTGTTGAAAGCAGCCAGTTCCAAAACTCATGGTTTGAACTTCCCTTCTGTATACAAGAAGCAGGCAGCCTTCCTTCGTATTTCTAGGCCATTGCTTATTGCCAAAGCTTGTGTGTGGCAACACTCAAATTGGTCAGCTCTTCTACTATGAGTGCAAGGAAGATCTGTGTAAAATCTTGTCAGATTCCAGATTTCATATTGGATCAATCTGAGTTAAATCTTTCACAGAGCAAGATAAAGGCTTTTGATCTGAGGTAGGGATCATCTTTCATTTTGTAGGTACTTGCTGCATTTTAAATTTCTCTATGTACCATTAAAGCAAAACTCTAGATAACACAGCCCAACCAAATTTCCACACAGCCATATGACCCAGAATATCAAGGCAGATAATGTGGGATGTTATACAGCTGTGTGGAAGGTACCTTAGATATGGTTTTCGTGGTTTTCTGTGGGCAAGCACATGGTAACTGATAGAAGGCATATGTTCTATATCTCAAAAGCTAGAGCTGATGGGGGAAACTGGTGCCATGTTTGGAATCAGAAGGTCAATTTTACCCAGAAACAGGTCTAACATTTGAGGCACCAAAATGTGTGTTGGCCAGTGATTATCTCAATACTTAACCAACAAATTCCACATTTATGATGTTTCCTTGGAGTGTACCATACACACATATTTCCGTTGACTTCACTACCAAGAAGCTTTTGCCGATTACTGTTGATTAAATCTTTCAGATTTGCAACCACGAATTTTCTATTCTTCTTTTTCACATGTAGGTAGAAGCCCCCTTCATACCAAAATGTAGAGGTCCTGGAGATACCAGCAATTTTGATGACTATGAGGAAGAAGATATCCGCGTGTCTCTAACAGAAAAATGTGCAAAGGAATTTGCTGATTTTTAGTACTTGCTGGAGGATAAGAGGACATCAGGGCTCATGTTGGGATCTTTGCACTCTGTAAACTCATGAGGCGGAGCTGAGACCATCATATGTCAAAACAATTACCTAGTTACTTCATTCCACAAAGCTGACTGAGGTCTTTATTGCCATCTTCCATGTGTGCAGTTTGCACCAACCCTTATAACTAGGCACAATTAAGCAAGCACGGTTTGTGCTGTAACACAGAATATAGACCACTTTTCCTAATTACCTTTTTTCTGTCATTTTGTTTATTTTCTGTGTATTGTTGATTTCCCCTCTCTCCCCCCTTTTAAAATGAAGCAGCCTTTTACCTAAGAATGCTCCATTTTATTTCGAATAATGTATTTGTGTGGATAATGAAATTGAAAGTATTTTGGCTAGTATGACTTTAGACTGAAGTGAAAGATAAGTGTTGCTTCTAGTCTTTGCCAGCCAGTCCTCCCATGTCTGTCTTTATGTCTGAAGCTACAGTTCATAGGTTTGTATTTTTTTTGTTCGTAGCTCAGACTAAACCTAGCCAACATCATTAGCATTTTTGAAGGTAGTATTTATCGCCATATGAGTGTATGCTAATTTAAACACATCTTCCTGGAGACTGACCAAACTTAGTATCAAAATTGGACAGTTGTGTAGGGTACAGTAGCTAGACCCCGTGCCTTGGTTTTCTACATGCTGGCAGTTCTTCTCCCTGCCTCATTTTTTTTCCTTCCTGGGCAGTAGGTAAATGCGCCATAAGCATATTCTTGAGACACAAGAAGCACAGTCTCAGTAAGCAGGAACAATTCCATCCAGCCTAGGCTTTGGACCATGCTTGGACCATGTTTAGCCATGCTTAAGTACCTGCATTTCAGTAAGTAGCTGTTTAAATGGGTTTTTAAAACACCTTAAAGCCCAAAAGACATAGATAAAAAAAAAGATTTGGTCAGTATTGACTAGGACTGGTTTTTAATAATGTTGGGGCTCCTGAAGTATTTCAAATTTCAACCCTTTTTTATTAAAGGGGAGGAAAGCTCTTTGGTTTTTTGTTTTGTTTTGTTTTTTAAATCTCTTTAGTGATAAGAATAAATGGTTTCGCAAACTGAAAATGTAGTGTTTAAAATATTGATGCGTTTCTAGATAAACCTGGTGTTTCTGTTAGCTGTGAAGAATAAAAGAAGTAAATGCCAAGTTTTTATCCTGGTATACTATATTAGTAAATCAAGGATGGAGTGCTGCTCCAATCATGGTTATCAGCAGTGCTTCATTTGCATGGAAAAAAGACAAAAGTTTGAAGCTGCCGCCATCCATATCTGTGCGGTGGGGGTCTTCATTTCTAACCTACTACTGAAATGGATTGTATGGTCATACAGAGTTATTCAGGTTGCATTAAGTTTCATATTATCTCACCAACTGACTTAAAGGGGTATTGCTGCAATGTGTTTGCTTCCAGCACTTTCCTTACACACTTCTTTCAGTGTTTAACAATCAGTGGCTTAGCACACCTTCTTGTGCTTTTAAATTTATCCATACAACTCTTTATGGGCACCCCATTTCTGGTTTATCTCAAGGTGGCTTGTCTTCAGAGGGCACATCAGTGTGTTTGAAATAAAGTTGGCTTATGTTTGACTATCAATTTACATGCATACAAGAATGAAATGTGTTTTTTTATTAACTAATCTAGATTGCTGTGGTGTAGTCATGGTATTCTGTAGAATGCCATTGCAGATGAGACCATTGGCATTACTTCTTTTTAATCTCTGTGACACTCCTTTAACAAAACAAACAGACAAAGACATTTTTTTCAGTCTGGAATAGGATGTATCATATAACATTATGTATGTCTTTTTAAGTTGTCAAGCCATTTTCGCACATCATCCTTTAGGAGTCTTGTTTTGCCATTTTTTTGTATGTCGTCTCCCTCCCCCAGCAGTGTATGTGTAAGACAAACATACAATACTTTTGCAGTAGCAAATTTTATGTAATAAATATATTGTCACATGAATAAATTTAAAGAAATTATTTGTATGAAAAAAATGTTAGTCTTTTTGTATTTCATCTAGATTGAGGACTCACTGTCGTATGCTAGCTCTATGCGATACATTCTACAGTAATTTTATTGTTTATAGGTTTTAACAATTTTATCAAATGCTGGAGACCACTTTTTTGATTCTGGTATGAATTTTAGCCAATTCTTAGATTGGATCACATACAGGACAGGCGTCTGCTGTAAAACCTGCTGTGAGACTTTACCCTGAATGTCTGTGTAGGAGTCCAAAGGATGGAGTCCAGCATGTCCGAGATTTGAATTCCTGGTGGACATTTCTTTCGAAATCTTGATTCCTTATTATTTCTGCTTATTTAACATGTCAGAAATAGATGGTAAAAATAAATCTTAAGTTGGGGTACTAGACTGGAAAAATAAAAAGCATTGGGCCAAAAGCTATGGAGGTTGCCATTTTCAAGGCATTAAGAATATAAACTTGGCAATAGTTACATGACCCTATGATTTTGATCATACAAAAGCCACGTGATGACAATGCTGCCTGTATTTAATTTCAAAAACCTTCATAATCATATGAAATACTGTATATTTGACAGTAGAGACTTGTTAATTTTACACAATTTGAGGAATTAAGTGTTGGATTGTATAGTATCTTTTAGCTGTATTCTCGTTGTATGTAACCCTCATTTTCAACATAAAGGATTGTATCCCATTAAGTAAGTTTGCTTCCTTTATTTTCTCCATTAAAACCCTTATTTTTAAATCCTTTAAGTATCTTCCTGATTTCTTTGCAAATAATTAGTTGGCTAAAATAGCGTGCAATACAGTAGAAGTTTATATTAAAACTGTAAATTAAATTATGTACAACACTGCATAAGGACTCTGATGCTTTTTTTCTCATTCAGGATACACACTCATTCAATCAAGGCAGCCACAGCCCTGCGTTTGCAAGACCCAAGCAGGGCTCTCTTGGAAGTCTCATTCATAGAGTTCCCATAAATCAAAGTCAAGTTGTGAGCTAACAAGAATAACACACTTTAGATTCTCTTTGTACAGGATCCAGAATTAAGTGTGAAGAACTCTTGTCATGGTAAAGATTCGAAGAGAATTATGCACATACCATGTAATCACATGATTTATGTCTAATTACTAGTTATATCAGGCATCATCGACCCTGAAGCTTCATCCCAAAGTTATTTTGGGTACTTTGAACTAGTTTAGCTCCTTTGGGGGCACATGGGGTCATTGAACTCTATATCATACCCAGGAAGGAGAGCCATATGGCTGCTCATTTATGGGTCAGTGTCCCTATTTTTTGGGGGGAACACATGAATACACATGCAAATACACAACAATGTATCTAGTAACTTTCCCTGATTGTTGACTACCTGTTGCTGCCCCTACTCATACCCAGTAGTTTTTTTTTAGGAACTCACTTGTGGGGTTTTCTCTTCAGGCAGTCCCACAGCTGCCATCAATTGTCAGGTTTTCCACTCAGGCAGTGACACCAGCTGTGAGGGTTTCTCTCAGACAATCCCACACCATAGCCAGATGGGGGGTTTCAACCATTAAATCCATCAAATGTAAAGATTTCCATGTTATTCACTACAATTATGAAGAGATGGGGGCTTTCCCTGATCCCCACCCCTGCTACAGTGTAAGAACTTCTTCTGTTCCATCTGTGTGACACCAACTGTTGGAACCCTCTAAATACCCATAACATACCTATCAGAATTTATGCCACTTCTATCTGCAATGAATACCATCCCTCTATAGTAAATGCAATCACATTATCTGGATCCATTTTCTCAGATAAATAGTATTTCTAGAGATCAAAAATGTATTAAGGATAAAAATCACCAATCTTTACTTAAAGAAGTTAAACATAACCAAGCAGATTAAATACTTACTACATTTACATCACAAGCTTCACAACCTAACTCTGGCCAACCATACCAGAGCCCCACCAAAATTTGGAACGCTCAACTAAATCTAAAGCCCTTGTCTAACTCCAAAATTTTATTACCAAGCATTCCATCCATTTCAAACCTTCCATCCAATCAGCTTTCTCTCCCAACTGTATATTATTTAGTCCTTCCCAGCAGCTGCTTGCTTCATATTGTTACCCAACTAATAAATCAAACAGCACTTTTTTCAGAACAAGTCCATGACATCACAATGCATCTTTCACAATTTTCACAATCTGTAAAATGGGGATCACAATAATAATAAAGCCCATGAATCTTCATCTCCTTGGGCATGTGGGGTGTAATGGTTTGGGCATCAAACCAGGCACATCTACACTGCCCTCTTATCCTGAAAGGCGAGTGAAGCAGCTCCATTATGGCTAAACAATGCATGGAGTGCATTTGGGTTAATGTGGGCCAAGGCTGCCTTAATGAAGCATTGAAGCCATAGGTTGTTCTGAATTCTCCCAGAGAGACTCCAGAGCAAACTGATTGCATGGGCAGGGGGACTCGCCTCCCCTCATCAAACCAAGGAAGACACGAACACATGGTTGGGTTAAAACTGGCCACAACTTATTTATTGACAACAGTAACAAAGAGGGTTGGCAGCCCATGCATGGGTCCTGGATCTAAGATTGGTCAGCCCGAATGCTGACCGATGCAAGCACGCCAGGGTGCAGCCGGGTAAAAGACCGAGCCAGTGTTACCCCGCACTACTGGCAAATAGGGCACTCCCCCCGCCTCCAATAGGGGGGGGGAGGCCAACCCGATCCAGGGCCCATGCCAAACACCAACCAGGGAGTTGAGACAGAATGATATCCAAAAGACAATAAACAGGGTGAGAAGGGAGGGCCAAAAGAAAGGAATGGAGTGACCCGGGCCAGCCTGGGGGTCGCCTTAAAAAGGGGCGACCCCAGCCAATTACCTTTGGTCCCAGGCCACTGACTGGAAGGGCGGGCAGGCCGCTGATGCTCCCACCGAGCGAGGGGGCTCCTGGGAGAGAGAAGCCCCCCACCAACGCCATCTTGCGTGGGCGCCCCCCACCCCGCAATCTGCACGGCTGGTTAGTTGGGCGCTGCCTTTTTGGGCTCATGTAAACAGACTGCAACTGTTTACATGTCAGTTTCATCCCCCAAGCTCGGGTGGCCCCAAGGACATCAGATGGCACTCACTGCTTCACGCCTATTATAATAAATGCAGTGGCCAGCAGGCACAACATGGCTCATGTTGATCACTGGCTGGAGTGACAAGGTGATTGGTGTGGGGTGGGGATCAGAGGGAGAAATTCCTCCTCTCCCCCTCTTCCCTCTCCCATCACTCTGGAATCCTGGCAGACATCACTCCAGGCAATCAGCACAAGACATGTCATACCTGTTAGTTGCCACGACAGTGAGAAGGTCAAAACTCACACCTCCACAGCAGCTGGCGGTGTGATCTAAACCATCCCAGGGCCAATCCCACATTTGTCACTCCAGATCAGGCTCAAGATAAATGGTCAGTGTAGAGTTTCCCTATGATTCTGGAAAACAGGATTCATGGCCGGGTCTCAGCCATAAACCCACTGGGTGCCTTTAGAGAAGTCACACTTTCTCGGTTTGATGTCATCAGTTTTGGACACTTGATCCCAAAGTTTTTGACAACTTCCTTTGTTCTGTGCAGGTGTTAAAAAGCATGGAGGACAAAAATGAACTAAAGGATTTAAACAAGAACCCCCCCAGCACAATTGTCTAGAGTTTTTTCATTCAGGAAAGAATGGAGCTACTGTAAAAAAAAAAAACACCTATATCCCATTCCAATGAAATAGTCCACAAGGATACTGCAATGGGTGATACTGAAAGCTGCTGAGAAATTCAGTTGTACTATTTTGTTTTAAAGATGTCATGACTCCCCTTATCCATTTAGTCTGCCCCCCTCTGACTATTTTAATGAGTAAAAAAAAAAGCAAGTCTAGCACATGTTGGGTGTGGGGCTTCCACTTTTCCAAGAATTCTGTCCACATCTTTAGATAATTGATTGTTATTGAGCAAAACGGAGCAGAATTAAATCCATGGGAACTATAGCAATTACAGCATCCAAGAATAGACCTGAAAGATTGTATCTGTAAAGTATGTAAATTCATAACAGTGGGATAGTGAATGGTCTACAATAGCTGATCATTCAAAACAGCTCTGTTGGACATCTTTTTGCAGAGGCAGTGATGGCAGGAAATAATAATTTACACATTAGGTCTTTAAAGAGATTCTTGTCTCTGATCAGGCTTGCTCCAATTCTCCCACCTGCAGCACTCTACTCTCTTGTCTTACTCGTGCCATCATTATTTTTCCCTGAGAAAATAAGGGGCTACTTTGGCATCACTCTGCTTTATAGTATACTCTAGGAGAATCCCTGTTCTAGTGCAGACACCCACCTTTAAATATATACAATCAAGCCCAGTATTTTGTAGAATAGGGCACTGGTTAAGGAGACTGAAGCATAATAAACCATTGCAACTCTCCCTGCCTGCCTCCACATCTCACCTCATGCTGCATAGAAAAACCTCATGGGAAAACAAGACTGACGTCAACCCACCAACGCTCCAGCTTCATCCAGCCAGGTTTCTTTGATATAAGCTTTGTCATCGTGCTCATCCATCATGAAGTCCTGAATAGCTGCTAATTTCCCACTCAAAGACATGATATTCATTAATAGCATTTTCCAACTAGGAGGGCCACTACCAATTGATCTGGGGAAGAGTTTGGCAGTGACCACTACACTATTGCTTTCCCTCTCTTTTGTATTAACCAACCCCACTCCCTCTGTTTTTTCTTCTACTCCCCCCCCCCCCCCCCCGGCATGTTATGCAAAATACAAATACACTATAAGGTTCTTAGTTACATATTCTGATGTTCTAGCATTACAGCAAAAGTGGAAATAATGTTTTAAAGAGAGGTCACTATTAGTAAATTTCAATAAAAGCAGAATCAGTACCTGAATATAGTTCAGACATGGGCCAAGATGGGTTGGATGGGGTAGAGCAAAGGGAAATTATAAGTAGCGCTGTGGCTAATGACCCAATTGGGTCTCAGTTCAAAAGGATGTTCTGCTCTTGACATTATCTGAAATGAAAGGAAAATCCAAAGCTGCACAACACTTATTATAGGAACATAAATCAGGAAGCTGGACATAGTGAAACAAGAAATCGAATGCAAAAACATTGCAATACTTGGCGTGAGCAAACCAAATTAGACAGGAATGGGACATTTTGAATCAGAAAATTACACAAATTATTACTCAGGAAATGGAAATTTAAGAAGAAATGGGGTGGCAACTCTTAAGATCAGAGTTTGATTCCCTGTTTAGACATTGAGACACACTGAGGCTGGATCTACACTGCCCTGTATCCCAGAATCTGGTGCCAGATTATCTGTTTTGAACTGGATTATATGAGCCTGCACTGCCAGAAAATCTGGGATAAGAAGATAATCTGTGATCAGATCCTGGGATATAGGGCAGTGTAGATCCAGCCTGAGTGACCACAGACAACAGCCTCAGAAAACTGTGACAGGTTCACTTTAGGGTCACCATAAGTCAAAAAGAACTTGAAGGCAAACAACAACAATGGCCAAGTAGTTAAAAGTCTGGCCTTTTGGTACCTAGCACAAAAACTTCCACCGTCTGCACCATTGGTTCCCTGATGTTAGCCTCCCTCCAAAGGAGACTCTTCTAGGTGTGCCTCCTCATGGAAGCTTTTAGATCTCCATGGATCTGCCAGTAAAACTTTCATAAACACTGTGTATATACATGTGTATTTTAAGGATAGCTACAGCAGCTGGCACTTCTGTAGTAGCAATGTGAAACATTTATGAACAGTTAAGACTGAATTTAATAAACCATGTGCCATTATGCCAGTGTGGTTTACTTCTTATCGTTCCTAATGCACTTGACGCATTGCTCACAGCATGACACACGTAATGAGTCTATTATGCACTACTGTTTTCTAAATTAATAAAAAATAAAGCTATTTTTATTAATATACCCTCTTAAATGTTGCAAACTACTCCACTGAGTTGTAATTAACATAATTTAATAATCAAAATTTGCATCATCATCCAAGAACTGTAAAGTACGATCAAGGAGAATTTTATTTTAATCAGTGACAAAGTGGGTGTTTCCCTCTTGGTGACTGAAATAACCTTGATTTCAGTCCATCCAGTGTGATGAGTGGTTCATATTCATAAGGGTAATCATCTAGCTTATTCCAACTTCTAATCCTTGTATGGAACACCATGTTAACTCCCTCCTAGACAAAACATCTGACAAAATATGTCTTCTCTTTGCTTTCTTCTAGAACCAATTCCTAAACGGAAGTGGGTCTGTACCATTTTCTCCAGTGTGAGTCTCATACAAATGGGTAAATGGGGAGCTGGTGGCAAATGTGTGTGTGTGTGTGTGTGTGTATGCATGTATGTGTGTGTGTGTGTATATATATATGTGTGTGTATGTATATATGTGTGTGTGTGTATGTATATGTGTATATATGTATGTGTATGTATATATCTATATATATAAAATGGTAATGGAATCCCGGCACCGAGCAAAACAACAAAACTACATATCCCACAACCTCAAAATTTGCCAGCACAACCCCTCATCCCTGCCTCTGGGATACAACTAAAATAAACAACAGGAACCACCACGGGGCCTAAAAACAAAAATGCTCCATGTGCGCCTCCGCCACAACGAACCCCAGGCACGGAGAGAACAACCCCCACCCCTCCCCTCAACAGGCGCTCCTGCGCGCTCCCCTCTTCCTGCTCCGAGGCACCGCGACCAAGAAAAACCTCACCCAGCGGCCCTCAACATGGCACCAGGGAGGAGGGACCAGCAAGGCCTACACAGAGCCCCCCACCGCCGCCCTCCCCCCGGCGAGGCCTGGCTGAGACTGGGGCTGGGGGACGCGGCCAGGAGAGGGCCGGGAGGCCAGGCCTCCTCCCCGGCCACCCTCCTCCGGGACGACCTCCTCCTCATGGTCATCAGGGAAAGAGAGCGAGGTGGGAGGGAGGGAGGGAGGGAGGGGCCTTGCCCACGTCGCCCCCTCAAACAGGCACACCGAGGCCACGGAGGGGCGGGGGCCAGAAGGGAAGCAGGAAGAGTTCTCCCTCAATTACTTTCAGTTTCTCCTCCTCTACACCTCAATTCCAATACAGTAAAGTCTCACTTATCCAACATTCTGGATTATCCAACACAATTTGGTAGTCAACGTTTTAAATATATCGTGATATTTTGGTGCTACATTTGTAAATACAGTAATTACTACATAGCATTACTGCCGATTGAACTACTTTTTCTGTCAAATTTGTTGTATTGCATGATGTTTTGGTGCTTAATTTGTAAAATCATAACCTCATTTAATGTTTAATAGGCTTTTCCTTAATCCCTCCTTATTATCCAACATATTTGCTTATCCAACATTCTGCAGGCCCATTTATGTTGGATAAGTGAGACTCTACTGTAAAAACAATCACAACCACAACAATAATCACAGGCAAGAACCACCCAGGCACTGAAGCTGCAAGGCCATTCAGTGCTAATCAAGCTTGCCAATGGCAACATTCGCACTTGGCCTCCAAACAGACAATACAGTAGAGTCTCACTTAGCCAAGCTTCACTTATCCAAGCCAGTCTGCCATTTAGTAGTCAATGTTTTCAAATTAAATGTTTGTGTGCTACATTCGTAAGAACAGTAATTAATACATAACATTACTTTATATCATACTAGCTGTGCCCGGCCACGCGTTGCTGTGGCTTAGTCTGGTGGTGTTGGTCAGTTTACATTAGGTTGTATTGATGCTGTGACCTCCACCCTTCTTTATACTCACATTAGTAGTAGTATTTGAATTCTGTTACCTTCTTCCATTTTTGTGTTGATTGATAATTGCTTGAGATCCCTGTTGTCTTTGGTTTGTTGTTAATTGTAATGTCTGATTCTACTGAGTGCGGTTTATATTTTTATTGTGGTACAATAGTCTTTTTTTTGTTTTGCCTGTGTACGTGTTTATTATTATTGTTGTTGTAGTGATTATGAAGGTTGGATAAGTTAGATGCTACTGTATTGTTTTTTGGAGGCCCAGTGTAGCACTGACTGGCCTCTCAGCCTCAGTGCCTGGCTGTTTCTTGTCTGTGATTGTGTTGATTCTTATTGTTGTCGTTGTTGTCATTGTTATTATTGTAATTGTTTTTTTGGAGGCCAAGTGTGAATGTAGGAATTGGGGAGGTGGATGAGTTGTGTTGTCAAATGTTGTATTTGTTATAGTCACAATGCGTTGTTGTGAGTTTTGTGGGTCTGGATTGTGGTTTTGTGGTGTGGTTGTGCTGTTACAACTGAGAGGCAAGGCTTTTGTGTTGTGTTGAGAAGTTTTGTATTTCTGGGTCGTTTAGTTGTGTGCCAAGTTTTGTATTTCTGGGGCGTTTAGTTGTGTTGTTATAGTCACGAAGCATTGTTGTGAGTTTTGTGGGTCCAGATTGTGGTTTTGTGGTGTGGTTGTGTTGTTACGATCGGGAGGGAATGCTTTTGTGTTGTGTTGCCAAGTTTCGTATTTCTGGGGCATTTAGTTGTGTTGTTATAGTCATGATGCGTTGTTGTGATTTTTGTGGGTCCGGTGTGGTTTTGTGGTGTGGGTGTGTTGTTACAACCGGAAGGCAAGGCTTTTGCATTGTTTTGCCAAGTTTTGTATTTCTGGGGCGTTTAGTTGCGTTGTTATAGTCATGATGCGTTGTTGTGAGTTTTGTGGGTCCGGATTGTGGTTTTGTGTTGTGGTTGTGTTCTTACAACTGGGAGGCAAGGCTTTTGCGTTGTGTTGTCAAATTTTGTATTTCTGGGGTGTTTTGTTGTGTTATAGTCACGATGCGTTGTTGTGAGTTTTGTGGGTCCGGACTGTGGTTTTGTGGTGTAGTTGTGTTGTTACAACTGGGAGAAAAGGCTTTTGTGTTGTGTTGTCAAGTTTTGTATTTCTAGGGCATTTAGTTGTGTGCCAAGTTTCGTATTTCTGGGGCGTTTAGTTGTGTTGTTATAGTCACAATGCATTGTTGTGAGTTTTGTGGGTCCGGATTGTGGTTTTGTGGTGTGGTTGTGGTGTTACAACTGAAAGGCAAGGTTTTTGCGTTGTGTTGTCAAGTTTTATATTTCTGGGGCGTTTAGTTGTGTGCCAAGTTTTGTATTTCTGGGACGTTTAGTTGTGTTGTTATAGTCACGATGCATTGTTGTGAGTTTTGTGGATCCGGATTGTAGTTTTGTGGTGTGGTTGTGTTGTTACAACCGGGAGGCAAGGCTTTTGCATTGTGTTGTTCAGTTTTATATTTCTGGGGCGTTTAGTTGTGTTGTTATAGTCACGATGCGTTGTTGTGAGTTTTGTGGGTCCTGTGTGGTTTTGTGGTGTGGTTGTGTTGTTACAACTGGGAGGCAAGGCTTTTGCATTGTGTTGCCAAGTTTTGTATTTCTGGGGTGTTTAGTTGTATTGTTATCGCATGATGCGTTGTTGTGAGTTTTGTGGGTCTGGATTGTGGTTTTGTGGTGTGGTTGTGTTGTTGTAACCTGGAGGCAAGCCTTTTGCATTGTGTTGCCAAATTTTGTATTTCTGGGATGTTTAGTTTTGTTGTTATAGTCACTGCGCAAACAACTTTATCATTTTATATATATAGATGTAATAATTACTATGGTCTAATAAGAAAACCGAACAATAGAATCTCTAAAATCAGGACACAAAATACAAAACAACACTCAAAAGACAGGGACATTCCAAACACGGGAATTCCACACAGGAAACAATCAGGCCCAGCTAACACCTCCCAACAAAGGATTCCCTCAACCAGGAAACAGCCAGGCCTCGAATCTCCAGGGCCATTCAATACATTCAAAACGTAACTAATTGCAACATTCATACTTCCTGCACTCAGACTATTCATTGCTATTCGACCTGCCCAACCAACAATTCCACAAGGTAGAAAGCGGCCAGGCTTCAAAGCACCAACACTATTCACTCCTCTTCAACCTCTCAAACCAATATTTCCCCTACATAAAAAACCCTCACATTTGGAAGCCATCACACCACTCCGTTCCATTCAACCAGCCAAAGCAAGGAGGCCCATATATAGAAAGCACCCAGGCTTGGAAGCAGCGAGGCGATTCAGTGGAATTCTAAATGGCCACAGCAACGCGTGGCCGGGCACAGCTAGTATATATATATTAGCTGTGCCCGGCCACGCATTGCTGTGGCGAAGTCTGGTGGTATGGGAAATAAAGTATTGAGGAATTGGTGGTAGTTAAGGTCAAAGGTAAATGTTTTCCCCTGACGTTAAGTCCAGTCGTGTCCGACTCTGGGGGTTGGTGCTCATCTCCGTTGTCCGTAGACTCCTCCAAGGACATGTGGGATGACTGCATGGAGCGGCGTTACCTTCCCACCGGAGCAGTACCTATTGATGCACTCACATTTGTATGTCTTTGAACTTCTGGGTTGGCAGAAGCTGGCGCTAACAGTGGGGGCTTTCTCTGCTCCCCCAATTCAAACCTGCGGCCTTTCGGTCCAGAAGTTCAGCAGCTCAGCGCTTTAACACGCTGCGCCATCAGGGGATATTATTTCCTAAAGGTTGTGAATATACAATATTTCTGATTGGTTTTTTTGTCTGTTGGAGGCAAGTATGAATGCTGCAATTAGGAAAAATGATTAGGATGTAATGGCCTTGCAGCTTTAAAGCCTGGCTTTTTCCTCCCTGAGTAATTTTTTTGTTGGGAGGTGTTAGCTGGCCCTGATTGTTTCCTGTCTGGAATTCCCTTGGTTTCAGAGTGGTGTTGTTTGCGATATTTTATGTGCTTCTACTGTCTGTGGCCCTGAGAAAACAGAGGATTTGCCAGACTTTGATGATGGGAATACTTTGTTGGGAGGTGTTAGCTGGCCCTGATTGTTTCCTGTGTGGAATTCCCGTTTATTTACTGTCCTGGTTTTAGAGATTATATTGTTCTGCATTATTCTATCCCATAATTATTTCATATTAAAGTAGAATCTCACTTATCCAACATTAGCTTATACAATGTTCTGGATTATCCAACGCAGTCTGCCTTTTCATAATGTTTTTGTAGTCAGTGTTTTAAATTCATTGTGAAATTTTAGTGGTAAATTTGTAAATACAGTGCAGTAGTGTCTCACTTATCCAACATAAACGGGCCGGCAGAACGTTGGATAAGCGAATATGTTAGATAATAATGAGGGATTAAGGATAAGCCTATTAAACATCAAATTAAGTTATGATTTTACAAATTAAGCACCAAAACATCATGTTAGACAACAAATTTGGCAGAAAAAGTAGTTCAATACAAAGTAATTACTGTATTTATGAATTTAGCACCAAAATATCACAATATATTGAAAGCATTGACTACAAAAATGCGTTGGATAATCCAGAATGTTGGATAAGCGAGTGTTGGATAAGTGAGACTGTACTGTAATTACTACATAGCATTACTGCGCATGGAACTACTTTTTCTGTCAAATTTGTTGTATAATATGATGTTTTGGTGCTTAATTTGTATAACGATTACCTAATTTGATGTTTAATCGGCTTTTCCTGAATCCCTTCTTATTATCCAACATATTCACTTATCCTGCCGGCCTGTTTATGTTGGATAAGTGAGACTCTACTGTATATTGATAATCTTATATTCTCTGCTTAGAAGTGGATTATATGAGGCCCCTTCTACACAGCTGTATAAAATGCACACTGAAGTGGATTATATGGCTGTGTGGAGTCAAGATAATCCAGTGCAAAGCAGATAATATAAGATTATAAATGGGTTATATAGCTGTTTGGAAGGGCCTTGAGTCTACACTGCCATATAATCCAGTGCAAATTAGATAATCTGTGGAAGATTGGGGCCGGGCTGTGGCGCAGCTGTTGAGCAGCTGCCTTAAATCACTCTGACCATGAGGTCATGAGTTCGAGGCCAGCCCGTGGCGGGGTGAGCACCCGTCAATTAAAAATAAAAAAATAGCCCCTGCTCGTTGCTGACCTAGCAACCCGAAAGATAGTTGCATCTATCAAGTAGGAGATAAGGTACCACTTATAAAAAGTGGGGAGGCAAGATTAACTAATTTACGACCTGGAATGAGGAAGTGCCGTCAGTGTGGATGATGAAGCAGCTGCTCCCCCCTGTGGCCAGAATCGAACATCCTCTCAGAAGAAGGTTAACTTGCCTCTGCATGTCTCTCTCTGTCTCTGTTTGATGTGTTTATGGGCATTGAATGTTTGCCTTATGTGTGTTATAATGTGATCCGCCCTGAGTCCCCTTCGGGGTGAGAAGGGTGGAATATAAATACTGTAAAATAAATAAATAAATAAATAAAGAAGCCTAAGTGAGGCCTAAATCTGCCTGTCCCCTAACTGAATCCTGGCTGTCCCTTGGTTGCTAGGAGACCAAGTGGGCAGAGATTAGCCCTCTAAACTGGCAGCAATTGGATTAAAAAATTATTGCTCTCCCTCTAATTAGGACTTTATTTTTCTTTTCTTTTTGTTGTATCAACCTTGAGGCGTGGATGATGGGTTGTGTTGTCAAATTTCGAGGTTGGGGGGCCTGTACTTTTGTTGTTTTGTGAGTCGCCGTGATGCCATCACTCATTCATATATATATATATATATATATATATATATATATATATATATATGGACATTTTCAGATATCAGAATGCCAGATAAGGAATGCTCAACCTACACCTGAATATTTGATACTGATAATCTCTCCATTCACAATTCTGTTGTGTGATTTCAGCTCAGCTAAAATGGCAGGTTCAGGGCCCAGCGTATCTACTACCAAATAAGATATAGATGGGTTGAAGGCAAAAGGCATCACCTTGGCCAGAATGGACGCCATCAGAGTCTACTCTTTAAAGGCTGACATACAGAATGCAAACATAAAGAAATATTTGCTGCACCTGACAGCAGTTTGAAACTTTGCCACCCTGGTTGCTGATTGGTCCAGATCATGGCAGGCTAGGATCTGCAAGCTGGTTGGCTGGAATGAACTGTCTGGCATTGTTGTTTATCGGTCTCCAGGTTTGGGGGGAATTTTAATAAATTGTCATCGTTCACTTTGAGCAGTTTTGTAGCTGCTACTTGTTCTCATAGGTGTGTGAAGAGAAAGAATGTGGATAGGCTTGAGGTAATTGGAGTCAATGATGGTAGTTTCCCCAGCCTTAGAAAAGACAATACTCCGTGCTGGTGAAACAACGAGTAGCAATGGGTGTTAACCTGCCTGAATGGGTTCCCAGGAGAAGGACAGAATCAAAGCATTTGGCCATTTCTTTTGTTTGGTTCCATTGTTAGTTGTGCAGAGGCATTGTTAGGGAATTATGGCTACACCTGGGCAATGTGGGTTTCCTATATTCCTCCTGGTGAGAGTATGAGAGTTGTGAAACTTGTATGTCCAGGCTAAAAATCATTTGTGGAGGTCAGCCCCAATTAGGTTTCTGGGTGAAAGATCACCTTGGACTTTGCTATTGGGACTATTCCATGGCTGGGTTTTGAAGTCCTCTTTGGAGTCCAGGAGTTTTAATAACAATTGTGTTATTTATTTATTTACCATACTTGTATCTCACCTTTCTCAACCCCGAAGGGGACTCAAGGTGGCCTTATAAAGGCAACAATTTAATGCGACATGTATACATACATCAATTAATAAACATTAAAACCAACCAATTAAAACATAACATTAAAACAAGAATTGAAATCACATAATCCAGGTCATATGCCAGGGCCAGTCTGGGTTGTCATTAAATTAATGTATATTATTGCTTTTCAATCAGCAAGTGCTTCTTTAAAAATGTGCTAACAGAAGAAGTTAAAAAAGGAGTGATCAGAATTCACATCAAAGGTAGAGAATGTGTAGTCCTTCAGATATCCCAGGATTCCAACTGCTAGCATTCCTCATAATTGGCAATACTGCTTAAGATATCTGGGAATCATAGTCAAACAACATCTGGATAACTGCACAAATCTCACCACTAGTATATATCCTTGTCATACTCTTCTTAGCTCGTCTATGTCCTTTGTCATATGATCTTCAGCTTTCACTAGTTTTGTTGCCAGTGCAGGTTGCCAATTATACACGTTTATCTTGACCCAACCTTCATTTATCAACAAGTCAATGTACTGTGGTGTAATTAATCAAATGGTTTCTTTTAGCCAAGTTCTCATCACAGCATCGCTCCTCAAGAATATAGAACAGTATTTCCTACACACTGTACTGAATCCAAAGTATGTGTCATCTGCACCTTGTTCACATTTCTTGTAAATCCTAGCATACATTACACTGAAGAAACTCTTGAGAAACTGACTAATTAATCCTATTATTCTGTAGTAAATAAACCTTTGAGGCATTTTTCTTGTAATATCAAACAGCAAAATTTCAGCAATGACCTAAGTTCTGGAGACTTGATTGAAAAGATTAAGTTAAAAAAAATCAAAATCTCTTTTAACTGCATTGTTTCTGAGAAATACATAGTCAATTTAGGCTGCTTTGCCATATTTTAACAGCCACAGTGCATTTCAAATGGCCATTTTCTGTACTTCTGGTGCAGCGTCAACTCTAGTAGACTAAATACTGGTTTATGATCTTGAAATACCTCTTGAATCTTGTAACCAATCTACACTCCAAGATTAACCTGGAGAAAAAACCCACAATTAAAATTATTACTTGGAGGTGTCTCATTCATAGGGTTGCTGTAAGTCAAAATTGATTGACAACAGGTAAAAACAAAAAAAGCCCATTAACAGCTGTGGGGTAGGACATAATAATATTGTCTCCTACACAGCATTTGAAATGACAATCCAAGGGATTATTTGAGTGGGTTTTTGAGAAGCAAAAATTGTCTTGGTTCTGTATGTGACCAGCATGTACATTTCCTCCCACTTATCCAATATAAATCTATATTATCTAAGTGAGAATAAGGCCGTCCAAATGAGAATTTAGCTATCAGACTTGACCTAAAGAAACTTCAACAGTATTTAGAATAGAAAGACATCTTATTCATGACCACAAGGGACTATTTAAGGACCATAGTAAGTAAAGGAAAAGGTTTTCCCATGACGTTAAGTCTAGTCATTTCCGACTCTGGGGGTTGGTGTTCATCTCCATTTTAAGCTCAAGAGCTGACGTTGTCCATAGATACCTCCAAGGTCATGTGGCCGGCATGACTGCATGGAACACCGTTACCTTCCCGCCAGAACGGTACCTATTGATCTCACATTTGCATGTTTTTGAACTGCTAGGTTGGCAGAAGCTGGAGCTAACAGCGGGAGCTCACCCCATTCCCTGGATTTGAACTGCCAATCTTACAGTCAGCAATTCAGCAGCGCAGCGGTTTAACCCGCGGCATCATCGGGGGCTCTTTTTATGGACCATGCTGATGCTCAATTTAAGAACAGTGCACGGAAGTAATCTGGTTGTTGGAATATCTAGAATAAAACCTCAGTGAAGATTGCTTAGGTCCCTTCCACACAGCTGTATAAAATCCACATTGAACTGAATTATATGGCTGTGTGGACTAAGAAAATCCAGTTTAAAGCAGATATTGTGGATTATCTGCCTTGATATTCTGGGTTATAAGTCTGTGTGAAAGGGCCCTCGGATAAGAATGTAGACCTAGTCCTTATCTAGAAGATTCACACAAATTACCAGTTCATGAATGTGGATCATGAACTTTAGTGCCTCATTTCTTCTTTCAATGAAGGATTGTTTTTATGCTGTCCAGACTCTGTGTAGCAACTAGCATAAGCTTGGTCATAGCAAACTTGAAAAAAAGTCCATTTATAAAGCTTTGCATCACTTTGGGCAGGTCAGTGTCTCATCCTAACCAGCTTCAGAGAACATAGATCATAAAAGTAAATCAACAGACTTGTAAGGCAAATACTGTATCTGTTTGCTTGTATGCAATCTAGATCTAATCTCAATTACTCTCTTGACAGAAAGATTTCATGAAATTGTAGTGGAGTCCTGCACATGTTTGTTCAAGAGTCAAGCCTGGCCCTTTCAGAAAAAAATGTTCTGTAGAATTAGAATGGCTAAAGCGGGGATTGAAAAAGAAACGTTCACTGGACTAGAATTTTTTGTCGCTTTAATAACTGAACAAAATTTACAAAGGGCTTCCATAACATCAGTGATCATTTTGAGCTTCGTCATTTTAAGTGGTTATGCTATTAAAATACTTTACATAAGCTTTATGCATACAGCTACGGTAATTTTGGAAGTCATGCTTGTATTACTTGGCTGGCCATGTTGTGGTTTGTAATCTCAGCAGTGGTGGCAGTCTGGGCTCCATGGCACCTGCAGAAGGAGGAGGAGCATCTGGCTGATGACCCAGTCATTCCTACCTGTGACGGCGCGAGTGGTGCCATCTATATGTCAAACTATAAGTTGCAAGATTTGAATTGTTGTATCATGCATGATTTTGCCCTTACCCTGTAAATGTAATTGGATTGGTTATTTATATCTGTCAATCAATGTTGTTTGCACCTGTTATATTGCTCACTCAGTTCAATTGTTTGGCTCCACCTCTTCCTGGAGTAGGACAGTGTTTCCTCCTTTTATTCCACCAGCAAGCTCTCTACCAGATGGACGTGAGAGAGAGACTTGGCTCTAAAAGCCCTTGATAAAGTTACGTCTCAGCACCAGTTCTGAGGTTCTTACCCTTGGGACTTACACTTCATGTTCAGGGCCAACCTGAACGACGTTGAGGAGTCTCAAGCGCCTTCATATCCTTTGGCAACAGAGGAAGACTGTGTCTTCAGACATAGGTCATTGGACTGAGGCTGAGTTTGCTCCGGCATTCACAGCCAGAGAAAGAGGGAACTGGAAAAGCTCCACGGACTTAAAACAATTAAAGACTGTAATGTATATTTTCTTTTACCCCTTTGAAACTTCCAGATAACCTTTTGTGAACAATAAATTCAGGTTTTTTTAGTTATCTACAGTGTTTGGTCCTTGGGAGTTCCAGTTTCCCTAAAGGAGGGCAAGAAGCAATCCCCTGGGGAAAGATGTCACGTCCATGCCTCTTTCACTAAGAGTTACAGCCCCAGGCGTGACGGCACACTACCACTTACCGTAGTTGTGGTTCCTTCTCCATGCCCCCTGGCTCAGACCCACATGGTTCCCAACTGGCCTCATTCTCAAGGCCAGTTGGGAACTGCATGAGGATGGTGAACTCGCCAGCCTTGGACTGATGGAAGAGCGTGTATTCCCAAATAACCCAATTGCTGCCTACCTCCCTGGTGCGCCATGCCTGCGCTGTTGGCTGCATTACATTCAGAGGCATGTCCATTTTGTGTAATGTGCACCTTCAAAACTGAGGCGTGCATTACATTAAAAGCCACGTTATACACAAGTACAGTAGAGTCTCACTTATCCAACATTCTGGATTATCCAACGCTTTTTTGTAGTCAATGTTTTCAATAAATCGTGATATTTTGGTGCCAAGTTCATAAATACAGTAATAACTACATAGCATTACTGAGTCCCCTCAAGGAGAAGAGCGGGGTAGAAATATTGGAAATAAATGGAAATAAATAAATTACTGTGTATTGAACTACTTTTTCTGTCAAATTTGTGGTATAACATGATGTTTTGGTGCTTAATTTGTAAAAGCATAACCTAATTTGATGTTTAATAGGCGTTTCCTTAATCCCTCCTTATTATCCAACATATTCACTTATCCAGTGTTCTGCCAGCCCGTTTATGTTGGATAAGTGAGACTCTACTGTAAATACAGGTAACTTTTTCCGACTTAAACAACATTCTGTGCTACCTTTGGGTGAATCTACACTATAGAATGAATGCAGTTTGACACTCCTTTAATTACCATGGGTCAATATTACAGAATCATGGGAATTGAAGTTTCACCAAGTCTTCAGCCTTCTCTGACAAAGAATGCTGGTGTCCCCCAGTGGCGCATTGGGTTAAACCCTTATGCTGGTATGACTGCTGATCCAAGGGTCAGCAGTTCATATCCAGGAAGCAGGGTGAGCTTCCGTCCGTCAACTCCAGCATCCCATGCAGGGACATGAAAGAAGCCTCCTACAGGCATCCCCTGGGCAATGTCCTTGCAAATGGCCAATTCTCTGACACCAGAAGCGACTTGCAGTTTCTCAAATCGCTCCTGTCACAGAAAAAAAACTAGACCACAATTCTGAGGATTCCATAGAATTGAAGCATAGCAGTCAAAGTGGTGTCAAACTGCATTCATTCTCCAGTGTAGATGCATCCTTTCCTTGAGTTAAGAAATGCCCATGTGTTAGGTGTCCTTGCAGAAAAGGGTGTCAGGGACAGTCCTCATAAATCCTCCACTTTGTCACATACTTTTAAAATGTTCCAGTTTTTCTCTCCTCTTCCCACTTTCCCCATTTGTCCTCAGTTTCCTTCTGTTACTGCAAAGTGAGTTCAAATAATTTAATATAAATGGCATACAACACAACTAGGAGCTCCCGGTGTCACAGCAGGTTAAATCACTGAGCTGCTGAACTTACTGACTGAAACGTCAGCGGTTTGAATCCGGGGAGTGAGGTGAGCTCCTGCTATTAGCCCCAGCTTCTGCCAACCTAGCAGTTTGAAAACATGCAAATGTGAGTAGGTCAATAAGTACAGCTTCAGTGGGAAGGTAACAGCACTCAATGCAGTCATGCTGACCATATGACCTTGGAGGCGTCGACGGTCAACGCCGGCTCTTCAGCTTAGAAATTGAGATGAGCACCAACCCCCAGAGTCAGACACAACTAGCCTTAATGTCAGGGGAAAACCTTTATCTTTACTACCTACAACACAACGATTTCATTTTTATTTTCAATTAGTCGTTTTGTATATTTTTCATGTCCCGTCCAGATATATGAAATTATTTAATGGTCTGCCATTTCTTGCACTAAAACTTACTACAGATCTGAAAAGAGTGACATGTGAGCTCGCATGTGGATGGAGCAATATATATCTTTTGTTTTTGGATTTTTTTTTCTTTTACAGTGAAATTGTGGGTAGTATTTGTACCAGAGATGCCAGGAAGTCAAACACTATCACTTCAAGGTCATTCTGGAACTTATGGGCATTGCTGCAAAGTGTGAATTTAATCGCTTTGTAAAAGGCTATAATTAGATGCACACTATCATTGGCGTTTTTGGCACTGGACTCTAGGATTGGGATTTGGCTATTAGACTGCTGGCACTCCAAATCTAAATACATGAGCTTAGAAATATTTAAAATACTACTTAAATACTGAATGAAGCAGTGTCTACTTCTGTATAAATAGGATTCTGGACTCATCCCTCCATCCTCTACATATTCCTCATAGCATAAGTGCATACGATTATATAGTTTCAGTTGGTGATTCCAGGTCAAAGCCTCTTGTAATTTAACTGGCTCCCCCCCCCCCCCCCCAAAACCTACATCCAGGATAGACTGGTGTCTAAATTTGCTTCACACTAGAATATTTTCCCCCTAAACTCTCCTGCATGTCCTGCTTCTTTCTTAACAACTGTTCTTAAATCTGACTGTATTTCTTGTTCCTTCCTGTAATTGTGATCTGAATATCTGATGCATGGAAGGAACTCAGCCCTGCAGTTCCACCTTGTGGCTGTTATACAACATTGATGTGCACCCCGCGCACTCCCAAAAGTTTTGATATTCATTCATACGTCATATAAAAACAAGACCAAATATATATATATGCTTTTCAAATATACAGTTTCCTCATCTTTTTGGAGTCTTGCCTAGAAGGCTCTTCCAAGCTTCGCCAGACTTATCTTTCCAAAAGAACAAGAATTTAGGATGTGCTATAATGTGGAAGGTTAGATGACCAAGGAGTTAGAGTAACCTGCAATGTCCTGGGAGGGAGTGACTTGGTGGCTCCTCAGCACTGGGAACTATAGCCTGTTTGTGGAGGCCGGAGGCTATCTGCGTGAATGGACATCCATGCCACATATACACATACAGATTTTGACTTTTATTATGTGTATAGATATCTTCAGTGGACTAATCAATAAACAGATCTATCTATAAACTGAAAGATCTAGCAATAGTCTTCTGTAATGTTCGTAAATAAAAACTGGTTTTGAGTAAAAAAAATTAAACAGATCTATCTACTAAAATGATCTGATCAATGTCCTGTTTGTAGTTTGCCATTTCTACATTTTGCTATTATCATAACACTTCTCATTTGTATTCCTTTTTAAAATAAATCTCTGGCTGTGTAACAGGACAACCAATTTAGAAATGTTTAATAAAATCCAGATTATATTCTCACCTTCTTGCGCATATCCTGGCTCCAGTGACTTAGCAGTGATATATATCATAACAGTACTACCATGTATCCCTAAAATTTATTTTTGAAAGTGTTTAGAATAAGCTGTTTTTCCATTAATTGACAATTATGATACCTGTAATATTTTAGAATCAACAATTATCCACATGGGGGATGGCAGTGCCACCTTTCTGATGTTTCAAGGTACACACACTTTGTTTCATGCGCAAAATCATTAAAATATAGCATAAAATTACTTTCATGCTATGTGTATAAAGGGTATGTGAAGTATACATGAATTTGACATTTTAGGCTTGGGTCCTATTCCTAACTTCTCTCATGATGTACAATAGAGTCTCGCTTATCCAACCTTTGCGCATCCAACATTCTGTATTATCCAATGCAGTCTGCCTTTTAGTAGTCAATGTTTTTGTAGTCAATGTTTTCAATACATTGCAATGTTTTGGTGTTGAATTCGTAAATGCAGTAATTACTACATAATGTTACCGTGTATTGAACTGCTTTTTTCAGTTGAGTTGCTGTAAAACATGATGTTTTGGTGCTTAATTTGTAAAATCATAACGTAATTTTACGTTTAATAGGCTTTTCCTTAATCCCTCCTTATTATCCAACATTTTCGCTTATCCAACGTTCTGCCGGCCCATTTATGTTCGATAAGTGAGATACTACTGTAAATTCCCCTGACATTGAGTCTAGTCTTGTCTGACTGTGAGGGTTGGTGCTCATCTCCGTAGACACCTCCAAGATCATGTGGCCGGAATGACTGCATGAAGCACCGTTACCTTCCTGCTGGAGCAGTACGTATTGATCTACCCACATTTGCATGTTTTCAAACTGCTACGTTGGCAGAAGCTGGGGCTAACAGTGGGAGCTCACCCCGCTCCCTGGATTCGAGCCGCTGACCTTTCGATCAGCAAGTTTGGCAACTCAGTGGTTTAACTGCTGTCCCACCAGGGGCTCCCAATAATAATAATAATAATAATAATAATAATAATAATAATAATAATAATAATAATAAATATGTTGTCGAAGGCTTTCATGGCAGGAATAACCAGGTTGTTGAGAGTTTTCCGGGCTGTGTTGACATGTTCCAAATGTATTCTCTCCTGACGTTTCACCCACATCTATGGCAGGCATCCTCAGAGGTTGTGAGGTCTGTTGGAAACTACATAAGTGAGGTTTATATATCTGTGGAAGGTCCAGGGTGGGAGAAAGAACTCTTGTCTGTTTGTGGCAAGTGTGAATGTTGCAATTGGCCACCTTGATTAGCATTGAACGGCCTTGTAGATTCAAAGCCTGGCTGCTTCTTGCCTGAGGGAATCCTTTGTTGGGAGGTGTGAGCTGAGGATGCCTTCCATAGATGTGGGTGAAACGTTAGGAGAGAATGCTTCTGAAGCATAGCCATACAGCCTGGTAAACCCACAGCAACCTAATAATCATCATACAGTAGAGTCTTACTTATTCAACATAAACGGGCCAGCAGAACGTTGGATAAGTGAAACTATTGGATAATAGGGAGGGATTAAGGAAAAGCCTATTAAACATCAAATTACCTTATGGTTTTACAAATTAAACAGCAAAACATCATGTTTTACATCAAATCGACAGAAAAAGCAGTCCAATACATGGTAATGTTATGCATTAATTTCTGTATTTACAAATTTAGCACTAAAACATCAATGTATTGAAAACATTGACTACAAAAATATTTGACAACTAAAAGGTAGACTGCGTTGGATAATACAAAATGCTGGATGAGAAATGGTTGGATAAGCAAGACTCTACTGTAATAATAATAATCTAAATTACAGAATGTTTCTGGTCTCAATTATTATAGATAATGGATACTGAGCCTGTATGTGTGTGTATCTCTTTCTGTCTCTATCTCTCTATGAGCATGTGTATTTGTGTGTGTGTGTGTATGCATATCTGTGTGTATATATATAGCAGTTTGAAATATGCAAATGTGAGTAGATAAATAGGTACCACTCCAACGGGAAGGTAACGACACTCCATGCATCATGCCAGCCACATGACCTTGGAGGTGTCTATGGACAATGCCAGCTCTTCAGCTTAGAAATGGAGATGAGCACCAACCCCCAGAGTCGGACCCGACTAGACTTAATTTCAGGGGAAACCTTTACTTATACTGTATATAGAGAGAAAGTGTTCCTGCATTAATTCAATCCATCCTTCAGTTTTAAGTAGCCTAAGTAATTCTTCTTATTCCCCTTTTGGGTGATGCTTTTATAAATGTATGTACATCTTTCCAAATCGATGCCGGATCATGCACCAGGGATGCAGAGGAATGTGCTGACTTCTCAGCATCCCAGGCATTTGGTCTGGAAACTGCTCCCACTGGTTTGAGAGGAGTTTCACATGCAAAGGCATGTGCCTGTGTGTGTGCTGGGAATGGCAGCTCCAAACTGCAAATCCAACAGGAGCATCTCCATGGAGGGTCTGTAAAGACATTTTATTCCCATCAGGTTGATTTTGGCAAGGTGGGACTACGTTTCCCAGCATGCTTTCCTCCCTGACAGCTGGCTCCTGATTGGCTGTGGTTGGTTCTGGTTGCAACTCTGCATGTGGCTGCTGCTGTGCTAAGAGGAAGGCAGGCTTTTGCTGGCAATAGATATGCGTGTATATAGGGGGGAAAAGGTAAGTCAGCTCTGCGACATGCTCCATGGGGAATGGGGGCTGCTTCCCTTCCTTTCCATGATTTTTTTCTCCCCAGATCTTTTGTTCCTGACCTAGTTAGTGAGCGCTTCCTTGAAGCAGCTGCTTCCCAAAGGCATGTTTTGTATTGGAGTGTGTTTAGGGAAATTTAGCCAATCCAAAAACTGGGAGAGCAAGACTTATTATAGTGATGCACTGGGGATGATCCCAAACGGATCAAGAAACATATTCAGAGAGAGGATTACTGCACACTCTGGGAGGGAAAAACACACACACACAACTAGTCATTTCTCTATCCATCCATTTATTTAAACACCAGCTATTTCTGATTATTTCAAAGCAAACTGTTGTGTATCATCATATGTATATTTTCACCATCATCTCTTTATTCAATGTTTCTCTTGTCATTGCAGAGAGAGGAATGCTAGCGTTGGGTTTGTTTATTTGAAATCGCTTTCAAAATGCTGGCTGAAATGCTGCATTTTTGTAAAAAAAAGTTTGCCTCTAATGGTATGTGGGAAGTTTGTCACATCATAAGATGCTTCTGACACATTGAATGATGTTAAAAGCTTTGCAGCTTCCTCACGGAAAGCTGTTTAGGGATTTAGGACCATGAATTAGGTGTTTCTACATTTCTAAATAGGCTCCCTTCAGTCTCTGGTTGAAATCAAATCAAATATAACATTGTGTTTCTTTATCACACTCTATCCCGTCTTTCACAACATTTTCAAGGATGGACAGAAAGAAAGCGTCTTTGGCATAAAGTGTAGCAAACACAGTCCACAAATATAATATCTTTGGACCTTCTTGCCCTGTCCTGTTTGCATTGTGTTTCCCCCCCCCAAAATATAACTTCAATAGACTGTGTTCAGATGGAGAGCATAAAACACAGAAATTGGCCTTGAATTTACCCAATGTCTGTGTGTGTTCAAGTTGCTGGTAAACAAAGTTGTTTAAAAAAAAAAAAAAAGAATACTCAGGCACTTTTTTTGGAATTGCTGGGAGTGGTAATTGAACAGCATTAGGATGGAAAGAATGATGGTATAAAAAAGAAAAAAAATGTTTAATTTTTGAAGTATAAACAACATGCAGAAAAAGTATGAAAGCCCATTTTGTCAGTCAGTGAGCTTTGAAAACAAGATTGAACAACTTACCATTATTATTTTTTTTTAAAAACTGAGGCCTCTTCCACACCAGGATCTGATCCCAGATTATCCTCTTATCCCAGATTATCTAGCAGTGGAGACTCATACAATCCACTTTAAAGCAGATAACCTGGAATCAGATCCTAGCATATATGGCAGTGTAGAAGGGGGCTGAATGAGACTGTTGCATTTACTGAAAATCATACTATCTCAAGGTGCATCTCCACTGAAGAATTAATGCGGTTTGATACCACTTTAACTCCTATGGCTCAATGCTATGGAATCCTGAGAGCTGAAATTTGAGAAGGTGCCATCACTCTGACAGAGATCTTGTAAAACTACAATTCTTGTGATCCCATAGCATTGAGCCATAGCTGTTAAAACAGTGTTAAATGCATTAATTCTAAGTTTTGGTAATTCTTAAATATAGAATGTAATTCTCCTTGGAGATAAACAGATCCCAGGCTTGACACCAAAATCTTGTTTTCTATAGCAGTCACTAATTTTGCATAGCTGTAAAGAAAAGTGCACATGCTCAGAATGACATTCCTTCACTATTGCCACGATTCACAACCCACACCAGTCTGGAACTATGGAAAAAAGTTTCTAGAACAGATACTGTACTTATATTTCTAAGTTGTACTTTGAGGATTGATGTGCCATAAGTTCAAGAGAGTGGCCAATGGCCGTGTCATTTTAAGAGTCCAACCGCAAATGAAAGTCTTCAGTGACTTCTATGCAACTTAAGATGAAAGATTCAAGCTTTCATGAAAATAGGCTATTGTCCATGAAAGCTAATGCCAAATAAAACTTGTGCTTCTTGTGATCTTTTTTCACTCACAGATGTAATTCTTGTGTATACTAGTAATCGTGTAGCCATCAAAGAGAGCAAATTATAAATAAAGAAATCCATATTGACTCGAGTCTAATGCACCAGCGAATCTCATGTGCACCTCAATTTTCAAAACCCTGAAACCAAAAAAGGTTTTTGCTGACAAATATAACATGCAGCAGGAAAAGCTTCCCTCTTTGTAATATGGCCATTATAGTTGCTGCCTTTAAAATCAATTGTGTTAGTGCACCAAAGCTTTCAGCAATGGAAAAGAAACCTTTGGGTGAATCTTTGCTGTGGAATAAATCCAGTTTAACTGCCCTGGATCAATGCTATGGAGTCATGGGGGCTGTACTTTTACAAGGCCTTGAGCCTTTTCTGCCCAAGAGTGTAGATGTCTCACCAAACTACAAATCCCAGGATTACGTAGCATTGAGTTATGACAATTAAATTACAGATATTTGTTTATTGTATCAGAAGTGAAACCAAGTTGTAATGTATTTAAAAACACACAGTCATTGCTATAAGAAGGTCCTCCATTGTGCGTGTGGCAGGGCTCAGACTGCATTGTAATAGGTAGTCCGTGGTTTGCTGTTCTCCACACTCGCATGTCGTGGACTCCACTTTGTAGCCCCATTTCTTAGGATTGGCTCTGCACCTCGTGGTGCCAGAACGCAGTCTGTTCAGTGCCTTCCAAGTCACCCAGTCTTCTGTGTGCGCAGGAAGAAGTTTCTCATCCGGTCTTAGCCACTGATTGAGGTTCTGGGTTCTAACCTGCCACTTCTAGCGTCTAGATCCAGGGAAGTCCTGCTCCCCCTCTATTCTGCCTTGGTCAGACCACACCTGGAATACTGTGTCCAATTTTGGGCACCACAGTTGAAGGGAGATGTTGACAAGCTGGAAAGCGTCCAGAGGAGGGCGACTAAAATGATTAAGGGTCTGGAGAACAAGCCCTATGAGGAGCGGCTTAAAGAGCTGGGCATGTTTAGCCTGCAGAAGAGAAGGCTGAGAGGAGACATGATAGCCATGTACAAATATGTGAAGGGAAGTCATAGGGAAGAGGGAGCAAGCTTGTTTTCTGCTGCCCTGCAGACTAGGACGCGGAACAATGGCTTCAAACTACAGGAAAGGAGATTCCACCTGAACATCAGGAAGAACTTCCTCACTGTGAGAGCTGTTCGACAGTGGAACTCTCTCCCTGGGGCCGTGGTGGAGGCTCCTTCCTTGGAGGCTTTTAAGCAGAGGCTGGATGGCCATCTGTCGGGGGTGCTTTGAATGCGATTTCCTGCTTCTTAGCAGGGGGTTGGACTAGATGGCCCATGTGGTCTCTTCCAACTCTACTATTCTATGATTCTATGATTCTATGATTCTGCACTCTCGCTTGCTGTGGTGTTTCTGCGAGTATCTCTGTAGATCTTAGAAAACTGTTTCTTGATTTAAGATGTCGGTGTGCTGGCTGATATCTGTACAGAGCAGCATGTAACCAAATTACAGACGACATCCCTCAAATATGAGCTCCAGGTGCTCCTGAAGCACCTTTCCCTATTGCTTTGCCTCAGCACTAAGATTGCCATATTTAGCTAATCTAATGCGCACCCTAATTTTGGCAAGATGATTTAGCCAAAAAAGGGGAGCGTTAGATTTGAATAAATACAGTATCATTCAAATTTGTCTTTGTCCCATAACTCACATAGGACAAAGTTGGGGAACTTTTGAAATTTAGTTTCAGAGCAGTTTCTGGGAACCATATTCCAGTGATGGGTAGGGCGAAAGACAAAAAGGAACAGAGAGGACCAAAAAATACCAGGTATTTTAACATAAATATCCTACCTCTTTAACTGAGACTTAGGAAAGTCATTTCAACATTCTTTATTGTTAACTGCAGTCAGGTTATTTTGATTTATGGTGGTCCACTGAAAGAGAGACTTCCAAGTCAATTATCAGCAAGCTTGCTCAGGTCTTGCAGATTCAGGTCCATGGTATTTTTGATTGAATTGCTGTGACTTTTCCAGGCTGTATCGCCATGTTCCAGAAGCATTCTCTCCTGACGTTCCACCCACATCCACCCACATGTGGCAGGCATTCTCAGAGGTTGTGAGGTCTGTTGGAAACTAGGCAAGTAAGGTTTATGTATCTGTGAAATGTCAGGGTGGGAGAAAGTAAGTAAGTAAGTAAATAAATAAAGTCAATAAATAAAGCGAAAATAAAGAGCAACACTCAAAAACAGAGGAATTCCAGACAGGAAACATTCAGGGCCAGCTAACCTCCCAACAAAGAATTTTCCCAGGCAGGAAGCACCCAGGCTTTGAAACTGCAAGGTCATTCAATGCTAATCAAGGTGGCCAGTTGCAACATTCACACTTGCCTCAAACGGAAAAGAATTCTTTCTCCCACCTGTACTTTCCACAAGTATATAAACCTCGCTTGCCTAGTTTCCAAGAGACCTCACAACCTCTAAGGATGCTTGCCATAGATGTGGGCAAAATGTTAGGAGAGAATGCTTCTGAAACATGTCCATAGAGCCCAGAAAAGTCATAGCAACCCAGTGATTCTGGCCATGAAAGCCTTCTATAACACATTCTTGACTGAGTTCATCCATCTGGCATATGATCGTCTTCTTTTCCTATTTCTTCTATCTCACCAAGCATGATTGTCTTTTTTAATGAGTTATGCCTTCACATTATATGTCCAAAGTACAACTGTCACAGATTAGCCATGTTGGCTTCTGGGGAGATTTCAGACTTGATTTGCTTTAGGACCTGTTTATTTGTCTTTTTAGCAGTCCATGGTATTCATAGAACACTTCTCCAGCACCACCTTTCCAATGAGTTGATTTTCTTCCTATCAGCTTTCTTCGCTGCCAGACCTTTATGACTGCAATCCGATAAATGATTGAGCCAAGGTATAAACATTTTCAAACTATTTCAGTGTCTTTATCATCTTTTTTGAAGTTATATATGTAAGCACTTTGAACAATCTGAAGATGTGTTATAATAATGCAGGATTTAAATGACACGATTCTCTCTGATTGCTACACTATTTGACAGGTGCCGTCTTTCTTTTGTCTACATTGTCGATAAAATGAAGATTCTAACATGCATCCCAAATGCTTTAGCAAGTATTTAACTAATTGCAGGAAAGTGCTTTTAGGTTTTACAGTCGGAAGTTTTGCACGCACATTTTGTCCATATTTTTCTTCTCCCGCTTCCTAGTCTATAATTCCCTATATTAGTGACAGTCAGACTTTGAAAGCTGATCCACATGTAGCCTCAAAAAGGAAGAACCAGCAAGTTTGTGAGAAATCCAAAAGTTTGCAGAATGTAAACATGTTGAGTCTCATTTATCTCAAATGCTGGGACCAGGAGCTTTTTGGATTTTTCCGGATTTTGGAATACCCATATTTACAAGTACATAAAACACAGTACAGTACCTGTATTGTATAGGACATGCATGGGAAACCTGGCCCTCCAGGTGTTTTGGACTTCAACTCCCACAATTCCTAACAGCCTAAGGTTCAGGCCCAGTCTACTTGAGGGACTGTATCTCCTCCTATGAATCCACATGAGCCCTGAGATCATCAGGAGGGGCCTTTCTCTCAGTTCCACCACCCTCACGAGTGCAATTGGTGGGAGCAAGAGAGAGGGCCTTTTTGGTGGTGGCCTCGAGGCTCTGGAATGCCTTTCCTAGAGAGGTGCGATCTGCCCCCTCCTTGTTGCCCTTTCATTCACAAATTGAAACCTTTTTGTGGAACCAGGTCTTTTCTGACAACTTATACAGTAGAGTCTCGCTTATCCAACGTAAACGGGCCAGCAGAACGTTGGATAAGCGAATATGTTGGATAATAAGGAGAGATTAAGGAAAAGCCTATCAAACATCAAATTAGGTTATGATTTTACAAATTAAGCACCAAAACATTATGTTATACAACTAATTTGACAGAAAAAGTAGTTCAATACACAGTAATGCTATGTAGTAATTACTGTATTTACGAATTTAGCACCAAAATATCACGATGTATTGAAAACATTGACTGCAAATATGTGTTGGATAATCCAGAATATTGAATAAGTGAGTGTTGGATAAGTGAGACTCTACTGTAATAGGCAACTTGGCAGTTTTGTTACACAGTCCAGTGGAAATGATGCTTTATGATCTTAGTACTACTGTATTTGTTTTATGGATAACCTCAGTGACCAGATTTTTAAATGGCATATGTTGTAATTTATTGATTTGTTATATATGGTTTATGTAGTGTGCAATTTGGGCATTTGGTTTATGGTGTTTTTTGTTTGAATTTATATGTTATGTAATTTCTGTTTTTAAATATTTTACACCACTTTAAATCCCACCCATAATAATACCAGCTGTGAGGAATTGTGGGAGTTGACGTCCAAAACACCTGGAGAGCCAAAGTTTGCCCATGCCTGGTATAAGTTTTCCGAGGAGCCCGTGAATAAATGAGCAAGAGCGCTGCAGCAGTCGCCTGCCCACTTTTTTCCAATCCAGCAGCCTCTTCATAACTTGCAGAGTGAAGGGCAGAATCAATGACATGGTCAGAGAAGGATGTGAAATTGGAGATGATAGGGCAATGATGAGGAGAAATTAAAAGAGCATGAGTTCAGGGAGAAGGGATAGATAGAAGAAAGAAGAGCACATACTGGCTTTGCTTGCCATCATGGATCTTGGCCGAAAAATATCCATGGGAAGTTGGCCAGTACAGAGAACCCCCAGGGCTCCTTGCCTTAGCAGACTCAGGCCAGTTTTTGGGAGGAAGCACAAGGTGGTGACTGTGATGGTTTCTTTCAGTGGTGGTGATGGTAACAAAACAGAGAACTCTTCCTCTTCCTCCTCCTCTTCTCCTCATTCCACTCTCTTCTTTCTTTGGCAATGTTGGCAGTTTGTCTTACGGATGAACAGTGGAAAGCCCTAGCTTGGTCTCTTCCTCCTCTTTGGTGCATTGACCTGGGTTCTCTTTAAACTCTAGTGGAAAAGCTGCTCTAAACATACATCTGTGAACAGTTGGCATTGGTATCTATGCAAGTTTGGTTTCAAGACCCCCTTTGATTACCAGAAGCTATAGGTGTCCAAGCCCTGTAATATACTATGGGTTAGGAAAATTGTGTCACTTGTGTCAAATGTCAATATTAAAGCTTTCTTTTTATTTTTCCTGGAGGTAGGAATGTTTTCAAGCCATGAGATATTTAATTTGTGGATATAGAGCCTATGGATATGAAAGGTCAATTGTATTACTATACAGGCAGTCCCCTCCCCGAATTACAAATGTCTGACTTACATCTGAATCCTAGTTGTAAATGGGGGTGAGACGAAAGGAAGTGAGAGAAATCTACTCTTCTGAAAGGAAATTCACTCCTGGAAGAGTTATCATGGAAAAAAAAGTCTCCACTGAAACTTTCCTACCAATCCTTGTTTCCACAGCAAGCCAAATTTTTCAAAATCCAGTTATCACAGGCACGTGGCTGGCATGACTGCATGGAGCACCGTTACCTTCCTCCCAGAGCAGTATCAATTGATTTGCATGTTTTCATTCATATGTGTGTGTGGGGGGGCGGGGGCGGCTGGAGTTCAATTAAAAAATATACCTGTTCTGACTTAACATTCAGAGCACAAACCTACAGAACATATCTTGTTTGTAACCCAGGGACTGCCTGTAGATACTTATGTATAAATAAATAAATACATAAATAAATAAATAAGAAATTTGGCAAGAAATGAGCCCCCAAAACCTTCATCGGTTTATCAACGGCTCAGTGCTGGAGACAGGTGACAAATATGTGCTTGAGATGAACTGAACAGTGGCAGACATTTTTAATATGGGTTTACTTCATCAGCCTCACAACGTTGGCAGGTAGTTTAGTAAGGCTTCCTGTATACATTTGTTCCTGCATGTGGCATCGAATTGTGCCATGTGTAAGATGCCTTGAGTCTCCTTCGGGGTGACTCAAGGGCAAATAAATAAATAAATAAATAAATTGATGATGATAAATGGAAGCTGTTTCATGTGCCTGCGATCCAGAATCACCCGCAGAACAATAGCATGCCACTCAGGTTTGCAGAACAGAAATACAGGAACTTTACTGATTCCAAGAGATCAAAAACAGTAGTATTTACAATGTTCCCTCTGATCACTTACAGAAGTCCACAATCATAAATAGTCCTTTCTTAGTCCACAAATCTGCTTCAAAGAAGAATACAGTCCTGGTTCTTCTTTCTCTTTCCTCAGCAGCAAACAGGCCTCAAAATAGCAAGGCCTCTCTGAGTACACTTCGCTTCACTAGCAGTACTCAGTCAGCAACTGAAAACCTGTCCAAACTGGTTCCGTAGCAGTAGAACAGAAACAGTATCTTTGCAGGCTCAGCCAATCGGCTTCATGCACTTCATTTTCCTGTTAACATACAAAGCACAGTGCCTTTGCAGACCATGACACTGCACATTGCTGCTGAACACTGTTCAGACTGAAAAAGGTGAGGGAAGGCTGACTTTTTTTTTCTTTCAGGCACTGTTTTTCTTTTAATGGCTGCAGGCATTTAAACAGCAATGACAGCTAGAGTTGCCGTAATGACATCTATCCCCACATGTATATACCTTTGCTTTTCTGTCTCATAAGTTTTGTGTCTCTAAGTTTTAAATTTTGCACCCA
Organism: Anolis carolinensis; assembly: GCF_035594765.1. Lineage (NCBI taxonomy): Eukaryota > Metazoa > Chordata > Lepidosauria > Squamata > Anolidae > Anolis > Anolis carolinensis. The sequence goes on along the minus strand of NC_085844.1, from coordinate 156,915,910 downwards.
AGATTTATCCTCAATATCCTTGAGTTGTAGCAAAATCTATAATTTTGGCCCCAAAACCTGCCCTCAATTTATACTTATCTTATACATGGGCCGCGGTGGTGCAACGGGTTAAACCGCTAAGCTGCAGAACTTGCTGACTGGAAGGTGGTTTGAATCCATGGGATGGGGGTGAGCTTCCGTTGTTTTCCCCAACTTCTGACAACCTAGCAGTTTGAAGACATCCAAATGTGAGTAGATCAATAGGTACTGCTTCAGCGGGAAGGTAACAACGCTCCGTGCAGTCATGCCGGCCACATGACCTTGGAGGTGTCTATGAACAACACTGGTTCTTTGGCTTTGAAATGGAGATGAGTACCAACCCCCAGAGTCGGACTCAAGGGGAAATCTTTACCTTTACTTTTATATATGACTATATATAGTACGTCATATAGCTAAAAATGAGCTTCTCCTTATGAGCACATAGGAAATGTTCACTGAAAGGAAAACAGAAAAAGGATTATCTTAACAAACAGGTTTCCATGGGAACAGACGGAACTTTTAAAAGCTTTGGAGCCATCACTGAGAAATCCCTGCTTTCTAATACACACATCTTCCTGAAAAAGGTTACTTGTTTGTACTTGATATACCCCAACATTTGAATGAGTAACTAGACATTTAAAGAATCAGCATTTGAACAAGAACCAATTAATTAAAATCCCTGTAAATACTAGTATCTTGAGAAGCGGCAGGTGGGTTGCAAACAGCACTTCATAATAATCCGAGGCAAACTTTTATCATTTACCACCATTTGATCTGGTTGGGTATAAATGTTCATGTTACAGAATGTGATCCACATAGATCTCTGTGTCCGTACCCCCAATTCAACCTGGATGTGCATGTCGTTCATGTCATATTATTTGTGTGTAATGTATTAACAGGAGAAAATGCTTGCTGTGAAACCAGATGAGGAATGTGTGTGTAGTGGTGGCTAAATAGCTTGATTCTTGAAAGTGACTAAAATTTAAATCTGTTGGCAGGAAAAGAAATGTGCAGCAAAGCACAATTAATTTGTAGTTCCCTTATATAACCCACCAATATTTTAATTTCCTCTTGTCTTTTAAATCTTGCCATGGCTGAATAAATGGAAGTGCTAGAGGAAGTTTGCATCACTTCCATGGAAATGGTAATTTGTGTGTGTGTGTGTGTGTGTTTAAAAAAAATCTTCGTGTGACGGCGCGAGTGGCGCCATCTATGTGTTGGAACTATAAGTTGCAAGATTTGAATTGTTGTATCATGCCTGATTTTGCCCTTACCCTGTAAATGTAGTTGGATTGGTTATTTATATCTGTCAATCAATGTTGTGTGTACCTGTTATATTGCTCACTCAGCAAAACTGTTTGGCTCCACCTCTTCCTAGAGTAGGACTGTGTTTCCTCCTTTTCATTCCATCAGCAAGTTCTCTATCGGATGGACGTGAAAGAGAGGCTTGGCACTAAAAGCTCTTCAAAAGTTACCTCTCAGCACCAATTCTGAGGTTCTTACCCTTGGGACTCACACTTCATGTTCAGGGCCAACCTGAACAACGTTGAGGAGTCTCAAGCACCTTCACATCAGTCCTTTGGCAACAGAGGAAGACTCTTGTCTTCAGATATAGGTCATTGGACTGAGGCTGAGTTTGCTCCGGCATTCACAGCCAGAGAAAGAGGGATCTGGACAAGCTTCATGGACTTAAACAATCAAAGACTGTAATGTATATTTTCTTTTACCCCCTTTGTGAACAATAAACCCAGTTTTTGAGTTAACTTCAGTGTTTTGGTCCTTGGGAGTTCCAGTTTCCCTAAAGGAGGGCAAGAAGTAATCCCCTGGGGAAAGATGTCACGTCCATGCCTCTTTCACTAAGAGTACAGCCCCAGGCGCGACGGTACACTTCGTATTAGGAAGTCTTGCAACAATCAAATGAAAACCCTATTTAAAAAATCTAGTTTGGGATTTCAGATAAAGCAGTTAAACTTCCCTTGTGACTTGTAAATAGAGTAGGAGATATATTGAGATATAGAAGAATGTTTCCTTCAGACTTCTAAAGAGTTACTATATTTTTAAATGGCTGGTTCTTGAGTTGTTAAGTCCTCAGAAATTTAGGCAATGATTTCTTTTCCACCTATTTTCTACATGTTAAGAGATGCTTAATCAGCTAAATTTCTACCTTAGTCTCATGTTCCAGAAGGGAGATCAACACCTGTAAATAACATCAAATTATCAAATATTATTATCAAATAGTCATTTGTTTAGGGTATAAGTAAGAGCAAGGAAATCTGCAAAGTTTTAGAAAAGATGTATTTGTTTTGGGTCTGAAAAATAATTTGCACAGAGATATGTGGTCAGGATTTCTGTACTTGGAACTGTAGAGTTGTCCAACCATCTGTTTCCTAAAGGAAATCTCGAGTTAGCTCATCCCAACAGTTGGTTGTCCAATGTCTCCTTGAAAAAAAACAATTTGAGAGAGAAACAACATATCCCCAGCTATATATTCTTATTACTAGGTTTTTCCTCCTAATGTGTCCTGTTGCACTTAGACCAAATCTTTGCTGTCTCTTATGTGTGGTCATGCCTGCCCTAACTTTTCTCCTGCAAGATGAACATGTATATGTAGCTTTGTGTTTTCCCATAAGATTTGTTTTTGGTACCATGACCATGCACACTGCCCTTCCCTGAAGCTTTTCCATTTGGTCTACCAACTGTCCCCTTGGACCTTTTGTTAGTCAAAGTTATTGGAGAGGTGAAATGATGGGCAGGGGAAAAGTACTGTGGTGCAGAGTAGTTATGGGATAGGAAACTCACAGACAAGAAGTTTTCAAAAGTCTGTAAAAGGCAATAGTAGAAATCTGACGAAAGAGGTGGTTATGAATGTTGCTGAAAGAAACAAAGGCAAGGGAAGTTGAGATGTAAAAAGTCCATTAGAAGCAGGAGGTCTGCAGAAATTCACACTGTTGAAGATGCAGAAGGTGTGATTTATCAGAATGCAAAAATGATTAAGTGTCTGATTACCTAATGAGAGCAAGAATAAGGATGCATCAATTCTGTAGATTTAATGCACTTTGACACCACTGTTGACTGTCATGGTTCAATGTTATGGAATGTAAGATAGTGTAGAGCCAGGGGTAGAGCCAAAGAAGCCTTCAGAGGTTAGATTGAGGATTTAGATCAGGAGTGCAAGATCCATGTGGCTTCCATTGCGATTGCCAGATGCCCTCACTAGCTAATAGGAATGCTGGGAGTTTTAATTCAGCAACATTTAGAAGGCTACAGGATTCTCATCCTGTGATGATGTTACTCTGGTAATTGGTATAATTCACCTGAGCCACGTTTGCAGTCGGTAGAACCTAGTTGTAGTGTTGATTTTTCTTGGCTGTCTGAACATGTAGTTAAACACTGGGAAGTATACTGTATTACTATGCTGCAAGGTATAAGTTGGTTCCAAGAAACACCAAGGTGACTAGCATTGCAAAGATGGGTAATGTAATCAAGCCACCTAACACCAGAGTAATGTCAAAGTAACCAGTTAGGAAATATTTCAAGCAATAGTTGAAAAGTTTTATCAGTAATTATGTTAATAATCCACCCCACTGCAACCTGGGGTTGTAGTTGCTTAGCAAAGTTATTTCTTAAGGGGAAATAATTTAGACTTTTGGTTTCCCATAAGATCAGGCTGATCAGAAACACGACAATTAACTTGCAGCAAATTTGCTTTCTCTCTCGCTCTCTCTTTGGTAGAAAAACTACTTCCTTAATAAAAGTGGGAATAGAAGCCCATAGATGGAAACAAACTGCCTGGTTGTAGTATTCGCGTGCTGGACCAGGATTCAAATCCTACTCGGTTGTGTAAACCCACTGGGTGAACTTGAGCAAATCACACTACACTCTCTTAGCCTTAGACCCCGTCTCTGAATCATCTTTGCCAGTAAACCCCTTGGGAATGGTTGTTATAAATGGGAGTTGGTTTAGGAGCACATAATAACAAAGATGGAGACTTAAAAGCCCATTTTCTATTTAACAAACTTTGTGCTTAATGTCACACATGTCGTTAAATACATATACAGTAAGTCTCACTTATCCAACACTCGCTTATTCAACGTTCTGGATTATCCAACGCATTTTTGTAGTCGATGTTTTCAATAAATCATATATTTTGGTGCTAATTTCGTAAATACAGTAATTACCATATAGCATTACTTCGTATTGAACTACTTTTTCTGTCAAATTTGTTGTATAACATGATGTTTTGGTGCTTAATTTGTAAAATCATAACCTAATTTGATGTTTAATAGACTTTTCCTTAATCCCTCCTTATTATCCAACATATTTGCTTATCCAACGTTCTGCCGGCCCGTTTATGTTGGATAAGTGAGACTCTACTGTAGCTTGAAATAGCACTCCCTCCCTCTCTTTCATCTCTTCTTTAGCTATAGGTACATCTAGCCAAATGTTTGTATAGTTTGAATGCAATTGTAATAAAAAATCCTATCAGAAAGAGTGGGCATAGATAATTCAGTGTCTTCTAAAAAAAATCAGACGTGACATTGAAGACAGTTGCTGTGGCTCACATGGTTGTGTGGGCTGGAATATTATACTGTAGTAGCTGGGATCTTTGTTTAGTGCTAGCTGGATCTTATTTCACTGTGCACTGTGCATGAATTCCTTTGCTAGCCTGCTTTATGAACAAATAACTTGACAGCTCTATTTCAACTTGATAATCTTGTTTTTCAAAATGAATGTTTTTTAATTGTCTGTCCTCTCTCTCTCTCTCTCTCTCTCTCTCTCTCTCTCTCTCTCTCTCTTTAAAAAAGACTTCACAAAAAAGACTTCTAAAAAATTGGATAGTATAATGGATTTTGACTACTGAATGCTTTCTGAGATTTTCTTCCTAAAATGGTGAGTGTGTGCAAAATATTATCACTATCATTTTTAGTGACATGTTCCTTTTAAGCATAGGAGGCCAACAAAACAATTGTGCACCAGTGTGTTGCTGTTGTGTGTCTTCATGCCTTTTCTTAAGAACAGACAAGCATCTTGAGCCCTGAGGATTACCTGGGAAGGAATCCCACTGGAGCATTGCAGCACACCAAAATACATGGGAGTCATGCTGGACTGTGCTCTGACTTATAAGAAGCACTGCTTGACTATCAAGCAAAAAGTAGGAGCTAGAAATAATACCATACAAAAGCTGGCTGGCACAACCTGGGGATCACAACCAGATACAATGAAGACATCTGCCCTTGCACTTTTCTATTCTGCTGCTCAATACGTCTTCTCAGTGTGGAATACATCTCACCACGTTAAAACATTGGATGTGGCTCTTAATGAGACATGCCACATCATCACAGGATGTCTACACCCCACACCACTGGAGAAATTATACTGCTTAGCCCGTATTGCACCACCTTACATCTGACGGGATGTAGCAGCCTGTAATGAAAAGACCAAGGCTTTGACACCTCCGGCCCATCATCTGTTCGGATATCAACCACCAAGCAGATGCCTTAAATCAGTGATTCTCCATGTGTTTTGGCCTACAACTCCCAGAAATCCCAGCCAGTTTACCAGCTGTTAGGATTTCTGGGAATTGAAAGCCAAAACATCTGGGGAACCATAGGTTGAGAACCACAGCCTTAAATCAAGAAATAGATTTCTAAGATCTACAGAAATACTTGCAGGAACACCTCAGCAAGCGAGAGTCCAAAAGTGGCAGGCTAAAACCCTGGAACCTCTATCCATGCAGATACCAGATGAAGAAACTCCCTCCTGGCACACAGAAGACTGAGCGACTTGGAAGGTGCTGAACAGACTGCACTCTGGCACCTCAAGATGCATAGCTAATCTTAAGAAATGGGTCTACAAAGTGGAGTCCATGACATACAATTGTGGAGAAGAGTAAACCACAGACCACTTACTACAGTGCAGTCTGGGCTCAGCCACATGCACAATGGAGGACCTTCTCATAGGGACACAAGAGGCACTCCAAGTGGCCAGCTTCTAGTCAAAAGAAATCTAGTATAATGTCAAGTTTTTAACTTCATTTGTGTGTTTTTTAAATACATTATAACTGTGTTTATATCGATTCGCTTCTGACACGACAAATAAATAAAATGTCATTTCTGATTTGTGGCAGCTCTAAGGCCACCCTACCATATGAGTTTCTGGGTCTGAGGTTGTGTGACTTGCCCAAGGTCATCCAATGGGTTTCCATGGCAGAGCAGAAAATCAAACCCTGGTCACCAATCAGAGCCAAGTATATGAATTTTCTTACAGCACACTTAGTTCCTACAGAGTATAGGATTGGCACCACAATGCTAGTAAATCTGCATAGGATTGGCACCACAATGTGAAAGTCTCATAGCATAACTTTATTCAAAGTTCATTTTTCCCATTCATATTTTTGTTCTGATTCAGCAGGGATTTTACCATTAAATGTCCTTTAGATTTTACCTTTAATGTCTGTTTAAATATATCTTGCCAGTTTGTGGGGGTCTGGGTGATTAATGATGGATGGATATCAGCATTTGTGTTGTTGCCTGTATATACAGAAAAGTATTTCTCTTCATGAGGTACCCTAGCTGGAGTGGAACAATTGAAATTGGACTCAGTATATTGACTTTCCTGCTTCAGTTCTATCAAAATCATTCTGATACTGGTGAATTTATGTTCTTCCTGTAAAATGGGAGGAACTATGCTTCCACTTCCAAAGAACATAGATACTGATAGACATTTTTGGATCCTTCCATGATTAAGGGAAATGGGAATACTGTTGCTGCATACTTGCCCTAATTGTATTTTTTTTCTTACAGCAACTACTCCATATACTCATATATAATTGTAGAGCTTTTAGTCAAATAATCAGCCCAAAAACATGGATCGACGTATCCATGGATCAATATAAATACTGTATCTTGATTCTTATTTTAAAGAAGGACCCATCCCCTCTGTGTTGATATCAGAAAGCAAGAACATAATCTGCCTTGGGAGAACTTCAAAAAGGCACCAACCCACGCATCCTCGTACTCTTCCCAATGCAGCATTGCTTCGGGGTTTTTTAATGCCAAGGCAGGGAAAAGGTGGCAGCAATCAAGGGCAGTTGACCCCTTGAGACAGCATTTGTGTTTCCTACTCTGCAGAATGACCCTAAACTTATCCTTGAGTCACTTCAAAAGCCATCATTTTGGCCCCAAACCTATCCTCAACTTATATACAGGTCAACTTATACATGAGTACATAGTATAAGCTGGATAGTAGTTTGAAACCCAACTTGTATTCATTTGCATAATGCCACTATCTTACGGCATGTGTTGCCATTTTGTAGCTAGGAAATATAGCCTAGACTAGAGAGTACATCTTATCTTACCATAAGCTGCCCAGTACTAACCAGGGTAAGGCAGTTTCATACTGAAATGTCATAACATAAAGTCCTTTGGACAGACATGCTTCTTATTGATTGACAAGATGGCTATTTAATTTGTCAAAGCCCCAGACAGAAGCCACCCAAATTGCTTTTAGAACTTTGTGATTGGGAAGGTGTGTGGTTAATCCATTATTTTTAAAAGGAAAGCCAAGGCTTGAAAACTTTCATAACACTACATTGCTCTTTTGCTTATAGCTTATGAGTGAATGCAGCTTTCTTCTTTATTGATCTAGTTCCTGACGTAAAAGGCACTTCTAACCTCCCCATGCTGTCCATTGATATGGAAAACAAGGAAAATGGATCTCTGGGCACAGAAAAGTAAGTTGTCCCTTATATGTAATAAATTGCTCTGTTGAGTTGTTGGAGCTCAGTCTAAACTCTCATTGAAACCAAAAAAGCGATGAGCAATTTTCAAGCTTTGCCTGTAAACTCTTTTCAAACTAGTGCTTAGTTCACTTTTCTGTGGAGGCCAAAAGTGGAAGAAGGGAGCCTTTCAGCTTGTTCCCACTTCCAGAAATCATCATTATTTTTTCAGTTTGGAACATTATGATCGAATTCTAAGTTTCTCTGTTTCGAAGTGTTTCATGCCCATTGTCTCAGTAGTCTTTCTGACTAAACCATTTAGGATAGTTGAGTATTATGAATATTACCTTTATTTTGCACTGATACTCTTTGTGATATTGGAAGAATTTTGCTTTGATACACATTGATATACTATTTATTGTGAGTGAGAGTTGCTTGTTCTTGCTTTTACTTAGCTAGTGGTAGATGCAACAAATACTTTCACATTAAGTAGTACACAATGAAACAGGAACAGATACTTTCAAACCAGGAATAGAATGTCATCATTACTGTAATTAGTCAGATTTTGTTGTATTGCCATCTGTGTAGATAGGTTTCGTGGTGTACTTTTGCCAGGAAACAACAGGATGATGTTGCTGGGTTATACATGTCGATTCCTCATTGGGTGTATGCTGACAACACGGGTACAGTTTAGTAAATGGCAAAAACTTACTATTGGCTGTTGGGACATGGATGTGCTGGAGAGGAATGTAAATACTGAGAGCCAAGGTCATGCAGGTGGCTAATAGGAACAGCCATATATAACCCAGGAACAGCATCCCATTCTTACATGCCACAAGTACACAACCAAATCTGTCTGGATAGATGGCCAGGCAGCCATGCTCAAAAAAGTGTCAATAATGACAAAGTTCTGTTCCTGGCTTGAAAGTGTGTGTTCCTGTTTCATTGGGCACTGCTGAGCTATCACATTAGGTCTGCTTGTGTGACAGATACTTCATGAAATGTCTGGAGGGCACAGTTTCTCTGGCCAGGACAAATAATGGAACTTTTGCAGTGATTCGCATATCTGAATCACCGCATATCTGCATCTCGCCAGTTAAAAAAAAAAACTGGCAAAGTTTCTGGTGGAAGTCTCGCGGCAGCCATCTTGGGAGCCCCTAAATCTCAGAACAAAGCAGCAAGTCTGGAGAACAGAAGCAGAAATCCCAAGACCAACAGATCTGTATGTGGACCACTTCTGAAGTCCTGGGATTTTTTGCCCCTGTTTAAAACCCGTGATTTAGTGCTGTCTGGAAGCGCCTTCAGTCATATATAATTAGTAAAACTGGTACCATTGGATAGCTTGATCTTCTGTGAACTTTTCTCCTTACTTTTTAAAGCTTTCTGATTTGAAGGCCATCACTATTACTTGTAGTAGCATATCCTATGTTGACTATGCATCTTGTGATAAAGTCTTTACGGTCTTTTTTCTGTGCAAAGCATGACTTGTATTTTCATTTATTGTCTCACATGCTTTGGATCCAAAGCTGTAAATCAGTAAAGCAATTCAGAAATTATGTCTTGTACTATAGATTAGCTATAATTCTAATCCATAGTCAACTGATGTTTAGGAATCTGGAAGGGAAAATCTGAGTTAGAAAGTGTTAATTGCCTTGTGTGCTTGGAATTGCCTGCCAGTAGGTGGCACTCTAGCAGCAAATGATCAAAGATGGAAGTCCTCAGAACATCAGCTTGCATCATGCAAGCCTTGTAAGTAACTAATCAGATAACTATCTGTTTTTATTTGGGATGGTAAAAAATGTGGGTGCCAAATGCAAAGTTGCTTTTGCACGAAAAGAAGAAGCAACACATTAAAAATATTTATGGTTCTTGAAACATCTAACTTTTTTGTGTAATCAGAGTATAAAAACCCTTTAAAAATCATAATACGATTGCTTCTGGTTTTAATATTAACTATAATTGTTTTACTCACAAAGATGGTGTTTTGCAAGTTCATATTTCTCATTATTTCTATTTGCTCATGTTCTTTTTAAAGTTTTAAAAGTAATTAAGCTGTGACTAACCTTACACAGACTAACAAACAGAAAATTAATTTTAAAACAAAATTAAAGGGACATCATTGTATTTTTTTTAACAAAATGAAATTCCAGGTCCTACTGCTGCATCAAAGATTTGGAACCTATAGATGCATTCCGGGCTTTTGCTGTTGTGTAAGTTTTCTAACTTACACATTTGACAAGCATTAACATGAGCATACGGTAATCTTGTTGTCTTCTGTCTTACATAACAACTACAGGCCCTTTTCACATTGCAAAGTTATAGTGCAATGATCCCATTTTCTGTCATGGCTGCATTTTTCAGAATCCTGGAGGTTTTACTTTGGTATAGCACAAATACCAAATAAATAGCACTTGAAACCATAAATTCTAGGATTCCAGATGATGGAGGCCTAGATTTTAAAGTAAAATTGTGGTGCTCAAATTTTGTAGGGTAGTTTGCTTTTGTTCAGTAATAGGATTCATTCTTTGAGCAGTGAAGATAATGAGTCTGTTCTCTTGCTTTTGAAGTGAAAAGCTGATAAGCCTTTCCCTAGTTTTCATATATTATTCGATTTCTTTGGAAAGGTTTTCATTTTGTTGCCCCCTTTTCCCCAAAACCTGTCTGATATGATTGTTAGCTGACTAGGAAAAAATTGCTTCAGCCGGCACTAGTACCTTTAACAACTATTTTAAACAGTTTTGTCAGCAAAAAGATTTTTTAAAGATCACAACCTCCATTTCCTTCCATATGTCAGATGGCTATTAAAGATGCCAAGTGAAATGCTGGCAACTCTACTATCTCCAAACTAGGGGTGCAATTCTTCACTATTTTCAAACAAAGCAATGAGTAATTCTAGCAAAAGCTGTTTCCCCAACAGAAAATTCTGTTTTCTGTGCAAGGCACATGTGCATTTTGCAAAGAATAAGTCCTCACATGTAGCATTTTCTGTATAGAAAAACTTTCTTAATCAGAAAAAGTTGCTTTGTGTTGTTGGGTTTGTTTATTTTTGCAAATCAAAAACCCGCAAATTTGGTATGGAACAAGTCCAATTCAGCATTTTCGACTGGAAACAGAATCTTTTTCTGTTTCTTCTATGAAACAACCACATGCTTGGATCCCCCCCCCCCACACACACACACATACACACACACACAAAATAAAGCCTGACTGCAAAGATTCTGGTCAAATTCTTTCCTTCAGGGTGTCCTGACACTCCGAAAACATTGTTTTATAAAATTAAAATGTTTTGGAATATTCATTCCATCTCTACTTCAAACATAAATTAGTCATTTGGTGAGATTGTTGTTTTTGTTCAAGTAAGATAGAAAAGGGGAACCTCTAACCCACAAGGTGGCCCAGAGATGGGGAATCCATGGCCCAGAGATGGGGAAGTTCTGATGTCAGAGTAAAGATCATCTTTCATCTCAAAGCTCCATCACTCAGAAGGAAAAGGCAATGGGAGAGTAAGTGATAGTAGTCCTCAGGGCCATGTTGGCTTGGTTTCTTGTTTTCCAGGTGAGGAGTTAGGCTGTTTCAGGACTCCACCATAGTCTTAAGAAGTGCTCCTCAAGACTTCATCTGAGCCTAGTTTCCTTCTCCCTCACCTTCCCTCATCTGAGATGGTGTAGATGTAGAAAGAGCAAATCTGGTTTGGGACTTACCTATGACTCTCTCCTTGGTGCTGGGAGAATCTGTCACCCATTGGGAGAGGCTGTTGCTCACTGTGAGAATAATCCAATTCCCGGGGGGGGGGGGGGGATTTGTCTCCCAAAGCCAGTCCAGTTAATCTCCCTACGTGTTGATAATATTTATATAGCATAAAGCAACCATAATGATGCAGTAGTCTAAATGTTGTATTAGTACCCCAGAAGACCAGAGTTCAAATATCTACTTGGCTGCAGAAACCCTCTAGGTAATCCTGGGAAAGTCACATTTTTCTCAGGCATAGCAGAAGGCAGTGGCAAACTTCATCTGAATAAACCTTGCTAAGAAAACCTTATGATAGGGTCACCATCAGTTAAAGTACACTTTGCGAACATAGCAACAAGAAAGCACAAAATGAAACTCTTTAGAAGAATATGATGACATACCATGCTTATGATAACCTTTGAAATGGTTGCTATTACCTTGATGCCAGTTGCTTTCAGATGCACATATTTTTATGTCTTTTGCCTTCCAGGTAATGTGATTTCAGACTGTGTGGCAATGTATCAGCAGATAATTTATCTATTGACACAGCTGAAAATCTCTTACTCCATGTAATTGTTACCACAAGATGGTGAATTAACATCTTCTAATTCTAGCACATATTTTAATGGGCTCCTGCCACCAAATTATGCAAACTTCTTCCGCCTTCGGAATTAGGAATTAGCATGTGCATACAATCGATGCTGGGTGTTAATATGCAATAAAATCCTATATGTTATAAGTCTGCCATGCTCTCCATTGGGTTTGCTGGAAGGAAAATGCAATCAAACCAAACTGGTTTCGATGTAATACTTTGCCTTGTGGCTTGAATGATAAGGCGTTGGATGCTAATTGAGTGTGGCTGGGAAAAAAACTATGGGCAAGCATTATTAAGTAGTGTAGAAACTGGGTTTGGATGTGTCCCTGTGATTCTTATCTTTATCTACTGATTTACACATTTGTAGTAGTGATTACACACAGGAATTCAGATAATATAGTGTGTGCTTCTAGGTTAGGTGGTCTGAAAGACTAAGATTTTAAAGAATAGGAAAAAAAAACAAGATTACATGCATAAACCAGACACTATTAAAAAAAAACTTCTCGCTCTAATACCAGAAATCACTACATCCATCAAGAAACAGGCCCCAAAGCCAGCTTGAGTCCCCACAGGGAGAAAGGCAGGATATAAATAAAGTAAATCAAATAAATCAAAATAAAATAGAAATGATGCACTGGCACAGAATGAGTAGGTATAGATGCCAACTGTCGAACCTAAAAGAGTGTATAGTGAGATCTCACATTAGATCACCATGAAAGATTCCTAAATCAGGACCCAACTTAAGCCGCTTTGAGTCTCCTTCGCAAGAGATAAATAAGGGTATAAATAAGCAGAATAATAATTACAACAACAACAACAACTTTTTCTTACTTCTATCTCACAATTACAATATGAGCAACCTCCAAACGTTCAACCCAATTATTTTATCAGGTCTGTATTTTTTTAAAATCCTGAACAGTATAGCAACAGACTTGTGTGCACTTTAATATGCTTTTAGTGATGAAGGCGTTGTAAACCAATCAACAAAACACTAATAGAGTCTCAAGGAACTTTTAAGGGATTGCTTTATTTTTTCTAAACTTGTGTATTTTTCAAATGTTTTTATGCTGTTGTATTTTATTTTTATTGTTTTTAAATTTGTATTGTGAATATTTTAATGGCTTTGCAAGTTGCCTTTGCAACTTTGCAAGTTGTCTCACTCTGAAAGCATACAGATGCAATAAATAAACAAATAAACTGCTCAATCCTGTGGTTGTGTTCAAAGTACCTACTGCAATGCAAAGATTGCATTGCATGATTATATTGCTGGCACACATAAGATGTCGTGTTCCTCTCTATCTTGGTCCCTCCCTTTCTCGAAACAGTTCCAACCAAGCAGTTTTTGGCTGTCATTCGTTTATTTGCCTTTTGCACGTACATACATTTGTGCAAATTATTGAAACACAGAAATATTGCAGGGTGTAAGCACCATGCGGATAAGAGAATTGTGGCACATGTGAAAAGTAATTAAGTGTCTGTCTTCAGCAATTCCTTTTTTGATTCTAAATACGTTCTTTCCCTTAAGCAAAACAAAGTGGAATTATGGGAGAGTGGAGAAAGTAGACTCTCCGACTTGTGTAATAAGGGTTGTGGGTATGTGCCGAATTGACATGTGCTTCCAAACGAAATAATCCCTATGATTTGAAAACCATTGTACATTTTCCACCTTTTTCTCATAAGAAAAATGACAGAAGCAGCAATGGGAAAAGACAAGTGGGTTGATAGAGCTGATTTTCTACATCTCCCTTGACTGCAAATACCAAGATTGCATGGGATACAATCATGGCTGTTAAAGTGGAATCATAATGCAATAATTGTTTTGTGTGAAAAAGCCTCTGAATAAATATAAAGAGGATTATACTAAAATATAATTCTGATTTGGAAAGTCATTTTCTAATATGGTTTCAACCTGCCACCCCCATATGTGTACTATTAGAAAACAGGTTGGCACAATAACTTCTTATTCATATGAGCATGGTAAACATTTGGATAATCAGAAAGGAGTCTGAATTCTATGCCGTTCGTTGCTTCTGAGACCATAAAATGAATGAATTCAAGCACACTAAAGACTGTTCAGAATGAAACAGCTGGAAGTGAAATGTTGTGTGCTGGTTCCACGTAATCACAGCTTATCTGAACCCATTTCACATTGCCAGTGAACCCACGTGATCTAATGAGATCAGTGTTGTTTTTATAGCTTAAGGTAAAAGTTTTCCCCTGACATTAAGTCTAGTTGTGTCTGCGAGTTGGTGCTCATCTCCATTTCTAAGCCCAAGAGCCAGCATTGTCCGTAGACACCTCCAAGTGGCTGGCATGATTTCATGGAGCACCGTTACCCTCCAGCCGGAGCGGTACCTATTGATCTACTCACATTTGCATGTTTTTGAACTGCTAGGTTGGTAGAAGCTGAGGCAAGCAGTGGGAGCTCAGCATGCTCCCCGGATTCGAACTGCCAACCTTTTGTTCAGCAGGTTCAGCAGCTCAGCGGTTTAACCCACTGCAACCACCAGGAACTCCTGTTGTCTTTATAGTGTGCTTATATTCAACACAGAGAATGTAGATCACAAAATGGTGACTGATAGCTTGGTCATGTTGGCATCTGTTTGCCCATGTAATCATTCCATGGGATTTTTCTCTTTCTTCTTTAAGAAGTCGCATATGCTTTATGGCCCTTCTTCCAGTTTCCTCCAGCAGTTGCAAACACAGTTGCAGCAAATCAAATTCCGGAGAGCACTGATCTAGTCTTGTTGGTTTTATGCTACATACTGTTCCTACCTCCAAATTACCATGTTGGTGCGGTTAATGCTGAACAGCCCAGACATGTTTAAAATAAATGGAAATGTATTACATTCCTTTCACACTCCATGGGTGTTAACATACATTGCTTTCAGAGATAAGCAATACAGGCATGCATTTCAGAGATAAGCAACAGAGGACTCCAAAGGTTTGTGGAGTAATCTTGTTAGACTGCTCCAAATTACACTAAACATGCCATATCCTCACAGCCGGAACCGCCTGGATTTTGTCATATCTTTTGTTCACCTCCAGGTACATTTCTCTAGAGCAGCCTTCTCCAACTTGGTGGAATTCCGAGGTGTTGAACTACAACTCCTATCATCTGGCTGAAGACCCCTGGCAGCCTGCTTTGGAGCCACGTTGGGGATTTTATTAGTTCTGTTTAATGAGATGTAATTATATTTGGAATGAACCTGGCATTTGTGTTTCTACCGCAAGCTAAAAGAAAACAAACAAATGACATTCTTGCAGCTAACAAAGCATGAAGAAATCTGGGCTAAAAGTTTTTCACTGCCATCCTTATTTTCCATTGACAGAGAAACCGTGATGCTCAAAATCACTCAAACTTGACACCCATTACCTTCTTTCTGCCAAGCTATAATCCATCAGCTTCTGAAGCGATGCATTCCTGGAAATACTATAGCATTCACTTTTTCTCAATGTGTAGATTTCTCTCAGGATTTGACAGAAGGCTGCATAAACAAGAGCCATTGTGTTTGTGTGTTGAAAGAAACAGTGCAGGTCTTTCATCCTCTCCCTGCTTTCCTACTTGCCCTCCACCTGCCATTGTATGCAAAATCAGACAATTGGTTACCAAAACAGGTGAGAAAGACAGACGGTTCACATGATTACAGATTCTGGGGTGTGTGAGTGGAACAGGTGAATATCCCACTTGGTTGACAGGTCTGAAAAATGTTTTCCTCCTTGGTTAGTGGTTAAGAATAAGTAAAGAAGTTCCTGGTTCATTTCTCACCCCAGCTGGAGCATCCACAGGTCTTGTGCTTAGCAAGCCTTTTCCAGTACCCAGTTCTGTCATATCCTGTCTTTGTGATAATTGGGTTTTCCAGGTGCCTCCTCCCATATCCATTCCCACACTTCAAACCTTCATGTGTTCGTTGGCATGTCCAAAATGGAGTCAGGGCATAGAGAAGGTACTTATGTTTGTACTTCCATTCCCTCCCAACCTCAACTCACATGAGGTCTACCTACTGTATCTGCTGGCTGTTTTCAAGCCCATTTGAATTACTGGAAGCAGGTACTAATGAAATAATTATCTGTGATATCCAGTCTTTGTGATAATAGGGTTTTCCAGGTACCTCCTCCCATATACATTCCCACACTTAAGACCTTCATGTGTTCATTGGCATGTCCGAAATGGAGTCAGGGCATAGAGAAGGTACATATGTGTATACTTCCATTCCCTCCCAACCTCAGTGCACATGGATTTACTTAAATGTCTGTCTATTGTACATGCTGGCTCTTTTCAAGCTCATTTGAATTACTGGAAGCAAGTACTAATGAAATAATTATCCTGCCTTCGCAGTAAGACTTAATGTATGTTGCCCCTATGTTACAACTTCAATATACCTTTGTTCCTTGCCTATCACAATAGGCAGGCAGTCATATTTACATCTTAAGAGTTGAATTATTGGGGTAGATTCTGTGAAGCATGTTGAATACTCTAAAGTAGTAAAGAAAAATATAGTGACAGGATGGCTACTGGGTGTGACCACAGAGCAATAACAACAACAAATTTATTACCGGCCTCTCTTTGCGGTTTGAGGCTCTTTATTTTCTAAAGAGCTTGAATGCTAGTTTGTCTTTTTAAATGACAACTTCACACACTCCCAGCTATCATGGACAATAACTTGACCAAGTTCAGAATTCTTTGCTTGCCATACCTCATAAAGTTGTGAGACTAAAATGAAGATAAATGGCTTTTCAGGGGATAGTTTACAGTGGCCCATCAATATCCACTGGAGTTTGGTTATAGGATCAATTGTGGATACTAGAACCTGTGTATATTCAAGTCCTTCATATGAAAAGTCAAAATCAAGTTTTAACGTCTTTTAATATCTTCAAACTGGTTGAATCCATGAATATGGGGGAGGGGGAAGACTACACAGCATATGTGTCAAATGATGAAAATAAAAATTGCTTAAAGAAAGACATTGTATTTTCACTCAGTACAATTCCAGAGGATCCTCCCACATAGATATAGTTTTGGGCACACTGCCTCATGGCAATAAAGCAGTGTGTGAAAGGACACAATGGCTAGAATGGCCTTTCTCAACATGGTTTCTCTCGATGTGTTAGACTACAGTTCCCAACAGATCTCCTATGCTGGCTGGAATGGGGGAAGTTGTAGTCCAGTGTAACTAGAAGCTTCAATTTGTAGAAGACTGTGTTAGAGAAGCAAGAGCTTCCTTATTGATTCTTAAGCTTAGATTGGACAACTCAAATCTCCAACCTCAACGTTAAATATGAGACATGAGGCCAGTCAACTGTTTTGTTTTGGGGGGGGGGGTGGTTTGGGGGGGTGGCCTTTTTCTTCAAAGGATTCTTGTGAAGATTAAACTATGCCAACTCTTGGTTTATTTTGAGGAACGATGGGTAAAAATACGAGAAATAAATGTCGGGGACCCATTTGGACCAAAGTGTGCATGCCCTGTTGTTATGTGAAAATATTTGTTTTACAGTATGACCCCCATATTCATTGGATCAGTATCTGTAGTCACCATTTCTGTTTGGTGCCCTTTTTCATTTCTTGAGAGATCTGTAAAAAAGGTGTACAGCATTCAGTCCACACAGTGTACATATCTTAACAGTTTGCCTGAATTTTCTTTCAAGCTTGGTAGAGAATGGAAGACCTCCAGATCCTGCCGACTGGGCAGTTACAGATGTGGTTAATTATTTCCGAACGGCGGGCTTTGAAGAACAAGCAAATGCTTTTCAAGAACAGGTAAATCTATTTGAATACTTAATTCAAATCACAAAGATTTTTTAAGATTACATTTCCCAGAATCTTCTGCGGCATGTTGATTGGACACTTCTGAGAGCTTTACTCCAAAACATTTCCATCTCTGTTCAAATATATCTTGATATTCTGTTCCTGAAGATAACAACAACATGCTTTTCATTACTAGTGCCATATCTGTAACCAAACCAGCATTTTTACAAGACTACTTTGCTCAGACGTGAGTTTCTGATGCTTATGAAATAAGTTACAATGGGTGGGTGGGTTGGAGAGTGATTATAGGCTTTGTGTAACTGCAAATGATAGTAGCATTTACATAATTGTTGTACAGAGATTAACCACTGTGGCTCTGTAATGAGCAAATTGCTGATCCAGCAGGGTTTATGTATTCATTTATACTCCTTATTGGTTAAGTGTTCTTTTTCAAGTAGGCATGAGATTTTATGGCTGAGAAAACTGAACTGGGAAAGGACAGCAGGATCCCCAATCATGCTGGCCTGGAAATGGGATCACGGAGCCCCTAGAGGGAGCTAGCGCTTGATTCAAAGTTATTGCTCATTTGTGAAGTATGTCTGTGGACTGGAGGCGGGCTCCATAGCTCAAAGCAGAAAAGAAACTCATTGCACTCACATGTACTTATGAAAGCATCCATTTCACACTTCTGAAAATTATCAATCGGGTGAAGCCCTCTTGCTTTGGAGAAACATTAAATATGTTCCATGGAAGAAGAAGAAAACATTCAAAATCAAACAAAGATGTGAAAGATTGACTAAAATGTATTTATTTGAAGGAAAATGTACTCTCATTTTAATCAGTGGGAGCAATAGCTAAATATTAAGTAATTATTTAAAAATATGTTCCAGTTTTCATGCAAGTAGAAGAAAATCTCAAGCTGTTAAAAGCTTTCATGGCTGGAGTCACTGGGTTGCTGTGGGTTTTTCGAGTTGTATGTCCACGTTTCAGTATTCTGCATCTGTGGCAAGCGTCCGCAGACCTTTGAACAAACCTCTGCGGATGCTTGCCACAGATGCAGGCGAAACATCAGGAAACAATGCTGCTGGAACATGGCCATACAGCCGAAAAACTCACTGCAACCCAAATCTCAAGCTGCTTAATAAGAATCAGGCAAGACAAGAATGTCAGTGAGAGATGGGGAGGAAGTGACAGATTCAGAGATTTCTACTAGCAAGGTAGCTGTTAAAGACTCCTCCAATGTGGATTTGGTAATCTTAATAAAGATTGCTCTCTGTCATAGATACCATAGAAGAAGCAAGACAGGCTGATCTGGGCCAGCCACAACTTTTGCTGGCCTTCTCAATCAGTGAAATATCCTTGTTTTTCTTTGTGATTTTCCTGTAGCACTTTAATCTATGCTGTCACAGTAATATTAAGAAAGCCCACATGACATGGCTAGAATCAATTGCATTGATTATCTTGCCTAACTATTGTTCTCACTGGCTAGGTAATACTTGGATTTCAAGAACTTTTTCTTTGGTCTGGAGAATATAGTCTCAGCATCTTGAATCACGGTGTGATGAAATCATTAAAAAAACAGAAGTAATGTATAAAACTATCTTTTATGGACATAGCAATTGAAAGATGAATGAGAAGTCACTAAAATTAATGGAGACTTGTCCTGAGATCACTTCAGCCTTAGTTTGTTCATTAAACATGTGAGAAGACATTTAGAGACTTTTGTCCTGGAAGGATGGTTTGATGACAAGGATGGGTTGATAACAAGACAAATGCACTGTACCAATAATCTTTTTTTCATGTCAGGAATGACTTGAGAAATTCTCTCTTTTGGTGTGAGAGAATTGGCCGCCTGCAAGGGCGTTGCCCAGGGGATGCCCAAATGTTTTTGATGTTTTACCATCCATGCTCTCCCCGGGTTGGATTCGAACTGGCAACCATCATGTCAGCAACCCAACCTTCAAGTCATCAGTCCTGCCGGCACAAGGGTTTAACCCACGGCACCACCAAGGGCTCCTCTGTACCAATAATGTTCAAGTATGATTGTGTGTGTGTGTGTGTGTGTGTGTATGTATGTATAAGGAGGTAGTTTTTAAAAAAACACCTGTGTGACTCCAGAAGTTAAGGGTTTGAGGATGTCCCCAGTCCCCAGAAAAAAGGTCAAAGAGCCATTTCTTATTTACAGTCTTCAAATTTAAGAGTAATTCTATTGTATGTTATACATTTATCAGGTGTAGTTTTAAAAGAAACCTTCCTCATGTCTTAGGTTTGGTTTACATAGCCATTTTGAGAAGTTGTTGCTATTTTGGGAGCCGCCGGTGGTGCAGCGGATTAAACTGCTGAGCTGCTGAACTTGCTGACTGAAAGGTCAGCGATTCGAATCTGGGGAGCGACGTGAAGTTCCGCTGTTAGCCCCAGCTTCTGCCAACCTAGCAGTTTGAAAACATGCAAATGTGAGTAGATCAGTAGGCACCACTCCGATGGAAAGGTAACGGCACTCCATGCATTCATGCCGGCCACATGACCTTGGAGGTGTCTACGGACAATGCCGGCACTTCGGCTTAGAAATGGAGATGAGCATCAACCCCCAGAGTCGGACACGAGTAGACTTAACATCAGGGGAAAACCTTTACCTTTACCTAGCTATTTTGACTTACGGCAGTCCCATGAATTCATTAGAGTTTTCTTCGTCAATGAATACTCTGAGGTGCTTTTGTCAGTTCCTTCCTCTGAAATACAGCTTACAGTACCTAATATTCCCATTCAAGTGCTAAGTAGGGGTTACTGTGCTTAGCTTCCAAGATCAGATAGGATCTGGTGCCTTTAAGGTCTTTAGGCTGTGATGTATCAAAAGCACCCATTTAGTATATACAATATTAAAGTTTTCACTATGTCATAATAATCATGGGTAGAAGAATAGTGGTGGAAGAATATTTTTTTCCTATAGTAACAGATTTGCTGGTGGTGACAACTGTATTGTGGAAGTAGGGGTGGGAAACATGTAGCCCCTCCCCAGACGTTGCTGGACATTCATCACCATTGGCTAGTGCTAGTTCACTTTGCAGTTCAACAACTTTAGGAGGGCTTCATTATTCCCACACATGTGCTAAAGAAAGAGTTCCTATGCAAATGGGAAACAAAGATTTTTTAAATACATTTTAAAAATTTAAAGTCAGACTTGGCCACAGTGGTCCACGCTCTTGTTTCATCCCGCATAGATTACTGCAATGTGCTCTACGTGGGGTTGCCTTTGAAGATGGCCCAGAAGCTTCAACTAGTGCAACGGGTGGCAGCCAGACTTAGAACTGGAGTGGCGTACAGGGAGCATACTACTCCTCTGTTGCGCCAGTTCCACTGGCTGCCAATATGCTACCAAGCCCAATACAAAGTGCTGGTCTTGACCTATAAATACTGTAAATAAATAAATAAATAAATAAAGCCCTAAATGGTTCTGGTCCAACTTACCTGTACTTGTCCGAACGTATCTCCTCCTATGAGCCTACTAGAACTTTAAGATCAATTGGGGAGGCCCTGCTCTTGGTCCCATCTGCCTCACAAGCGTGACTGGTGGGAACAAGAGACGGGGCCTTCTCAGTGGTGGCTCCTCGGCTATGGAACTCCTTCCCCAGTGACTTCCAACAAGCTCCATCCGTTCTGAGTTTTAGAAAAAAGCTAAAGATCTAGCTATGCGCACAAGCGTTTAACGAATATGCTTTTACGGCTTTGATGTGGTCTGGATTAAGGATTATGCACAAGGTTTTTGAATGAATGGATTTATGTACTTTATTTGTTTTAAGTTTTGTATATCGTTTCATGTGTTTTAATGGTTAATGTAAAATTTTTTTAACTGTTTTATGTTTTATTGTATTTTTGTTTTTATTGGCATTGATTTTTTGCCAGATCTATAAGCCGCTTTGAGTCCCTTCGGGTGAGAAAGGCAGGATAGAAATGGAATAAATAAATAAATAAATAAGCATCTGCAGAGACTTGGCGCATTAAAATCATCCCAGTAATACTGTGAATACTATGTGCTTGAGGACTTTTGGGGTGGGGAGTTGCTAGTCTCCAGTTTAAAAAATGATGCACTTTAGCAAAGCAACACAGCTAGATGGGTATATAAGTAAATGTAGAGTTTTATGGTCGTACAGGAGACATTATGACCATTTGAGCCATTTTCAAAAGTCCAAACACTCTTTTATCTTGAACTTTCTATTCCTCTTTGATGTCATCTAGTTCTAAAGGATGGCTGTCATTCTCACATATAACCAATGGGAATGCAGTATGCAAATGACTGAAACTGAGCCGTTACTGGATATAATGATGATGTCACAGTTGACTGTTTGAAACCAACAGCCTTTCATAACCGACCTAACATGGTCAGTACCCAGATACTGTGAGCTAGACCTCAAGAGCTTATTGCATTCAAGACTATTTAAAATTTAACATAACCTTGTTTGAAGAAGATGGTGAATTACTACGAGGTCCTCGGAGTACAAAAAACTGCTTCTTCGGATAAGATTAAAAAGGCATACCGACAGTTGGCCTTAAAGGTGCATCCTGATAAAAATCCAGGAAACAGAGAAGCCGCAGAGAAGAAATTTGTAGAAATCTCTAAGGCATATGAGGTCTTATCTGATGATAAAAAGAGAGATGCGTATGACCGATCCAACAGAGCAGTCATAAAAGAAAGGCATGCAGAAAGACGAGGTGGAACTGGAGGCAGACGTGATGATGGTGGCCGGAGAGACAAAGTCCGTGAAAGAAGGCGGACTGAAACTGAACTTTGCTCCCACCAGCCTCACATGAATGAGCATGAAAATGTGGACTCCTTCTCACTTAACATTTTTGGTGATCTGCTTGACCACATTTCTGGGCAGAGCAGCCGAAGTGGCAGCAGCTTTTCCATCTCTATCAATGGCGTGTCCCCTATTCCGGGAACTGGGTTTACTTCTTTTGGCCCTGAGATTACTGGATGCAGTTCCTGTTCCGTAAAGAGTAGCAGCAATGGGAAGTTCAAGTCTGTCATAACAACTAGCAAGATTGTGAATGGCCGAAAAGTCATCACGAAGAGAATTGTGCTGAATGGCAAAGAGAGCATCGAAATTGAGGAGGAGCCACTCTGCCACTGAGTTTTTCCAGCTGTCTTTGGTAAGGGACACAGATACTAAGCTTGAGGCGGGTACTGTTAAACACCTGTGCTGCATTTAATGTCATCTGAAGGATGGGTGGAAGATATCACTCCACAGTTGGGACTTCAGCCAACTTGATTCAATAGAAACAGTTTCTCCAGTTTCTTGCTACGGTAGGTGAGGGTTGCGTAAAGAGAGATCTTGATTCTATCTATGAAAGTATATTTATGCAACTCTCTTGTGATATTTGGAAATATAGCAATGAGTTTTACTATCACTAGTGGCTTTAAGAGCCTTATTCTCTGGCCTGAAAGCAAACTATGCAATCTGTTAATGGCAAGGCAGTACATGCTCAGTGCATAAAATAGCCTTAAAACTAGTGGAGAAGATATATATGAAACATAAATAAATTTTGTGTTTAAACTTGGGCCCCAATTCCAGGATATCTCATTGTGTGTGTGTGTGTGTGTATGTGTGTGTGTGTGTGTGTATGTGTGTGTGTGTGTGTGTGTGTGTATGTATGTATGTGTGTATGTGTGTGTGTGTGTATATATATATATATATATATATATATAACACTCTTTTCCCTCAGGGGACCCAGAGCGGTCTTACATATGGGCAGAATTAAATGCCATATATAATACAACAAGTAGAAAAACCAAATATAAAACAGAGCCAGTCTGTGTTCGAATTAATATTAATCTATCAGGTCATATCAGCTCATATCTTAGGATAGGCCAAATGCTAGATCCCACAGCCTGGTCTTCAGCTGCTTCCTGAAAGACATGCATGTTGGGGCTTTCCTAATCTCCCTTGGCAAGGAGTTCCACAGCCGCAGAGCCACCACTGAAAAAGCCGATATATAGGTGTATCAACATTTAAAAAATCTAAAACACTTCTGGTCTCAAGCATTTTGGATAAGGGATGCACAATCTACATATGGATAAAATAAATGCCATGCATGCAGCCTATGTCTCTGGCAGTGAGGGCATTCAAGGACATTATTCATTCTGTTAGGCTTTGATCAGTATTCATACTCATGGTCACAGTTTCTGGAGCTTCTGTTTGTATTTGTTTATACTGTATTTGGAAAAAGCCATGCCAACTGAAGCATTTTGTGATACGATTTTTTTTTTTTGCTTAGAGTAGTTATTTATAGGCATACTTCTTCATTTGTTAGTGTCTTTTCTCATTGATATGTTTAGTTGCTTAAAGAATACATTTCATTCATTCTATCTCAAGGATCTGACCACACAGCAGAACAGGTAGAGACAGGCCTCTAATTGGCTTATTAGCGCGATTGAATACTAAGTTGATATATGCAAAATGTCAGTGCCAACTTTATCTCGTATGATTTTTGCACACCTTAGCATGTGCTGTCTTTTATTTTAATTAGCAATATACTCAGGTATGTATCTTTGACTACAATTTGAATGCTAAACTGATAAAGAAGATTAAGGTTTATTTTAATATCAGCTGATGACATAATTTTGTTTGAAAGGATTAGGGATGTCAAAAGAACATAATGTTTATGTTATTGTTTTTATTGGCGGCTGATAAGTACAATCAATCTTAACTATGGAAGTGGTACAAATTGCTTTTTATCACTTATGACATCCAATCCCATAACCTACCTTTCCTAACCAAGCTTTATGACTCACTCACTGAAGCAGCCTTGAACAGATTCACTTGTAAGCAGAACTTGGAAAAATTACTTTCTTTGATTATAATGTCATGCCAAACAGGAGACTCTGGGAGTGATCATTCAAAAGAGTTCATTTTTCCAAGTTCAGGATCTGCAGTAAGAACAGTGCCAAAATAGAAATCAGTTAGAGCAGTACAACTTTGTCATGATTGTAGAGATACAATACCGTGGTTCTCCAAAAATAAGATGCTGTCTTACATTTATTTTTCCTCAAGAAGACACACTATGGTTTATTTTCAGAGTATATCATATTTTTATTAAGTATGGTACAACAATCTGCATTTATGGGATGATCTCTCTGGGCTCAGTAGCAGATTGCTTGCTGAAGCCTTTACCCTATCCTCTGGTGTTTGTGTGGGGTGAGAGAGACCCACAGATTGTTGCTGGTCAGTGCTGGGAAGCAGCAGCTTTCCTGGTGTTTGTGGGAGGTGAGAAAGACCCACAAACTGTTGCTGGTTGTTGCTTGGGGAGGGAGACCCACGGTACTGAGTAAAATGGCAGCCACAGCTTTACTTCTTCCCCCTGAGGACACACAATACCTAAAGTAGAGAATCCTGTTCCTCACTTCACTGAGGAGACTTTTACTTTCACTTTATATGTCTCCCACTATGCCTCAGCTTGTAGCACGCACAGAACGACCGGGACCTGACAGGGGGAGCCAACCTTATATGCTGCATAGTCATGCCTATCACTATGCCTTATTTTCGGGATGTGGCTTATATTGCGCAAATGCTTAGAAATCCTACTACGGCTTATTTTATGGGTATGTCTTATTTTCAGGAAAACAGGGTAATACAAACATTGTCCTGAACAATGTCCTACTGGCCCATTTTCTTATCAAAGTAAGCGTAAGTCAATCTAGCTCTCAATTCTGTGATAGAAAAGAGTTAACTTGTCCTACTTTTAATTCAGTTGGAGATAGAGAGGACACACAGCACTCGTTCCCTTCCAACCCCTCAACCCCCAGACCATGAGAGAGATTTCAAGTAACTGGGGGATGAGAATGATAAGGATGCTGAAAAATGGGAGGTTTTTTTTTTTTAAATATAGCTTGAATTGAAAACTTATAGTTGGAGCTATCTTCTGTGAATATGAACAGAAAACCAACCAGCAATTATTCCCTTCTCAACCTGTGGGTCTAAGGTACATGATGGTCCTTTTAATCTCAGAAGTCCAGGACCTCTGATGACCTCTATTCTAGTTCTTGCTTTTTGCCTTGCTTTCTTACAGTGTTTTAATTACTCATTCATTTCTATCTTAGGAAATCGATGGAAAATCTTTACTGTTGATGACAAGGAACGATGTGTTGACTGGACTTTCATTAAAACTTGGACCTGCACTGAAGATCTATGAATATCACGTCAAGCCTCTACAGACACAGCATCTCAAGAGTAGTTCTCTATAATGGATTATCCTGCTGGGACCATGTTGTGTCTCTATGGTTCAAAATAAATAAGCAACATTGGTTTCCTATTCATGGACCTTTGTCAAAAGACATTATATGTATATACAAAATTTAAACCAAATAGCACTGATAAAAGTATATTTGTGTATATCCTATTGGATAGCTTTAGCAATATGCTGTATGGTGACAATTGAGCTGATGGAGGAGTGGAATTTCACATTGTTCAGGTACATGACCAGCTAAATATTCTTTTTCTAGAGATGACTATATTATAAAGAAAGGTAAGTAGAAAAGGAGAGTAATACTACTTAATATGAAAGTCAAGCAGAAGCACTGTTTTTGTTTATTTTTAAAAATACTATTTTAACTTAAATATGTTAGCCACTTGGCAAATTCTATTGGCCAAGACTCACTGAAACACAATATGCCCTTTCACAATTCTCAACTATTTCTGTGGTGCTTGGGGAGTATTTCACATTAATTTGAAAAGAGGTTTTGTGTTTGGATCAGCATAAAGAGCTACTAATGTGACTTATCTTCTTTTGTAATATGAGCAAGATATCTTGAGTTGGCAAAAAAAAAATAACCCACCAATCCCTTTTGCAGAGCAGGCCTATTTTTGATTTTATTATGATTTGTTCACAGCATGTTGAAATGTTTTAAACTGGCTCAGGCTGAGTAGGTTAACATCTTTTGACAGCAGAAGAAGATACATTCAGGGGTTATGGGAACCCTACAGTTGTTTGCAGAATGTGCTAATGTTCTTTGGATTTTAAAGGGTCTTTGTGGGAGATAGGTTTTTCACTGTTTGCATTGCTTTATGAGAAAGTTTGTTTTGCTCTTGTTCTAATTTATAACTTATTTGCTAACAGTTTTGCTGAATAGGTGCAAAAAAGATTGTAAATCTCTGCATATTTTTTAAGATTGTCTTTTGTGGTGCTGTAACAAATTATTTTGCTATGTGACTTGATTCATGAGCCGAACACATGTTTCTGAAAAGTGAAAGAATGTTCTTTTATGACTGTGAATCTCTGTGGAAGGAAGAATCTAGTTCAATCTGTTTTGACCAGTTCCTCTTCTTTTAATTGAAATTTTGTTCTGTCAACAAAGATGTTGATGTGTTTCAATTCAATTTGGTTTTCAGCTTTTTTATTGGGGAAGTTTTGTCTCTTATTGTTTGCTTTTTATACCAGTATGCCAATATATAACAAGAAGCACCTTAATACAGTTGGCAGTTCAGTTTGGGATTTAGCTTGCTGTTAAGAAAACAGGTTCTCTGTCTAAAAATAGTGGCACCCTTACGTGATCAACTCATGGTCTTATCAACAGAGAATCACCAAATGGATTTTCATTTTATTAGAATCATGGTTCAAAGGGCAATGGATGATCTTAGTACTTACTATGTGTGAGTGATGGTAATGCTCTCTACTCTTTTCTCAAACTGTCCTCCAATTGACAGCAACTGTCCAGAGTCTCAAGCAGCCTTGCCACCTGAAATAACAGGACACCAAAGATTCAATCTGATACTTTGTAGATGAAAACTATGCCCTGGCAGTGATACATAGAATTGACATCCTTAGTCGTGTTTTTGTGGCATGATCTTTCTCCCAATCTGACTCCCAAACTAATGTTAACATCCAGATAGACCAGGCCTGCTCAAGTCTGCAATGGTAAGGGGCCAATATTAAATTAGGCTAAACATCTTTTGTCCACCCATGAGTCGAATGTAGTGCAGGTCTGAACTAGACGCACCAAAGATTCAGCATCCAACCCTCTTCTGCCAGCAAGCAACAGAACAACATCAGAAATAGAAACCCCTATGCACCCTGTCATAACTTTTGGGCACACTGCCCACTTGCTGAAAAGAGGGAACAGGAGACATCATCCTTCAGTGGCCCACTTACCAGCATCACAAAACACTATGTGATGACCCTATTACAAGAGACCTCCAAGAACCATGAATATCAACAGCCCTACTCAGGTCTTGCAGGTTCAGGATTGTGGCTTCCTGTATTGGGTCAGTCCATCTGTAATGTGGTCTTTTCCAGTGGTTGAAGAAGTTTGCATAACTCTATCCTACCAGTACATATCCCTATTTTTAGGAGTTTCCATATAATGAGTAAGGTTGTACTGTTGGCATGTGAATGTTTATTACAGTGTGACATTTACATATTTGGCTAAATTACAGAAACATTTAGACTAAGGTGTTACAATTCAGATATGATCAAATTATTACCTGCCTTTTTTCACCTTAAAGCTAGGGAAGCATATAATGTTATATCATTTTGAAATGAATTTGCACTTGGCTCATGCTAAAATATTGTCAGAATTTTATTTTCTTCTTAAAATCGAATCAAGAACAATACCCATTTCTCCACAATGACTAAATTGTCTTGTTCATGGATGGCAATGTTAACTATGTCTAAATCATCTCTAATACTACAGTTCCAACAAATTTCAAAATAGTAATTCAGGCATTTGAGGAAGAAGATCTCTGGGAGGCTGTCCTTTTTCTTGCCTCTGGCCTGTATACCTCATATCTGTTTGCCGCACTTCATTTCTTATGTTACGTGTGACAAAATCTTAGGTGGCAACTTAAGCATTTTATACATACAACAGCCAGGTTTACTAATGTCCTGTGGTTAATTATAGTTGTTTCCCCTCTTGATTTGGAGGCATGCTCCTAATGCTGGGCTACCAAATTTACTACTGCACCTCAGGAACTATAAGAAACAGATTTACATACTTTTTTCATGAATGCATGTAAATGTATTACTATATTTCTGCAATGAGATTTTGCCAATCTAGGATTGAGTCCTAAAGGTTGCCATAGTAAGTGATAAGGAAAGCTGCTATTTCAACAAGCTTAAATGTTCTTGAATAAAATCACATTTGGTTGTGAAATAGTGGAAGTGAAAAACCAACTGAAACTGATATTCTCCTATAAATTGCAGTTTGGTAATGCACATAAAGGGTGGGGGAAGTTTTATGTATTACAGACTAGCTTCACATTCCATAGATAGTAAAGGTACCACATATACATTGTTCAGGGTTAGAGCACCTGGTGGCGCAGCAGATTAAACCGCTGTGCTGCTGAACTTGCTGACCAAAAGGTTGGTGGTTCGAATCTGGGGAGTGGGGTGACCTCCCACTGTTAGCCCCAGCTTCTGCCAACCTAGCAGTTCAAAAACATGCAAATGTGAGTAGATCAATAGGTACCACTCCAACGGGAAGGTAAAGGCTCTCCATGCAGTCATGCTGGCCACATGACCTTGGAGGTGTCTACGGACAATGCCGGCTCTTGGGCTTAGAAATGGAGATGAGCATCAACCTCCAGAGTCGGACACGACTAGACTTAATGCCTTTTCCTAGAATGCACAAGTGGCACCTGTAACAACTGGAACAGGAATGGGATGTTGCATTTCAGGTCTCCAGCTTTACTATCCTTCTGGATACTCCATCCTGCTGCCACTTTGGTTTTCTGCTGTATTTTTTTTCCTTTTGGCAGCTGAGTAGCTATTGTCTCATGCCCAGCATACTCGGTTGTCATCAGGTTGATTGCAGCAGTGGAGCTTGTTTATTTTATCTATTACATTAGTTATGTCCCGATATATACACAGATCTAAGTGGGCCTGGGTTCTTTCTCAAAAAGAAATGTTTTGGAGGGGGGCGTACATCTGTAAACCCAACTTTGACTTAGACTACAACAAAAATTTTGGAGAAGGATAACATGAATGAGAACTGAATTGTTCCCTGAATTGAAGGAAGGCTGAGATAAAATGCACAAATTCTGGGGTGCATGACCTTTTGGCTGCAGAGAGCAAAGAAGATGTATAAGCACATTTCCCAGTAATCCCCTCACCCTTTAAAGCTGGAAGTTAAAATACTTCATGCCATTCCCTCCCTCTGATATTCCTCTATAGATCACTCTTTCTCACTGATAGGAGCAGTAAAGAAAGGAAAGTGGTTTTGGGACGTTTCTTGTGAGAAGTAAATAAGGTCATAAGCGTTCACTTATGTGCCCCTGCAGTAAGTAAATCAATGTTGTCTTTTATTTTGCGTTTCCTTTCCTGTCCGGGGTGGCTACATATGTCCCTATTTTGCCTCTCTATCGTGAATTTTCTTTCTGAAAGTTGCTGTCTTTTTACTACGGTCGCTTCATCCATAATAGAGGCAATAATAACACTGACCTAGTTTACACTGGTACTGGAAGGATTACGTCTTGGGATTTCATTTGAAGTGTTCTGAACACGTAAAATGATGTGGAAGGCTGTGGGTGTGCATATATGATGGAAGGCCTTATATTTTTGTTAGGATGGTAGATATTTGTCTCTCACCAATCTTCGGAAGAGTGGAGAAAGGAAGAAATGACGCCATTTCAGATGGTATCAAATATTTACATCCTTCAAATGCAGCAACTCACGTCATTGTAAATATCATGGCTCCAGGTTACACTCTGTTCAGTGCATTGACTTCCATTCCAGGAAATTGGTTTAGGCATGTATTTACAGGCATGGGATTGAAGCCTGTGTTAATATGAAAGTCCCCCTTTAATGGATTGTCACGACGTGGTGAGGGGGCTTGGGTGTTCCAACGAACCTGCGGGCACAACCACGGGAGTCACACACTCCTAGGAGTGACCACAGGGGAGGATCCAGACCAAGAACAATCCGAAGACCCAAAGACCTCAACGGCGGAGCAGGCGGAGGATAACATGGTACATGTTACAACGGCTGTGAAGGCGGAAGAAGGCTGCAACAGACTGAGAAGCCACTCTCGTTGTGTTAATCACACCACTGCTGGGACCTCAATCTGTGAAGACTGTGTTGATCGGCCGTGCACCGATCTCCACACATTAAAAAAAATCATGCACAGGCATCTTCCAAGAAATGGAGGACCATCATCCTTGAACTACGAGGGATCGCCTAAGTTAAGTAATATGAAAGCGTGTCAATACCAATAGGTTCATCTTATCTTTCAAGGCTAGAGATATATGCATGTAATATGTGTGATAGAAACATATTATCACAACTCCATCCCTTGGTGTAGACCATTGGTTCTCAACCTGGGGTCCCCAGATGTTTTGGCCTTCAACTCCCAGAAATCCTAACAGCTGGTAAACTGGGAGCTGTAGGCCAAACACCTGGGGATCCACAGGTTGAGAACCACTGGTGCAGACAGCAAGACCCCATGTTCTTATAGAAAAAGTCACATTAAAAGGTATAACGTTGTTTTAGCTGAAACAAAATAATTCAGTGGGAACTCATCCTGTATGGCTTTGATATGGTGTGCAAAGGGATGCTGGTAACCCTTTAGTGACAGAGAATGAAGTTGGTAGCATAAGCTTTCATAGGCGAAGTCTCCTTCCTCAATTGCATGAAGTGATGTGTGAATAAAGGATTTTTTAAAAAAAAAAAAACTATGTGATTTAATATCACTGATGGAAATGCTAATGCTGTTATCTGATTATCTGATACTGTTTGTATTCAGCATTCCTCTAGCTTTATAGCTGCAACTGCTCTTGGGCATAATATCCAACATAGTCCTACATCGGTGGTTCTCAACCTGTGGGTTTGTTAGGGATTCCTCTTCTTCAGAAGAGGAAGGGGAGCGGGAAAGTGTCCATGAATCTGAGGGTGAGTTGGGATCTGAGGAGGAGTAAGACATCCTGGCTTTGTTTTGCATTATTCCACTGAGTGTGCTGTACTTTATGTTTTGCTGAAGTAAAGCTGTTTTTATTTACTTACCACGGGGAAAGGGGGAAAGTGGGAGGAAAGGAGACCGAAGCTATTTTGAGCACATTTGAAATCATAGAATTACAGTCTGCCCTCCACATCCGTGCCTTTTGTTTTCATGGATTTAATTATTCACTGATTATTTGCTGATGCCTCTGGGGCTGCCTTATGCCATCTTTCACAGAGATTTATAAGTCTTGCTTGGCCTTGCCAAATTCTGCAAACCCCATGAGGCTGAGAACACAAGGTAAGGCTTATACTTTCCTATTCATATTAGTGCTGGGCTGCACTTGTGTGGAATGGCTGCTTAGAAAGCAAGCTGAGAGAAGAAAGGACCCAAGAACAGCTTGTCTGGAAGGAGGGGGTTGGTTGAGGAAAACTAAAAAACCTTTCCTGTCTTCAGGCATGGAAAAGCCTGTCTGTCTGACTGTGGGGAGGACCAAGGTGGAAGACGGGGCTGCCGGAAAGGATGTACAGTGTTCCCTCACTTATCATGGGGTTCTGTTACAGGAGAAGTCCACGAAATAGGGACACTATTTTAATATTAATATTTATACATTACTAGCTGTGCCCGGCCACGCGTTGCTGTGGCGAAGTCTGGTGGTATGGGAAATAAAGTATTGAGGAATTGGAGGTAGTTAAGGTAAAGCGTAAAGCTTTCCCCTGACATTAAGTCCAGTCGTGTCTGACTCTGGGGGTTGGTGCTCATCTCCATTTCTAAGCTGAAGAGCCGGCGTTGTCCGTAGACTCCTCCAAGGTCATGTGGATGACTGCATGGAGCGGCGTTACCTTCCCGCCGGAGCAGTACCTATTGATGCACTCACATTTACATGATTTCGAACTTCTGGGTTGGTAGAAGCTGGAGCTAACAGTGGGGGCTCTCTCCGCTCCCCCAATTCAAACCTGCGGCCTTTCGGTCCAGAAGTTCAGCAGCTCAGCGCTTTAACACGCTGCGCCATCAGGGGATATTATTTCCTAAAGGTTGTGAATATACAATATTTCTGATTGGTTTTTTTTGTTTGTTGGAGGCAAGTATGAATGCTGCAATTAGGAAAAATGATTAGGATGTAATAGCCTTGCAGCTTTAAAGCCTGGCTGTTTCCTCCCTGAGTGAATTTTTTGTTGGGAGGTGTTAGCTGGCCCTGATTGTTTCCTGTCTGGAATTCCCTTGTTTTCAGAGTGGTGTTGTTTGCGATATTTTATGTGCTTCTACTGTCTGTGGCCCTGAGAAAACCGAGGATTTGCCAGACTTTGATGATGGGAATACTTTGTTGGGAGGTGTTAGCTGGCCCTGATTGTTTCCTGTGTGCAATTCCCCTATTTATTTACTGTCCTGGTTTTAGAGATTATATTGTTCTGCATTATTCTATCCAAGTAATTATTTCATATTAAAGAAGAATCTCACTTATCCAACATTCGCTTATACAATGTTCTGGATTATCCAACGCAGTCTGCCTTTTCATAATCAATGTTTTTGTAGTCAGTGTTTTAAATTCCTTGTGATATTTTAGTGGTAAATTTGTAAATACAGTACAGTAGAGTCTCACTTATCCAACATAAACGGGCCGGCAGAATGTTGGATAAGCGAATATGTTGGATAATAAGAAGGGATTAAGGATAAGCCTATTAAACATCAAATTAAGTTATGATTTCACAAATTAAGGACCAAAACATCATGTTAGACAACAAATTTGGAAGAAAAAGTAGTTCAATACACAGTAATTCTATGTAGAAATTACTGGATTTATGAATTTAGCACCAAAATATCACGATATATTGAAAGCATTGACTACAAAAATGCGTTGGATAATTCAGAACGTTGGATAAGTGAGACTCTACTGTAAATACTACATAGCATTACTGCGCATGGAACTACTTTTTCTGTCAAATTTGTTGTATAATATGATGTTTTGGTGCTTAATTTGTATAACGATTACCTAATTTGATGTTTAATTGGCTTTTCCTGAATCCTTCTTATTATCCAACATATTCACTTATCCTGCCGGCCTGTTTACGTTGGATAAGTGAGACTCTACTGTATATTTCTAATCTTATATTATCTGCTCAGAACTGGATTATCTGAGGCCCCTTCTTCACAGCTGTATAAAATGCACACTGAAGTGGATTATATGGTAGTGCGGAGTCAATATAATCCAGTGCAAAGCAGATAATATAAGATTATAAATGGGTTATATAGCTGTGTGGAAGGGCCTTGAGTCTACACTGCCATATAATCCAGTGCAAATTAGATAATCTGTGGAAGAAGACTCATTGAGGCCTAAATCTGCCTGTCCCCTAACTGAAACCTGGCTGTCCCTTGGTTGCTAGGCAACCAAGTGGGCAGAGATTAGCCCTCTAAACTGGCAGCAATTGGATAAAAAAAATTGCTCTCCCTCTAATTAGGACTTTATTTTTCTTTTCTTTTTGTTGTATCAACCTTGAGGCGTGGATGATGGGTTGTGTTGTCAAATTTTGAGGTTGGGGGGCCTGTACTTTTGTTGTTTTGTGAATTGCCGTGATGCCATCACTCTTTTATATATATAGATTTTAATTGTTATGTTGCCTTTTTCCCCCTTGCAAGCCCTGGAGAGCTAGTGAACGCTTCCCTACCAGCGCCAGCTGGACCCTTGCTCCATGTTGCCCTTGCGTTATGTTGCCCTGGCTGCCTCTGCTCCTGCAGCCAGGGAAGAAGGAATGCTGCTCCTGGCGGATGAGGGAGCCATTCAGGGGGATTGTGCAAGGATTTGGGCTGAAGACTGCTGATGTCCCAGACCTAGCCCTTGAATGCTCAATGCTCCTAGCTATAATAAAGTGCCTAGTTATGGGTTTTTTATGTTTATAACTAGTTCAGGATATACACTTAAATTCTGTCTATTGTTTTAATCTCTTCGAGAGGAAGAATCAAATATACCAGTCCATAATTGTGTACATAAGATATATTTATATTTTGATCTCATGAAGATATTTAATTCAATAACAGATCCAAATTGTTTTGTCTTTGCTCTTTATTCACCCCAAAAGATACATAGAAACCTCACCACACAAGTCATACTAAAGAAACAGGAAATCTACAATCCTTCTAATGTAACAAGTACCTTTCTGGTTGGAATACAGGATGAAATAAACAGGTGAGATTATTTGGGTCCTTTCACATTGCATAATTATGGCACTATGATTTCACTGCAAATGCCATGGTTGCTTACTGTAGTATCCTTAGGATTTGCAATTTGGCAAGACATAGAGCTCTCTGACTGAGAATGCTAAACATCCCTCCTAAAATTGCAAATCTCAGGATTCTGTAGGATGTTGCCAGGTTAGTTGAAATGGAATCATAGCACTTTAATTGTAAGTGTGTAGCTCTTGCTCAACTTCTGATAGTACCTCCAAAATCAATACCACTTGGTCTAGCTTTTGATGGTATAAATCACAAGAACGAAAAGTAAATTGTTGGAGAGGATGGTATGATTTATTTTGTGCTTGTGTATGTGGTTCAGTGAACTGGACCCCAAACAATAGCTTACTTGAAATAAAAAGCTTAAATGGAATTATTGCTGTCTGGAGGAAACTGAATCCTTTTCCCAACCAGTTATGTTACTGAGATTAAAATGTGTATTGAGAAGCTACTAGAAATTCTTTTGGCAAGCAGATTGAACAAGCTGGATTAGTCATATAAACAGTCCTTGGAAAGAACAAGGCCAAGACAGGGACACTCAAAGATGGGTAAAATAGTACACTATCTAGCAGCCACATAGCAAATCTCTCTTAGCATCCTCAGACTAGAGGTTAGTTGCCATATGTGTGAGTGTGTACATGCATACATATATACATACGTACTTATTCATTCACACACACATAATCAAAGTGGTATCAACAGATTTTCTGTTTATGGATAAACCACTGAAACTTGATCAGGAATTGGGATTGAAAACTAGGTTATTATTGAATCCTATAATTGCATTTGTTTGGCAAATGATTTAAGATCCCACAACCGGAAATGATTGCCTTTGGAGGTTACCCTTTGAAACGTTATATTAGTAAATGATAAGGACAAACGTACATTGGATTATGCCCATCCAAACTGAAACCAGAGCTTAAAAGGTTATTATTGGAAAGTAACACCCAGCTAAGATGGTGGAAGTTATGATCCCCAAAAATTAACTTTTGTGACTGAGGTATATTTTTACTTTGTACCATAAAGGCAATTTTTAGTTATTATCTCTGTTTTAAATGTTTGACATTGCCCATGCTGATACACACTCCTTTTTTAGTCTACTTGCTCAGCATCAGACATTTTAAAGTAAAGGAACACTTTTTAAAGTCTGAGGCTTATTAAAGACAATCTACTTAAATCTATGAAGGTAACTACAGCATGATGATTATATAAGCAGATAAAGTTGTTTGTCTACCCACACATGCCCTAGGGATCGGTATATCAGAGGTGCAAAATTCAGGAGTAGCGTAATCACATTACATAAATGTCTATTAGTCAACACGGACATGGTTGTTGTTGTTACAACCCATTTTCGCCATATTTACAGAATTGCTTCCTTTGTCTCACTTGACAGTTGTAGGGTGATTGAATATATAGGCAGAATAGAAAGGTAGTGGGGGGAATTCAGCTAATGGAGCTCACTGTAATGTATTTTGGGCGCATCCAGTTTGATTAGAATGAGCAGAAAATCCCACATTTTATTCCCATTCTTCCAATTTTATTTTGAGAACCATACAAATTTTGTTTATCCCAGAATATTTTTTGCCAACTCATGATAAAATCAGATTTTTTTTATTCCAGCTCCCCAGCTCAGTTTATTTTGTTGTTGTTTTGTGTCTTCAAGTCATTTCTGACTTATGGCAACTCTGTTGTGGATTTTTCTTGGTAATTTGGTCAGAAAGAGTCACTAAAATTGGAAAGAACAGGAACAAAATCTGGAACTTTTCATTCTGTCTGGATGCACTCTTTATTGGAAAACCAGAAATAAATCAGGCTTGAAAGTTTTCATAGAACTTCTTAATATTTTAGTAGGATTCACTTACAAGGGGGAAAAAACCCAGAAGGCTTCAGATGTGAAAACCCCCCATGTAGCAACATATTCATATTTGAAGCCTGCTAAACTATTTAGGTGGATCCAGATATAGCCTTGATGTAAAAAGATCACTGGAATCAATAGAACTGAAAGAAGTCACATTTAACCAACTTAAATCCCACTACTTTCAATGATTTGATTCTACATATATCCAGCTTCAAATGTGTACTAGTGAGCTGCGTTGAACAGTTCTTACTTGTATTTTGAAAAGAAACAAAAGAAAATGAACTATGATGTTAGCATAGGGTTTCTTTTAGGCTACTTTTGAAAACATCACTCATATCCACACGTTGAGCATTATGGGGACAAAGCGTGGAGTAAATAATACATGCTGATATGAGATAATTGTAATAATGTCGTTGACTGCTTAATTTGACTTCAGGGCAGGCTTCCATCCAGCAGAGCAGTGGGTTTTGCTCTCTACGACAGTGTCACACTCTTCTTCTGGGCCCTTCTTCCTACGCAGCGTTGATGCACAAGCCCCAAAGGGTGTATCCTGAGGTGTAAAGATCTGTACAGGAAAGAACACATGTAAGTGATTGATCGTGCATCAGAGTGCGCCCGGTTAAAAGCAAACCTACCTAGGCTTCTGTGCACACAGCTACACTGTCCCCTTATTAATCAGGAGGCAGTTGGTTGCCACTTCCACTCTCTCCTAAGTATGATCTCT
Source organism: Anolis carolinensis (assembly GCF_035594765.1). Classification (NCBI taxonomy): domain Eukaryota; kingdom Metazoa; phylum Chordata; class Lepidosauria; order Squamata; family Anolidae; genus Anolis; species Anolis carolinensis. The sequence goes on along the minus strand of NC_085844.1, from coordinate 156,878,377 downwards.
GGTGCAACAGGAAATAGCAAAATGCCTGTTGTTTTTCGTCAATTCGACTGTCACCTAATGGCGACATCAATAATCCAAACTTTTTTTCTTTTCCAGAACCGTGAGGTCTGGTATGTTGTTTTCCAAAACTTTATCAGTCTGGATTCAAAAGTCCCACAGTATTTTTGCATATTCATTTTCCACTACCTTTGCAGGTTTGTGATCCCACCACTTCTTTACTACTGGCAGGTGGTACTTGTGACATAATGTTATGGTTGAGCCTTCTGGCTCCGGTACTAGGAGACGGGGTCGTAAGACTCCTCGAGAGTCAGACTCTTTTGAGGAGCGCGAAAGGAAACGGCTCCGGGACTTATTTGCAGAACCAACAGATGAAGACTCATTTGAGGGTTTTACCGAGGGAATGGAGGAAGAGATGGTTAGCTCAGAGGAGGATGACATGGAGTGGACTCGTGTGAGGGAGGATTTGGGTGTCACCGGCAATGATAGCATGGGAGGCGATTGGCGGGTTGCAGGATCAGACCCATGGACGGGCTGGAGGGATGGAGCGGGATCCACAGCTGGGGATGCTGTGGGGCGTAGTCAAAGGTGTTTTAGCTCTGATGAGAATGATGATGATGAGGCACCTGGAATTAGGATAGCAGCTGACAGCGATGAGGAGTTATGAACTGGGATAAAATGGGGTTTAGGATCAATGGCTAATTGCGTTGGGCAAGGTAATCTGGACGAACGCTTGGGCTCTTGCTGGGGAACTTCCTGAAGACGGGTGTGATTCGTTGCTAGATACGTAAGTTACCAAGGACACTGGGCATAGACGGCGGGAGGAACTGTGTGGGGTTTTTCTGTGCAACTTGTGTTTAATCTTGATAGCTTGGACCTCCGTCGTCTTTTTGACGGACATTAATTACCTACTCTGGATTGACGCTGGACTGACTGACTGACTACGACCTCAGACTATCCCTTCTGTGGCTATCGGTGGAACTTGTGGAACTTTAGACGTCTGCACTTGGCTTTCGACCTTGGACCGGATTGGGACCCTGCTGACCGCCGTTACCCTGATTGATGTGCCTGGACCCGGATTTCGCTCGTTGCACGGAGGAGTAAACAGCCTGAGTTACTCGTCTGTAGCTTTTGAGTAGCAGAGAGGAATCTGCTGCCAGTTTTTTGTGTTCATTTTGACCTCTGTTTACCAACTTTTGTTTGTTAAAATTGCCAGGCTGAAGTAAGCACTTTTGATTTAATCCGGATTAAACTCCTGTTTAATCCGGTTTATCCTTCGAACCGTTTTAATTCAAACGGAGCTGTTTCTGTTACTTTTCACACTGAAGACAAGTGTTTGCCTAGTCCTTTGCTTCCTACGAGCATTTTTTAGTTCTGTAACTTCAATAAACTGTGTTGTACTCTATTTGGTGGCGTTCTGTCTTTGACACATAATTTCCAATAAATCATTTGGGCCACATAGTTGTGTCTCTGTTTGTAATCCATCTGTGCAATTTTCTTACAGCATTTGAGGATATGATCAATGGTTTCATCAGCTTTCTTGCACAGCCTGCATTTTGGGTTATCAGCTGATTTTTCTGTTTTGACCTTAATTGCATTTGCTCCTGGGCTGCAAGAATCGGGCCTTCTGTCTCCTTCTTCAGGGTTCTCTTAATGAGCCATAACCAGGTCTTCTCCTTATCAACTTTTCCTTCAATTTTGTCAAGGAACTGCCCATGCAATGCTTTGTTGTGCCAGCTGTCAGTTCTGGTTTGTAGTGCAGTTTTCTTGTACTGATTTGTCTGCTCTGCTTTGAGAAGTTTCCGATTATTGACTTCAATCAAAGCAGGTTCTTCACTTTCCTTTACATATTCTGCCAGTTCTTCTTCTTTGACTGTTTGTTTTACTTGTAAAAGTCCTCTGCCACCAGACCAAGGCAGATATAGCCGGTCAACATCACTACAAGGATGCAGTGACTAACGAATGGTCACTAGTTTTCTTGTTTTTCTGTCCAAATTATCCAGTTCTGCCTACATCCAGTTTATGATGCCAGAAGTATAGCTTATGACAGCAGTATATTATTATTATTATTATTATTATTATTATTATTATTATTATTATTATTATTATTATATTATTATTATTATTATTATTATTATTATTATTATCATGAGATATCTTGGAGATATCTTGGACACAAGTATAAACACAACATTTATTTATATTTCATATAAATATTTCACCTTATACACATAGCCTGAAAGAAATTTTATACACAATATTTAAAAAAATGGGCTTTGGCTTCTTTTGGATTTTGACATTCTAGATAAGAGATGCTCAACCTGTATGTTGAAATATAGTTCCATATCACAATGCATTCTTCTTATTGGGTAAAAGAAAGATATACGGTATTTCCTCACCTCCTTGTCATTGCACAACCCCAGTTTTTCTAGAGGTGTCAGTGAATAATGGATGTTGGAACAGATCACTTCCACTTCTTCCACCTGAAAGTACAAAAAGCATGGCACATTATGAGTTCATAAGCATCTCGATAACATTTAGACTTCCTTCCTGGTTCATATATGTGAGATAGCTGAAAACAGGAAATTGTTTCCCCAACTATTTGGAAAGTAGTGTTCCAAGAGCAGAGCTTTTCTCAGAGTTACACACCAGTAATTCCAATTGCTAAATCTACTGAATCAACAGGAAATTGGTAAGTAGTACAGCATACTAATTTCCATTTACTGTGTTTAGTCAAGTTTCCAATAGAAGCCAAAATATATACTTCCAGAAAATAAAATTCCAGAAAATTAAAACTATATGAGATGTCACATTTTGAGATGTATTCAGTAAAATGTATTGGCTGGATTCCTGTAGCACAGGTGCTAGGAAACTCAGTTACTGAATTGTGAAGAGGATAATGGGATACCAGTAAGAGTTTCTAATATACATTGGAGGCATCTGATGTGACTTATGGGCCTAATGTACATTAGGGTATTATAGCGCATCAGTCCCGATTCATTTTAGTTCCATTGCCATCTCCACTATGTTGTTAATGGCAGCTCTTTAATAGATATCGTGTAGCTCCACAATCCTATTTCCCATAGATGCATGCTTACAAGTACACAATGTCCCAACAGGATTTTGGGCATTGCTTCTACTTTGTAATGTTATATTTTTTCCCTCCCTTTTCTCTTTTAGTCAAGGAGATGGATTATAGTTTTGTACTGAAAAATAAGTCAGTAGCATAGTAGTTTGAGTGTTGAACTAGAACTCTAACCACCTCATCAAGTGGGGCGATTTTGGCATCCTAGGATGTTTCCACACTGTCTAGAAGACTGATGGGCTTGCTGCACATCAGATGATGCAAGGAAGCTTCCTGTGGAAGCTCCTCTCCCAACTGAGGTAAAAGCATCACCAGATGCTTCCTCGGCAATACTGCATGCTTCCCATGTTGTGCAGGCTCCAATGAAGCCAGCATGGGGCCTCCTCTCAATGGCGATGCTTTCCCCATGTGATGGAAAGAGGGAGCTGTGCATGGGATGACAGATTCACCCCCCTGCTCCCTCTTTCCTCCCCAGAAGCCCAGCAGAAGCGAGATACTTCATCAGGGCTTTATGATGTGGTTGTGAGAAATCAGGGCTCAAATCCTCATTTGGCCATGTAAACCTACTGTCTGTAACAGGATTGCACTTAGGGAGGAAACCACCCAAGCAGAGGATCCTGAGTAGAGCCTGGAAGAGTACAATGGGATGGAAAGGGTTAATAGAGAACAAGATAGAAGCTCAGAGGGAGTGCAGAAGAGAGGACGGAGGTGTAGAGCAGACAGGGAAGAAGGTGGGAGAATGGAGAAAGAAGTCTGGAAGGACAGACAAGAGGAATTGTTGAAAGATACATTGGTGAAGGAGGAGTCGACTAAGATTTATTCAATCTTGTAACCTTTGGACTTATTGTGGTGACAGATAAATAACAGTTGTAATGTGAATAGCAACTGGCCTAAAACAGAAGGCTTTGGATAAGCAGTTAGTCATGCTTGAACTGAATGCTAGCCCTATTTAGTGGCTTACAGTTTTATGATTTCATTGTGCTGAATAGCAGCCAAATAAAGACTCTGTTGTGTGTCCTTGTGGGTTTTGTGCCTCATGAGCATGCAGACTGGTGGTTTTAAGGCTTTCCTTACTATGGAGGAGGACAATCAGTGTCTTTAAGCAAATCGCATCCAGTCTCAGTGGAAGGCAATGAGACTCTGAATAAATCTCACCAAGAAGAAACCATGGTACGTGTGCCTTAAGTTCAACATAAGGTAGAAAGAAATGGCACACACTCACACAGTAGAAATGCATTCCACACTGAAAACCCCACGTTGACTTCCTGCCATTTTCAATTATTCTAAATCAGAACTAACAAGGGCAGAAAAGGTTCCCTCTAAATAGATGGGGAGCAAATACCAGTCAGGGTAAATAGCACCAGTCTAAGGGTTTGACAGTAGGCAATGTTATCTCCGTACACATAGTAATTCACCAAAAATATAAAGATACTGACCTGTGGGATTTTTTCCAGGATGTATTCCTGAACACAGTTGACAGTCTTCTGGTAAGAAGGTGAGTAATGACCTGTTTCAGGTGGTCCAGCAAAGGCATCAAGGGCACTTTCATGTGCAGTTCTCCTTCAAATAAAGAGTAATAATTAGATTTCATCTGTACAATAGCTGGCATTTTGCCATGAAACTTTGCTTCTCTCCTCATTTTTCTATAAAAGAACGCATCCGTACAATACTTTGGGAACTTGAAGTGCAACTAATCAGGTATGTGATATTTCATAAGCTACCATAGGAAGGGAAGGCTTTTCACAGGGTCACATTAAGCCTGCTGCAGAAGACGAAATCAGTGGATAGGTTGAGGTTGATCAACCCTTTGGAAATGATCAGAGCCACTTCCAAGAGTAAGATGTAAGCATAAAATATAAGGTACACATAATTACTAGTTCCAGGAAAGTTCAGCCATTAAAACCATTTTTAAGGCTGACTTTGAGCCAAATGCTGATTCAATTGGACTACTCTAGTTGGGATTAGAAATTGGATTTATTGGTCTTCTCAACTAACATGACCATTGTCAGGAATTATGGAAAATGAGGGCCAAAACATTTCAGAACCAAAGGGAGGGAGATATTGGCTGCAGCTACACCAAGCAAAATACTTGGAAGTAGTCTGCTTTGTGGCAGGCAAGGGTGTAGCACAAGGAGTCCTCACATGTTCGTGTGAAAGTACCCTGAAGCCCTTTTGCAAATCACACAGTGGCCAGGCTGACAGTGCATCAGCACTGTTGTCCTGCAAGGGGCTGCCGTCACCACCACTGACACTGTTTCACCTGCCAGAAGCAGATCCCCAGCATGGACTTGCTGACAATGTACTTTCCGGTGAGGTCAAACAAGGTGCCCAGCCATGTGATCAAGAGAAGTGATGTTGTTATCAAGCTTTGCCATGGAGTTGCTTTTGGTTGGTGAAATAGCAGTGGATCTCTTTGAAGTGTGGATTGCCTCAGATCTAACTCAATCCTGCTGTCCACAAGTCAAAAACACTGTGGCTCACTCCAGAATTTTCCAGAACCTTCGGAGTAATTTGTGGTTCTTCTTGTGACAGATTAATGCCTGGAAGCAGTGCTTCTGTTGTGGAACCGAACAAGGTCCAGACTGTTCACAATGGATTCAAGGTGACTATGATTTATTTGGCCAGTGTAAACATGGGGATTGTGATTTCTAAACAAGCATTCTGGTAAAGCTTCCCCTAGAAAAAGATCTCAGATAAAACCTATTTCTTATTCTCTCATTCATTGTGTTTTCACTTTTCTGGTTATCAGGCATCTCCTTCACTATGGATACATTTCATAGACAAACAAACAAAAAAAGGTCCCATGCAGAAGGTTTTTACCGTACCATATACAGTCATAGTCAAGGCCTTCTGGGCATACACCATAGCACCACTTTATCAACATTTCCACTGAGAGAATTCTATCTCTTCTTTCTGGAAGTGTGGTGTACTTATCCTTGTAGAAGTTTTGAAATCCAGATTGGGTTGTTTTCATAATTTTCAGATCTTTGATGCCAGAGAAAACAATTGGTGCACCTGCAATTTGAGAAAGAGAGAGAGAGAGAGAGATCATATAATTGTCAGTTCTTTTTCTTCCCCAAATGGATAACTTAGCTTTGGCAATTGCAAGATGTCATGTCTTGCCATCAGCTGTTTTGGATGGAGATATTAAAAAGTGGAACGTTCCAAAAGGGTTTGTCCTTGTGATTTGGTCCCTGTTAAAACACTTCACCATTCTTTGTTTTTTGCCACAAATATGATAATATACAGATGAAATACTGTAATTCCATTTTTCACAGTGTTCCTAATGGCGAGGGTGTTAAAAAATTCCATATCTTCTGAACAACTCTGATGCATTACTTTGTGAGACTGTTGCAAATTTTATCCTTGAGATCAGTAACTTTAAGTATGTTTTCTTTTTACTCGTGACTTTCTCTTATTGTATACTAGCTTGGGGATCCAGTGATGTCCAGGTTATTAGAAGAAAACATTGTTTGTTTTGGAATGTTAGGTAATATCACTGAAGCTTGGTCCAGATCCATCGTTGGCTGGGTTCAGTGCTGTCTGGTTAAAGGTGAACTACAACTCCCAGATTCCCAGGGCTATCATCTTCAAACCCTGCCAGTATTCGCAGTTGGCCATGTTGGGTCTATGTGCCAGGTTTAGTCCAGATCTGTCATCAGCTGGGTTCAGAGCTCTCTGGATAAGGGTGAACTACAACTCCCAGATCTGAGGTCAATGATCCCCAAACCAGGCCTGTTTGCACAGTTAGCCATGTTGGGTCTGTGTGCCAAGTTTGGTCCAGATCTGATGTCAGCTGGGTTCAATGCTTTCTGGATGCAGGTGAACTATAACTCCCAAAATCAAGGTCCATTCCCACTAACCCCTGTGTGTTCAGTTGGTCATGGGGCTTATCTGTGCCAAGTTTGGTCCCAGTCCATTGTTGGTGGGGGTCACAGTATCAGTGAAGGTACTGCAAGTCTCATTATCTGTGGCAAGTTTGGTCCAGATCCATCATTGGTTGGGTTAACAGTGCTCTCTGGATGTTTATCAGGTACAACTCTTGTAAATCATGGTGAATTCTCTCCAAACCTCTTGTTCAGTTGCTGATAATTCCTCTTTTAACTACCCTGTTTCCCCGAAAATAAGACATCCCCGAAAAATAAGACCTAGTAGAAGTTTTGCTCAATCTATATATATAAAAGAGTGATGGCATCAGGGCAGTGGACAAAACAACAAAACTACAGGCCCCCCAACCTCGAAATTTGACAACACAACCCATCATCCACGCCTCTAGGTTGATACAACAAAAAGAAAAGAAAAATAAAGTCCTAATTAGAGAGAGAGGAATAATTGCTTTTATCCAATTGCTGCCAGTTTAGAGGGCTAATCTCTGCCCACTTGGTTGCCTAGCAACCAAGGGACAGCCAGGTTTCAGTTAGGGGACAGGCCGATTTAGGCCTCACTTAGACTTCTTCCACAGATTATCTAATTTGCACTGGATTATATGGCAGTGTAGACTCAAGGCCCTTCCACACAGCTATATAACCCATTTATAATCTTATATTATCTGCTTTGCACTGGATTATCTTGACTCCACACTGCCATATAATCCACTTCAGTGTGCATTTTATACAGCTGTGAAGAAGGGGCCTCAGATAATCCAGTTCTAAGCAGATAATATAAGATGATCAATATACAGTAGACTCTCACTTATCCAGCGTAAACAGGCCGGCAGGATAAGTAAATATATTGGATAATAAGGAGGGATTCAGGAAAAGCTGATTAAACATCAAATTAGGTAATCATTATACAAATTAAGCATCAAAACATCATATTATACAACAAATTTGACAGAAAAGGTAGTTCCATGCGCAGTAATGCTATGTAGTAATTACAGTAGAGTCTCACTTATCCAACACGCGCTTATCCAACGCATTTTTGTAGTCAATGTTTTCAATATATCATGATATATTGCTAAATTCATAAATACAGTAATTACTACATAGCATTACTGTGTACTGAACTACTTTTTCTGCCAAATTTGTTGTCTAACATGATGTTTTGGTGTTTCATTTGTAAAATCATAACCTAATTTGATATTTAATAGGCTTTTCCTTAATGCCTCCTTATTATCCAACATATTCGGTTATCCAACATTTTGCCAGCCCACTTATGTTGGATAAGTGAGACTCTACTGTACTGTATTTACAAATTTACCAGTAAAATATCACAATGAATTTGAAACACTGACTACAAAAACATTGATTATGAAAAGGCAGACTGTGTTGGATAATCCAGAACATTGTATAATCGAATGTTGGATAAGTGAGATTCTACTTTGATATGAAATAATTTCTAGGATAGAATAATGCAGAACAATATAATCTCTAAAACCAGGACAGTAATAAAGAAATAAAGAAATAAAGAAAGTAAATAAAGCAAGGAAATTGGAAATTCCACAAAGGAAACAATCAGGGCCAGCTAACACCTCCCAAGAAAGGATTCTTCCAGAAAGGAAGCTGAGAAGGCAGTGAAGCACTATGTATTACCAAAGTCATTATTATTACTATCATTACTATCCTTACTATTATTATTATTATTATTATTATTATTATTATTATTATTGTGTTGCGGTCAACCGTGAAAATGAATACAATCTGGCTCCAAGTATTCAAAAACACTAAAATCAGAATATATAAAAATTAATGTGGTATAATAAAACAGAACAATACAATCTCTAAAATCAGAACACTAAATAAAGAACAAGTCTCTGAAAATAGGGGAATTCCACACAGAAAACAATCAGGGCCAGCTAACACCTCCCAACAAAGGATTCCCATCATCAAAGTCTGGCCAATCCTCTGTTTTCTCAGGGCCACAGACAGTAGAAGCATATAAAATATCGCAAACAACACCACTCTGAAAACAAGGTAATTCCAGACAGGAAACAATCAGGGCCAGCTAACACCTCCCAACAAAAAAATCACTCAGGGAGGAAACAGCTAGGCTTTAAATCTGCAAGGCCATTACATCCTAATCATTTTTCCTAATTGCAGCATTCATACTTGCCTCCAACAGACAAAAAAAAAATCAGAAATATTGTATATTCACAACCTTTAGGAAATAATGTCCCCTGATGGCACAGCATGTTAAAGCGCTGAGCTGCTGAACTTCTGGACCAAAAGGCCGCAGGTTTGAATTGGGGGAACTGACAGAGCCCCCACTGTTAGCCCCAGCTTCTGCCAACCCAGAAGTTCAAAAACATGTAAATGTGAGTGCATCAATAGGTACTGCTCCGTTGGGAAGGTAACGCTGCTCCATGTAGTCATCCCACATGACCTTGGAGGAGTCTACAGACAACGACGGCTCTTCGGCTTAGAAATGGAGATGAGCACCAACCCCCAGAATCAGACATGACTGGACTTAACGTCAGGGGAAAACGTTTACCCTTTACCTTAACTACCACCAATTCCTCAATACTTTATTTCCCATACCACCATTCTTCGCCACAGCAACGCGTGGCCGGGCACAGCTAGTTGCTAAATATAAGGCCTCCCCTGAAAGTAAGACCTAGCAAAGTTTTTGTTTGGAAGCATGCCCGCCAAACAGAACAACAGAGCATGCAGGGTTGGTAAATGTACATACCAGCTGTACATGAAATTCTTGATAGGATTCAGAGTTTGGTTTGTGATGACAACTACTGTACAGTATATAATAAATGTTCATTTTTTGTTCAACAATAAATGTAAATTCTTCTTCATGGAAAAATAAGACATCCCCTGAAAATAAGACCTAGCACATCTTTGGGAGCAAAAATTAATATAAGACACTGTCTTATTTTCGGGGAAACACGGTATGTGCCATAGGAAAGGGTAGGAAAGGGTTAAGGGTTAAGGTAGAGGCAATGGGTGGGTTCATGCAAATTAAGGCACCTTGGGATGTCCATTCTGGAGGAAAAACAGAACATCTAGGATGAAATTGTCCCTGCATGAAAGCCTTCACTTGGGTTCAGGTCAGAATGGTGTTTGTAGAGGACACTGGCAGGGTTTGGGCTACATGTTCATGCCGCTCATTATAACCTGCATGATGGTGGAGGAAGGGCCATTGGTGTCTCCTGCTCAGCAGGAACTATAGCTGTTTGTGGAGGCAGGAGGCTGTCTGTGTAAGTGGACACTTCCTCCACATACACACATATACATTTTTCACTTTTATTATGTGTATAGGAGATACTTGTTATTGTATTGTTGTATAAAGATTGTGTGTGTGTGTGTGTGTGTGAAAATAGTACTGAAATGAATGAAAATACTTGTCTTACCATCCACAGACTGTTCTACTTCGCAAAATCGAACCCCTTCAGAGCTATACAGAAAAGCATGTACATGTGGGGTACCATCCTAGAGAGTAAGAATGAGATTCAACATATGAAAGTAAAACTCCTTGTCCGTGGAGCGGAAATATTAAAACAATAGACAAACTAACAGAGAAATCAAACAAATATATTACGTTTCTTAAGGAGTCCAGTATCTGATACAACTAAGGCGATGTAGTTCATGAAAGTTTATGCCAAATAAAAGTAATTAACTTTTAAGGTGCTACAAGAATGTCTGATATTTGATAACAAATGTACAAGGAGAATATCCTGAAGATAAACATTAAGGATGATCCAGAACTCCACAACATCCTGCCATGCCCCCTTATAAATGCATCCCCCTCCAGCTCCCCACTTCCCATCTTCTTGTTGGCTTTCTGCTTGAGTGTAGAAGCTGCAGATAATTCAGACAAATAAGATTATGACTCAAATGTTAAGATCCATTTTACCTTTTCTAGGCGCTGCCATGGCACCTCTTGGATGAAGGCATTGCAATACACAACGTGGCAAAATGAGGTGAGGAAGTGATCACAGATGTCAAGGCCAAACTGTTCTATCGTGTTGATCTAGTAAGACAAACATTATATTAGGGATTATCTGCTTCTTTCTTGTAAAATCACTATGAAATGGTACAGTATCTCATTCTTTACAAATGCACACATATATTGATGTGCTGAAAATTTAAATCCACCTAATAAAGGTTCTGTGGGTTGTTTAGAAAAATCCAGAAGAATACAATACAATCTAATTAAACACCTGCTAAAATGCTATATAATAAAAATAGCTAGACAGGAAGATATACAATATAAGAAGCTAAAAAGCTGCCTTGAGTCCCCTTCGGGGAAGAGAGGGGTGGGATAGAAATATCGCAAAAAAATAAATACATATTTTTTTTTAAAAAAAACATTTAATCATCTAAAATAATGCTTCTGTTTTGTTTTGAAGGTGCATTGGCTTGGGACCCTTGATCAATGCACACATTGTTTCCAAATACTGGACAGATTCCCGTTGGGCCATTGCGACTTCATAAATGGACTTATGTCTGCAAAAATTAGAATTTTTCAATTGTGCAGTGTCTGTATCCAGTAGAAGGCTGCTATTTATGTTACTACATATATAACAAAGCCAACAAGACTGCCCAAAGTACATTGGGGAAGTTGATAGTTGCCATTTCCCCATATTATTTTATAAAACCATCTGAGGGTCAAATTGAAATCTTTCCTTTTTATCTATTTCATATGCTTTTACCTATATGCATTTTGATGTGCCACAGTTCCTCTTATTTTCTGTCTAAGGACTGACTTTTTCAACTGATAGGGAAGAAGACAATGCATCACACTGAAACAATATCTAGCTATTGGAAGATGCATAAGAATTTCAAACGTACCCCACGAATTTTGGCTAGAGCTTCAATTGAATTCTTTATGGTGTCAGTGGGGATAACTTTGGTGTTATCAGAATGCAGGTATTCATTCATAGTGTCCAGTTTTATATGTACAGAGATTTCCAGTTCTTTGATGCAATGCATCTTGCCTTCTCTTCTAATATACAGGAGTCGCACTCCATTTTTTCCATATTCAGAATTCACGTATTCCACATCCAGGCACTGTAATGAAAAAGAAGCATGCTCATTTTACTTGAAATAAGTCAGAGTTATCATAGTGAGAAAACTGAATGAAAATGTACAAATCCTTGAATCCATATCCACCTGTGAGTCTAATCTTCTTGTCATATTACCAAGGATATTCAAAACAGTGTCCTGTTAATGACACATTCAAGCTAATTCCAATTCACACTTGAATATATTTGTTGGAGAGTTCTTGTGGAGCTTGGTGTACTCTCCTTTTGGGGAGAGGGGGCAAGTTATTATTATTATTATTATTATTATTATTATTATTATTAAATATCTGGAGGACTAAAGTTTACCCATGCCTGCTCTTTACTGCACTTTCCAGAACTTTCCCATCACAATCTGCTATTGAGCTAGATACATGATTAAGACATTACTTCCAGCTTACTGAAGTTGGCTTTATATGTTTTGGCTGAGGGGGCAGAAATTGCCTTAAAGCCATCTTGTGCAGCTTCCAAAACCCAACACTTGAGAACATTTTGCACTATAACCAGATATTTCCAAGGTCGTACCCAAAGGGCTTGGCAAATATACCCTTTTGTGAGATGGATCTAAATCAAGCATGGGCAAACTTTGGCCCTCCAGATGTTTTGGACTTCAACTCCCACAATTCCTAACAGCCAGTATTTGAGAACACAGAAATACTGGACCACTCTAAAAGCCACCATGTCAGACTACACAGAGAAGCCATTAAAATCCACAAGAAGCACATGGACAATTTCAACAGAAAAGAGGAAACCATGAAAATAAACAAAATCTGGCTACAAGTATTTTTAAAAAAGCTAAAATCAGGACAGTAAATAAAGAACAACACCCAGAAAATGGGAATTCCAGACAGGAAACAATCAGGGCCAGCTAACACCTCCCAACAAAGGATTCCCCCAGGCAGGAAGCAGCCAAGCTTTGAAGCTGCAAGGCTATTCAATGCTAATCAAGGTGACCAATTGCAACATTCACCCTTGCCTCCCACAGACAAGAGTTCTTTCTCCCACCCTGGACCTTCCACAGATATATAAACCCCACTTGCCTAGTTTCCCACAGACGTCAAAACCTCTGAGGATGTCTGCCACAGATGTGGGTGAAACATCAGGAGAGAATGCTTCTGGAACATGGCTATAGAGCCCGGAAAACTCATAGCAACCCAGTCAATAGGCTGTTGCTGAACAACCTATGACCTTTTAGCATTAAAGGAAAAAATGCCCAGGATTTTATCACTTAGTACACAAACTGTTGGCATGTTTGGAGAAGAAGAATAGAATGCTTCTATACCAGGCAAGGGCAACCTCTCAGAGAGAGAGAGAGAGAGAGAGAGAGAGAGAGAGAGAGAGAGAGAGAGAGAGGGGAGAGAGAGAAGGGAAGAGAGAGCCATGCCCGCAGCTGCCAAAGCCAATGGTCCCTGCGGGGGGGGGGGGGGGTCAACGACGCCCCAGGGGACCGTGCGCTCCAAGTGGGGGCCTCACTGGCCTCCATGTTGGACCGGGGCTAAGTATGAAAGAGACATAAGTGACTGGAATCACATCTTCTTGCTTAAGAACTCATGGTCCACACTGTTAAGAATACATTAAAAACCTTGTTCTTGCCAAGACAACTTGAAGCTGCATACAGATGAAAATAACATAAACATTGCTAAATGCATTGTTCTCAACGATGTGGAGCAGCTGTCAATGTAGTGGAAATAAGTTTTCTATCGTCAGTTTCTGTGGTCTACTATATGCATAAATCTCATTTCTTAAATTTATTACTTTTTGGTTCAAAGGTAATAATTATATAAGTGCTGACCTAAAAACAACAGCATTAATATGCATGTTAGTTACACAAAAGCAAATTCCCCTTAATTCAGTTTTGTACAGTTGGCATTGCTCCCTTATCCCTAAATTACCTTATTTACTTGATTCTACTGCTCACCTTTTTTTGACTAATTACCTTCCCAAAATTAGATTGCACATTAGATTCACATAATATGGTAAATACTTTGGGGGGTTTCGGTGTTTTGATAATTGAGGTGTGCATTAGATTCAATTGCGCATTAGACTCGAGTAATGAGTCGGAGACGACTAAACAACTGAGCAGCAGCAGCAATGTTCTTTTAATATCAGTTGTTGAAGAGATAAAAGAGAACATCCTCAAATTGGATAAGTTTTTTTTGTTTTTGTTTTTTGTTTTTGTTTTTTGTTTTTTGCAATAGCTCTTTTAAAAATTTTCCATGATTCATATCTTTGGATGCCACTGGCAAAGGGAATTATGCAAATATTTTAATAAGAGTTCTGTTTTGGTTTTCCAGTAAATAGTAAATTCCTCAGTTTTCTCCTACAAAGCTTCCTCTTCTGAAGACCTGAATCAATTTATTCTATGGGAGTCCTATTTTAAAAACACTCCCACTTTGTTAAATCAGATCAGTGTTATTTGAAAAGGAGATGTAGCCTACTTAGGACATCTTAATATCAAAATCTGCTATATCCAGTGAGTCTCCTTTGATCTTTGAAAACATTGCATGCGTCAAGAATATAAGGAACAACTAGAGCTCACTTCTCTTCCACCATAAGAAGTCTATCTTGAGGTTGAAAACAAATTTCTGTCTTGAGTCTGTGACTCTGTAGGTTCAAAACATCCCAAAGTGTTTCTATTTATATATTGGTTGGATAGACACTAAACCTTTAAATCTTGTTCCATCTTTCATTCAAGAAAGGTAGTTGTGGGACAGCTCACACATGTAAATACATCATGTTTCTCAGCACTTAATTATTTTTTAAAAGCTAGCTGAAGGCTCTAGCTGACTTGTTCAAAAAGCACTGGGTTGAATTATAAATTAGTCCAGGATCTTTGAAGTGTGTTACATTAATTCCCTTAATGACTTCTGCACCAGTCCTTCATGGACCCTCAACATCTTATAACTTTCATAATACTTTTTAAAATGAAAGAACTGAAATTTGATCATGTTGCAAGTTAAGTTGAAATCCTTTGATTTCAATGCAACGTAAGAATAAATGGAGAAGGGCCATCTCAAAGCATATGAATACATTTCAAAATCACCCCTATTTATTTCCTTGTGACATTTGATAATGCTGTGTAACTCGATTTTTGTTCCTAGGTTATGTTATTTTCTAATCAGTTCCATAATAAAAATATGGGGAAAATGTCTTAAACTGCCTAAACTTTGTTTTTTTGGGACATCCTGCAGCACATTTTGTTATAGTTTTTCAATGAATATCTCATAGAGTCTTAATTCAATATATTTTGTGGCAGCCACAAAAGTTAAGTTTTGGAAGTACAACAACTACTTTCAAAGTAAGTACCACACAATTAAACAGGAAACAACACTTTCAAACAAGGAACACGTTTTTTTCAAATTTTGTTACATAGTGTAATAGTTTTATATTAAGCAGAGTTTTCCAAAAAGATAATTCAGGTAATGCACGATGGGGATGTGAATGGGAGGAGTCATGGGGATCTGCCAAAGGGGGTGATAATCTTTCATTATGAAAGTTTTTAGCCCATTGTTCTCAATAAGCTAGATGCCATGTCTCCTGAAGAGAGACATCTCCATCACTCTTTGACAAACCAGAATAATGTACTCTTGATGTCTGTGAACCATTTGGGTGATATAGAGGCAGATTTGGGAACTAAATTTGGGACTCACATTCATATTTATGGTCAATCATATTTGTTAGGAGACAGTACTCCAACTGAATGCCTTCCAAGGCACTTCTGGGAAATGATTATTTAGATCCATCCCAATCTGGTTTCAGGCCCGGCCAAGGGACTGAGATGGCATTGGTCGCCTTGGTGGATGATCTACGTCAGTGGTTCCCAACCCATGGACCATGGCCCAGCAGTGGGCTGTGAGAAAGAAAATCCGGTCAACAAACTTCCTTACTTATTTATTATAATTTTATTTATTTTAATTTCTGCTCCTTTCTGCAGAGCTGATGTGGTCTATCTAATGCCATTTTCTGAATCAGCACCCCAAATAACCAAACCGAAACAAAAGTTGACCAAAAACTGATTCGTAACCCTTTTGATACTAATGTTGAAGAGTGGTCCCTGGTCAAAGTGGTCCCTGTTAAAAAGTGCAACCTGGTCAAAAATCACTGATCTATGTAGAGAACTGAACAGGTGTGTCCCTTCTAGTTCTCTTAGACCTCTCAGTGGCTTTTGATACCATCGACCATGGTATCCTTCTGGACCGCCTCACAGTAATGGGACTTGGAGACAGTGTGTCACAGTGGTTCTGGTCCTTTCTAGAGAGTCTGGTCCAGAAGGTGGTGCAGGGAGGCTCCTGCTCGTGTCTTTTGGGGTCTTGTAGGGTTCAATTTTGTCCCCCATATTGTTTTTTTAACCATTTGTTCACCACTTTGAGCCCTATCCATGGGAGAAAAGCAGGATAACAATGCATAATAATAATAATAATAATAATAATAATAACAACAACAACAACAATGGCTGTGGCCCTCTCCAGGTTGTGCGGTGTATTGAGATAAGCAATTATGGCAGAACCCAAAGGGAATCTTTTTCCTTGCTCTTTTCAATGTTCCTCTTGACTAAGACGACACTGTCATCATTTCCCAGCACTCCAGCTTGGAGCACCTTGGAAACCCTTTGATCAGGGCACTTCCTAGTTTGAGAGGTAAGTTTTTGAGGAGTTGCATTCGCAGGAGAGGCTATTATAGCAAAGCTCTTATATCATAATTGCATCTGATCAAGCAGGACTTGGCCACTATTTTCTGACATTGCATTGGCCATTATGAAGATACTGCCTAGAGGTGTATCTACTCTGGAATCAATGCCATTTGAAACTACTTTAACTGCTATGGCTCAATGCTATGGAAACACATGAGTTCCAATTTTACGAGGTCTTTAGCCTTCCCTTCCAAATAGTGATGGTGCCTCACCAAACTACAACTATCTGGGTTCAACAGTACTGAGCCATGGCAGTTAAAGTGACGTCAAACTGCATTCATTCTACAGTATAGATGCACCCAGGATTATAAATGACTGCTTTATGTTTTATAAATAGCAATGAAAGAGCAACATTTCTTTGATGGTTATTCAATATTTCTCCATGACTCACTCTAGCCCTGGGCATACTTTCATATTTGTTTCATGAATACCCTTGGCATCTGGTTAGTAAACAGCAGCATATAAAAATTAAATGTGTATGTGTTTGTTTACATGCTTAACCACATTTATTGGTGTCACTCTTAGACTTCTAAAGAGGTTATGTGAGGGCTTTACACTGAATTCCTATATATGTCAGCAGAATTTCCCATAAACGATGACAATTTGTATAAAAGTCTCTAGGCTATTACCATCTCTTGTAGTACAGGTTTCTCTATGAAATTATACTCTTCTTCACCTGCCAGCTTAGCTGCTTTCACAAGGTGATTTATCTCCAAGGAAGGGTGGACAGGACTGACACCTCACCTTCAAGCAAACTGTGTGGCTAGATAAATGGAGATGGTGTACCATCTCTGATTAGGATGTATCATTCCAGGAGGAAGCGAGGCAGATGCTTCACAGGTCTGAATATCCCCATCTCATCAACATTCCTGCACGTACGATTCAGGGGAAAATCCCTTAATATAATTACCTTTTCCTTTCTCATCCATTTTTTTTTTAAATTTAGAAGGCATAGTTTTATGTGAAGGGAATATGACAAGCATGTGGAGCACTCAGAGTCTTGATAGCAAGTAAGAAACAAAACAACTTGATATAAGACATTTTGATCACAAAATATGCAGAAATTTAATCTTTTTCTCTCACTCACACCTACAAACATACAAATAGCTTTATATGCCAAGATAGCCAGGGACCACAAAACTTTTACGGTGGAGGAGCTCAGTATTAATTACTGTTTTAATTACTAATTACATTTGTTATTAATTATGTGGAGATGGAGCACAAAGTATTTTTCACATCTATTATCATTTGAGCATCTTAAATGTTAAGAGTCTGAAAGTACAATGGGCATGTAGAAATGACCTCAATGTGTTCAGTGTGATTTACTCCCAAGTAAGTGTACATAGGGCAAATTGCAGGCAACTTTTATTATTCCTAGCAGGATTTAATTACCACAGCTGCATTACGATTTCTTAGTGTCCGGTCATTTAGTTCACCTCTGACTCAGAGGAGGAAGACTTGGTGGACCAATTTTGCCAGATCATTTTAGGGAGGCACCGCCCCACATCAAAGTCTTTGGGGAGCTCAAGCTCTGAACCCAAACCCCTTATTCCAGGGTACATACAAGTCTGTGTAGTTGGCCTGCCATATCCATGGGAATTAGGTTTGGGACCACACAGGATTACACAGACCACTCCCCAATAATATATCACCACAATTTCATAATATTGGCTAAGATGATCCACAGTTGGTAAAAATTGTGGATCTGGACCCCATGGATTTGGAGGACCTATTTTACTAATAGTAAAAAGGAGTGAAAAATTGTACACACCATTCAAACTAGGTGTGAGATGGTTTCCTTCATCATAGTCACAGAGCTCATGGCATTATCCCTAAGTGTGCCCAAATACAAGATCATATGCAGATTATCTACCCTTTAAAAATGTTGTAGCTGTTCTGAAATTACACCAGAAACAGGTACCAGTAATTGACTGTGGCCAGGGAAAACCACTGTGTTACCTTCATGACTTTTTTGCATTCACCAGGGTCAATAGTGTTATTAATCACCATTATTATCATCATTGCCATCATCATTACAGAAAGCTTCTGTAGAGCTAATTTCAGAACTAAGGCACAATCATACAGTACAGGATAAGATTTTACCAGAATAGCAGGTGTAAAACCTGCTAACACATCACCTTTATAACAGCTATTAAAAGCCACATACAGCCAGCAATTTAAAATAGATGAAACCAATGCATGCTCATCATAGCATATAATCAAGACTGGCAAATGCATTCCAACAAAAACTTTAAAGCACACAGGAAGTGAAATTGTTGTGGAAAAGAAATACTTTAAACTGCTTTTATTGTCCATTTTATATTGTCATTGCTGCGTTTTTATTGAATATCTTATTTAAATTGAGTTGGGTTTTACTTTTGTAAGTTTTGTTTATGTTTTGATATTTTGTCGTTATTAATTGTTGATATATTTTACTTGTATTTTGTGTGTTATAGCACTAATATGTGCTGTTTTGTAAGCTGCCTGAGTTCCCTTGGGAGATGGTGGCAGGATATAAATAAAGTTGTTGTTGTTATTGTTGCTGTTGTTGTTGCTGTTGCTGTTGCGGTTGTTGTTGTTGAATCTACTGTCACTTATAACTTGGCTCTTTAGCATGTTCTAAAAGGGGGTTCTTACAATACCAGGCATGTTGGAGAACTCAAATATGAAGCTAAATAAAACCTGAATATACCAGACATCACACACACGCACACAAAACATAACATTGTGATGATAAAAGAAAAAGGCCACAACCAATTTTGTACATGAGGCAATTGGGACAGAAATTCAAGCCAAGGCTGTTGTTAAAATAATGTTAGTTCCTTCGAGATGTAGCATGTATCTGTACAGTGTAAGGCTACAAGCCATTTTGTAGGCAACTTATAATAAATCCTTTCACAAGCCTCTATACCAGGGGTCCTCAAACTTTTAAAGCAGAGGGCCGGTCCACAATCCTTCAGACTGTTGAGGGGCCGAATTATCATTTGGAAAAAAATACGAACAAATTCCTATGCACACTGCATATGTGTTATTTGTAGTGCAATACAACAATAACAATTAAAGAACAATGCAATATTTAAAAATGAAAACAATTTTAACCAACATAAACCTATCAGGATTTCAATGGAAAGTGTGGGCCTGCTACTGGCCAGTGAGATAGTCAAGTTAATTATGATTGTTGTTGTTGTGTGCCTTCAAGTCATTTCAGACTTTGGCCGAGCCTAAGTCTAAAATTATTTATTTATTTATTTACTACCTTTATTTACTACATTTATATTCCACCCTTCTCACCCCAAAGGGGACTCAGAGAAGCTGTATGTACATACAATATATTATATTATTAGCATAGCACAATATTAGCATTATATATTACTATATTGAACTATACCACTATACTGTAATATTACTGTATATGTAATATATAACATATAATTAATATTATTATATGGTATTATTATTAGTATTATATTGTATAACATTACAATATTTTTATCAATATTATATGTATATACAATATATTATATTATTAAAACTGATATAAAAAATATTATATTATAAAACTGAGGGCGGGGGCCAGGTAAATGAGCCTGGAGGGCCGCATCCGGCCGCCGGGCCTTAGTTTGGGGACCCCTGCTCTATACTGACAAATTTAACTATTCTCAAAAGATAAATTGTGCCAAGGATACCAATTTCAAATTGTTTCCCCTTGGTTGAAAATGTGTTGTCGGAGGCTTTCATGGCCAAAATCACAGCATTGTTGTGTGTTTTCTGGGCTGTATGGCCATGTTCCAGAAGTATTCTCTCCTGACGTTTCACCCACATCTATGGCAGGCATCCTCAGAAGTTGTGAGGCAGCCCGGAAAACACACAACAATCCTGAAGATGAAAACCTCAGAAAATAGTCCCAGTCCATGTGCTCCTTCTGGTTCAGGATTCCACCAATGTGGCTGAATTCAATATACTCAGATTCAAAATATATCTATCCAAGGACTTGCCTACACTTGCAGACAAACAAACAAATCTCAGACTCACCTCAAATGCACAACAGTTTGCAGTGTGCCCTCTTTGTTATTTTTTAATTTTTTGCTTATTTGTTTTGTTTTTAACTGATTGCCCTGCTTTGGGCAAACTCATGGGATATTCCAGAGTTTAGAACAGTGGTTCTCAACCTGTGGTTCCCCACATATTTTTTACCTTTAACTCCCAGAAATCCTATCAGCTGATAAACTGGCTGGGATTTCTGTGAGTTGTAGGCCAAAACACCTGGGGACCCACAGGTTGAGAACCACTGGTTTAAAAGAAGAGATCACAAGGAGAAGGTAAAATGCGGGCTGAACCAGCACATACTCATGGGCCAACTGAACAATGGCCTCAGATTCAGCCTGAATGTACTTAATTTGGGGCTGTTCTAGGCATATTGATATCTGGATAAACTGCCCAGCATAAATGAGCCCCTAGAGAGATATATAGGAAGTTTCAAAAAGATGGACCTGATTTGAAATCTGTCTGTCTGTACAACTATGATTCGCCCAGAAATTAAACCCTTTACACTTGAAAGGATGGGGCATGGAGTTTCAGAGGATTACCACTAGATGCCTTTCTCAGCACACAAACAGCCCCTAGCCTCAATCATTCTCATCATGACGACCCACAAAATAAGTCTGACCCCTTTTCCCTTTTTTATTACTTTTTATTTTATTTTTATTCCCACCTCACATGTTCTGTTTCTGTCTTCGTTTTAATGGTAGATCTAAATAGTATCAATAAAAATATTTTTAAAAAGATAAGTCTGACATATTATTCATTTGCAGTTTGTTTTTTAGATTTTGTTCTAGCTTAAAATGGTTCATAAAATTTGATAATTCAATAACACATCAAAACATTAGCAATTTTGTGTGTAATTGTATCATGTTGCCATCATGAAATACATTGCTTTCAAATTGGGTCCATCATTTTGTAACACCATGGTGTAGTGAACCTTACCTATTAGGCCTGGAATGAAGCCTTGGTAACAGTTAGTGAGGCAGACATCCATTTTGTAGAGGAATGCCAGGCAGCCATCTTGAGTGTGGTTAGAAAGGGGGAGGAGCTTGGAGAGAGACTCCTAGGATTGGCCAGCCAGAGCAGATGGGAGGAGCCAAGTCCTAGAGTGCTGAGGGGAAAAAAGAGCTCCAGGGAGTTCTGTTTTAGGGTTTGAAGAGGGCAGTTTGGTTTTGGAGTTTGGAGGGTGTGTGTGAGAGAGAGAGAACTGAAAGCTGTGAAAACTGACAGGCTAGGTCAGGCAGTTTGGATCTCTTGGGGGAAGATAACTCAAGGGATTGACTCTCACTACTGGGCTGGTTAATAGAAGGACTCTAGGTCAGAGTTAATTAACAACCCAGGGGAACTCGTGTCTGTTCTCAGCAAATAGAGCGAGGGTTTTTGTGACCAATAGATAGTTTGGTTGGTTGGAACTGTTTGAAACTAAGTGAAGTAATTCTGAAACATACAACTAAGTTAAGCTGAAGAACGCCTGCAACCGTTTGCGCTAATGTACCTCTCTGAAGTAATCATTTGCCTATTTTTTAAGAAAATAAATTTTTATTCAATTTTCCACTTTGAAGAGCCTCCACAGTGTATATTTTCCATCAAGAAGCCTTTATAAAAGTTCCAGCAATACAACAATAAAATACCACAGAAAAGCCTCATAGTGAACATCAGTTTGGGAGCCAGGGGTAGAAATAGTGTGGGCAGGGAATGGGAGAAACTTATCTCAGACACATTTAACAACAAAAATCCTAAAGACATTTTAGGTTGGTGGCAGCTACCATTTTAAAAGAAAATCTAAAATCAAACGGTATACCCTCGCCTCTCACATACGTGTGTGTGTGTGTGAGCGTGAGTAGAGTGGAGAGTGGGTACGATATATTTGGTGTCTGCGCTCCTTTCGTTATATTGGTGGCAGCGGTGGGATATATAAAAGATTCCCCCCTGCCTGATGAAGTATTTTATTTATATTTATTTATTACAATATTTATATCCCGCCCTTCTCACCCAACAGGGGCCTCAGGGCGGCTTACAATAAAACACACATATAAAACCTGTACAATACACTATAAATCAATTAAAAATTAACTTACATAAAACATTCATAAAACGCATTATAAAATACAGATAGGCGTGTATAAGTTTAAAAGACTGGGTCTGTCAATTGAGTTCCAGTGTAGTAATTAATGCTGCTGATTCTTATTCAAAGGCCTGGTCCCACAACCAAGTTTTAACCTTCCTACGGAAGGATAGGAGGGAGGGAGCCTGCCTGACTGACTTCAATGGGGAGGGCGTTCCATAGGTGGGGAGCCACTACTGAAAAGGCCTGTCTCTCGTCCCCGCCAGCCGCACCTGTGAGGCTGACGGGACCGCGAGCAGGGCCTCATCTGATGATCTTAAGCTTCGAGGTGGGTCGTAGTGGGAGACACGAGAAATAGCCTCTCCAGTCTCTCCTTGCTCCAGCTCCCATTCCTTTAGACCTGGCTATGCTGAAAAAATGCATGCACTAAAGCAACTAAAGCATCATGTGATGACATGTGCATGTATGACGGACTCAGCATGAGATCCAACACCCTAGACACACACTACAAGCCTCCTCCCTTCCCATGAAATATAATACAGTTGAATGTATTCACACATTCAAATGTGAGTCATTATACACCAAATAGCAATATAACAAGATATTAAGTGAAGTGGGTACCTTTTCATACTAGTAATGTTTTACGTTCCTATAAATTATGCAAAATAATATGCCAATAGCAACTATTTGATTATTGGTAATCTAGAGTTATGCATTTGCAATTGCTCTGTATTCAGTAATACTACATATTTGCAAATCATGGCATGTTTGCCGTGATTGTCATAATTATCCCCAAAACCTACTGCAAAGGCATCAAGTGATAAAGGTGATGAGCAAGACACAGAAGTGTACTCCAGTCCTCTCCAGCCAGCAACAGAGGTTGCAACAATCAGAAACAGGACACCTGTCACAATTCCTTGTTATTGCCCTGCTTGCTGGCCAGAGGGATCTGGAAACATCAATTCTTCTATGCCATGAAAAGACCCGTTGCTCATTGCAGTTGCTGATTGTTAAGGTCCAGAAGACTACTGAGTCATGCATTGGCACCTAAGTAGGTAATATAAGATATCAGTGTGCATCATTATATCAAGCAATGGTCAATGGACCATTGTGGCCCAAAACCCATGGGCAATTACATGTAAAAATGCAGTACAAAGAGATAATGAGCATACACACTACCTTCTGTACTGTAATGTACTACCATATGTGAGTGGTGTGCATTTGTATGGAATCTCTGTTCATTTTGTTTAGTTTCATTTGCTTTGTATCAGTTTTGTATTTGTCCCCGTTTCCAAAAACGGGGCGCCTATACGAATGGAATTTTTGTCTCGCTTACAAAAAAAATTTCAGATCATTGGTGGCAATGGGAGGGCTTCTGAGACTCACCCCCCCCCCCCCGGCTTGGTTTTTGGTCTAGAGGGGTGAAAATCACCACCCACGGAGGTCGTTTCGACCCCTTTTAGCCCACTAATTTTTGGGTCTTCCCTAGAGTACTACTACTACTACTATTATTATTATTACTAGTATTATTCTTAATACCCATTGGCACACATCAGCTGTTATGGAGAAGCAGATCTCTCTCAGACTCAGCTTAGTGTCCCAGAATAACTATTGTTATTAATATTAATATTATCATTAGCACCCATTGGTACACATCAGATGTCATGGGGAAGCACTCTTCTCTCAGACTCAGCCTAGGGTCCCAGAATAACTATTGTTATTAATATTAATATTAATATTAACACCCATTGGCACACATCAGCTGTAATAGGAAAGCAGCCCTCTGTCAGTACCTGCTTATTGTTACGTAGCCTGAAACGAAAGGAAAACGAAAGCAAGCATGGTAACCATACAGCTTTCTCTTTCGTGTTGCCTTTTGTTTCCTCTGAAAATGGCATCTTTCATTTAGTGCAGCCGAATGGACAATACTAAATGAACAGATGAATGAAACCAATGAAACAAATACCATGCACATCACTACATATGTGCAATGATTCTACATGTACCACCCTGCTTAAACCAGCCACGTATGATTGCTGCATGCTGTAAAAAAATCACTACAGATATAGTCCAATTTATACCTGGGGATATATCATTCATAGGATTCCAGTCACCTTGTGTTTTTTCTCAATTTTAATAGATTACCACCTATTGTTAGGCATCTCTATGCTTTATTTATGCACAGAATTAATTCTATCAAAGTCATCTAGGGATTTCAGGACTTGTATTTTCTTTACCAACAGAAAGTAGGTTAATACAATGGCATATTGCCTACCTTGTGTCATATTGCCTACCTTGTATGTGCTTGGCCAGTTGCTACCTCTGAAGCTAGGATGAAAGAAATGCTTCCTTGTGCTCTTTTATGGAAGGATGGAAAATGCAGTAAATAAAATCCCATTTTCTGCTTGCCTCTGTGGTTTAAACCATGCAGAATTTCAAGTTTATGTGACATTAAGCAGCAGTTTCAGCTGTAGTTCACAATAGTTTTTATTGCATTTTGCTTACTACTGAAAGAGAAAGCTTCAGATAAGGCCAGTCATACTGAGTGCTTCCTCTTTTTGCCATCTGCTGATGGAACCAAGATGACTGTCAGATCGCTGTGGAGTCTGCTTTTGCTGTTATTCAGATGTACTGTACCTCTGTGGGCGATGGACATTTCTTGCATAAACCAAGATGGCAAGCCGGTTGACTGGTAAGTAAAACAGGTGGCATTAGAGGATGGCAAAGCAAATGCAAATAAAGAAGCTCAGACGCTTGACTCTAAGTGGAAATAATGAATGAATATTAGAGGCTTATTAAGCTAGCCTTTGAACTATATTGTGGAAAATGAAATGTAAGTTACTAAATCTGATTAGATTCTATGCTATATAGGACATCATTGCAGCGTGACTAATTGCAGAGCAGTGATGGATTCACAGAAGGCTTTTTCCTTTGATCAAGAGGAAAGATGATTATGCATGATAATCCCAATCCTCAGGGAAGGAGGAGCATTGCAAATGGCACGTACGTTAAACTGCAGCACTTAAAGAAGGGATTTCTCCTTCACACCCTCCTACGGAGATCTGACGCTGACTACAGAGGAGACAGCAATTGGCTAGCATTTCCATTTTGATCCAGTTCCACAAAAAGGCTGACAGGCAGCATACCATGGTTTGGGCTGAGTTATCTTCCCTCTTGACATTCCTAGAACAGTAGCACCTTTCATTCATCTATGTTTGCAAGTCATTCAATAAGAATTTTGTTTTAAGAGGATGGAGATGATAGTGCCCTCTGCTATGTTGTGATAAGCATCCCCCAGAATTATCCAGTCATGTGTTCCGGAACTTTTTTTTCTCTCCAAGAGTGTTTAGTGTTCTGAGAGACAAGTATACCTTTCATCCATGGAATCAGAATATGAATCAATAAGCATCTGTGTGCCCTATATTAGAATTTTGTCCAAGGAAAGGATGGGCAAACATCAGGAAATGAAGCTCCATGCGCTGATTGATGGTCACTTGGATGATTCCTTTTCATCATGGCTGGAACTCATTGAGCTTTAAATTATTATTATTTGATACACAACAAGATTAGTACACAGCAAATTAGATCACTATGCTGGCTTTTATATTGGATCACACATCGGACACTTCCCAAGAGTCTAGAACTATGTGATGTATCGGCGAATAATGCGTGCAGATCCGAGTAGGGTGACCTTTTCTAACTGACAGAGAGTAATTTTGTCAGCACCGATTGTTTCAAGTGTTGGTCAAGGTCTTTAGGCACTGTACCCAGTGTGCCGATCACCACTGGGACCACCTTGACTGGCTTGTGCCAGTGTCTTTGCAGTTCAATCCTTAAAGCCTCATATCATGTAAGCTTTTCCAGTTGCTTCTTGTCAATTCTGCTGTTGCCTCGGATTGCAACATTGATGATCCATACGTTGTTTTTCCCCATGATCGTTTGGTCGGGAATATTGTGCTCCAAAACTCTGTCAGTCTGAATTCAGAAGTCCCAAAGTAGTTTTACATGTTCATTTTCTGTAACCTTTTCGGGCTTGTGATCCCACCAATTTTTTGTCACAGGCATATGGTATAATAATAATAATAATAATAATAATAATAATAATAATAATAATAATAATAATAATAATAACAATAATACATCTCCTTAATGCAGGGCACAACTTTGTTTAAACAAAGAAATAAAACATAATTAAAATACAAGATACATCCAACAAAAGGGGGAACACAGAGAGAATCATTTTCTAACTTTGTTATTCTGGCCCCTTCTACACTGCCATGTAATCTAGATTATCAAAGCATATAAACCACATTATCTGCTTTGAACTGGATTATCTGAGTCTGCACTGCCATATAATCCAGTTCAAAGCAGATAATCTGGACTTTATTTGGAAGTGTAGAAGGGGCCTCAGTAGCCTTCCATTTCCAAAGGAAATGAATAATTTTACAATAGCTTATTTCCCATCTTAAAATTCAACAGTTTCATCCCACCTTAAAATGCAACAGTTTCCATTCCACCTTAAAATACCCAGTTTTAGTCATTTTTATGCACAGGGAGAGCAGTGGAGTCAATTCCTCACTGACTTCACAAACCTCCTATTTCCAAGCACTTTGAACATGAAATCCACCAGAAGCAGTCATGTAGCGATTGATGATCTCTATGGGACTCTGTCTTAAAAATAGTCATGATTCCTCCACTTTTCCCATCTTGCGAGATCAGATCCAGAGTTAAAATGCAAGTAACCATCTATAGCAGCTGGAATTTGTCTCCTAATCTGCTTTGATCATATTATAGGAGGTCATCTTCCATTTTCAAAGCGTCATCTATATTGAAGAGCTGACCTATGCAAGTTCACTTTAGAAGAGAGTTTTTAATTTTCTTCTTAAGCAAAAGCCTTGGAATTACTCACATATCACATAGAGAGCAAACTGAGCAAGCACACAAATTAACTGGTAACACCCCCCCCCCCACTACAATGAAATATATTTCTATGTAAATTATAGTAATTATTTCTGCATGTGTACATGTACACTATAATTTCTGTCTGTGTTATACTATAATGTCTGTGTCTTATGCTATATAAAGCCACATGCTTGCTCAAATAGTCAGCAAGCCTGGTGTAATATTGAATAAGGTTTCAACAGAAAGTAGCATGTTACAAAGAATGCCATTGCTTGGTATAAGATACTCCCTAACTCTGTTTTCTAAAAAGATGCCATATGAGCAAAAACAGGTTCAGCTAAATTGCACTGGCAGTATCTACACACGCATAAACTGTACAATTAAAATGTTATGGGAAGAAGTAGTAGCATTTTATTTCAATGAGAGTCAGGACAGCAAAAACAAACACAGCCCCAAACAGATTTTTCATTTTAAACTAAATTTTTCTAGTTCCTACATTTGTTTGGCATAGAGATAGCAGAACTGAATCTGCTGCGTAAAAACTATTTCTTGCACAAAATAGATATACCATTTTTATATAGACTGATAGAAGAAGGAAGCATTTCATTTAACCAGAAACTCAAAATATATTTCAGAAAGTGTATTTCATGACTCTCCTAATTACTGCTCATATCCTAATTTGAAATAGTTTCAAATGGTGAAGAGAGTAAATTTTCTGTTTTGAGAATTTCCCAACATGTATGAAAATCATAGGAAAGGTCTGTACATATCAAATTGTATAACAGCCTTGCACACAATACCAGTTAAAGCACCCAAAAAAGTGTGACTTTTCTACGTATTTTCATGCACATGTAAGTCATAGTTGATTCCTACTGTTTTTTATTTTGCTTACATCCCTTCTTTAGGTATATTCTTTATAAATTCCCAAAGTATATGCATTATAACGCTTCTGGAACTGGGCTTGAATACATGTTTATGGATTCCTTGACTCCAGTCTGGAAACAGAGTGAATCTTTCATCAACATGACAGAGAGTGCTCTTGGACAAACTCTACAGCAACTCTATGAAACTTACAAGTCCAAGGCAAGTGACATCAAATTCAAATAGAACCAAAAATTCGGAAAAGATTCTAAAATTTGGATTGAAATCCACAAGATAATATTTAGCAAAAGAGTTAATGACATGTTAAATGGGATTTATTTTTTTAGAAACAAAATTGGTATGATTTGAGGTATTAATGACAACTACAATTTTGGCAATACATACTATCACCTAAAAATATAAAGGATAGTAAAGGTAAAGGTTTTCCCCTGACATTAAGTCAAGTCGTGTCCGACTCTGGGGGTTAGTGCTCATCTCCATTTCTAAGCCGAAGAGCCAGCATTGTCCATAGATGCCTCCATGGTCATGTGGCTGGCATGACTGCATGAAGCACCTTTACCTTCCCACTGGAGCAGTACCTATTGATCTACTCACATTTGCATGTTTTCGAACTGCTAGGATGGAAGAAGCTGGGGCTAACAGCGAGCGCTCATTCTGCTCCCCAGATTCAAACCTGCAACCTTTTAGTCCGCAAGTTCAGCAGCTCAGCACTTTAACACACTGTGCCACCAGGGGCACAGTGTGTTAATGCAATAATAAATTAAATACTGTAAAGATTAACTGGCAATAATATTTGTTCACTGAAGAAGGGTCAATGCTCATCCCACTCCCCAGATTCAAACCACTGACCTTTCGGTCAGCAAGTTCAGCAGCTCAGAGGTTTAACCTGCTGCACTAAGTTTGTTTGTTTTTTTAAAAAAATCATCTGGTTCAGCATGAAAGAGCATTTACACTGTAGAATTAGGGCAGTTTGACACTACTTTAACAACCATGACCTCCTCTGCTAACTAATGCTGGTACCTCACCAAACTCCAACTCCAGTGAGGTATAGCAGCCCTAGGCTGAGGTGCTGCAGAAGGAGGCACTGGACATTTCCTTTTGCAACACTCTCCAATATTTATACTGACCAAACTGGGGATTATCCTATGGCACCAACAGTAAATGTATGTTACAGTTTTGAATAGAACTTTTAAAAAAAGCTTTTACAAGATTAGGCCCTTAATATGTATTAATATATAGTTGATTTCCTTCAGTCTTTTAGGGTTCTTCTACACAGGCCCAAAACTCATGATGATTGGGGTTAATCTGAGGTGTCCAAACCACACCTCAGGTTAATCTGGATTAATCTGTAGTAAACTGGGATTTCCTATTTTAAGGTAAAGGTAAAGGTTTTCCCCTGACATTAAGTCTAGCCATGTCCAACTCTGGGGTTGATGCTCATCTCCATTTCTAAGCCGAAGAGTTTACTCCAGATTAATAAAACACCTGGAAAGATCCGGACATGACTGCAAGGTCTGGATTTTTCCACTGTGGAGGTTGATTCTTGGAGTCACCTTTTGTCATCCTGGGGGTCAATCTGTATTGCCATCCCGGATCTTTGGGCTCTAAGAGCCTGTAGGAGTGAGAGGGCAACCCCACCTTCATCCTCACCTCCAACCCTCCATTTTCCCTCCAAACTTATTGGAGGGGCCGGGCTGCATCCTCAGGGCCTTTAGAGCAGTGGTTCTCAGCCTGGGGTCCTTTTTGGCCCACAACTCCCAGAAATCCCAGCCAGTTTACCAGCTGTTAGGATTTCTGGGAGTTGAGGGCCAAAAATATCTGGGGACACCAGGTTGAGAACCACTGCTTTAGAGAAAGCCTCTGATGCTTCAAAATGATGTGTCAGGAGCTTTGGAAATGGGAGGAGGAACCCTGCTGCAGGATTTGTGTTTTTTGACTGAGTTATATTACTCTGTGGTATAACTGCATTTGGAAGCTTTCCTGGGTTATTGCTGATCAGCCTACATGTGTTTTAGAATCACCCGCAGGCAGATTCATCCCCTTACCAATCTAAATAGTCAGTGTAGAAAGGGCCTAAATATCCCCAAGTAAGGGCACTTCCACACATGCCCAAATCCCAAGAGAAGCTGGGATTTTATATCCCAGTTCCTCTCAGGATTGAGGCCCCACAACAGCTCCAAACTCTGAGATTTTGCTGAAGGGATGGCTACATGTCATCCCAGGTCAATCACAGTTGGGTATTTCCCTCCAAACATACCAGAGGGGGCTGGTTTTCTAGAGCATGTTCTAGAATAAGCATGGGCTGGCTTTTGTTTTGTATAGCCTACACTTTCTGTAAAAATAGAAGACATAGCACCTGTCAATGTATTTTAAATTGAGAAAGGAAGAATGCTGTGCGATGGGTTGCTGATGTGACTTAAATGCCCATTGCATAAGCAATGCTTTTCATTGAGAAAGCAAACCTGCAGATTGAAGGTCTTGCATTAAAACAAAATTATCATTGTAAATGGTCCTGACAATGCACTCTTGCTTAAGAATGTAAAACAATGTCTTGCTGAAGCAAGTCAAATTGCTGATCAACCAATGGAATAATGAGGCCATACACAAACATATATGATGAAACTAGGCAACTTTATGGTGCCACCTATTTAATTGTTTCTAAGTGAAATGGATCAACCCATTTCATATAGCCAATGTTGCTGGAGTAATGGGGCCACTAGTACTTCCTAGACCCCCTGCACAACTTCTTTGGACAACAACAATTTAGTCCCTGAAAGGAATCCAACTTAAACATTTGGATTGCTGCCAGTCAAGCAATACAAATGTAAGGCTGACCAGATGGTGTCAACCCTCAAGCCATGAGGCCTCTTGGGAAAGGTAAAAACCTAGAGATCAGCCCCAAGGACAGTAACTTTCTCCACCCCCTAATTGCATGATAATCATGGGCAGTTCGCGGTTCCCATCATCCACCAATGGAGGTAAGAAAAAATGTTCACCAAAGTCATATCTCCCCCCAATATCTGCCAGTGGTAGCTTGTTTAAGACACCATCCTTAGCCAATTACCCAGTTCCCTTACCAAATGGATCATTCACATATATGATGAAACTAGGCAACTTTATGGTGCCACCTATTTAATTGTTTCTAAGTGAAATGGATCAACCCATTTCATATAGCCAATGTTGCTGTATTTACAAATTTAGCACCAAAATATCATGATATATTGAAAACATTGACTACAAAAATGGCTTGGATAATCCAGAAGCTTGGATAAGCGAAGCTTGGATAAGTGAGACTCTACTGTATTTTCCTTTTATTCACTTTGGCATTCTTGTCTTCAGTATCACTAAAGCCATGGAGTTGCAGTCTAGGTCAGTGGTTCTCAACCTGTGGGTCCCCAGATGTTTTGTCCTTCAACTCCCAGAAATCCTAACAGCTAATAAACTGGCTGGGATTGCTGGGAGTTGTAGGACAAATCGCTTGGGGACCCACAGGTTGAGAACCACTGGTCTAGGTGATGATTTTGTTTTTGGCTTTGAAGTAGTGATGAAAGGGTCTGTGCATTTTCTTAATATGATAGGAAAAGTTCCATTTTAATATTCTGTTTATTTCAGAACTCAGTAAACTCAGTAAAATATTGAAGTATATGTCTTTTTAGAAGAACAGTACAGCCTACGTGCTCTACAATGATGGGCCACCTGACAAAATGAATTACAGTTGGACGCACGGACATTCAAAAGGTATTGACGAATAGTTCTGAGCTACTTTCTTGCCTCTTCAGATGAACATTGCTTTTCTCTTGTTTAATAAACTTACCTAGAGCTAAACTACAGCTTCTATTCCATATGTACCATACAGCTAAAATTCACATCACTTTTTACTTCCTCGATTGGAACCGTTGCTCATATGGAAGGTTTAAATGAGCCATTTCTCCCTATGGGTCACACACATATATCCCATCTGAGAACTAAAAATGAAAAACTCATTTTAAAGGAAGGATGACGTTGTTCACTTATTTTCTTCTAAACGGAAGCAACGAGCCATTTTCTTCCTACTGCAATAAAGTCTTCAAAAACCATGTGGTTTTCAAAAGCCTACTTGAAAGTCAGGATTCATTGTATACAGAACTCACATGTGGATTTCTTGCATGAAAAACAACAATGTACACACATGAAATAGCCTTTTCTGGACAAAGTTCTCTTCTCTATTTTATTTATTTTTTCTTATCTGCATATAGGACTTGCCAAACAAACTATAGTCTAAGAATTAATTCACAATTGTTAATGGAAATTTCAGGAATTAACGTATGGAGAGGATTTAAAGAAAATACCATAGATTATGTATTTACAACATCCTTCGTAATAAGGATGCTATGGGATATTATCCTTCAGTTGAAGCCCTTGGGCACATCTTCACTGATCTTGTCTGTCAGGCTGGATCTACACTATAATCCAGATTATCAAAGCAGATAATCCAGATGGTTTTTGAACTGAATTATATGAGTTTTCACCACCTTGTAATCCAGTTCAAGGCAGATATTCTGGATTTTATATGGCATTGTAGATCCTCAGTTTCAAACCTGTATTGAAGAAAGTGGTTTTGCTATGCAGCAAAGCACTGGTTTGGTTTAAGGGCTTTCTTTCACACACTGTTGTGTAGCTATCGCAGTTTGAAGGTAGTGATAACATAGGAGACAGTCTTCTCAGTGACTGATCCCAGCCTCTGAAACTGCTTTCTGAGAGAGGTTACACTGGCATCCTTTTCTGTATGTCTTCGATGACTGAATGATGTGCTACACTATTTATTTGCTGTTTTCCTTTTGTGGGATATGCTTTGAATTGATTTCAATTTTATTGCTACTTTAATTATATTATTAGTTTTTGTATGACATGAATTATAAAGATGAATCTGTTTTAAACTTTGTAAACCACTTTGAGTCCTAAACTGAGGAATAGATAAAGGTAAAGGTTTCCCTTGATGTTAAGTCTAGTCATATCCGACTCTGGGGGTTGGTGCTCATCTACATTTCTAAGCCGAAGAGCTGGCGTTGTCCATAGACACCTCCAAAGTCATGTGGCCGGCATGACTGCATGGAGCGCCGTTACCTTCCCGCTGGAATGGTACCTATTGATCTACCCACATTTGCATGTTTTCCAACTGCTAGGTTGGCAGAAGCTGGAGCTGACAGCGGGTACTCATTCCACTCCCCGGATTCGAACCTGCGACCTTTCGGTCTGCAAGTTCAGCAGCTTAGCGCTTTAACACACTGCGCCACTGGAATAGGAATAGGGGATATATAAACACAGATGGTGTATCCCTTATCCTAGTGTTTCCCAAACCTTAGTCCTCACAGTGTTTGGACTTCAGCTCTCAGAAGTCTCAGTGGCTTTGGACAATCTGAGAGCTAAAGTCCAAAACATCTGGAAAACCAGATTTTGGGAAACATTGCTTATCCAAAATGCTTGGGATCAAAAGTATCTTGGATTTTTATATGTACATAATGGCACTCAAGTAGAAACATGATATACAGTGTTCCCTCACTTATCGCTGGGGTTAGGTTCCAGGACCACCTGGAAAATCTGCAAAGTAGTAACGCTATATTTATTTTAATATTTATACATTATTTAGTAGTTATACACTATTTTAAGTCTTTATCAACCAATTGTCTGTTGATAAATCGCCTCCTTCTCCTCCCGTTGTCGCTTGGGCTCCTTTTCTCTCCCATTGGCTTCTCCTTCTTCCCTTCCTTAGGCTGTAAATTGTAATTTTTTATGATTTATAATATTATTTTAGAGTTTATTGAAAAACCTCAAAACAGCAAATCTGCAAAAAGTGAAACACGAAGTAGTGAGGGAATACTGTATATCTATGTTTCATATACACATCATGCACATAGACTGAAAGTAATTTTATACAGTATTTTAAAATAATTTTGTGCATGAAACAAAGTTTGTGTGCATTGAACCAATAGAAAGCAAAGGTGTCACTATCTCAGTTATGCACATAGACAATTTGGAGCATTTTGGATTGTGGAATTCCAGGTAAGACGGGTTCAGCCTGAGGTTGAGAGTGATTATTTCTCATCTCCTTGTATTTTTTCTTCTTCATGGCAGGATTTCTGCTCCTGGACCAATCCCAAGGTTTTTGGGTCATTCACAGTATTCCTGAGTTCCCTCCATTTCCTGAGGATGGTTATGGATATCCACACAGTGGGAAATATAATGGACAGACAGTGATCTGCCTGACATTCCAACATGATCAGTTTGCAGAAATAGGTAATAATTGTTTATTCTGCATATACACATCAGACTCTATTAAGTAACTACTGCAATTTGTTGGGCTTCTCTTATCCAGAATTCCAAAATTCAAAATACACCAAAAAATTTCCTCATAGGTACTTGAAATATAAATGAACTTTATGTGTAGACTTAGGTCCCATCTCCAAAAAATTATGTTTACATTTGGGTCCCATCTCCAGAATATCTCATTATGTACATATATGCAAATACACATATTCAAAAAATCTGAAAAAAATCAATACAATTCTGCATTACAGATAAGAGATACTCAACGGGTACAGCTGATTTGAGATTCTACTAAAACGGCCTGTTTGAGGGCCACTCTCTGAAAAAGTGGGCTAGTCTTGTTTTATACCATGCTTACCTAGCATCTCTGAACTACATTTCATCCTGTCCAGACAAGCAACTCTTGTGCTACAACCCCAATATTTACAACTGTTCCATACCAATGGCCTTCCAAACAGAGCTCTTCAATCTGCAAAGGTTGTGTGCTGGATACAAGATGCCTCCAGTCCCTTGGAAACAGCGACTCATCAAACTCCAGTCATCCCAGGGAGAAACACTCTTCAGCTTTGCCAAAACACATAGAGATCATGAAGGTATGGCAGGAGAAACAATTAGATGTTGTTGGACTGTAATTCTCAGAAGTTCTAGACAGTAGAACCTATGGTGAGGACTACTGGGAGCCCTCCAACATCTGGAGGGCTTCATGAGTCCCATCTCAAATTGTACTTCACAGTTGTTCTAAGTATTAAAAATCCAACAATGTTTGACATCTTTCCTTGATGTTGGAATGCACCCATTGAAGGGGAACCCAGAAAACTGTCCAAGTCTTCTTCATCCTCTTCTATGTTCCATGATTCACAAGACAATGGTGATAATGACGAGCTGAAAAAGCTAAAGAGTAGACCATCTCCTAGAAAATTCTCTACAAAACCCTATATGCTTTGTGATATCTTGAACTTATGCAAATTTAATTCTCTTCCTTAAAGCCTTCTTAAAAG
The DNA here is from genome assembly GCF_035594765.1 of Anolis carolinensis. Lineage (NCBI taxonomy): Eukaryota > Metazoa > Chordata > Lepidosauria > Squamata > Anolidae > Anolis > Anolis carolinensis. The sequence continues at coordinate 156,842,446 of NC_085844.1, read as the reverse complement.
TGACAGACCTTCTCTGTCTTTAAAATGTTCTGTCTGAAAGAAACAGCCCAAATCTTATCCCTAAAAAACAGGAAGTGAAATATATTTCAAAAGCTAAGCCTAGGGGTCTCATCACAAAGGTCAGGACAAGTCTCGCTTCACTTGACATCGTGGCAAAAGGAGAGGGGCAGCGGGGTGAATCTGTGACCCCACACGCAGCTCCCTCTCGGCAACGTTTTCCCTATCACACAGGGGAAGCATCACTCTTCCGGAGAGGACCCCTGCTGGCTCCACTGGAGTCTCCCATCTTGTGGGGAATCTCTAGTGATGTTTTCACTATGCTTGTGAGGGGACCTCCACCAAAAGTCACGTGATGTCATGTGATGGCTGGCGTAGAGCTCCATCCAGAAGATGGGATGAAAGTATCTTAGGATTCTAAATTCCTCCCATCTGATGAGGTTTACGCTAATTTCTCACTTTCCTCTGTTTACCAGACATCTATGCAGCTTGGATGGCACAGACACTGCAAACAGATTTTCTAATAGAATCCTGGCAGCGCAATGGACATCGCCACTTCTCAAATTGTTCTCTTCCTTATCATGTCTACAATATCAAACTGATCCAGACACCATGGAATTCCTCCTTCTTCTCCTATTATGATCATTCAAAGTGGTGTGTTTCCTTGAAGCCTGAAGACCAATGGACCTGCATTGGGGATTTAAACTATGCAGCTCAACAAGCCAAGAGAAGTGGTGGCTTTGTTTGCACTCAAAATCAGCATATTTACAAAGCCTTCAGGTCATTGGTCTTCGGCTATTATTACTGTTGAACTTCATGAATATATGTATCAGACTGATAGCAAATCTGCCAGATTTCTATGCCAATCCTTTCATATATTTTTCTAAACAAAGATGTTTGTAGTCCCCATTATTTTAGAAAAACAGAAGTATATGACATCTACCAATACTGTCTTAACAGATTAAACCTATGTTATTCTTGTATTTACTCTACACCAAATGTGGGGAACTTCAGAAGGTCTAGAGGCTAGTGTTTTGCCCTCAGACTTTCTAGGAGCAACTCAGGCCCCATCTACACTGGCCATTTAATGAAAATCAAACTGCATTATATGGTCATTGTAGACTCATATAATGCAGTTTAACAAGCTGCATTATATAAGTTTGCACTGACGATATAATACAGTTCGATCTGCATTAAATGGTCAGTATAGATGGGGCCTCAGGCTGGATCTACACTGGCCATGTAATGTAGTTTCAAACTGCATTATTTGGCAGTGTTGATGGGGCCATAGACTGTCAATAATGCCAAAAGAAAGTACAAACAAAATGAAAGTTATCAAAAGTCCCATTCTGGTTTTTAGAAGGGAATACAGATCATTTTGATGTTCAAATTAAGAGAGTGACACATTTTTAAAGTGCATATCAAGTCCTAAGCCAAGTCTACACCTGATCCTTGTCCTAGGGCTAAAGTGAGCATTCATTCCTAAACTGGTTCTGCATCACTAGAGGCAAAACATCTGGTTTCTGTCTGAAATGCCTTCAGGACCAAGAGCCATACACCTCATAATTCTAAGGAGAATTTGTTTCTACAAGGCGTATACACTGTACTCACATGGGAGCTTAGTTTACCTTAATTTGGTATATACCAGCCTTCAGAGTGTGACTACCAGCACTTCCAAATCCTCTGTGGTTTTTGATCCCCACATATATGATTATGTGCATATGTCCATGCGTACTACTGAATGTTGCCTCAGGTGACATTCCTACCTCCCAACCAGTCCTTGGATCAATCCTGACTCTAAACTGGGTGGTAGTCCAGGCCAAAGACAGAATAAAAAGAAGAAAAGAATAAAATAAAAACTGAGTTTTTCCTTTTTTCAAGAAAAAAGACCAGATTGAAGATGAGCTAGAGTTAGTACATATTATAGTCTCAGAGTATGAAAATCTGCATCTGGTGCTGATTCAGGAAGGTTTAGAAATTCAGAGCAGTTTTTCAGGATATCTGATGTGTGGGACCATGAGGTTTTTAATAATATGCCTGGGACTGGTGATGTATTTGTGCTCACTGTCTACAACCTATTTTTATTCCTATGAATTCTCCCTGGAAAGGAAGCCAATGACTCATAGACCACCATTGCTCAAGAGACTATCACTATTAAGGGAAATTGTTTGGAGCTTAGAAAAAAAGCCTCTTCCATGTGAGCCAAAAGTCTCAGTAAATGCTGGGCTATTATGGTTCTGAAATGCACAACTTGTAGTGATTCTTCCTGCCACTTGCATCCAGTCATCAGCCATATCTGAAATATGGTTTCAATCGTTTGTTTCTTGAAGTCCAGTGTGAGTGGTGTTTCCTCCATGCCCCAGAATAATAAAGGAATGAAAGTTGGAGAAGAACCTCCATGGCTACATGATGAGACACCCATTCAGTGCTCCATATGTGGGATCACACAGAAGTAGAAAAGAAACTGAGATAACAGGGATAGACCCCAGTATCCAAATCTGGGGGAGTCCCTCCTCCAAGTCTACCTCTGGTCTTGCAACCTCATCAGATGGGCTTCTGGAATTGCCATGCATCATCACAAATCTGCCGTTGCCCATCGATGGGCATGGAGAACCCAACTCCCCATGCCCCACATCACCTAATTTACTTGTGGCCCCATCCCATTGGGGAAGTGTCGGCCATCCGGCTTCCCTCCATTGATCCAATACAACATGGGAAACCTCCTATGTTGTCCCCATGGTGGCATGTACCTGTTCATTTATACTTTTGCCCGACCATTTATACAGAGCCCGACCAGAAGTAGCTGTACACCGTGGGATGGGCTCCATCACAAAAAGATAGACAATCTGGTACATGCTACCAAAAAGTACCCCATCTAATGAGGCCGTTAGAGTTCCAAAATCATGAATCATTCTGGAAATTCATCAGAAATAGATCAGGATGGGAGATATGTTGTACAGATCTTTCAATATATTCTGATACATTCGAACACAACTCCTGCCTTAGATTTCAGAGGAAGCAATTCAACATAGGGTATTTGTTTGTTTTTGGTTAGGAAAAAGTAATCTGTGGGAGTCTGGGTTCCAATTTCCACAGCTAGTTCTGGTCTAGGCTAAAACGACAATATAAAAATATTCCAATAATAGCATTACACATGCTGGAAGTATATGTGAGCTTGCATCATTTGCACAGTTGCTTGTTAACACAGAATTAAAAGGTTGATGTTAATTCAGAAGATGTGACTGCTTGACATAAATTTGGATTGTATAAGCCTAGCAAATACCCTGCTTGAAGTAATTATAAACATATTTGTTTAGCAACCTATAATATTAAATTACTTGCTTGCTCATTTGTATACAAACAGCTTGGAAATGCTTCCTCCAAATGTGTCTGTACCTAGAAAAATGTGTGGCAGAAAAAGGTCATGCGGAATATCAGTGTTGTTTTATGTTGATTTCTAAACCTGATTCTCATAAATGTTCATTTAAATGCCTCCCCTGAATTTCAGTATATTTTTAAGGAGAATATGATTTGTATCAGATCCTGGGAAAATTATGTTTGACAACTCCAAGAATCCCATTTGAGTATAGCCACTGGTTTGTCAAGCATTTTGAAAAATGCATGAGCTCCTTCTCAGTCAAAGTGTCAAATAGCTCATGCAGATCCCACTTTATGATCAGGTCCAATTTTACCTTCCAATAGTCATTTAAATTCCCATTAACCCAAATGAGATAGGGTTGTGTGTGTATGTCAATCCTTGAAATGTGTAATTCTTCCCCATTCACCCAGAGATGAAGTTGACATCCTCTCTCACACCCTTACAGTGGGGACAAAGGGATCTGTTTGTTGTTATTGATGTCCCATTTCTATTTGATCTTACCTGCTAAATGTAGGCCTTTGAAATTGATCCACCACTTTTTATTGTAATTTTATTTTCTGTTTTCTTTTGTTATCTTTAGTTGCAGTTTTGAATTTACTGTTATTTTAACTATTACTGCAAATGTATTGAAACTATTAAAGTTGATAAATAAACAAAAAACATTTCCACTGAAGAGATATCTAATTAAGGCTCAGACCTCATGTAGACCAATCCCAGAAAACATTTTGGATCTAACATTTTAATATTCCAAATCAACATGTTCTGCCACTTTTAAATTTAGACTAGCATGTCTTCTTTCAATAGTGTCAAAGGCCACATTAAATTCTATTTTCTGAGCTTTGTCTTTACAACAACTCCACAGAAGTTTTTTAAGTACAACAATGACACACCCAACAACTACAAGAAGTTAGCAAAGACTTCCTTCCCTCTTCTCTCTGAGGAATTTGAAGTAAGATCAAGCAATATAGGTTGAGAAACCCCTATTCAAAACACTTGAGACTAGAAGTGTTGTGAAATTCGTTTTTTTTTTTTTTTGGTTAAAAATGGAACACCTGTATTTGAAAATATGTACATTAACTAGATATCTTGGTGATGGGACACAAATGTAAATAGGAAATTAATTTTTTATGAAAGACTTTGTATACATAGCTAGAAGGTTATTTTATACACAATATTGTTAATGATTTTGTGCATAAAGCATAGTATGTGTACATTGAACCATCAGAAGGCAAAGGTCTTGCTGTCTCAGCTACTTATGTGAACAATTTCAGATTTTGGATTTCAGAATTTTAGTTATGGGATGCTCAACCTGTATAATGGCTTCTGAGGAGAAAGTGCTTTTGTGTGGGGAGGAGATCTGACTTCATGTATTTAATGTCAGCCATTGCAGTTGATATTCCTCTCCCCATTTAAATAACAGTGCTATGGGGCTAAACTATTTTCATCTGAAAGAAACAGGTGCCTTTAAAAGCATAGCTTCTAGGAAAGGTCCTACATGAATCACCAAAAACAAATACACGCACACATGGACTGCCAAACATACATCTTGGGAGTGGGAGAGCATCAGATCCTTTGTCCCTTGGAGATCTTTACCTCCATTTTCAGAGTTTCTATTCTCAGCTAGTCCTCCAAACGCTAGCATTCTGTCTAAATTATCTAGAATGAAGCGTTGCAGTTCTTCCCTACTGTAACACATACCCTTCTTCTCTCGTAAGCTGGGAAGCAAGACAGGTGGGGACATCCAGTTTAGAAAATATCAAAAAAGGATTAGGGACCTCCTCAGATGAAGGTCCTCAAGCCTGGGGTATCTGTGGGGCAGCAGGGCAAAATCATTTATTACTAGCCCCTTTTACCAGTGGCCTTGCAATATATTGTACATGCCCTATTATTGCCTTGCCTCCAGCTCTGAACATGCCCATTGCACCCAGCTATCAGTTATTGGTTGTTGTTGAGTTATGTTTTTATGGTATCTTATATCTTTGTATGTGTTAATTCATTGTAATTGAAATGTATTTTATGTTGATATATTTTATTGCTGTATTACTGAGCTTGGTCCCCATGTAAGCCTCCCCAAGTCCCCTCGGGGAGATGGGCGGGATATAAGAATAACGTTGTTGTTGTTGTTGTTATTGTTATATCCAGCAGACAGTGAGGGAACTATTGCCCTGTGACCCGCATAGCCATGCCAAAGGGAAAAGCCCGACTTCCCCCTGCATTTTCCCTGGCTTACTGGATGAGAACACAGGAAGCCTCCCATGTTCTCAGGGCTCTGTCCTAGGATGCTTGCAGGATGGAGCTGGAACACATCCCCACCAGAAGTAGCCCTGTGTTATGTGATGACCTCTGTCAGGCTCCGTCCTGGCTCCGTCCTGCAAGCATCCTAGGACGAAGCTGAAGACTAATGTGATGAAGTCCTGAGAAGAAGAATTGGGAAGGAGGCGGCCTTTGAATCTGAGCAAGTTGTGTGATCAGTAGATTTATTTATTTATTTATTTATTGTATTAATACTTCGCCCTTTTCACTCCAAAGGGAACTCAGAGCAGCCTTACAATAGTCAATAATTCAATGCGACATAAAACAGACTGGTAATAAAATAAACATATAGATTAAGAATATAAAATTAAAAATTTATACACATTAAAACTAATTATTAGATCCATGTAATTCATCTGCTGCTTTGCTGTGAGAACAGGCATCAAATATTCAAATGTTCCAGACAGTGCCCATTAAAACTGAAGAAACAAATGTGGAGGGTGAGATACACCAGCAGAATTACTTCACAAACTGACCAGAGCCACTGCTGTCTTACTACCTTTCCCCCAGCATTTTAACACTTACTCTGTTCTATCTCATCCTCCTGTTACCTGCCTCCATCACCCCATATACATACACAATCCATTCTCTCTGTGTCCACTAGGGATGTAATTCTTCACAAATTCTCTTTCCTAATGAAAGCGATTAATAATTGTAGCAATTGTTTCTGAGCAAGTACTATTTGCAGTTTGGGACTTATTCTATGCAAAATTTACATGTGGTATTTTGTGTGTACAGAAAACTACATTTTCTGTGCAGGGAATGGCATCTTTGGCATGGCCGCTCGACTGGTCTGACCCATTTGCTACCCACCTTCGATGGTGCTGCCCTATCTCCTTCGCCTACCGTTTAGAGCCTGGGTGTTGTTTTGGATTCGTAGCTGACAATGGAAGCTCAGGTCGCTGCTGCTAGCAAACAGGCCTTTTTCCATCTACGACAAGCGAGGCAACTGGCACCCTATCTATCTGATGAGGGTCTGGCAACAGTCATCCATGCCACTGTCATGTCTAGGCTGGACTATTGCAACACCCTGTATGTTGGCCTTCCGATGTCCACAACCCGAAAGATCCGTATTGTCCAGAATGCGGCAGCCAGGCTACTCATAAGAACACCCATGAAATGCCATATAACACCAGTGCTGCAGCATCTACAATGGCTTCCAACTGATTACCGTGGTCTATATAAGATGCTAGTTCTGACCTTTAAAATTCTTTACGGCCAGGGCCCATCGTACCTTAGGGACCGTCTCTCCTTCTCCCATCATCGGAGGTCGCAGCGACCATCCCAACGCGACTTACTTTATATACCGGGTCCTAGAGAAGTGCACTTGGAAAGGACCAGACGCAGAGCTTTTTCTATTTCTGCCCCTGCCTTATGGAATGCCTTGCCGCCTCATATGAGAGCCATGCATGAGTTAGGGCCTTTTACCCTAGCACTCAAGACCTGGCTCTTTACTAGAGCTTTTAATCTATGTTAATTTTATCAATATTTGTATGTATGTATTTTTATCCTTTACAATTTTATCTTGTAAATCGCCTAGAGAATCTTGGATGGAGGGCGATTAATAAGTAATTAAATGATGATGATGATGAATGATGATATTTCTGTATAGGAAGTGCTGATTTCAAAATGTTTTTTTTTCTGTGCAGAACAACCAAATGAAAAATTTGCATATAATAAATTCCAAACTGTTAAAATTATCATCAGCCCGGGATTCTTTTTTGTGAGGGAAACTGTTCACCTGAATATTTTTCTGTCCCTAGGGCCAGACTATAAGGTTCATCATAATCACGTAAGAGCCAGGTGGTGGTGGAAATGGAAAGTGCAGCCATATCCATTACTGCCTTAGTAACCAGTGGCTTTTGCTTCCATCATCTTCCATAATTTCAAGTTTGTAACCCACAACTGCAATGAGAAAAAAGCCCTTGCCCTGGAAGTCAAGGAGTCAAAATGCCATGCAACAGGTATAACAATGTATTACCTTAACCATGTGCCAGTCTACACTTCTGTAGAAGCATCCTGGATTCCCTTCCTTCCCCCATGTTGACAACACAACACCCCCACCATCAGAGCTTTGGGGTGCTGGTGTTATCCTTTGCATTGTTTGCTAAGGGGGCTGGGAGAGGGAGAGGAAAAGCTGAGAAAAGCCAGACAACCAACACAACATGGGAGGGGACAGGGGGGACTGTCACTTCACATTCCTGGGCAGCCTGGGTCCAAGGAGTGCGGGAATGACTGTCAAGACAGATGCCACCAGTTCCACTTAGAAACCAGCCCAGCTGTTGTGACTGTCCCTAACACAGGGGACAACCTAAACCCTGGTCAGACCCCCCCCCCCCGCATTAGTTTAACCCAGGGGAAAACCAAATTAATATGGACTGGTTCCTGAACTATCTTGACAGCTATCCTGGGCGAAGTCAGATCAGCCCTATGCACCATTTACCTTTAATTGCTAAGACTTCATTTTATGGAATCTCATACCTGGAATTCTTTACTTTACTTCCCTGAGCAGCTGGCAGATGATTAAAAAACCTGATTAAATTACAAATCTTAGCCTTCTATCTGCTAATTCTATGGCAAAGTAGTATCAATCTAAGATAGTTTTGTGAAGAGAAGAAGAGCTGTTTTTAAAATATAGTCCTGACAGGTGAATGAAGAGATAACTTGAAAAAATACCAGCACTAAGACAGAGGTAACTGAATGACTATTTAAGCTACAAACCAATATTTTCCCACACATCTTTATCAAACAAAACCAGGAACTTAAATGCAAATGGCAACTGCAGAATATAATATCTGTCATTTTGAAAAAAGCAGGGTTGTAATCTGTCTAGAAGGGGAGGACATCAAAGCCGACACATGTGAAAATTTGGGAACAATTATTTATCATCATCATCATCATCATCATCATCATCATCATCATCATCATCATCTTTATTTATTCTGCCAAAGGGGACTCAAAGCGTCTTAACATAAAATTTAAAATATACAAATATGCAAACATTAAAACAGAATTAAATATAAACAGTATTTAAAATTCACAGTTTAAAACCATTAAACATAATCAAAGCATATTCAAAGTTGTCAAAGTGGTAGCTTGGGACAGGGACCAATTTTGTTCAGTCTGTATTTCTGAATGAAAAGCTTATATTTGCACTTGGAGATCAATATACAGTTTGGAAATAATGAACTGAGATGTGCTGAGACCTTACACTATGCCAGTTGTATATCAAGAGGCCCCATAATATTACCCATAGAATGTGTATTCTTCTACCTAGTGTGTGAAACTGAAAATGTTGGCTGAGATCTTGCACCATCCGCCATAGCTACAATGGAGGAACCAATGCCAGCCCTTCCATTTGGTGTCATGTGCCTTCAGCGTATGGTAATAATGTCTCTTATGCCACGTAACATTGCAACCACAGGGTTTCTGAGATTTGTATGAATTGGGGCACTGGGAAGTGATGGCTGCAGCACCCTTCCGCTCATGGGGCATATTGACAGGGCCGGCCCAACACGGAGGCCACGTGAGGCTGCCGCCTCGGGCGCAGGCCCGGGGGGGCGGTCAGGCACCCTGGCCCCGCCTCCCACGCTGCGTGAGAGGCGGGGTCAGGGTGAGCTCCCACGCAGCTCAGCCTCGCTGGCCTGGCCTTTTCCAGGGGGCCAGACTGCAGCAAAGGCCCTTGCAGGCCGCAATCGCGGCCTGCAAGGACCTTTGCTGCAGTCTGGCCCCCTGGAAAAGGCCAGAGCGTGCTGGAAGGGAGGCAAGGCCCCGTCTGGGCGGAGCCTCGCCTCCCGGCCTGCGCGCCCTGGCCCCGCCTCTCACGTTGCGTGAGAGGCGGGGCCAGGATGAGCTGCAAGGGAGGCGCGGCCAGGGTTGGCCCCGCCTTCCTCGCAGCTCAGCCTCGCCGGCCTGGCCTTTTCCAGGGGGCCAGACTGCAGCAAAGGCCCTTGTAGGCCGCAATCGCGGCCTGCAAGGACCTTTGCTGCAGTCTGGGCCCCTGGAAAAGGCCAGACTGGCAAGCTGAGCTGCGCGGGAGGCGGGGCCACCCTGGCCCCGCCCTCCACGCCCTGGCCCCGCCTCTCATGCAGCGTGAGAGGCGGGACCAGGGTGACCTGCGTGGGAGGCGGGGCCCGCTGGCGGGGCGCAGGAGGCGGGGGGGGCACAATTTCCCCTCCCCGCTTTATATAAAAAAATATGTCCGGCCGGCCCTGCAGATTGAGACAGGAATCTGGAGAGACATACACAGGGTCCTTCCTCAATTGCTTGTCTCAACACACTTTGCAACCTAGAGAACTCAACAGTAATTATTTCTCAGTTTCCTGATCTGCAGTGCATTGGAAACCTTTTAGCTGGGACACTGCCTAGCTCAAGAAGTGGGTTTTTGGAATTAGGTTATTGGCAACCTTAAATAGGAATACCAAAATTTATGAGCTCACAAATCTGAATTATGATCTCATAAATATTGAACAGGATACGCATAGGAATATTTTTAAAATATTTAAATTAAAGCTTACTTAGAGTATGTATAAACCTGACTGATTGAAAAACACATTATTTGGACTACACCTGTCTGTGAATTATCAATGTAGTCCTTTATTTAAAAATTGTGTGTATATATATATTGATGCAAACTGATTAGGAGAAAGTGTTCGTTAGAGGAAATTGCATACAAAAATACTTTTTAAGAAAATGCATACAAAATAAATGCAAATGTTCCTGGATATTTTAAAAGTCTCAGAAGGATGAGGACACAGGATAGAAGTTTCTTATGAATGAGCATGTGCAGACCTGAAACATATCAGATCTAGAATAGAGTGGGTGAGGGAGATAGAGTGGGGAAATGAAAAAGTGATACTTCAAACTACTAGCCTATTCACTCCATTTTCCCTCATTGTAGTTTTGTGGCTTCAAGTGATTTCTGACTTACGGTGACACTAAGGCGAATCTATCACAGAGCCTTCTTTGCAAGATTTATTCGGTGTGGTGGGGTTGCCTTTGCCTTTTCCTGCAGCTGGGGGTATGTGACATCCAAGATGATCCACTGGGTTTCCATGGCCAAGTGATGATGTTGAACCCTAGTCTCCAGAGTCACAGTTCAATGCTCGAACTACTACAACCTGCTGGCTCTCCCTCACCCCAGAGCCAATTTCATAAACATTGTTTTTCCTCCATTGTGTGAATATCCCTACAGATCTCTACAACAGCACCACAAAGGTGTTTCTGGCTCACAACAAAAGTGCTATGTTATCTTCATTTGGTGGGGAGATCAACTTGTTGATTACCAGTCAACAATTTCTTGCACAGATGACTCATCTAGAATTGGAATTATGACTTGGGCAAGGGAACTGAACCTAGAAACAAAAAGCACATAGAAGCAACCAACTTATTTCTTTGAAGATTCAGTCAAAAGATTCAGCTCTTTGCAACTTGTTAGACAGGTTAGACAGGTCATAGTGCCAGTGTGGTGTAGTTTGAGCATTGGACTACAACTCTGGAAGCTAGGGTTCAATTCTTTTCTGGGCCAAGGAAACCTACTATGTGACCTTGGGCAAGTCACACACTCTCAGCCCTAGAGGTTCGCCTTAGATTTGCCATAAATTGGGATTGACATAAAGGCATACAACAACACAAGAAGACAGATTACAGTGGGCCAAGTTCAGGCTGCCAAGAACAACTCAAAGGAATATTTATTCTACTACAACACGGGGAAGAGGGCAGCAGTCTCATTTCCTATTTAATCCATGTGATCCATGTGATCCAAGTTAAATTATTGTTCTCCATTGTAACTTGAAAACTACAACCACAACTAAATTATGGCAGTGACACAGGAGACCACTACAATAAAATAAAGATTAGTCATCACTGAAAGGAGCCTGTACTCTTACACAACATCTGAGTTAATGTGCCCCTTTTAAAACTGTAGATGCTTGGGAATATCATGCCTGGCTTCCTCCTGCCAGTCTAATTGGATAGAACTCATTGGATAAAAATCACATTTGAGAACAACAAAGCTGGCCAAAGTCTTGCTACTAGGAAAAAGGAACCAATTCATATGTTTGAGCTATGTCAAGCTGGCACTTCCCAGGCTCTGATACCTGCATTGACCCTTCTTCAGTGAACAAATATTATTGCCAGTTAATCGTTACAGTATTTAATTTATTATTGCATTTCATGAGTTTTTTTCTACAACAATTCTAGTAATCTCCATCTAGATAGGAAAAATGAAAAGCACAAATATAGGATGGATCACCTGGGCTTGAAAACAGTACATACGAAAAGAGAGGTCTTAGCAGACCACAAGCTAAAATTGAGTCAATAGTGTCATGCATCAATCCAAAAAGCCAATGAAATCTGCATCAACAGGAGCATAGTGTCCCAACTAAGGGAAGTAAAAACATGACTTTATCCTACTTGGGTCAGATCTCACCTAGAATACTGTGTTTAGTTATGGGCCCCACAATTCAAGAAGGATTTTGACAAACTGAACATGTCCATTTTGGGCAACCAAAATTATAAAACTTTGGAAAACCATATGAAGAATGGTGTAGGGAACTGGATATGTTTACCTTGGAGAAGAGAAGACTAAGGAGTTATATGTCAACTATTTTTAAATATCTGAAGGCATATCATGTAGGTAGAGCATGCTTGTTTTCTGTTGCTCTGAGGACTTGAATATAAACCTATAGGTCCAAATTACAAGAAATGAGCCTCAATATTGGGAAGAACTGTCTACTGTTAGAGTAGTTTGGCAACGGAATAGACTGACTTGTTTAAAGATCTTCAAATATAGGCTCTCGATCTTTGAAGTTCTTTAAACAAAGGTTGGATATACATCTCTCATGAGTATTTTATTTGTATATTCCTGCATGGCAGAAGGTTGGACTAGATGGCCATTCTGGTTTCTTCCACCTCTATAATTCTATGATTTTATGTTAACAGGGTCCAAGCGGTGTGACAACACAGTCTTGTGCATGTGCATTCACATATAATTCCCACTGAGGTGAATGCAACTTATTCTCAGGTAAACAGGAATAAGATTTCTGTCCAAATATAAAACACTGGATGATGACTAAAGAATTTCATATTTGCTCTCATTTTAATTCACTATACGTCTATTTCCTTATTTCAAAGCATGCATAAAATTATTTAAATGACTACAAAGTAATTTGCTTTTAATTTAAGTTTGTTATTTTTATATGACAACAGGTGAACACAACTTATGATGATGTTCCCATAGAATTTTGAGTGTGTATGTGTGTGAGAGAAAATTTATTCAGAGGAAGTTTAACATTGCTTTTTTTCTTAGGCTGAGAGAATGTTACTTGCTCAAAATTTTCCAATGGGTTTTCAAGGCTCACTGGGATTCGAACTCTGGTTTCCGGGACTCTGACATTCAAACCATTAGGTCATACTTACTCAGACAATTTTAATTCATATCTGGGGTTGTTCCACTTATGTCAAAATCTTTTCTTAATATTTCCTTACTTCATTTGAAAACAACATGTGAATACATTCCCAATTCCTCTTAATAGTATTTAGCTGAAAGATGATTCTTGACACCATAAAAGCTTTTCAGACCTTGAGCTCTTGAAGTAATCCATAAAAGTGATAGAAGGTCCAACTGCAGGAATTTTGAAAAAAATAATCTTATAATTAGCTGTATGATTTGACTTATTTGTTTTAATTTACCACTTGAGATCTTATTGGGACTTTTCTGTGTACAAAAAGACACCCCAATTATAATTTCGCTATCACCTGATCATCATAATAATATAAGAGATAAGACACCCCTAAATAACCTAAGACCAAGTTATTCAACACAGTTCTGCAGCTGACGGAAAAAGAAATGAGGTTGTTTTCTTAAACTTCTGCTGGAGAATAGAACAGAATACTATTGCAGTAGAAGACAGATGGGCAACTAGGTAAGTTCGGATTACTTGATTTTGTCTTTCAAGTTTTTCTATGGGATTCACTCTGTTGGAAAATCACCCTAAACCAATTAAAATAAAATAGGAAGTTGCTTCCAGTTTTACATTTTGGAAGTTATTCTGCAAGTGGTTTGGGCCACTAACTCCACCAAACAAATACAGAAGGGAAGGATCTCAACACCAAACACATGAACCAGAAAAGAGTATCGCAAATTCTTGTCACAGACTCATTGCTAATCATTCATAGATTGTTACAGGTTTGCCAGCAATCTGAAAATGCATGCTTACAGCAGCTAACCTGTTGTGCATACAATTTGGTTGATTCAACTTGATTCAGCAGTAGCAATAGATTAGAGCGGGGGTTCTCAAACCTTTTCAGCCGCTGAGCCCTTTTTGAATCAAAAGTTTCTCATGGAGGTCCAAGAAATGTTTAACATACACACAAACACACGCACACGCACACACAACAGGCATGGGCATTTTTTAAAACTTTGTGTTTAAAAATTTGACAGATGGGTCAGGCAGATGGATGGAGAGTGATTGTGTGAACTAATGAATTCCTATGCACACTGCACATATCTCATTTGTAGTGCAAAAAAAGGAAAGAAAGAACAATACAATATTTAAAATGAAGAACAATTTGAACCAACATAAACATAGAAAACCCCAGGTGCCATCCAGGAAAAGCACAATCAAAGCACCTCCAACAGATGGCCATCTAGCCTTTATAGTAGTAGTAGTAAATAATAATAATAATAATAATAATAATAATAATAATAATAATAGTAATAATAATAATAATAGAAGCAACCCCAGGGGCCACCTGTTGGTGAGGAAAAAAAGGCTTTTGGGGGCAAAGTGGGGATGAGGGAAAATGAAGAGGATGAAAATGTGGAGTCCCTCAGGATGCTTCACGGAGCCCCAAGGGCTCCACGGAGCACAGTTTGAGACCCACTGGATTAGAGTATTACAAACTCCATTTATTCTGAACTTTTGTCTCATGTTCTGAGGTAGTTCCCCCAGACAGAAAATTAACATGTGAGCCTACTAAGTTGTCCATACCAGCTTAAATCTATATTAACTAAGATGAGAGGTGGGGAATGAAACTGATCCACCAGTCTGGCACTTGTTGCCACTCAAATATCATTATATAGTATGATCCTGGAAGTCCTACGGCATCCCTTACCCCCCCACCCCCACCCCCACCCCCCACCCCCGTGGATACCTGAAATAGCAGATAATAGCCAGCCCTATATTTTGACTATACTTGAGCCAGAAACATACCATAGAATAGTACTGGAGGACCTAGAGAGGCCTACTTCTGAAAGCAAATATTTGTTGGTGCATGGGTAAGTGAAACCATGCATATTGAATCTGCAGATAAAGGGGTTGTATTGTACCTACAAAACACCTAGTGTTTGATGTAGACATGGGCAACTGGGATGTGGATACTCTAATGTTCACAATAAAAGTCTCTCTGTGTTATAAATCTTCTCAGCTCGGCACTCTCTGATATGTTAGACTACAACTACCATCACCTTTAGTCATCATGACCAATCATATGCTTATTGCGGATATGGGAACTGTAGTCCAGTGCAGCTGGAGGGTGCAAGGTTGGATAGCTTTTATGCCTTGGAGAATATGGGGCTAATTTTGGCATGTTTGGGAGTGTGGGCAGAGTTGTTTTAAGCCCAGAACAGCTGCTTTTAAAACCAGAAAGTAGAAGTTGAAAATCAAAGTAATTGATTTGCATAATAGTACTATAAATTCCAGGAGGCCCATATCCACAGCAACATTGTTCTCCAACCATTATCCTCATCCCTTAGAGTAGTGGTTCTCAATCTGTAGGTTACCAGATGTTTTGGCTTACAACTCCCAGAAATCCCAGTCAGTTTACCAGCTGTTACGATTTCTGGGAGTTGAAGGCCAAAACATCTGGGGACCCACAGGTTGAGAACCATTGCTCTAGGCCATGAACATGAATAAAATCAGTTTCATATCGGTATTCTGTGTTGTAATGTTGCAATGTAGTTATGAGTATTTTAAAAATATATATATATAAAGCATAAGTGCAAATGTGATGTAAAGAAATAATAAAACAGAAAATTGAAAGGTCTTGACAAAAAAATCCATCATTGATGACTTAGAAGCCACAAACTAAGAGAACTTAAGAATTTAAGATGCATCAGATACATAGCTCTTGAAGGGGAAGTGGTTACTTATTAAAAGAATCTCTACTGACATACAAAAGCGCCACATAGAGTGGAAGGAATCTGGTTTGACTAAACCCTTGGGATAGGCACATTTGCTATGCTAATTTTTCTAATAAAACAGGTTGCTAAGCACATTGGTACTAGTACTGCAAACAGCCTGATTTTAGAAAATCAGGAGGTGGGATATCTCCAAAGAAGCAGGCATAAGTAGAAAGATAATGAGACCTTTATGTACAGGATCTGACTTTTTATCATTTACTATACTCAGAAATTTCAAAGTTATACAGTCTCTTGCATTTTTCTTTTTAAGGTAGTTTTGAATAAACTTGGTGCACCAAACTGGGCAACTACCTTATGAATCCATCAGATATCACGAAAGAGGAGTGGGCAGCTACTTACTCTCTGGGGCCATGCTCACTCTCATCCTATTTTTTAAAAAATTAAAAATGTTGTGAAACCCAGAAATTCCCCTAGACTCACTAAGCCAGTGGTTCTCAACCTTAGGAACCCACAGGTTGAAAATCACTCGCCTAGTGCCATGGGAAAGGGTCTGGTGGTGCATACAGTAAAGATACATGTAGCCAGGAAGATATCCATAATATGAATTAGGCATAAAAGCTTCCATAGAATCTGAACAGCAATATTCAAAATAAGCATCTCATGAATGATCGCTTAAGAAAGCATTGCTCAGAACTGGTGAGGCTCAAGAATTTTGTTCACTCTGCATATTGAAGCAAACAAACCTGATCCACAGCTTGTGAAAAAATGGACAAATTGGGAAAAAATATCCTTTTGATTTTGTACCTCTCCAAATTTTGCAGTGTCATTTTGGAATCACACACTGGATTAAATACACCTAACACAATGCAATTAGGATTAAATGCATTTATAAATCTATATGTTAACAGAAATCAGGTTTAGACAGGGAAATATGTTACAAACTTCAAAAAAACAGATTGATGCTGTAATTGGATGAAATTGAGTTCCAGGCAAACACATAGGAAAATGACACATACTAGAAATAGACCCCATTCAGAACATTCCACTAAACAAAACCTTAATGACTTGAAAACTAGGATGGGAAGACTGTAACACAATAGATACAAACACCAATAACATCTCAAAATTCCTCCCATTCTAAGCTGAAGACTACTTTCACTCAAAACTATAACATGATTTACTTTAGAGTTTAATTTTTCTACAAACCACAGTGCCTTTCCCCACATACCTTTAGATTTAAATACTGAGTATAAAATCTGCCTAGCATCAAATTAAAGCACGCCTTTGTGTTTATGTGTAGGTGCGCTCGTATTTCCATGACTTTTTTTTAAAAAAGGGCAAGTTCAAACTTACAGAAACCTGGCACCCCGGTGCTTTCTGCATTTTCGTCTCTTCGAGATGGCACTGGAAAGTAATAGCGACTCACAGTGACTGCTGGCTACAACTGTTGCTGCTGGTGCTTTATAAAAAGGTGTCATCTTCATAATGTGTAAGGTGGAGCAATGACTGAGGGGGTTGGCCTGACAGATGTAAATATTGTACACTTTATTCAATTGAATTGCATTTTTTCCTGCTACAGGCAGAAATGTTAATGAAGGAGAAAAGGAAGAAGAGAAGAAATGAGATGCTTCCTGATCTTGCTTTACCATCCATGAGAATTGTGGCAGGGCAACTTCTTCTGATTTAACATAAATCAGCAGCATACACCTGTACCAAGGATGTGACCAGGGACAGGAAAAACGTTCTCGCCACCCTAAATAACTTCCTCACAAATGGCTGATCTCCATAATAAAATTGGGACTCCTGACCTCACAGGGGTTTAACGTAATGATGCACATAAGGTTGTGACTATAAGGAAGTGGGCAAAATGTGTCCAATCCATGCAAATGAGACTTCTGCCCCCCCCCCCCCCCAATTTCTTGCATTGTGGAAAGTGAGACACTAAAAATCATTAATAAGTTCTAGGTGGAATGGATTTATAAATGTACTGTGTTTGTATTTTCTTGGTCACTTTGCCTCTTCTTTTCTTTGGATGGCCAATTGTATTTATAAATGCTCAACTGAAATTTTAAGGTACTTCAATAACTAGAAATATGGAGCCTGAAGGATGGGGTGGGCAGAATTCTTCTTGAGGCCAGAAAATGCTCTCATCCCTTCCATAACTGGTTCAAATGCATCTTGATATGATGATGATGCTGCTGCTGCTGCTGCTGATAATGATGATGACAACGATGATAGCATGCTATCAGTATAGCCGGTATGCTACTCAGTCCTGTGTAATATTCAATTGTATTGATTGATACAAATCTGTTTCAAGTTATTTCTAAGGGTACATCTATACTCCCCCTTGATGGATTGTCACCTTGTCATGGTGAGGGGGCTTGCATGTTCCAATGAACCTGCGGGCATAACCACCGGAATCATGTACTCTCAGGGGGGACTGCAGGGGAGGTTTAATGGCAAAGACCTCAACGGCGGATCATGTGGAAGATAACATGGTGCATGTTAGAACAGCTGTGAAGGTGGAAGAAGGCTGCAACATCATCTTAACCACACTATTGGTGGGGACAGAGGCGGTTCAACCACCAGGGCAACTAGGCAGTTGCCTGTGGCGCCATCTTGTTGGGGGCGCCATCGAGGCAACTCCTGTCTCCTGCGCCTGCCTCCGCAAGGTATTGAACTGCTTTTTCTGTTGATTTGTTGTAAAACATGATGTTTTAGTGCTTAATTTTTAAAATCTTAATGTAATTTGATGTTTAATAGGCTTTTTCTTAATCCCTCCTTATTATCAAACATTTACGCTTATCCAATGCTTTTATTTTTCAGTGATTGGTTTGGGGGGGGGGGCAAAATTCTGTTCGCCTACAGTTGAAAAATACCTAGGGCCGGCTCTGGGTGGGGACCCTCACTCTGTGAAGACTGTGTGTTGATAAGCTGTGCAATGACCTCTACATATAAAAAACCCGCACAGCCATCTTCCAAGAATTTGGAAGACCATCATACTTGAACAACGAGGGATCGCCTAAGTAAGTAAGTAACACCTATTCCAGTGGTTCTCAACCTGGGGTCCCCATATGTTTTTGGTCTACAACTCCCAGAAATCCCAGCCAGTTTACCAGCTGTTAGGCTTTCAGGGAGTTGAAGGCCAAAAACATCTGGGGACCCACAGGTTGAGAATCACTTATCTATACTGTAAAATGAATACAGTTTGACACAACTTTAACTGCCATGGCTCAATACCATAGAATCATGGGAGTGACATTTTACAAGACTTTTAGCCTTCTCGGTCAGTTTGTTGGTGCCTCACCAAACTACAGATCCAAGGATTCCATAGCATTGAACCGCAGCAGTTAAAATGATGTCATACTGTATTAATTCTACATTGTAGATGCAGTTTGTGGTAGGAACTAGTTAGAGGGAATGTATGATGCCTCTACAGAAGCAGCTCCATAAGTTTCCGGTCCCAATTTAAAGTGCAGGTTATGACCTATAAAGACCTAAACGTTTTGGGTCCTGCTTATCTTCATGGTCGTATCTCTCCCTACAAACTGGTGCGAGCTCTAAAATCTGCCCGGGAGGCCCTTCTCTCACTCCCGCCTCTGTCACAAGCATGGTTAGTGGTGTCGAGGGAGAGGGCCTTGTCAGTGGTGGCCCACCGGCTCTGTAACTCTCTCCCCAGCGAAATCAGATTAGCCCCTACCTTGTCCACATTCAGTAAAGACTTGAAAACTTGGATGTTTCAATGCTTCTTTGAATAACCGTTTAGCTTGTAACCATCCCTACCCAGCCCTAATTTATTTGAAAATATTGAATGAAAAATTAGATTATTTAGTTGAGAATATAGCCCGAAACACAACTATGTTATCTGATAAATTTTGCCATCAGGAGGATAGGGTGGAGGAATTTTTGGACCAGATACCCTCCTGGCATGGGGGGAGGGAAAATGAGACTTTAACTGATTTTAGAGGGAGAGCGGGTGTGGAAACTGATAGCTACACTGGGGACTGGGAAAAGGGGAAATCATATGGTAAAAATATAGCCCAAAATTGTAGGGATACATTAAACAGGCTGAACTTCACGGATAAGCCCTGCAAAGAGGAGATTCAGAATCTTAATAGCCAACAAAGGCAGATGCACCACCAAGATAGGAAGCCACATTACAGAGTCTTCCAATCTAATAAACTAGCCTTTGATGTATTGGACATACAATTAAATAGAGATAGGTGGAAAACACCTAACCAGGTCAAACGGTCCATTGCACAGATTCTCTCCCTGTATCCCTCTGAAATTAAAATCAGTTCCATCACCTGGCTATCTAAAAATAATAACAACAATGCTTGGCGGTTGCTGATTACATTCGATGATGCTATTATATCTAAAAGCATATATGCACTCGAGCCCAGGTTATGTAAATGGGGTATTTCAGTAAGAAGAGTTTTTCAAGATATTGTCATCCACCCACTACTACCTGGATTGAGAGGAACTGCCCAAAGAAATAGCTGTCAAAAAAATCAATTGAGGCCCTCAATCCCAGTATCTCAGGCTCACGAAAGCGAGCTAACTTGTAAATGGAGACTCCCCACATTGCCGAAAATTCAGAAAGAACCCCACATGGCAACTCCAGTCTGCCCTCCTCCCTTAGCCTGCATCTCTTCTGGAGATGAATTCATCCCACAAAGCTCCGCCCAAGGAGGACCAATCGGGGTATTGGGTGGCAACCTGTGCTCGACGGGGTTGCACTCCCCCTGAAGGCGCAGGTCCGCAGTCTGGGGGTCCTCCTGGATTCATCTCTGGCGCTTGATGCCCAGGTGTCGGCGGTGGCCGGGAAGGCCTTTGCACATTTAAAACTTGTGCGCCAGCTGCGACCATACCTCGAGAAGTCTGATTTGGCCACGGTGGTCCATGCCTTAGTTACATCCAGAGTGGATTACTGCAATGCTCTCTACGTGGGGCTGCCCCTGAAGACGGCCCGGAAACTCCAACTGGTTCAAAGATCGGCAGCCAGATTTCTAACGGGAGCCGGCTATAGGGAGCACACAATGCCCCTATTAAAGCAGCTCCACTGGCTGCCGATAAACTGCCGGGCCCAATTCAAGGTGCAGGTTTTGACCTATAAAGCCCTACACGGCTCAGGCCCTACCTATCTCCGGGATCGCATCTCCTCCTATGAGCCAGTGCGGACCTTGAGATCTTCCAGGGAGGCTCTTCTCGCGCTCCCACCACCGTCTCAAGTGCGGCTGGTGGGGACGAGGGAACGAGCCTTCTCGGCAGTGGCCCCCCGGCTCTGGAATGCATGGCCAAAAGAGATCAGGCAATCCCCTACATTATCCAATTTCCGTAAGGAACTGAAGACCTGGTGGTGTCGGCAGGTTTTTGAGTAATTATATTGGACTACCGCCGATTTCTGAGCCTGAATATATTGCATAAGATTTCCCTTTATGGTTCCCGTCCCCTTGATCTGGTCATGTAAGTGTGATTTATTGTTATAATTGTATTATTTTACTTTGTTTAATAATGTGTATTATGTATTATGTATTATGTTGTTATGTAATGTTTGTGTTGCTTTTATGACTGTAAACCGCCCTGAGTCCCATCCGGGAGATAGGGCGGTATATAAATAAAGTTTTATTATTTTTATTATTATTTATTGTTCTAGTTTCCAGCACGTTGCTCCCTCTTTGCTCCCAATCTTGGTCTTATTGTTCTGCATTTTGCACAATCCCTGATCTTCCTTCGCAAATCTCAAGAGGTTTTGGGATGTTGAGAGATGTATTTTATGATGCTTTTATTTTCTTGGTTTTAATGGTTTTAATTATATTGTTTTTGTTATGTGTTTTAATTTTGTACTTTGATTTCTGTTTATTCTGGGCTTGGTCCCCATGTAAGCTGCCCCGAGCCCCTTCAAGGAGATGGACGCAGCTGTAAGAATAAAGTTGCTGTTATTATTATTCTTATTATTTTTATTATTCTACCCTTCATGTGAGAATATGTTATGACTTTATAACCTTCTTTGATATATAGTGCTAGGATAGAACATACAACACCCCTATTAAAACAGTTCCACTGGTTGCTGATAAGTTGCCTGGCCCAATTCAAGGTGCAGGTTATGACCTATAAAGCCCTAAATGATTTGGGCCTCTCCTATCTCTGCCATCGCATCTCCCCCTATGTGCCAGCACAGACTCTTAGGTCTTCTGGGGAGGACCTCCTCTCGCTCCCATCACCATCTCAAGTGCAGTTGATGGGAAGAGGGCCTTCTCGGTAGTGGCCCCTCACCTTTGGAGCCCCCTCCCCAAAGAGATAAGGTAAGCCCCATTGCTATCCTCCTTCCGCAGGGACCTGAAAACCTGGTGGTTCCAGCAGGCCTTTGAAAGTGATTAATCCCAGATCACAGACCCTACTCTAGCCACCAGATAGGACCCTGCCTTGCACTTTACCCACTTCCCTGGCCCTTTGATACTTTATTGCACTAGCCTAGCCATCCTATAGCTATTCAGCAGGCCTTGAAATCGAGTAACCCAGGCACTATCCTTGCAATCAGTTGCACTTTATTTACCCCCTGGCTCTATGGTACTTGGTTGCATTAGCCCTAGCCCAGTCCTCACAGTTGTGTTGGTCCATCCTGGAATTCTGTCCATTGGTAGTTGAATCTCACCCAATGAAGTAGTCCTGAAACTGGTTCTATTTTAAATGGGTATATTTGTTTTAATCATAATTATGTTTATGTTTTTATTACAGTGGTGTTTTATGTTTTTTTTATTGGTATTGAATGCTTACCTATGTTGGAAACCACCCTGAGTCCCTTCTGGTAAGATAGAACAGTATATAAATAAACTTTTGTTGTTGTTGTTGTTGTTGTTGTTGATGATGATGATGATGATGATGATGATGAAAGAAGCAGGTTAGTTCTACCTCTTTTTTCTCAATACAGAAATCTTATCAATGACAGAGTGTAGTGAATCTTACCTGGTAGGCCGGAAAGGGCCTGGGCTGTGGCGCAGGCGGGAGAGCAAGCCAGCTGTGCAATTAACTGCAATGAATCACTCTGACCAGGAGGTCATGAGTTCGAGGCCGGCTTGGAGCCTATGTTTGTCTTTTCTTTGTTCTATGTTAAAAGGCATTGAATGTTTGCCTATATGTGTAATGTGATCCGCCCTGAGTTCCCTTCGGGGTGAGAAGGGCAGAATATAAATGCTGTAAATAAATAAATAAATAAATAAATAAATGGAGTCTGGATAACAGTATGGCAGGCCTCCATGTTGGGAGAGAATGCCAGGGAGGCAGCCATCTTGAGTGAGGAAGGTTGGAAAAGGGAAGGAGTTAGGAGACTCCTAGGACTGGCCAGAGGAGTGGGGAGGGGCCGAGAGGAAGAGAAGAGGAGAGGAAAAGAAGAGGAGAGGTCAGAGAAAACTGGTGTGTGAAGGTGTAGGGATTTAAAAAAAACCTAGTTTCACAGGGAGAGAGTGGAGTGCTGTGAGTTGACAGGAAAAGGTCAGATAGCAGTTTGATTTCTTGTGAGAGTTAGCACAAGAGACTGACTCTCCAGGCCAGGTTAGTTAACAGGAAGAACTCTAAGGTAGTGTTAGTTAAGAACCCAGGGGGCTAACTAGATAGATTAGCCAAACTCGTCACTATTCTCTGAAATAGAGCAAAGGTTTTGTTAATAACAGTTAGATCGGTTTGTTTAGATCTGTCTATAACAAAGTGACGAGAACTGAACAAGCAGCCAATTCAAGTTGAAGTGTTTTGTAACAAATCACGCTTTTTTGTACCTCTCAGGAGTGGTTAGTTGTCTGTTTTAAAATAAATAAATCTTATTCTATTTAACTGTCAAAAGGTCTCTACAATGCATCATTCCATCGTCAAGCCTTTGTGATAGTTCCATCATTAGTAACATCCAGTTACTACAGGAAAATCTCTTAACAAACAGTTGTGTGGGAGCCAGGGGTGAAAGCAGTGTTGGCAGAAGTGGGAGCAGTTTACCTCAAATACCTTGGAAAATTCCTAAAACCTATTAGGTTGGTGGCAGCTTTAATTCAAAACAAAGTTTAAAAGACAAGGAGGGTTCACTTTACCCTAACATATCCATCATCGTCCTGCTATCATATTGTAGGCACAGGGGTGGGATATTTTAAGTGTGTGGAAAGGTCTGCCCTGCCTTAATTATAATTGTCTGTGTCCGTGATCACTTGTCCCCTTTGTGATACGGAGCTTGGAAATATTACTGCTTTAACCTCCCAGAAAACATGAGTAGTAATCCTCTTGGGTAAGGATTTCGGAAGTAGTAGCTGAAAAATGTCACTTTTCCAATCTTTTCTGTAATTGTACATCAATAAAAGACAAATGGGATTCAGTCATGGCAGACTTCAAAGAAAACGGCATCCTTTTGATTAACTTTCAATGAAATAGGTGTTTTGTCACGTCTCACTTCTATAATGTGAAAATATATGTGAAGATAAAACAGCAATGCACATCAATTTTTCAGAAAGTGACGACAACCCACAACAGAGTAAAATGCACTTAAATTCCCTGATTTTAATGAACTTAAACATTCATTATTATGTTGCAAGAGTGTGGCTATTTAATGACACACACATTTTTCCAGAATTAGTTTTACAGTGAATAAGAGTTCTTCCTCAGCTATGGCTTTCAGAAATGTATTAAAATAGCAGACACAACCCAAAGAAAAACCAAGTACTAGAGATTGGACCCAGACAGGCTGGGAGAGGGAGATATTTTCACATACAGAGAATGTTCTGCAGAATTCATTCATTTCTTCAACCTAGAAAACTGCTGGCTTTGTTGTCTGTTGCTTCACATATATTATATGACTGTTTTAATGAATACTGTTTTATTTATAATGAAACATAAACATTTTACAGATATGGGGTCATAAAGTTCCTTCAGAATAGTAAGACCACTCTTATTTTAATAAGGTATTTGGAGTATAAATCTTGGCAGAAAGGGCATTTAATAAAAAAGGCTGAAATCCTCTATGGCAGTTATGCTATGTAACCTACTGTTATGTACTCATGACTAATATATTTGTGATCCATATGCAAGTCCTAGTTTTGGAGCTAGTCCTCCAATCACACTAACAGGGCAGCGGCCACTGTGATCAACAGGGGTCTGTTACCCTGTAATTCAAATGGGAATGGAAACATCAGTCAAATGCTTAAAAACTGTGTGCAACAGATCCATTAATGAAATGGCCGGGGGGGGGGGGGGGGGGGTAACCAACAAAACAACTAATTCCTGTATTTATTTTACAAATGAGCCACTATTTCAAGCATGTGCAATCCCAGAACACATGGGGCAAAACCCAAATTAAGTAAGTGTGGCCCAAATTGCAACTTGTGGGAGAAATAGCTTCATATAACCCTCCATATACATAAATTCAGCATTTTAAAAATTGACTCTGGGGTAATCTCCATTTCTAAGCCGAAGAGCTGGTGTTGTCCATAGACACCTCCTAGATCATGTGGCCTGCAAGACTGCCGTTACCTTCCCACTGGAGCGGTACGTATTGATCTACTTACTGTGGCGCAGGCTGGTTAGCAGCCAGTTGCAATAAATCACTCTGACCAAGAGGTAATGAGTTCGAGGCCAGCCCGTGTCGGGGTGAGCACCCAACAATTAAAAATAAAATATAGCCCTTGCTCCTTGCTAACCTAAGCAACCCGAAAGATAGTTGCATCTATCAAGTAGGAAATTTAGGTACCACTTATATGTGGGGAGGCTAATTTATGACACCATAAAAATCACCGAGCCGCCGTTGGAATGAGGAAGTGCAGTGAATGATGAAGCAGCTGCTCCCCTGTGGCCGGAATCAAGCATACTCTCAGGAAGCTGGAAGCTAGAGAAGGTTTAAATTGGAATGGAAACATCAGTCAAATGCTTAAAAACTGTACCGCTGGAGCGGTACGTATTGATCTACGTACTGTGGCGCAGGCTGGTTAGCAGCCAGTTGCAATAAATCACTCTGACCAAGAGGTAATGAGTTCGAGGCCAGCCCGTGTCGGGGTGAGCACCCAACAATTAAAAATAAAATATAGCCCTTGCTCCTTGCTAACCTAAGCAACCCGAAAGATAGTTGCATCTATCAAGTAGGAAATTTAGGTACCACTTATATGTGGGGAGGCTAATTTATGACACCATAAAAATCACCCAGCCGCCGTTGGAATGAGGAAGTGCAGTGAATGATGAAGCAGCTGCTCCCCTGTGGCCGGAATCAAGCATACTCTCAGGAAGCTGGAAGCTAGAGAAGGTTTAAATTGGAATGGAAACATCAGTCAAATGCTTAAAAACTGTACCGCTGGAGCGGTACGTATTGATCTACGTACTGTGGCGCAGGCTGGTTAGCAGCCAGTTGCAATAAATCACTCTGACCAAGAGGTAATGAGTTCGAGGCCAGCCCGTGTCGGGGTGAGCACCCAACAATTAAAAATAAAATATAGCCCTTGCTCCTTGCTAACCTAAGCAACCCGAAAGATAGTTGCATCTATCAAGTAGGAAATTTAGGTACCACTTATATGTGGGGAGGCTAATTTATGACACCATAAAAATCACCCAGCCGCCGTTGGAATGAGGAAGTGCAGTGAATGATGAAGCAGCTGCTCCCCTGTGGCCGGAATCAAGCATACTCTCAGGAAGCTGGAAGCTAGAGAAGGTTTAAATTGGAATGGAAACATCAGTCAAATGCTTAAAAACTGTACCGCTGGAGCGGTACGTATTGATCTACGTACTGTGGCGCAGGCTGGTTAGCAGCCAGTTGCAATAAATCACTCTGACCAAGAGGTAATGAGTTCGAGGCCAGCCCGTGTCGGGGTGAGCACCCAACAATTAAAAATAAAATATAGCCCTTGCTCCTTGCTAACCTAAGCAACCCGAAAGATAGTTGCATCTATCAAGTAGGAAATTTAGGTACCACTTATATGTGGGGAGGCTAATTTATGACACCATAAAAATCACCCAGCCGCCGTTGGAATGAGGAAGTGCAGTGAATGATGAAGCAGCTGCTCCCCTGTGGCCGGAATCAAGCATACTCTCAGGAAGCTGGAAGCTAGAGAAGGTTTAAATTGGAATGGAAACATCAGTCAAATGCTTAAAAACTGTACCGCTGGAGCGGTACGTATTGATCTACGTACTGTGGCGCAGGCTGGTTAGCAGCCAGTTGCAATAAATCACTCTGACCAAGAGGTAATGAGTTCGAGGCCAGCCCGTGTCGGGGTGAGCACCCAACAATTAAAAATAAAATATAGCCCTTGCTCCTTGCTAACCTAAGCAACCCGAAAGATAGTTGCATCTATCAAGTAGGAAATTTAGGTACCACTTATATGTGGGGAGGCTAATTTATGACACCATAAAAATCACCCAGCCGCCGTTGGAATGAGGAAGTGCAGTGAATGATGAAGCAGCTGCTCCCCTGTGGCCGGAATCAAGCATACTCTCAGGAAGCTGGAAGCTAGAGAAGGTTTAAATTGCCTCTGCGTCTGTCTCTGTCTATGTTCTATGTTATATGGCATTGAATGTTTGCCTTATATGTGTACAATTTGATCCGCCCTGAGTCCCCTTCAGAGTGAGAAGGGCGGAATATAAATACTGTAAATAAATAAATAAATACTCACATTTGATTGCTTTCGAACTGGCAGAAGCTGGGGCTAACAGCAGGAGCTCACATTGCTCCTTGGATTCGAACCGCTAACCTTTCTATCAGCAAGTACAGCAGGTTTAATCCGCTGCACCACTGAGGACTTATACCACTGTATATATTGGATGGATAGATTTTGGTATCCATGAGGATTTCTGGAACCAAATACCAACAGATCTCAATAGCCCACTGTACATGCTTTAAAATAATAGGAATAATGTAAGCAGTGGTCGTGATCTCCAATTTCCTGACTGTACTGATTTTAAAAAATTGCTTGTAGTGAAATAATAAATATACATCCCTTTGTATAAGTCAGGAATCACCTAGAATGTGTTCACAAAGATCTATTTGTAAAATATATCTACACAGAGTTGTGTGAATGCCCCAAGCTAACCCAAGCTAGCAAGGAGAAGGAAGTAAGAAGAATACAGAATTGGGCTATTCTGAATTGTGACTTCATTTTCTTTTCACATTGCAATTTTTTTCACTGCATTTTCTTTATATCTGCTGATGCAGTTGTCTGTGGGACAGGAAATGCATTCTGAATTCTAGTGTGAACTTTAAAAGACCTGTTCAAAACGCTGGACCAGGAACCTGGCTCAGTAACACAGATGGTGCTGGCTGGCTATCACTGTTTGTATCCACAAAGAGCAAACGCCACAATGTACTGTAACTGTAAATA
Organism: Anolis carolinensis; assembly: GCF_035594765.1. Lineage (NCBI taxonomy): Eukaryota > Metazoa > Chordata > Lepidosauria > Squamata > Anolidae > Anolis > Anolis carolinensis. Next base: position 156,814,281 of record NC_085844.1, on the reverse strand, counting down.
ATGAGGTATGGTCCTATTGGTGCCTACAGTCATAAATTTCTTAATTTCAGAATAAATAATGGAAATATAATATTAACAACATAGATTATATGGATGGTCACTCAGGGCTCAACTACACTGGCACTAACTCCAGTCCCAACATGTAGCATGTGTAAGGCAGAGGCCAGGCATTCCAGCCAGGATGGCCCCACTTGACTGTAATTTTACCATCCCTTTCACCCGTATGATACAGTCACGCAAGTACGCCTGCTGATGAAGATAGGGAAAAGTGGATTGCAGCAACCCGTAAGGTCAGCGAACCAGTCTGCATTAGTCCTGATCCTGCTGTCCGCACTGTGTCAAATCCATGGGATACTCTGGTGTACTGGCCAAACTCTACAGCAGTGTTTATCAACCTGGAGGTCGGAACCCCTGGGGAGTCACGAGGGACGTTTGGAGGGATCACCAAAGACCACTATTTTCTGTTGGTCATAGGATTCTGTGTGGTTTGGCCCAATTCTATCGTTGGTGGGGTTCAAGGGGCTCTTTGATTGAACTATAAATCCCAGCAACTACAACTTCCAAATGTCAAGGTCTATTTTCCACAAACTCCACTAGTTTTCAGATTTGGGCATATTGAGTATTTGTACCAATTTTGGTACAGATCCATCATTGTTTGAGTCTGCAGTGCTCTCTGGGTGTAGGCAAACTACAACTCCAAAACTCAAGGTCAATGTCCAACAAACCCTTCCAGTATTTTCTATTGGTCATGGGAGTTCTGTATGGCAAGATTGGTTCAGTTCTATCACTGGTGGAGTTCCAAATGCTCTTTGATTGTAGGTTAACTATAAATCCCAGCAACTACAACTCCCAAATGACAAAATCACACACACACCCCAACTCCACCAGTATTCAAATTTGGGTGTATAGGGTATTTGTGCCAAATTTGGTCCAGTGAATGAAAATACACCCTGCATACCAGATATTTACATTACAATTCATAACAATAGCAAAATTACAGTTATGAAGTAGCAATGAAAATAATTTTATGGTTGGGGGTCATCACAACATGAGGAATTGTATTTAGGTGTCATGGCATTAGGAAGGTTGAGAACCACTACCCTAGAGCATCCCCCAACGTCTTTTAAATTGGGGCAATTTGGTTTATCCTACAATATGGATGGGAGGTTTCAGGACTTTGTAGGGATAGCCAGGAGCAACTGCATGGCAAATACAAGTTATGGAGCCAATGTAAACAAACCTTCAGTGTTGTTTCAGATAAACTCTGTAGCTTAACTAATGGCTCAATTGTTCACATTATGGTTGAAATGCTGAACACCTTAAAAAGATTTCCCAAATGGATTGCACAGTAAACCTGCTGTGTAATTGTTTTGATCATGTGCCCAAATTTGACAACATCAAAATTTGGGGTGCTTTTGAAGAAGGTACATGATATAATTTTAAATGTTTATTGATTTTACAAGACTCGATCACAGTTCACACATTATATTAATTTTTTTCCTAAGCGTTGCTCATATTAGTATTATCTGGGGCAATATGCTGAGAAACATATTTTGATATGACATAAATGACGTGGGCAGGATGTTCAAATAACTTGTGGGAACTCATTTCCATTGTGAGTAGGTTGATTTCTGTCATGCAACAACATTTGCATTTAATGTTTATTACTGAAACTGATGAGAGGAAGCTGTGCATTTTATCAGATGGTGTATTAGAATGGTGTATGCCTTAACTAATATAATGAACACTGAGGCAAATCACTTAGATGTAGTAAAGATGTGAGACTTCACTTAAGAACACTGGTGAAAGCTGGACTTTGAAATGAAGCATGTACAGAAATTCAATACTACATGCATGACCTGGCATCTAGAGCATTTCAGTGATATACTTCACTTCTCATTTACAGTCACTGTCAAGAACTATAGACAAGATCTAATCCCATCTCTCACCTTTTCAATAAAACTCAGGCTTGTTTATTTTATACTTAGTAGTGGGTCAGGCCCAGAGCATGGAAAAGCTTCTTTTGGAACTATAGTCTCCAGACTCAGCAGCCAGTTTGGCCAGTGGCCAGGTTAGTCTATGAAACTGAGAAGTTGTAGTCCACAGTTTCACCCCCAAAGATCTACTATTGAGTCGCAGCCTGCCCTATAATGTGTGGCTGTAGTAGCACCAATACTGTATGATGAAAGATTTTGGAATGAGAAATTGAGACAAGAGATCAGTGGTAGAGATGGAAATAAGGAGTGATACATTTATAGATAGAGATGAGTCCACAAAAGCTGTGCGTGTCTAAGGGTGGATCCTAGAATTGGAAGACTAAACATCAGTAGTATAATGAAGTCCTGGCTCCTTCTGTTAACCTGGGATTCGTGGGGAGAATACAAATTTTGTTTTGATGAAAGGTGAATGAATTTGGAGAAGTTGTGCTTTAAAACAGTATTTTCATCTTTTCATTTTTTTCAAATTATTCTCATCAGTTTAGTTATTATTTATCATGTCAGAGAAGGTACAGTTGTAATGTATTTGAAAACACAAAGTTAAAAACTTGACATTATACTAAATGTACTTTCACCAGTAGGTGGTCACTTGAAGTCCCTTTGGTGTTGCTATAAGAAGGCCCTCCATTGTGCATGTGGCAGGGCTCAGGCTGCATTGTAATAGGTGGTCTGTGGTTTGCTCTTCTCCACACTTGCATGTCGTGGACTCTACTTTGTAGCCCCATATCTTAAGGTTGGCTCTGTATCTCCTGGTGCCAGAGTGCAGTCTGTTCAGCGCCTTCCAAGTCGCCCAGTCTTCTCTGTGCCCAGTTCAGTTTAACACAGGTAATAGCCTTCAGTTTCAGACTCTAGTAAAGTTGCATGCAAACCACATGGACTGAGGTGCAAGGATGTATGCATAGAATCATAGAATCATAGAATAGTAGAGTTGGAAGAGACCTCATGGGCCATCCAGTCCAACCCCCTGCCAAGAAGCAAGAAATCGCATTCAAAGCACCCCCGACAGATTGCCACCCAGCCTCTGCTTAAAAGCCTCCAAAGAAGGAGCCTCCACCACAGTCCGGGGGAGAGAGTTCCACTGTTGAACAGCTCTCACAGTCGGGAAGTTCTTCCTGATGTTCAAGTGGAATCTCCTTTCCTGTAGTTTGAAGCCATTGTTCCGCGTCCTAGTCTGCAGGGCAGCAGAAAACAAGTTTACTCCCTCCTCCCTATGACTTCTCCTCACATATTTGTACATGGCTATCATGTCTCCTCTTAGGCTTCTCTTCTGCAGGCTAAACATGCACAGTTCTTTAAGCCGCTCCTCATAGGGCTTGTTCTCCAGACCTTTGATCATTTTAGTTGCCCTCCTCTGGACACATTCCAACTTGTCAACATCTCCCTTCAACTGCGGTGCCCAGAATTGGACACAGTATTCCAGGTGTGGTCTGACCAAGGCAGAATAGAGGGGGAGCATGAATTCCCTGGATCTAGACGCTATACCCCTATTGATGCAGGCCAAAATCCCATTGGCTTTCTTAGCAGCCACATTACATTGCTGGCTCATGTTTAACTTGTCGTCCACAAGGACTCCAAGATCTTTTTCACATGTACTGCTGTAAAGCCAGGCGTCCCCCATTCGGTATCTTTGCATTCCATTTTTTCTGCCGAAGTGAAGTATCTTGCATTTATCCCTGTTGAACTTCATTTTGTTAGTTTCGGCCCATCTCTCTAGTCTGTTAAGATCGTTTTGAATTTTGCTCCTGTCTTCTGGAGTATTAGCTATCCCTCCCAGTTTGGTGTCATCTGCAAACTTGATGATCGTGCCTTCTAACCCTTCGTCTAAGTCATTAATAAAGATGTTAAACAGAACCAGGCCCAGGACGGAACCCTGCGGCACTCCACTCATGACTTCTTTCCAAGATGAAGACGACTCATTGGTGAGCACCCTTTGGGTTCGTTTGCTTAGCCAATTACAGATCCACCTAACTGTAGTTTTGTCTAGCCCACATTTTACTAGTTTGTTTGCCAGAAGGTTGTGAGGGACTTTGTCGAAGGCCTTACTGAAATCCAGGTACGCTACATCTACGGCGTTCCCTGTATCGACCCAACCCGTAACTCTATCGAAAAAAGAGATCAGATTAGTCTGGCATGACTTGTTTTTGGTAAATCCGTGTTGACTATTAGCAATTACTGCATTTGTTTCTAAGTGTTTGCAGACCACTTCCTTAATGATCTTTTCCAGAATCTTGCCTGGTATCGACGTGAGGCTGACCGGACGGTAATTGTTTGGGTCGTCCTTTTTTCCCTTCTTGAAGATAGGGACCACATTTGCCCTCCTCCAATCTTCTGGGACTTCTTCTGTTCTCCAAGAACTCTCGAAGATAATTGCCAGTGGTTCTGAAATAACCTCAGCTAGTTCCTTCAATACTCTTGGATGTAGCTGATCTGGCCCTGGGGACTTGAATTCGTTTAGAGCGGCCAGGTGTTCCTGGACAACTTCTTTCCCTATTTGGGATTGGATTTCCCCGAATCCTTCGTCCATTTCATGTTGGTGAGGTTGAAGATGGCTTTCTTTTTGTGAGAAGACCGAGGCAAAGAAGGCATTAAGTAGTTCTGCCTTTTCCCTGTCCTCTGTCACCATCACCCCATCTTCTCCTCACAGAGGCCCTATCGCCTCCTTGTTCTTCCTTTTTCTACCAACGTAAGCAAAAAAGTCTTTTTTGTTGTTTTTAATGTCCCTGGCAAGCCTGAGCTCATTTTGCGCTTTAGCCTTGTGAACATTTTCCCTACAGGAGTTGGCAATACGTTTGAATTCTTCTTTGGTGATTTCTCCCCTTTTCCACTTCTTATGCATGTCTCCTTTGAGTCTTAGCCCAGTTAGAAGTTCTTTGGACATCCATTCTGGCTTCTTTGCACTTGTCATATTTTTTTTTCTTTGTTGGCACTGTTTGCATTTGCGCCTTGAGTATTTCACTTTTAAAAAACTCCCATCCATCCTTAACTCCCTTGTCTTTTAATATTGGTGTCCATGGAATGCCGCTCAGTATTTCCTTCATTTTTTGAAAGTCATCTCTCTTAAAGTCCAGAATGTGTGTTTGACTTGTCTTAGTTTCAGCCTTCCTTTGTATGGCAAACTTCAGCTGCGGTATAAAGGGATTATCACTTATACTGGAGAAACTCACACATGCACCAGTATGGAGGGGATGTAGTCTAACTGACTGGCTCTCAGGGCTGGTCCATGATTTTTTCCTGTCTGAAGCACGGTGGCATCCCCCGCCCACTCTGTGTATAGAAGCTGAATGGATAATCAGTTGAATTGTGCTTTGAACAATCAGTTGAATGGATGATCTGTTAAATTCTACTTCGGATGATTATCTGAATGGATGGATTATCCATTCTACTTCAGATAATCAGTTGAATTCTGCATTGGATGATCACTTGAGTGTATGCATAACTAATGCCATTCTACTTTGGATGTTAAGTTGTATGTATGAATGATCAGTTCAAAGGATAATTAGTTAAATCTACTTTGACATTAGCTGGATTGAGCCCTGTTGGTTCATCCCAAATAGAGCAAACTCATTGAATAGACACATGAATGGGGAGTCAACACAGAGATAAATCAAACCGAGTTAATGAATTTCCTGATTTCCTGTACTCAGAACTAGCAATAGGATTTAGAATGTAATGTGATAATGTCACACCATATCAGAAGCAGCAATATGGTTGAGACAAGAAGGTCGTGTAGGCCAGTGCTACTAAAATGATGGCGCTTCTTGAACCATTGGCTGCTGATGCCCGGCATGTTTCCAGGAAAGAAAGATATAGGGCCCGTCCAGATAATACCTTTACCCCAGGAGTTCCTGCAGCAAAATGGAAGGTGGCCAAACATGATTCCCTCAAAACATGGGAGCAATAGTTACAAAGGCTAAAAAACATGAGATTTTCAGGTGCAGGAATATACCGGTTCTGGCTGGAAAATGCAGATATTAGAATCTCTGTATTTCCCTACACTCAGAAAATATGGGATTTTTATGTTGGTTTGGTCCTGGGTTATACATATCGGTTCCTGATTGGTTCCTAAAAACATGGCAATAGTTGACTAGAGGATAAAAACTTTATCTTGGCAAGATAAACTTTGTCCTCCATACGTTTAATGAAGTTTGTGACACACAAACAAAAATTTTGCCATGTAATCAACTTTTCCCATTTTTTTATGATAAAAGCAATAAGGAATAGACATGCATAACCCAAGAACAGCACCCCATAGTTCCCAGGCACAAGTACATAGCCAAACTTGTTATAGAGGCCATGCAGCCTCTGTAACCCAGGAATGGAACTGATACAGTGATTCAGATATTTACATATTCTCATCTTAAGTTTTTAAAAAATCACCAAAATTTCCAGCAGACGTCCCGCAGTGGCCATCTTGGAGCCTCTAAATCCTGCAACAAAACAGCAAGTGTGGATGACGGAGGCAGAAATCCTGAGACCAACAGGTCTGAATGTGGACCTCTTCTCAAGCCCTGGGATTTTTTGCCCCTCACTGAAACGGGCAATTTGGTGCTGTCTGGAAGCACTCACAGTCATACCTAATGAGCACAAATTTAGATGCCAGTCCCTGAAATATTGGGGAGGAGGGGGATAAGTTGGTTTACCCCATCAAATAGTCAGAGAAACATTTGTGTAACCTAGATAACTCTACCTTCCAATGGTGGGGGGAAAGTGGAATGCTCATCATGTACAACCAGAGGCCTGTCACAGTTATCCTCATATATCTTTCACTTGAAGCTGTTATTTTATTGGCTCAATCCACTTCCTAGCTGTTCTGACTTCAAGGATAAAGGTCAGGTGGGTCTGAACCTACATTGGTTTAGCCCTGCTGCCTGAAGAACATATGGACAAAATAGAGAAACACTGTACAGTGCCTTGATCAAGTTCTTGTCCTTTCACAAAGGAATTTCATCATGCTAGTGTAACACTACTCTTCATAATTCGTAAAAAAAAATACATTCATAAGTTTCATTCTAACTCCATCATTAGTAAATCAAATGTAGAGGGGGAAATCCAAGAATACTACAAGGAAACAGCCCTGTGCAAAAATGTGCATTATCAAATGAATATTCGTGCCATCAGGTCATGAGAAGCACACTACTTCCTTTGTACCTGATAGGTGTAGCTAGATACACCTGTTGGATGGATTTAAAAAAAAAATTAAATCCCTTACAGATGCCATTCTGTGTTCGTGTTGAAAAGAAATAATTAAGAGTCTGGCGTCAATTTCATATGATAACTACTGCTTTCTTAGGACACCTTTCCTAATCCTGTGGGACCAGTTTAACACATACACAAACACATACACACAAATGCCAGGAAGGTTAATATGCTTGAAGCATTACATCACCAGAACAAACTGTTAATAGCTAATCAGGAAGCTGGAGGGCATGCCGCCGCAGTTCCTGGCACACACACACAGACTGAGCTTTACAAATTAATCTAACACACTGGAAAAGTCATTTTTCAGAGGAAGTAGCTTTCATTGAAGCACGCTTCCTTGGAAGTGTCTGCCTGATATATCATAAACAATTACTCCACAGGAAATAGACATTTGGAGTCTTCAAGCCAAATCCTCTGTCTCCATCTTTACTTAGGAAAATTTCTCATGGAATTCAAAGTTAAGTACCACTTCCCAGAAAAGCCAGAACTAGATGTCATGATAAACAAAGAGCTGGTGGCAAAAATGATGTTTATTACATCCATCCCCTCTCCATTACTGTCACAACTTGACAATTGTGTTATGTTGGATGCTACCATTGTCTTACTCAGCTTTTCATGACTCCATCAAGCCATTTCAAAAATATCAAATTTATTCTGAGTGTAAATTTGACTCAGAACTTAGAAAAAAAATACTGTTTTGTACCATAGGGTTGGCTATCCTAGCTTGCTAATTTTGGAAACAATTTGTACAAATCCAGTTATTGTCTGAGAATAATCTACAGCTTTCCCCTTCCTTTGCAACATTTCCAACTTTGGTTTTGCTCTGGAGTACAGATGAAGGATAGAAAAAAAATTCACCTGCGCCTACCATTTTCAGTTGCAGACTATCTGTTATAACAACCAGTTCTGCTGTTGGGTTAAGCTACTTACACATAGGCAGGGCTGCAGCCAAAGGGGGGGGGGGGGGGTTAGGGGTTCAATCCCCCCTGAAAATTTTCAAGTTTTTTTTTAACCTGGTTTATTCATAAATTTTAACTGATTAACCAAATCCCTATGAGTGTCTACTGAAGTTTATTGATGGAGCCTGATTTCAGAATTATTTTGCATTATGGAACTACTCGTCATAAAAAGTTTCAAACCCCCCCCCCCCAAAAAAAAAAAAAAAAAATCCTGGCTATGGCCCTGACAGTCAGTCATTGTTATACTGAAAAGAAGTCCTGGAAGAGAATGGATAGTTTTTAAGGATGAAACAGGGGAAGATTAACTCTTTCCCTTCATTCAAAGAAACAATTGTGCTAGTCTGTAATATCAGTATGAAAAGGGATCTTGTAGCATCTTAGATATTGAGGGTCCTAATTTGATTCAACTCTTAACACTGAAGGATGGCTGCATTGAGAAGGATGCCATCTACATTTTGACTGGCACGTCTAGGTGCCTGGTATGAGAAAAGCAAGATTCATGCTGGTTTGAACAACTACTTTATAGTCAAGCTATCTTGACTATGTGTCTTTAACTTTGCCCAAAGACACTACTGTCAATTTCCAAATAAGATTTTCAAAATAAAATTTCTATAAAATAATACTCCTGAACCCAATAAGACTTGCTAAAATATATGAAGGAACTAAGAAACCCAGAAGGGCATGCTCTTCCATATGTGGAATATTTCTTTTAATTTTGTGCCTATAAACTGGGGGAAGGAACTCATACATGTTAATGTGAGCTAGAGGAGATTAAGCGTGATCAGGTTTTATGTAAGTAAGTTAAGAATCTAGCTTAATGTATTATACCTATACTATAGTGCAGGGGTCCCCAAACTTTTTAAGCAGAGGGCCGGTCCACAATCCTTCAGACTGTGGAGGGGCCGAATTATCATTTGAAAAAAAAATACAAACAAATTCCTATGCATACTGAACATGTCTTATTTGTAGTGCAACAACAACAACAACAATGAAAGAACAATACCATATTTAAAAATGAATAACCTATTTTAAAATTATTTAAAAATAATTTTATATTTATTTAAATATTAAATAAATAAATATTAAATAAATAAATAAATAATATTTAAAAATGAATAACCCTAACCAACATAAACCTATTAGGATTTCAATGGAAAGTGTGGGCCTGCTACTGGCCAATGAGATAGTCAAGTTAATTAGGATTGTTGTTGTTGTTCAAGTCATGCCTTCAAGTCATGTCAGACCTTGGCCGAGCCTAAGTTTAAAATTATTTATTTACTGCATTTATTTACTACATTTATATCCCACCCTTCTCACCCCGAAGGGGACTCAGAGCAGCTGTATGTACATACAATATATTATATTATTAGCATAACACAATATTAGCATTATATATTACTATATTGAACTATACCACTATACTATTATATAATATGTAATATATAACATATAATTAATATTATTATATGTTATTAGTATTATATTGTATAACATAAGATTATTATCAATATTATATGTATATACAATATATTATATTATTAAAACTGATATAAAAATATATTATAAAACTGAGGGCGGGGGCCAGGTAAATGACCTTGGAGGGCCGCATCCGGCCCCCGGGCCTTAGTTTGGGGACCCCTGCTATAGTGTATGCTTGAGAAACATGGACCATCTAACAAACTTCACTCTTGATTTCTGGAAAGATTTCATCAGCATTGCCTTTGAAAATTCTACAAAGCTCTTATGAAGACAGGTAGACAAACGTCAGTGTTCTGGAAGAAGCAAAGACCACCAACATTGAAGTGATGATTCTCCACCATCAACTGTGCTGGACTGACCACATTGTTTGAATATCCAATCACTGTTTCCCAAAGCAGTTACTTTATTCTCAAACTAAGAATGGAAAATGGAATGTCAGACAATATAAAAGATTTAAAGATGGACTTATTAACCTTTTAAAAATTTGATATAAATACCAAGAACTGGGAAGCCCTGGTCCTTGAGCATTCTAACTGAAAGTCAGCTCTTACCAACAGCTCTATGGATTTTGAGGAGGCATGAACAGAGGGCAAAGGGGAGAAACGTGCCAAGAGGAAGGCAGGTCAAGTAAATCCTTGTCAGAACCCCCTTCCACCTGGAAACCTATGTCCTTATTGTGACAGACCATGTGGACCCAGAATAGGTCACTACAGTCACTTACAGACTCACTGCCAAAATTTTACCCTTGGAAAACAATCATACTCATCCACAAGTAATCACCTATAGCATTAGTAGGGCATGGTGCCTAGTGTATTGTATTTATAATGAGTATTCTCAAAGTGTAGAAAACTAAAAATATATTTCAGTTTAGTTAAAAAAGAAACTAGTTGAGAGAAAGACATTGGTAGCATCAGCTTTCATCATTATGCTAAGTCTACTTCCTCAGATGTATGGAGTGATGTGCCTAGGAAAAGACATTTGTAGGCAGACTGCATGTATGAATAGCCATAAAAATGCAACACATTTGGGTATGGTGATGAAATGACTAGTTTGGTTTGAACTATAGTAAATGGGAGACAAAGGCAGGAGAAAATATGTTGCTTAAAGCTAACGCAAGCAAATAAACTTATCAATGGTGAAGAGAGTTATTGAGGTGTACTGTGATGCTGACTGGGAACCAGAAATAAGGTGTGATTAAACTGGCTAAAAAGAACCCCATGCTCAGTTTATCACATCTCCTTTAGTGTAAGAGTGGGCCAATTTTTATATTTTTGAGTCAGGACAGGCCCAAGACATTTTGTTGTGTCCATCCTGTCCATACACATGTATATGTGTGTGCCTTCAAGTTGCTTGCCAATTTGTGTTATTTATCATTCTTATTTTTAATTAATTTTGACAGAAACAGTGTAATTTACAGCCAAAAGAAAAAAGCAAATATTTTAAAAGAACAAAGAAAGAAGATGTACATATGTAAACATAAACACACATATATAGAACTAAGACTAGAACTGAACTATAGATGAACCCAAAATAACCTCATCACATGGATGAGGTCGAGTGTTTCAATTCGTCAGCCATTGTGGCGAATTGGGGTGGCCGTTGGGCCATCTTGGTGCCCCTGCTGGCAGCTGATGCTTCTTCATCACACATGGAGAAGTGTGGCCATGTGGCTGACGCCCTCAGTAGCTCCATTGTTCTTTCTAGAACACGGGGAGGCTTCTATGCTGATGGCGGCAGTGTCCTACCACACTGCTGCCCCAGTTCATCCACGGAGTCTTGACATGGGACTCCATGAGTGAACTGGGGCAGAAGCATCCTAGAACACTTATTTTCTCCAGTATGATAAGGCTGTCATTAGCAGCCTTAACAATCCATTTCTCCATATTCAGTGCTTCAAACCATTTCCAGTATTCTTGCTGTTGTTGCCATATAACAAGGAAGTCGTCCACACTTGCTATCCATTTCTTTGTCCATAATGTCCATCAAGATCACTTCTGGTACTACTGAAAGATATACTGTTTTTATTGTTGACATATGAATCTTAACCTAATAGCGTTTCACTTTCTTACAATTTAAACCTAGAGCATGCTCCAAACAATTAATTTTTTTCCAAGAAGCTTCTTTGAGTTCAATGGATTTTGAATTTTATACTGAGCCTAGAAAACTTTCTACTTTGAACTGAAACCACAAGGGTTGGCATGTCGATTCTGGAAACAACTGTAAATTTGTAAATTATTAAATCCAATTATTATCTGAGAATAATCGCCCATCAATTTATGATGGCGACCCCATATATTTCCTAGAATTTTCTTAGGCGTGGAATTCTCAGAGGTGATTTTGCCACTTCCTTCTTCCGAAATACAGCCCACAGCACCTAGTATTGATTGTTGTTCTCCCACTTAAGTATTAACTATGGCTGAATCTGCTTAGCTTCCATGGCAGCTTCCAATGACAGGATAGAGCCTTACACTGCTTATGGGGGCAACAGGGTATTTTGGGGGGTCTAGAGCTGTTCTCAAAAATCCTTATACTCACCTTCCCTCTGTCCCCCACAATTTGCCACGTATGATAACTATCTCACTCTTCCTGACTTTAAGGCCATACATGCCCAACAGTCCACTTCTTTTCCAGTCCAGAGTGAGTGTAGAAGCATTTTAAAACACCTAATAAGTTGGCCTTATACCTTCTGTTACAGTGAGTGATATGAAGCTGTAAACGTCATCACCATCCCACATTTTCCTACTCTAACCCTCAAGGTGGCTTATAAAAATTCAAACACAGTGAAACTAAATTGCATGTACAAATGTTAAAAGTATAATTAAACTACCAGTAAAATTAAAAGCATAACCATTAAAAACAACAACAAATGTAAACAACACAGCTACGAAGAGCGCTCTCCCCTGAGCTGTCAGGCCTAAAATGTTTGCTAAAACAAAAAGATCTTCACCTACCACCAACTGGATAGCAAGTAAGGAAAAGAATGATCACTCTAGTCTAACCCATACTTCCAACCTTTTATAGATGAAAACTGGGGCACTTGTAGCCAACCAACATCAGAGTATTGTCAAGCTAGCTAAAGTTTTTATTTGAGGACATGCACACAACTTAGGAAAAGCAGCAGCAGTGTTGTCTCCAGAACGAGAAGGTCCAGTCCCACCATGCTGAAGCTCTGATGTCCCAAACTGAAGATATATAGAAATGGGTGCCAGATCAGAGATTGTTATTCTTCAGTGATGAGAAGCATGTCAGGTGAAGGTTCCCAAACCTGATATGCCCTATTTTATCATATCACAAAGACAATATATTTTGCTCTTATTAACTCAGTGTATACAATTTGTTTTTCATTGGTTTAATGTGCATACATTCTTCAATTCTAACAGCTATGATTGGCAGATCATGTATTATTGGTGATTTCAAGTTGTTGCTCACTGGTTGTGTCCTGTCCCCCTTCCATGGTCTGTGTTTTCCAGAGAAAACAAAGGGTGGCGAATCAAACTGATTGATGGCGAGTCATCTGGATTAAAAGGGGTAGGACACCCTTAGGTGATGGGATTTTCCTATCTCCTCCCAACGGAAGATGGAGAGTTGCACCTGTTGATGAGATTCCTGATCTCTTTTAAACGTATTTGTATTTGTCAAATACTCAACTCCTGATCAGAGATTTTGCTATTGCCTTTCCACCTTATCACATTGAGAAATTTCCCAGTCGTAGGTCACTTAAGCCTCTTTTCAAGCATGGGGAGGCACTGAGCTCATCACATGAGTGAAACTACTTCTGGCTGTCATGCATAGCCCTCTGTGGTTGAAAAGAGGCAGAAGTGTCCTGAAAGGAGACAACTCCAGCAATCAACCTCATCATATTGAGATATTTCCCCCTCTTTTCAGCCACTTTTCAAGCATGGAGGGGCACAGAGCTCATCACATGTTCCAGAGTTGAAAAGAGGCAGAAATGTCCTGAAAGGAGGGAACTCTGAACACAGACCAACAATTGTGTTCAGAGCTCCTACCTTTTATCGCACTTTATTCCCATGTTTACAACTGAAAAACAGGTGGGATGGGAACCATCAAAAGTTTCCCATCCTGTTTCATTGCCCAACTGTCAGCAGTCTCTTGTATCCTTGTGGGTATGATGCAGAACAATATGATCCCATGGAAATAAATGGTTTTAACTTGGATCACTATCTCTTGTATCCTATGGACTTTGATGCAGAACAATAGAATCCCATGGAAATAAGTGGTTTTAAACTGATATCAGTCTCCTTTAATGTAATGGGCTTTGGGCAGGGCAAGGGATCTCTTGGTTTTCAGATATTGTTGTTTCTCCTGATTAAAGAAAAGTAATCCTGATCTTGTAATGAGTAAGATGAATGTACTAACAGCCCTTAAGTTTCCACGTGTGAATGTGAATGTGATAGGTAGGCAAAACTCAAAATGGGAGATGTAAGAGGGGCAATTCTCTACTCTTGCCCCTCTCGATGTGATGAGGTGTTTGCCCGGTGGCTAGCTTACCTGGAATTTCCTGTGCCCCACTTGTGAACCTGCTATTGTTGTGTTGTGAAAGAGATAAGCAGGACTCCAAAGGGGACTTCTTGTATCTTATGGTGGATGTTGTACCAAGCGATCATCTAGTCAGCCCTGACTTTTGGTTTTTTGACAACAGCATTTTGTTTTTGTATGCATATGATTTTGTTCCTCTTGTCTTCAATTACTGAGTTGAGTGTGAACTACTGTTGCATTTTGAATTCATTTGATAGCATTTGAGGTAAACTGAGAAGAAAAAGGGAAGGTGAGAGAATGAGAGACAAATTGGAATATATTATTAAAGCAGTTGAGAAAGTGGGGTGACAAAGGGTTAATTGGAACTGTCCCTGCCAAATCAGGATACTTAGAGGCTACAGTCTCTCTTCTGGGAAGGGACTTCCAGGCCCTTGAGCAGGTTTGAACTAATGATGGATACAGGATCTATTTACTGCCCATGAGAACAACCAGATACTAGATTTTTTAAAAATCCAGAAAGAACTAAGGAGATAGTTCTACTGCAGTAATATGCTTTGAAATACTCTCATGTTTTTATGCTTATCTATATCAACATTATCTCTTGATCTCTGTCATCTGTCTGCCTGTCTATTATGAGAGATGGAAATTGTCCAAGAAACACATGTTTTCCTTGATATGTTATTTTTATATGCTTTAATTATGTAATTGCTTGTATGCATTTTTGCTTTGAGGTAGTATCGTGGAAAAAGTACTAGACAGGAACTTGGAAGAAACAGGGCTCAGTCCGAAACAGTTTTCAAATCTTTGGGTGACCTTGGACTACTAGCACTCTCTTTCAATATAGCTATGCTTACATCTGTCAAATCCAAATCCCATCTGGCCTCTAACAAAGACAAGCCTCTGGGTTTATTTTTATATTGCTTTCTTCTGCAGGCCTCCATTCCTTGAGCTGTGATTACCTACCTTCAGCCAAGTTTAATGTTCACTTGCCCAACCTTCTGAAGTCATTGCTCTATTGAGGTCTCCATACATCTCAATTAAGAGCAATGAGATCTAGCACCTTAATGCGACAAGACATTAAAGCTATTACTATAATTGCCATAGACATTTTTCCAGTTCCTCATTTTACATTAATAGAGTACAGTAGAGATAACAACATCAGACATTTGATCATACCTTCCCAGTTTATTAAACAATGAGTTTGTGATTCTTCCTGTCAAAACAGAGGATCAGCCACAATCACCACTTTTTCCTGTCCTTTTATGTGAGCTATGTCAAAATTATAGCTCTGAAAAAGCTAGTCCAACACTCTCATTTTCCCCTTTGATATGATGCCACCAGCATAAGGAAGAGAGATAAGTTCTTAAAACAAATTTCTTTTGCCAGAGATAAGGCATTAACGCACCCAAAGCCCACACCAATGTCAAAAACTGGTTTCCCACAGTGGCCAGAGGTTGCTTCCTTCCTACTTAGCAACATAATGTAATGAAACTGCCAACTCTTCCTTTTTTGACTTAAGACTGCTCCAATAACAATCTTGGCAAAATCAGTGGTAACTACAAAGAATGTATCAAAGTCTAAGGCAACCAACACTGGCCTATATGTGATCACAATTTTGAAGGTTTTGAAAGCCTCTTGACATTTTGTGGTCCACACATCCTTATCTGGTAGTCTTTTCTTTGTCATCCCTGGTAAGGGAGCAGCTATGGACCTAAAGTTCGGAATGAACTCTCTATACTAACTTACCAAGCCAAGAAAAGCTCTAACTTTCTTATTTGTGGTAGAGATGGGCCAATTATCAACTGCCTCTATCTTGGATTGTTCTGACCAAATTTTCCACCTCTTACCATGATGTACCCTAAATGCTTTCTCTTTCTCTGTCCAATATGACATTTTGGTGCCTTAATGTCACTCATTACAGCATCCTTGATTCTATTCAGCACAAATTCAAGGAAGTTTAGATGGTCCTTCCTTCCATATGTGGCTGAAACCCCCTATATCAGTGGTTCTCAGCCTATGGGTCCCCAGATGTTTTGGCCTTCAACTCCTAATAGCTGGTAAACTTGCTGAGATTTCTGGGAGCTGTAGGCCAAAACACCTGGGGACCCACAGGTTGAGAACCACTGCCCTATATAATCAGTACAGGCCTTTTACCATTTTGCCCACCAATCTCGGGAAAGGAGAAGCAGCAGTATAAAGTCCAGTGCTGAAGATATGCATTATTTTAATTTAAAATGCAATTTTCCAAGCCTTGTACCAAAGTGATATGATACATTTTGATACTTTTGATTGGTAGATAATATCCTACTTCTAGCCAACAGTGTGCTGGCACCAGTTACTCATTTTTCCATATATTTTTGGGATTTAGTACCTTTTGGAAACAAACTCCACAATTGGACCTTTAGATTCTTTCAGTCAGGTCACCTAGCCAAGGAATTGGCTGCCCGGAATATGTGACTGAATTTTCAATTGTCTACATAACAGTGAATGTAGGATCCACTTTTTCAACCAAGACTTTCTCAAAGCATTGTTACTTCTAGTCTTAGTATTTCCTCTTCCTCCTGGAACACCCTTTCTGCATATTTTCCTGTTACCTGATAGGAGGAGATAGATATGAGTGCATCATCTCCAGTACATATATCAAGCTGAACACCTTTTATTACCCTCAGGTCAGAAAATAACTCCTTATATTCTTTTAACATCCTCGGAACTTTTATTTCCTCTCCAGAGAGAGAGAGGGGGGGGGGTAATATTTACATTACTAACCCTTTGATTTCCACTCTCCTCTAGTAAGATAAATAAGGCCTCTTTTCTCTTTTTAGTACCGTCATACAGCATCAAATTTCCCCTCCTATAATAAGGTTTTAGCACGTTTGTATGTACTGCTTTGGAGTAATTATCCTCCACCTCCAAACTAAGCAAATCATCCATGTCACTTAATGGGACTGGATATTAATAGATTCATCCCAGGTAACTTGCAGCTTCATCTCTGGGTTTATAGATGTGTTCTCTTGCTTTTTGGACATACCCGTTATTTTTTCTTGTCTGCCAATTGCGTAGAATTTCTCAGTGAGATTTGCACGTTCTCCACATAGGTTACAATTGCTTCTGGTGGTTTATCTAGCTGTCTTTGCCAGCCTTGCCTGACTAGGACTACAGATCCATGCACTTTCCATCGATATATTAGGTCAAAGGGACTAATTCTGACAATTTCCTATGAAGTGTCTCAATATGCAAACAGGAGTTATTGAAGTTTCACATCCCAGGTACTCAAATTAGTAGTCACATTCAGTGTTTTGCTAAGAGTACCATTAAATCTTTTTATCAGCCTGTTGTTTTCAGGATGGTAGGTTAAAGAGGTTAAGTGTTTGACCCCACATATTTCTTGCAGACTTTTCATCACTTGAGAAATTAATGATGACCCCAAATCTGAAACAATTTCACTGCAAAACCTAATCTGCAAAAGAGGGTTACCAGGGCATTTGTAACCATAGTGGTTTTAACAATGGACAATAAACTGCTTCAAGGTACCTGGTATCATATTCCATCCAAGTTATGATGTGACAGGGTGTGTTACCCCATCACCCTTTCCCCCATCATACAGGGGGAAAGAGGAAGAAAGTGCAGGTAGCTTCATCAGAGCTATCCAAACTACACTTTCCTCCCCTTTCAGCACTTCTACTCCACTTAGAGAAATATGCGCAGCAGGCCCTGCCTTCACCGTGCAACAAAGTGGCAAAACGGGGCAAAAATGCCACGTGTGCAGAGGTGGATAGAATTTCAATCAATTCATAATAGTTTGTGGCATTCACAAAAAGAGGTTTTTGGGGTATGACAACTACTTTCAAAGTAGGTTTCACACAATTAAACAAGAAATAACACTTTCAAACCAGAAACAATATGATCTCATGCATCTTCCTGTATCATAAATTTCTGGCATTTCAAAAAATGCCAGATCTCAAAAGTAAAGGTTTCCCCTTGACATTAAGTCTAGTCATGTCCGACTCTTGGGGGGGGGGGGGGGAGGGTGCTCATCTCCATTTCTAAGCTGAAGAGCTGGCGTTGTCCATAGACACCTCCAAGGTCATGTGGCCGGCATGACTGCATGGAGCGCCGTTACCTTCCTGTCATCCTATTGATGTACTCACATTTGCATATTTTCAAACTGCTAGGTTGGCAGAAGCTGGGACTAACAGCAGGAGCTCACCTCACTCTCCGGATTCGAACCACCGACCTTGCAGTCAGCAAGTTCAGCAGCTCAGCAATTTAACCTGCTGCGCTACCAGGGACCAGATCTCTACAGATCTTAAATATCCAATTATTTCTTCATTAATGTCTCTGGAAATCAAAGTTTCGGTTAACTCGAGTTATTTCAATTGCATGTGATGCATCTCTAACACATCTCTAACCTCTGACATTCCCTTCACTGTCTCTTTCTCTTAGGATTGTTGTCAACTCTCCTCGCCCAAATAATTACCTTAAGAGGTCCCATACCACCATTCTGAAATTTCCCGCAAATCCAGCCAAACCATTTCCCCCTAATCTTGCCCCATTCACCCACTAAGTATGCATAAGCACTACACACATTGGAGCCCCCAGATGGAGTAGTGGACTAAGTGATTTGAAGCTTGGGTTGCTGACCTGAAAGCTGCCAGGTTCGAATCCCACCCGGGGAGAGTGCAGATGAGCTCCCTCTATCAGCTCCAGCTCCATGCGGGGACATGAGAGAAGCCTCCCACAAGGATGGTAAAAACATCAAAACATCTGGGCATCCCCTGGGCAACATCCTTGCAGACAGCCAATTATCTCACTCCAGAAGCGACTCAAATTGCTCCTGACACAAAAAAAGCACTACACGTCCTTCTGATTTGCACCTTCACAATAAATAGGGATCAGCAATTAACTAGTTTCTCTGTCTCACAAAGACCCATGTTTGACATAAACCATAAGCCCATCAAATCACCTTCTCACCCTTTTATCCTAATCTCTGAGGCCATCAGAGCACCCAGTCACTCATTGTTCCAAATCTCCGAATATTGTGGGACCATGTCCCCAGAGATAAATTCACCAACTACCTTTTGTTCCTATGAACTAACCCACATTCTTTCCCAACCTATCTGCCCCAAAGAGGGTGAGCACAAACTGACAGAAGACAGCTAAAAATTCAACCAATGACAGTTTATTAAAATTCAAGCCAGACTTCTCTGCCAATCAGTGCTTGAGATTCACAAACCTTTAAACTTTTGACCAATCCCCTTCATCCAATGAGACCCCAAACCCTGATACTGCACCAATTATCATTTCCCATTTTTCAAAAATGTATGTAAATTATCTGTAAAATATCCATGCTTTTATTCGGTCAGATTTGGTGTCAAAAGCCTCGACCACAAATACTAGCAGACCATTAATCAAGCCAATAGTCCAACAGAGGTGCAAACATTAGCAGGATAACACAAATAACACATTCCAGGATCATAAGCTGATTACTAGAGTGTCCAGAGTACAAGGTTAAATCTGAAAACTGAGGTCCAAGGTAAGTTCAGGAATACAAGATAGCAAGAGTCCAAGGTCATAGCTTCTAGAACTGACGTTGCAGCCAGCAACATACCACATTTGATTTCCTTAAATCCTAAAGTCACAGATGTTACCTGTTGCTGGATTGCTTTTCAGCTATTCTCAAGAACCTGTGCAGCTGAGATCTCTCTTCATAGGTCCATGCAGGTTAACTCTTCCTCAGTCTGCTCAGGGGAACTCTCTTGCACTTGTTCTGCAGGTTGAGAAGTAGAGCTCCTTCCATGGATATTGTTTCAGAGCTTGGTTGATGGAAGTGCTGAGCACTGCTGGCCTCCAACTCGACTGCTGAGCCTTCCACCAGCATCTCCTCATCCTTGCTTTCCAAGCTGTCCAGAACATTTGGGATTTCACTATATCTCCTGACATCCACCTTGGCCATTGCTGAATAAATCCATTTTGGTTCCTGCCTTCATCCTTGTGTGTTTTCATTGGATTGGACTGGAGCTCAAGCACATTGGGAGAACCCAAAATTTCAGACAGGGTTCATCCAACTGTAGAGTTAATGTAACACCACTTTAACTGCCATGGCTCCATGCTATGGAATCATGGGAATTGTTCACAAGGTCTTCTCCACCAAATAGTGCTGGTGTCCCATCAAACTACAACTCCCATGAGCTCTCAGTTTATTCCAGTTCCTTAAATTCACAGTCAGTTCTCCTATTATTCTGACTGCCCTGTCTCTATTCCTTATCTTTCTCAAATCAAACCCGTCTCTGTTAAATCCAAACCCCATCTGGGCTCTGTTGTTATTTTTTTTAATTGATTTTCCACATAGCTCCCCACACATACCTCACTGCATTCCCAGAGCTGTGATCAGCTGCCTTTACCTATATTTGTCCAGCTCCTCACTTCACACAATTTTATTTAATATCCTTGTTATGAGGCTAATATGGGAAAGAACAGAGCTATGTATGCTGTTTTGAATTCATTAGATAAAAGGTGGCATTATTTAATAAATAAATGCTGTTTGCAATGTACTTTAAAAATCAAAATCAAAATGTGAAATAAAAATTTGGACTTCTCTACTATCAGTAATTAATCTTCACGTATATAATTTATTCACATCAAAATGCATTTTTTTCATCACACAATTTGTTTTTTCAGTATACAGATTCCGCATTTGTGGGTTTCACTTTTGTGGATTTCATTATTTATGGATTTTATTACTCTCTGGTCAGCTTTTGCTGGAAGGTCTAGAGGTTCCCAGAAAGAACACTGGGATGACCTAGAGATTCCTAGAGAGAACACCTGGATGCAGCATGACCTAGAGAGAATGCCTCTCTGGGATTGTCTAGGTCCTTCAGGATGATTCAAATGTAAAGTTCCCGTGCAAGTTGCTCATAGGGTCATGATGGAGGACCTAGAGATTCCTGGAGGTATTTTCTCAGGTAAAACAAACTGGCAGTTTTCCAATTTTGCAGACGTCCTGAGCCTCTAATCTATGTGAATGTGGAGGGTTGACTGTATTCAGAATGAGATATTTTTAAAATAACCATAATTGAGTTCTCTCGATTTAGTTATCTTCCAATCAATGGGGTTTAACTTAGGCATGACCAACAACAACAACAACAACAACAACAACAACAACAACAACAACAGTTTACTTATCACCCACCCCTCTTTGCTTCTCAAGGTGGGGAACAGCAAGATAAAACAGAACATTGTTAAAATAACTAATATAACTAATATACACAGGTAAAATGCAGATTAACATTACCAATAAAATGCAGGTTAAAAATCACAATTTAAAACTGACTAGGTAGGCCTGCTGGAAGAGATAGATCTTCAATTGCATCTTAAATTCCAACAGCTCTTTTAGCTGTTGGTTCTCTTCCAGTTTGTTCCACAGTCTTGGGTTGGCTAATGAAAAGGTCCTGTGGATGACAGCTGTCAGTCAGGTTCTGGATGCCTAGAATAGCCATCCCTGGAGGACCTAAATGTTCTAAGGGGCAGATTATGGGAGAAAGTTATTCTGTAGGTAGCCTGGACCCAAACCACAAAGGGCTTTAAAGTTGAAAACCAACACTTTGTACAATGTATCCTGTAGGTGCCAATGGATCTACACACTAAGCATCACTGTGTCTGAAACCATCAGGGCTGGAGGGAGTTAAGAAACAAACAGGATGTGGGCAGAGGGGAGAGCCACATGATGAGAAAGGAATTGCAGGTATGCTATCCTCCCATGACAGTAGTTCTCACAGCTGGAAGCTCTACAAGTTCTCAAAATTTACAAAATTAAAATTCTTTGAGGCTTTTCATAGCCCCCCCCCCCCTTTCGTCTTCCTCTTTGAAGAAAAGAGAAAGTCCTCTGCATCCTACAGAAATGCCCCGAAGGGCTGGGGATCTGGCAGCACATAGCTTAGAAGCATAGTAAAGTGCAATTATTAAAGACATTGTTTCCCATAAACGCATGTCTATCTTAATATCAAACAAAAGATTTCATATCAACATAAGCATTAATAAAAGATAGCCCAGGTCACATCATTTCACAGGGATTTTATTCCTTCTTCAAAGAAATCTAATATTCAAGCACTTGTTATAAGCTTCCAAGTTGACTCCAATTTATGGTATAGTCCTCTTAGAGTTTTCTCAACAAGATTTATTCAGAGGAGTTTTGGCACTGCCTTCCTCTATGGCAAAGAGATTACAACTAGCCATAGGTCGCTGAATGGGTTTCCATGCCTGAGTGGGGATTTGAATCCTGGTTTCCCAGAGTCATAGCCCAACATGACTACATGCTACTTACTGCCTTGCCTTATTTTAAAGTGAGCAGCTGTTCTGATGGATTAGCTGCTGCATTAATGGATAGGGGCTGCGGTGGGTTAAACCCTTGTGCTGCTGAACTGCTGACTTCAAGGTTAACAGCTTGAATCCGTGGGATGGGGTGAGCTTCCACTATTAGCCCTAGCTCCTGCCAACCTAGCAGTTCAAAAACATGCAGATGTAGGTAGACCACTAGTTACTGTCTCGGCAGGAAGGCAAAAAGACACACCATGCAGTCATGCCAGCCACACAACCAGGAGGTGTCTAAGGACAACACAAGTTCCTCGGCATGGAAATGGAGATGAGCACAGCCTCCAGAGCCGGAAATGAAAAGGCGAAACCTTTGCCTTTGTCTGTCTATTTGTGTTTCATTGTATTTCATTGTAACAAGGCATTGAATGTTTGCCTGTGTCTGTAATCCGCTCTGAGTCCCCTCAAGGAGAAGGGCAGAATATAAATAAAATGTTGTTGTTGCTGTTGTTGCTGTTGATGATGAATCCATTCTGGACTTCTAATGTACATAGTTCTCTACAGAAAAATCAATTTATTGTTACTTTCATTTTTGAATTCAGTTCAGAACTTGAAAATGTCACCATTTGGGAGTAGAAATTCCAGAATCCTACAGTTAACATAGCCATGGCCATGAGTATTACAAACATTTAGCAAGATTATTTGTTTTGTTTTATGATGTCTATCTTGTATGGTCTTCTATTGGCAATGGAATGTTTTGCTTATGTTGGAGACTGCCCTGCATTCTCTTGGGAGATAGGGCGGTATATAAATATATTATTATTATTATTATTATTATTATTATTATTATTATTATTATTTGAAACACAATAAGATGAGTCCACAGCAGACACTCTGCTGGCTGCTGTATTGGATCACACGTCGGACACTTCCCAAGTATCTAGGACTGTGTGATGTATCGGTGAATAATGCATGCAGATCCCAGCAAGGTGGCCTTCTGCAGCTGGCAGGTGGTAATTTTGTCAGCGCCAATTGTGTTTAAGGTCATTATTATTATTATTATTATTATTATTATTATTATTATTATTATTATAGTGGAAATCAGAAAACATTGTTGGTCTATAGTAAATTACCCAGACAAGCTACCTTTAGCTCATTCAGAAAATCAATGTTTATTTAATTAAGTTTTAAGTCATCTTAATTTAAGCTTGACCGACTCTCCTGGTTTCATTACAGGCATTTATAATTTCTTTTAAACTTCATTTTCTTTCAAAAAAATAATTAAACTCTTTACATTTCCTCGCTTGGAAACAAATACTGCAGAGCAGGCAGAACTTCAAATTATGATCTTGCTTAGATGTTGTAGCAGTTTGTGGGTTTGGGTGTCAACGTCTGAAGGATCTACCATTAATCCCCACCCTATCTCTTTGGTCGAGAAAGAGGTGAAGCCACTCTGAAATAGAGTAATTGCCTGTATTCTTTCATGTCAAAAGAAATAAAGGCTTTTCAGTGTAATCTGATGACACATGAGGGAATGAATAAAAGACTCTTCGTCAATCACCACAATGGCAAAAGATAAAGTCAAATTTTGGGCTAGGTAAAATAAAATAGCTCCCAGTTGGATAACCGATTAACAGAGAATTAAACTAAATGAGAAATTAAATGAAAAGCCTATAAAGCACTGCTGCAGCAGCAAATACTTTAGCAGGTGCATTGCTCAGTCTTTGAAGTGAAAGACATGAGTGAAAGATTCAAAACCTCCCCAGAGCTGTATTTTAAAATTCAGCTGTACTGAAGGCATCTGAATCCATAGATAAAATGGGATCAGTGATGATCCTGGAGCTATAGGAATGACTTTTGCATGATCTATACATCTATCCTGGTGATATAAGCAGCCAATGATGCAGAAAAGAGCAAAAATTTCATAATTATGGGGCAGAAGATATCCCTGAGAACTAGTTGTGATGCATCATTATCTGATTTTGGTATCACTATTTGTGACTTCCATTCAAATGTTTTTAAACCACATTGTGGATCATTTGTAGGTGTAAGACACAAACAATATTTTAAAACTTGGCATTATACAAAATATCCTTTGGCCACTTGGAGTGCCCCTGGTGTTGCTATAAGAAGATCCTCCATTGTGCATGTGGCAGGGCTCAGGCTGCATTGTGGTCTGTGGTTTGCTCTTCTCCACACTCACATGTCGTGGACTCCACTTTGTGGCCCCATTTCTTAAGGTTAGCTCTGCATCTCATGGTGCCACAGCACTGTCTGTTCAGTGGCTTCCAAGTTGCTCAGTCTTGTGTGTGCCTGGGGGGGGGGGGGGTCTCATCCTTTATCATCCACTTATTCAGTTCTGATGGTGCTGGTAGTTAAGGAAGGAGCTTTCAGGAAAGTGATTGTTCCATGGGAATGATGAATTACAGTGTTCCCTCCCTTATCGTGGGGGTTACGTTCTAGGACCACCCGCAATAAGTGAAAATCCGCGAAGTAGCAGCACTCTTTTTATTTTAATATCTAAACATTATTTTAATAGTTAAGTGGCCTTTCTCCCCCTTGCAAGCCCCAGTAAGTGAGCGAGGGAGGGAGGGAGGGAGGGAGGGAGGGTGAGAGAGAGAGTGAGGGCGGGCGGCAGCAGAGGAGTGTGGAAGAAGTGGTGAGGCTCATTTTTCTGCCTCCGCTCCAGCCAGCCACGCCAGGAAATGTGGAGGACTCGGAAGAAGGGGCGGGACTTCCGAGTTCCTCTTCCGAATCTTCCACATTTCCTGGTGTGGCTGGTTGGAGCGGCGGCAGAAAAAGGAGCCTCACCGCCTCTTCCACGCTCCTCTGCTGCTGCCCGCCCTCACTCTCTCTCTCACCCTCCCTCGTTTGCTCGCTCACTCACTCACTCACTTACTGGGCGTAGCGTCCATCCTTCTTCCCTGGCTGCAGGAGCAGAGGCAGCCAGGGCAACATGGCAGACACAAAGCAAGGGGCCCGTCGGCACTGGTAAGAAGGGCTTCATTCTCCCCATGGCTTGCAAGCGGGATAAAGGCCACTTAACTATTAAAAGTAGCAATGGGGCAGGTAAATAAATAAATAAATAAATTTCCCCCGAAACAGCGAGTCCTCAATAAGTGAACCGTGAAGTACACTGAACACTGTATCTTGTTTTCTACTTCGTCTCTCTCGGGTGCAGTAAAATAATTAGAAAGCATGGTTTTCTGAGATCCCATGGAGGGTCATTGTGGCACCATCCTTGACATTTGCTCACCCTGGTATAACTTCCTTTGCTCCAGATCAGTGACAACTCATCTATTTATTTTTTGCAACAGTAGAGTGACCAGCAGAGCTCTGGTTGTTTCATGAGATACCAGAATCTTCTACAAATGTATCAGAGCAACTATGCCTCCATCTCTATCATGATAGGCATTTTACCATACTGGTCACCCAACTCACTTGGGGAAAAGATATACATGGCATCCAGAGAGGTACAGGAACAACTTCAAAAGTATAGGGAACCCAAACTTAGAAAATTTACTATTTAGACTATAGCCCCAGCCATCACAACCAGGGCTGCTTCTACTGTGAAAAGACAAAATCTGTGTGCATATTCTGAAATCTACATGAACCTATTCCATACAGAACATTGTTTCATGTTGAGAAGAACAAGATATATCTTAGAGACCAATCATGAAAAGGGGAGGATGTATCCGTATGTTCATGCTCAAACACATACACCTTCTCCTTTCCAGTGGACTGTTAGGCTGGAGAACCTGATATTAAAATGTGAGAGAATGTGTAAATTATTCTTCTTCTTCTGCAGAAATTAAAGGAAATGTTTCTTCCCAAATGCTTGGAGGGAAAATATGATGTGGCAGAGAGTTGGAAAGGCAAATATAAAAAGAATAATGTATGTGCAGTCAGTTACACTTGTTTACAACAGAATACAGAAAGCCAATTTCCTTATCTTTTCTGATTAAGCAGCCAATTAGTCTTATCAGGAATCTACTCAACCTGATTGTGCATTTTTAAAAAGGAAAACAACCTCTGTAATTTTATACTGAGCTGGTTAATAGAACCTTGAACTATTTCTTCGGAACTCCATTCAGCAGATTTGTCACCCTGGACATACTGATGTGAGATCAATAACATCATTTCAATAAGTTTTGCAATATAATAATGATACTTCCTGGAGGATATTAGGTGGAGATATCTGGTGGACATTAGAGGCAATCATGCCAATCTCACCACCCACACACAAATAAAAGAAAACAATTAGGTTTCTGTGATGGTACAAGATGATAGTATCAGCAACATGTTTATTTTAAATGATCTCAGATACCAAGACAGCCCTGAGCTAAATCTGCCCTCTTAAATATTTAGCTGTTGAAGTAATAAATTATATATTTAGTTGTTGAAGCAGTCATAAGTTATTAGAACTCGTAATAAATTCTAACAAGTATATTATTTCGCTTTTGAAAGGCTAATGATAGTCCACAAAATGGGGCATGCCACAAACCCATATATTACAATCCTGAACTGAAATACCCCTAACTTTGTATTGGAGGGCAGTTACTCTGCTTTTACAAACAATACAACAACATCTTTTAATCACACTGTAATTTTGAAATGCTGTTCATTAAAATGCAGAAAATGGGGAAAGGCCATATGAAAATCTAAATCAATGTTCTATGAAAAATCATAAATAAAGAAAGGTGCAGAATTTGGAAAATGTATTTGTTTCCGCTACAAATTGCCAAATTTACTGGCATACTAGTTGGAGGAATCTGAGAGGGTAAAGGTAAAGGTTTTCCCTTGTTATTAAGTCTAGTCGTGTCCAACTCTGGGGGTTGGTGCTCATCTCCATTTCTAAGCTGAAAAGCCAGTGTTCAAGGTCATGTGGCCGGCATGACTGCATGGAGCGCCGTTTCCCTATTCCTGAGTTATTCTGTCACTTCTTTCCTCCTTAACATATTTATTTGGGGGGTTGGAAAAGGGTGGAAGTAGGAAAGGATCAACCCAGGAAGGTTACAAATTAAACATGAAGGCCTGGTGCGAGCACCGGAAGGCCCGGCGCGGGGTGGAAGGCCCGGCGCAGGGCAGAAGGCCCAGCACAGGGCGGATGGCGGAGCACGAGGTTGATGGCGGAGCGCGGGGAGGAAGGCAGAGCGCTGGGCGGAAGGCGGAGTGCTGGGTGCAAGGCGGAGCGCTGGGCTGAAGGCCCACGCCGGGCCGAAGGAGAAGGAGGTGGGGGTGGCCTCCACAGCCTCCCGTCGGAAGCGGCGGCGTGCACCAACAAAAAGCTTGCTTTACGGCACTTGGAGGCGCCTCAAGTGGTGCCTCAAGTGCGCATCCCAAAAGATGGCACTCCAGGCAAGTGCCTAGATTGCCTTAAGGGTGAACCGCCCCGTTTATATGCTTTGTTGTTTATTCATTCAGTGGCTTCCAACTCTTCATGACCTCATGGACCAGCTCATGCCAAAGCTCCCTGTCGACCATCACCCCCAGCTCCTTCAAGGTCAAACCAGTCACATCAAGGATGCCATCCATCCAGCTTGACCTTGGTCGGCCCCTCTTCGTCTTTCCTTCCATTTTCCCCAGCCTCATTCTCTTCTCCAAACTTTCCTGTCTTCTCATTATGTGGCCAAACTACTTCATCTTTGCCTCTAATATCCTTCCTCCAGTGAGCAGTCAGGCATTATTTCCTGGAGTATGGACTGGTTTGATCTTTTCATGGTCCAAGGCACTCTCTGAATTTTCCTCCAACACCACAGTTCAAAAGCATCTATCTTCCTTCACTCAGCCTTCCTTATGGTCCAGCTCTCACATCCATAACTTATTACGAGGAATACCGTTGCTTTAACTATGCAGACCTTTGTTGCCAGTGTGATGTCTCTGCTCTTCACTATTTTTTCGAGGTTGGCCATTGCTCTCCTCCCAAGAAGTAAATGTCTTCTGATTTTCTGGCTGCAGTCTGCATCTGCAGTCATCTTCATGCCTGGAAATACAAAGCTTGTCGCTGCCTCCACGTTTTCTCCCTCTATTTGCCAGTTATCAATCAGTCTGGTTGCCATAATCTTGGTTTTCTTGATGTTTAACTGCAACCCAGCTTACATACTTTCTTCTTTCACCTTGGTGATAAGGCTCCTCAGCTCGTCCTCACTTTCAGCCATCAAAATGCTATCATCTGCGTATCTAAGGTTCTTAATGTTTCTTCCAGCAATATTAACTCCATCCTTGGATTTATCAAGCCCCACATGTTGCATGATGTGTTCTGCATACAAGTTGAATATTTATATGCCTACAGATACTAATAAATCCCTGCTGAGCTGAAGCAGTATGTGAATTATGCTGCCAATGGCCAGTGATCTTGTCCAGAGTTTGTTTACTTGTTTTGAGAAGTTTGTGATTTATGATACAGTTTTTATCTGGAGTGTTATCACAGTCTGTATAAATTATATGAAAGTGTCTCTGGGGGCTGCCATAATGAACACTGGTGGAGTCAAAATACATTCTTTAAAATGGGGATAAGCTCTGGGTTCCATTTCCATCTTAGCAAGAACTGACTGAGTTTGTCTTGAGCAAGCCATTCTTTCTTAGTACTCAGTGCCCTCTAAAATCTGTCTGAGTCATGAGAACACTAGGAAAAAGCTGGTTGGGATACATTTTACATTTTTAAAAGGTATTACAAAAACAAATGTTTATTTACTAGGTAACTATTTTGATTGAATCAGCAGTTTGTCAGGCACTATATGGAGTAAGAGCAGTGACAGATTTCCTGCACAACAGATTAGAACCTACTTTAATAATAGAAGATAAATTCCTCTATTATTGGCACACATCCACTGAATAAAAACAATATTGATCCTTGGAAAAATGTAACATGAGAAAACTTGAAGAATGCCATGAAATGTGGGTGTGAATTTGGTCCTATCCATGGTCAATTTAGGATACAGAAAATGTGGGTTCCTGAATACATGTCGCACTTTGTAAATGCCAGAAGAAATGCATATTTATTTCTATTCAGAGCAGTACTAATGCTTGGGGGCAAAGAGCAGAGAAGCAAAACTAGCGGTTCCAGGAAGATTATTCTTTTTAAAATTGCAGACATTGCAGCTGGTCTTCAAAACTGAGCAGCCTTGCCACATATTGTTATGTTGTTGAATACAAACCCACCCCCAACATCCCAAAAGATTTATAGTTTTCAAAGGACAGTGAGCCAGAATGAAATAAAGCATTAAGCTTTCCTGGTCTGGACCAGTGTGGTCTCCTTAATCTACGTTGATCCAAGTTCATATTTTATAGAGCTAAGTCTACTGCTGAGAATCTCCTCCTTGGATCTAGGTATCTTTAATCTGTGCCTGTTCCAGTTCAGTATCTATCCCATGTTGCGATGGTGCAATGAGTTAAACCCTTGTGCCATTTGTACCGCTGACCTGAAGATCAGCGAGATGGGGTGAGCTCCCATCTGTCATCCCCAGCTTCCCATGTGGGGACATGAGAGAAACCTCCCACAGAATGGTAACACATCTGGGTGTCCCCTGGGCAACGTCTCTGTAGACGGCTGATTCTCTCATACCAGAAGCAACTTGCTCGCTTCTAACACAATTTTTAAAAAAACCCATCACATGGAACTCAGGCTCTTTAATCTTTGCTGATAATAACTTAATAATAATAATAATAATAATAATAATAATAATAATAATAATAATTTCATTTTTTTACCCTGCCTCCTCGGGGCCACCACCGAGAAGGCCCTCTCCCTCATCTCTACAGTGCTTGTGACTGTGATGGAACCAAGATAAGTGGCCTCCCCGGCAGATCTTAATGCTCGCGCAGGTACATAGGGGAGGATGCAGTCAGAAAGATAGGCAGGGCCCGAACCGTTTGCTGATCTGAACTAGTGCATACCCCATGGAACCTAGCCCCAGCCAGAGGTCTCTCCAAGGACAACTAAATATCCAGTCTTTCAAAATTAAATCTATCCTTTCTAACTTGGTCCAGATACACCATATTCCTTGCTATTATATATATCTGTTTCCAATCTGCTTCTAAGATTCCAGTATCAAATATGTTTTATTTCTGAAACAAGAGCCACTGTTTAACCTCTGCCTGACCCAGGGCAGGGGCAACAACCCAAAAATTACCTCACGCCATGGACAAACAGTTCAACTGATGGGCTTATGATTTCCCACCTTATACTGCTTCAGGTGGGACCCTGGTGATCAGCCCAATAGAACACTGAACAAAGGGACTGTGATCACCCTTGCAACCCAATAGACATCTTGGGATCATTCTTTTATTTGCCCTGTCTGAGAACTGACTTAGAAGAATTATCACCCATTGTTCCCAGCATCCTGGATTCTGCATTTACATAATTCTATCATCTCCATGCCCAGACATCTATTGTCTCAAAACTACAGCTTAAGTCTCTAGATATGGACTATACTTCCTGGGGACTTCCCACTGCCCAGGGAACACCCTGGCCAGCTGATTGGCCATCCCAGGGCTTCCCCCGCCCTCCAAGGAGGGATCCCCAGCCACATCATCGGAGAAGGCACCAAACTGGAAGCAAGCTGGCTTGAGCCTGCTTCCTGACCAATCAGGAGCGTAGGGGGCACCAACTGGTTCCCAAAGCTCAGCCAATCGAGGACAAGGGAGGGAAAAATCAAACTTAACAAATGGAAACTTTACTGTATAAAATGGTTACGTTTCACAATATGGTTATGCATGTACTTTAGAGCAAGAGCCAACTTGCATCCATTCTTGACCAGAACGTAATGAAATCCTCTGTCTCTGTCTTTGACCCTGGCGAGTGTGTTCTTCAATTGGGAATTTTGATTGTTAGCGTAAATGCTTGCCAAGATGGACTCACATTTAATTGTGGTCTAAATTTGACTTTAGGTAGGCTTGAGAAACCTGATGCTTAGAGTCCACACAATGTTGTATGCAATTGTCTCTTGTCCATTTACTTGTATTCACTTTTCCTCATAGCCTTTGGCTTATACAATAAAAGGTGTCCATGTGTATCTACAAAGAAGCCTGTAGTCTCAGAGACTGAGTAAGTCTTCATCCAGCTTTAGAGTTGCCTGATTCAATGCCAGGCCTCTTTTCTCCATGTTTCAGAACAAGGGGATAAATCCCAGGTGGAGAGCATTGCTTTGATATATCATTTGTTAAACATGATGTTTTTAATTTGAATGGCATATTAACTGCAAATGTTATTGTACCATATTGAATGACATCATCAGTAGTTGCCCCTTGTAACATCACCTTTGTAAAATCACAGTGGCACCCTTTATGACAGGTTATAAGATAGTACTGTCCAGGTAATTCTATGACACATATAACACATGGATGAATATGCTTACGCTCATTCTCTCACAATCACATATATACTCATGTGTGCACTTTCCATGCCATGGAAGAAAGAGGAAAGGAAGATGGCAGTGGAGAGGTCCTTCTCTTTTAGTAGGCACAAACCGACAGCTCTGCTATCACTGCCATTTTCCTCATTTCCTCCCTCCATATCAAGGATGGAACAGGGGGAGAGCAGGTAGCATTGCGTGACCCAAATTAGTCCAAAAGTCTAACCCTCCCCATGATCTAACTATGATGTTAACACAGAGACACATGATATATTCACTATGATGTTAACACAGAGACACATGCAAGTATGACACGGTGGCACAATGGATTAAATCCTTGTGCTGGCAGGACTGCTGACTTGAAGCTGGGTTGCTGACCTGAAGGTTGCTGGTTTGAATCCAGTGAGAGCACAGATGAGCTCCCTCTGTCAGCTCCAGCTCCCCATGCGTGGACATGAGAGAAGCCTCCCACAAGGATGGTAAAACATCAAACATCTAGGTGTCCCCTGGGCAACGTCCTTGCAGGTGGCCAATTCTCTCACACCAGAAATGACTGGCAGTTTCTCAAGTCGCTCTTGACATGGAAAAAAAAACCCTATGCCATCATTCTCAATTATCTTTGGGATAGATACAAAATGGTGGTATTTACTATACCCAGCAAAGTAGTTGTATCTTACACATTCAAGCTATACTCTCATACCATATATATTGTATCATTTTCGCTGTTTTGAATGCTGAGATTGTACAAAATATAAAAACATTGTTTAAAAAAAGAACTACAATATTGAAGGAAGACAGGGTTATAAGGGTGTGTAAAAGAAGTATGATTGCAGGGCCATGAAATAGCAAATTGGCACAATTGCACTATTGAAGAGAGGTGTGGTATCAAAGCTGCACAATTAGGTATGTATCCATTATCTATGGTAATATGTCTCTTGCTGAATAGCAGGTAGGTGTGATGAAATCCTAAAATGATGGCTAGCCAGAATTTCAATAGTGCTAAAATGTGTTGGATATTGAAAAATAATTTGGAAGTGGGTTGTCCTGAGATAAATTAGAGAGTGTGATAGAGAGTTGAATGTGATTTTAGGCCCCTTCCACACAGCTGTATAAAATCTGCATTAAACTGGATTCTTCTTTTTGTGTGTGTCAGGAGTGACTTGAGAAACTTCAAGTCACTTCTGGTGTGAGAGAATTGGCCATCTGCAAGGACGTTGCCCAGGGGACGCCTGGATGTTTTGATATCTTTACCACCCTTGTGGGAGACTTCTCTCATGTCCTCACATAGAGGTGGTGCTGACAGAGGAAGCTCATTCGCGTTCTTCCCGGGTTGCATTCGAACCGGCAACCTTCAGGTCAGCAACTCAACCCAATTAAACTGGATTATATGGCAGTGTGGACTCAGATAATCCAGTTCAAAGTAGATATTATGGGTTATTTGCCTAGATATTCTGGGTTATATGGCTGTGTGGAAGGGCCCTCAGATAACCTAGTTCAAATCAGATATTGTGGATTTTCTGCTGTGGTAACCTGGACTTTCTGGCAAGGTAGAAGGGTAAAAGGAGTATAAGGGAGAAATGGAAGAAACAGAGGGAAATTTTTGTTGACCTGTAACTTGCAGCCTACTGGCAACATTTAGCAAGGCTTTATTTAGATATTCCATTGTGAATCTGTGTTAGTCAATAGCTTCTTTCTCCCTACAATACGCTCTACCTTCCACACCCTACAACTCTTCAGGTTGCCAACCCTTACATAGTGGAAAATCTTTCTCAAACCTCTGCCCACTCACGTTGGTGGGGATCTGAAGCCTTATAGAAAAGATAATAGTACTATTTAGAGAAACTAGGGGCCCTTCTACACTGCCATATAATCCAGATTATCAAAGATGATAATTCACATCATCTGCTTTGAACTGGATTGTCTGAGTCAACCCTGCCAGATCATCCAGTCCAAAGAAGATAATTTGGATTTTATATGGAATGTAGAAGGGGTCAAAGAAAAAGAAAAGAGAAATTACAGGGTACAGGGTGGAATAAATACAGCCAAGCACTCTGGGATCAAGGTTAATTCCACATGGAAAGCATTACTGTTGTGGAGAGAAATGAGCCAGGGCTTTATTGATAACTGCCTTTGAGCAAACATCTGGAGGTCATTTGTTTGTGGAGGATGAACTTAACAGCTATTTCAAAATCTAGACTACGTGTTCCCTGTCATGCCGTGCTCTGTTTAATTTAATCTGACGATAATAATAAAACTATTTTACATTTCCGTCATATCATTATGCATGCCATTCCAACATTTCACAATTTCCTCACAACTTAGCTGCTGAATATGCTTGGGACATTGTAAGATTCACGAGAAACTTATTTCTTCTTCCTATATCAATGTGATCTCATTTTATAGTGTTATAATTATAGTCAGCTGTAAATCTTGTTGAGGACTGCCTTCTTGATAGGGCACGATGGACCTTATTCCATGCAATCTGGGCTCTGTTTCCATGCACTTTGGAAACAGAGTTCCATGAAGGCAATCACATGGTGTAAGGGCACTTCCGGTGGGACTCAATGGGACTCCGTTTCTGAAGCACATGGAAACAGAGCCCAGAAAACTGCTAAAAACAGGGGAAGACAGGGAAAGGATGTGGGATGGCTGGTCATTCTAGAAGACGGACCTTGATGGGAGGGAATGAAGTAAGATGCTTCTCTCCACTTTTCCTGCTTTTCCATTGCTCATGGGATGAGGTCCTCAGTTGTCATGCTAAAGATAGGAAAGCAGATAGAAAAGCCAGAAAAGGAAGGAGACATTGAATGTTAGGTAAAAACAAACTGCATGAGGGCACAGGATCTTGGGTTTTATTTTTGATTGTTAGGTTAGAATCATAGAATCAAAGAATCATAGAGTTGGAAGAGACCTCATGGGCCATCCAGTCCAACCCCCTGCCAAGAAGCAGGGAAATCTCATTCAAAGCACTCCTGACAGATGGCCATCCAGCCTCTGCTTAAAAGCTTCCAAAGAAGGAGCCTCAACCACACCCCGGGGCAGAGGGTTCCAGTGCCAAACAGATCTCACAGTTAGGAAGTTCTTCCTAATGTTCAGGTGGAACATTAGGTTCATAGAAGCATGGAAAAAGTATAGCGGAAGTCAGAAAATGAGGCTGAACAAATAGGCCACAAAGTCAGTAGTCTGAATTATCAAAAAAAAAGTTTGATGTCTTGTACAATTCTTGGGAGGAGAGGAAACACCAACCTCGATAAAATAGCGAAGAGTAGAGACATCACACTGGCAACGAAGGTCCGCATAGTTAAAGCAGTGGCATTCTCCATAGTAACCTATGGATGCGAGAGCTGGACCATAAGGAAGGCTGAGCGAAGAAGGAAGATAGATGCTTTTGAACTTTGGTGCTGCAGGAAAATTCTGAGAGTGCCTTGGACTGCAAAAAGATCCAACCAGTCCATACACCAAGAAATAATGCCCAACTGCTCACTGGAGGGAAAGATATTAAAGGTAAAGATGAAGTACTTTGGCCACATCATGAGAAGACAGGAAAGTTTGGAGAAGGCAATGATGCTGGGGAAAATGGAAGGAAAAAGGAAGACCAAGGGCAAGATGGATGGATGGTATCCTTGAAGTGACTGGCTTGACCTTGAAGGAGCTGGGGGTGGCCACGGCCAACAGAGAACTCTGGCGTGGGCTGGTTCATGAGATCACAAAGAATCAGAAGCAACTGAACAAATAAACAACAACACAAACAGAGCCCTTTGTGCTCTCCATCTGGTTTCTGTCAAAGTCTAAAAGATAGTTGGCAGAGTGAAAATTAGTGCATTGAGAGTTAATGGAAAGGGAACAGGTTTAGTAATTAATTTAAAAATATTAATTTACATATGATATTCCTAATAATTTAGGAAAATGTACTAATTTTGCATTCACAAGTTTGGGGGTTTTGCCTTCTGTGCAATGACTGTTCTCTTGGGACAGAAACATGTGAATCCAAACTATAGGTTTTGTGATTTGAAACTAAACCTACCTCTGCATTGTATTAAGGTTTTTAGGCAAAGTACTAAATATCTCTAAGCATTTCCAATTTGCCTTCTGGAAAATATGTGTTTTCTAACCAGCCATGCCACCAGAGCAGCCTTTGTTGTGAATGGCGGCATCACGTTATGACAACCATTTTGTGATGGCTCCCACTACACTTCCTGAAAATTTCAATGTGTCTGCAGACCCATCTTCTACATGGCAAAAGTTTTAAGATTAAACCAAAGTCAATTTCATCCAGAAACATCATCCCAAAAATTGTCACTTTTTTTCCTCTTGATGTTCACAAGCAGGTTATTTTTAAAAATGGCAACTGACCCATCCTTCACCTGCTTATCAAAGCGGATTTCAAAATGCATTCATTATGGGAAGGTGGCTGTGCAAATTGCAAAATTGACAGTGTTCCTTCCCCAGTCCTTGTCACCTGTGCAATCTTAGTTTGAGAAGTGCCTGAGGGATCCCCCATGGCTAGACGGTGAAAATCAAGAACAATGAAATACTCCCTGCAATGAGAAGGTGTCTTTAGGTGGTCACTGACCTTAGTTCACTCAGGTGTAAACAGAAATCCCTCAAATCAGAAACCAGGTTTTCTTGGCATATTTTGTCTGGTAAACTTTTGATGTCAAACTAAGACAATCTCATTCTGTTTAAAGATGCTCCTTGGCTAAACCATACTGACATTGGTTATGTTCTTATCAGGCGAGGGAAGTCACCACACAAAACAAGTTTTGTGCCATAATTCTGCTATTTGGTCAGTACTGAATCTTCAGCCAAAATTACAAGTTCTAAACCAGGGTAAAAAAAAGCTATTCAAGCACATTCAACTCCTGGAACAATTCCATCACTGTTGCCACCAGAAAATCCTGCAGATCTCTTAGGAAGACAGGCAGACAAATGTCAGCATGCTGGAAGAAGCAAAACCCACTAGAATTGAAGTGGTGCTCCTACCCCATCAACTCCGCTGGACTGGCCATGTTGTCCGAATGCCCGATTGCCATCTTCCAAAGCAGTTACTATACTCCCAACTCAAGAATGGAAAACGAAATGTTGGTGGACAGGAAAACATTTTATAAAAATGAGCTTAAAGCTAACCTTAAAAACTGTGGCATAGACACCGAGAACTGGGAAGCACTGGCCCTTGGGCGCTCTAGCTGGAGGTCAGCTGTGACCAGTAGTACTGTGGAATTTGAAGAGGCACAAATGGAGGACAAAAGGGGGAAACATACCAAGAGGAAGGCATGTCAAGCCAACCCTGATCGGGACCACATTCCACCTGGAAACCGATGTCCTCACTGTGGAAGAATATGCGGGTCAAGAATAGGGCTCCACAGTCACCTATGTATCCACCGCCAGAACAAACAATGCACTTAGAAGACAATCATACTCGGACAATGAGGGATCGCCAAAGTAGTGAATCCCATTCATGAGAAAAGTGGGATAAGGAAGAAAGGATGGAAGGAGGAAGGGACTCTGTTTCGAAAAAAAAAGATGATTTAGTCTACCAATCCTAAAATCTATTTTAGCTGAACATTTCCAGAAGTCACATTTCCAATCTCTGATCATATGTACACAACTGTATAAATTCTAAGGCAATACATGAGATAATAGTCACATTTGTGGTATAGGGCTTACATGTGCACTGAAGGCTACATGTTCTGCATGCAAACATATGCATATGGAACTCCATCCCATAATATTATTTACAGTTATTTTATTTATTTATAAGACGAGGATGTAACCCATGGCTCATACTAATTGGTAGTTCACCTTTGCTGAGATTGCACACGCATGCCGTGGTGCCCAATATGTTGTGCAGATGAACCAGTCAGTCCAGACTAAAGCCACCTGAAAGGCCACCCAGAAATGGAAAACTTCATAGAAGAAAAATAACAGTGTAATTGACTCTTAGTGAGCTCAATTTCTATTTCAGCAATACCTTATTAATGATCTTCTGCTAAGTTTTCTAGTTCTTAACCATTTCTCCCCTTGTCTACTCAAGTGGTGAAGTAAGTGGCAGCTAGGTTGAGAAAATCTGGGAATCAAAAGGCAATGAATTTTAGGGGGCGGGGCGAAGGATGCTCGGAATAATAATCCTGTACACTTAAAAATCATCTAGCCATGCAAAACTAAATAGGCTTGCCAAGTCAGGACTATCAAAGGCCTTGAGATTTCAGCAACAAAATGTGACTCCTAAGGATGACTCCAAGTGATGTTACAATTACCAGCCCTTGGCAATATCATTAAACACGATATATTAAGCATCAATCACAGTTATGGAGCAAACTATGAAAGTAGAAAATACCAAGGAAACATATGGTGTGGTCATCCATGTTTTTTCATGTCTACAGTGGGTCCTGGAACCAAACAGGTATGGTGGACCTACTATGTACAGCAGGTGTCCCCAAACTAAGGCCCATGGGCTGGATGCCACCCTCCAAGGTAATTTACCTGGACCCTGTCTGAAACTTTAGATTTAGAGTTGACCTAATTCTGAAACAACTTGAAGGCACACAACAACAACAACAACAACAACAATCCTAATTTTTGACTACTTCATCATAGCCCCCCCCCCCCCCAAATAGTCTGAGGGACTGTGAACCGGCCTTCCACTTAAAAAGTTTGAGGACCCTTAGTGTACAGTATTAAAACCTTTCCAGGCAGTACTCTCACCCAGAGGTTCCTCCTCCCTCATCCTGAAGATTGAGGGGGTCCTGGCCGTGGGATATGGCAACCTAACAGCCGAGCTCACTCCTGTTCAGCTCTCTACTGCTGTTACTCTTCCTTGTTGATACATACACACACATATTATGGCAAAAGGCAAATACCATAAGGAAAAGTGTGTAAAACTCACAAACACAAGAAAGTGAACAAAAAAGTGTATAATGTGGACTCTTAAGCATCGGATTTCCCTGATCTACCAGTAAAGTTTGCTCTAATTTTCTAGTGCTGCCCTTCTTGTTGGTGATCTCTCTCTTCTGTCCTGGTGGAAGTAAAAGGAGCTGGGTGTTATTAGGCTTAAAAGAACTCCGAACTAAATAAGAAATCTGATTTCCCCCCAAGGCTTGTCCTCAACAACTTGTAAGCCCAGAGCCAATTACAAATGAGTAAGAAGTCAACCCTTCATTTCTAACTAAGCTCTGACCGGGCCAAGAAATGTTGCCATCACAGAGGAAACTCCTCTTGGGCATACCCTAGAGTAGCCACTTAGCCTCAAAAGAGAAAGCAGGTCATCATCAAAGAACAAATGAGGACACAGGTTTACATGGAAACTGCATGTTCTAACCTACATATACAATGCAAATTTAGAAATGAGTATTTTAATTTAAATATTCAGTACAACTCTACAATCCACAGGTTTAATATCCATTGTTTCACTTACTCACACTGAAAAATACACACATACACACACATCCAAAGTGTACAAGAGTTGCACTGTAAATATAATAGCTCTCATCACGGTGAGGAAGGCTGTGGGCAGATCTACCTGACCTCTTATCTTGTGGCGAAATCAGTGTGGTCAATGCCAGACTGACACTAGGATAGTTTTTAGACCCTCATTCTTCTGGCTGCTGCAGAGATGAGGAGTCTCCTTTGTCCAATGGATTTAAACTCAGTTTGGTGCTGCCAGATGGCCACCTTAACACCCTCCTATTTTTCTTGTCATGTTGACCAGCATCTATGACATGGCATGTGTCAATCACTCATTAACTGAAGCAATATCGGAGCGGCCACAGATCACACCGGCTAGCTTTTTTTTGTGCTAGGTGGTCAGTATAGATGCACCTTGTGACATGGTGAACTGTGTGCCAGCTCAGGCTATTATCTAGGTGTTGTCTATGGACAATTAAAAGGACCTTGCTCTTCCTTCTTAGCAAAGCATAGCATTAACATGTTATAACTAACAATTCATAATTCAGTAACAAGGGTATAATTTTTTGCAAATAGTGCAATAACTGATAACTTCACTACTTTCTTCTGGGTAATGAGTAATATTTAAATCCTGAAATATGATTAGGTGCCGCACCTACTAATATGAAAAATCCTTCCGCTTACAAAAAATATTTCAAAATCCCAAATAATCAAAAGTCAAAAGATATTTGTAGGATATTGTAAGAACAAATTAGCTACTTCCACTGACTCATTTAGAACAAGACTTCCAATTGTAAAAGAATATTTTGCCATAAACTTTGCAATAAACGGAGCCCTTGGTAGTGCAGCAGGTTAAACCACTGAGCTGCTGAACTTGCTCACTAAAATATTACTGGATCGAATTCGGGGAGCGGAGTGAGCTCCCACTGTTAGCCCCAGCTTCTGCCTATCTAGGAGTTTGAAAACATGCAAATGTGAGTAGATCAATAGGTACTGCTCCAGCAGGAAGGTAACGGTGCTCCATGCAGTCATGCCGGCCACATGATCTTGAAGGTGCCTATGGACAATGCTGGCTGTTCGGCCTAGGAATGGAGATGAGCACCAACCCCCAGAATCGGACACAACTACACTTAATGCCAGGGATAACCTTTATCTTTACCTTGCAATAAACATTGATGCAAAGTTTTGCAATGTTTACAGTGTTTTCATACTCAGATATCTGCAAGGCAGTCCCAGTAACTGGGGTGTCAAATAGCAAGAATGCATTTTTATGACTCTGTTATGCTTTCCCTGCTTTACTATTATATTACATTATCTGAAGCAGGGACTATGTTCTAAACGGTAATTGTAAAAGTTATATCTGAATGGGACAGAAGGTTTGTAGTCACCTCTTTTCTCATCTGCTTATAAATTCCCTGAAATTTCATTAAATTAATAAAATGAAAAATTCTACAGTAATTTTGTTAAATATGAAATTTCAGATCTCTCTTTTGTCTAGGAAATAACCAGATGCTGATCCCGAGCATTGCATGTACAAAGAATGTAGAACAAGTGCTATTTGCTATGTAAGTAGTTGTCTCCTCAAGGAGCCATCTTGTCGCAGTTAAGGAAGAGTCAATATTATCTTTAGGTAAAGGTTTTCCCCTGACATTAAGTCTAGTCGTATCCGACTCTGGGGGTTGGTGCTCATCTCCATTTCTAAGCCGAAGAGCCGACATTGTCCATAGACACCTCTGAAGTCATGTGGTCAGCATGACTGCTTGGAGCGCCGTTACCTTCCCGCTGGAGTGGTACCTATTGATCTACTCACACTTGTATGTTTTCGAACTGCTAAGTTGGCAGAAGCTAGAGCTAACAGCGAGAGCTCACCCCGCTCCCTGGATTCGAATTGCCGACCTTCCAGTCAGCAGGTTAAGCAGCTCAGCAGCTTAATCTGCTGCACCACCACAGGCTCCAATTAACTTTAGAGTGAGCTATGTTTGAATTAATGCACTGTGTCTTTTTACTGATGCATTATCTGTGATGTACCCTTGTGAAAGATCTTATCTCACCCAGGATTCTTAGCTCTTAATCCAATGTTTACTATTATTCATGTTGCTTTAATTTGGCTGATGTGACCATTTTTGTGGGGTTCAGTCTGTGTTTTAATAAGGGAATATGAAGCTACAGTTCAAAAGGAGTGTAACAAGTAGGAAAGTTTCTTTATTGGTGTGATTCTGAGTAACTCTAGTTTTCTTTCCTTTCTATTTTCTGCTTGACTTCATATTAGAATAGTGAATGTCAGATTAATTTGTCTGCCTGTTTGTCTTTTTCTTGAAGGCTTATGTTTCCAAGCATGCTACCCACTCTGGTTATATTTGGATTATACCTACTCACTACTATAGAACACTTAAAATGATTAACATCAACACACTTCTAAAACGAGAAAAAAGCTACAGGCTAGATTGTTGGAAAGTTGCATGAGCTGATGGAGCCTCTCCCTGAAGATAGATTTGGAGTTGCAAATTGTCATTTACAGTAGAATCTCACTTATCCAACATAAACGGGCTGGCAGAACGTTGAATAAGCGAATATATTGGATAATAAGGAGGGATTAAGGAAAAGCCTATTAAACATCAAATTAGGTTATGATTTTACAAATTAAGCACCAAAACAAATTTGACAGAAAAAGTAGTTCAATATGCAGTAATGCTATGTAGTAATTACTGTATTTACAAATTTAGCACCAAAATGTCATGATGTATTGAAAACATTTATTACAAAAATGCATTGGATAATCCAGAATGTTGGATAAGCAAATGTTGGATAAGTGAGACTCTACTCTATTTAGTTTATGAAGGGTTTGAAAAAAATAATTTGCAATTGTATTCTATGCAGAGATTGTCTACACCAGCAAAAAGAAAATGCAACTACCTCTATTCCGGTACAGTAGGAACACAAAACTTACAACTGTTTTAATAGTGGAATCACTTTTTAAAAGGCTTTAATAAGATTTTTAAAAACTCTACCCTCTCCGCAGTATCCAAGAAAAAAAGCTATCTTACTATATATGTTCACTGGAATCAGGATGGTATTGTATGTAATAGACTAACGGGAGGTAGGAATTGTCATTTTTGAGCTATTTGATGATATACTGGATATTATACTTACAAGCCAAAACAGTGAGGTGGTATAGTGGGGTCCTAACCATAGAAAAAAGAAAAAAAATGTTTGTTTTTCGTAGGGGCCACCAATGTCCCTATCAAGCACCTTTCTGGCAGAACCTTGCCTCTGAAGTCACTTGCTCTGAGATCAAAATGGCACCCAATCTGCTGCCATTGCCACTTCTGGTAGGCAGATAGAGAAGAGGTATGGATGTAAGCCAGTGATTTTCAACCTGGAGTCCCCATATGTTTTTGGCCTTCAACTCCCAGAAATCCCAGCCAGTTTACCAGCTGTTAGGATTTTCAGGAGTTGAAGGCCAAAAACATCTGGGGACCCCAGGTTGAGAACCACTGCTGTAAGCCCAAAGTTTCTTTTTTTTTCTCCCTGACCACTTCCTTTAAAATATATATATATATATGTATATGTATATGTATATATATAACTGCACTACTCATTGACTGCACCAGGTTGCTGATATGAATTTCCACTCTTAATTAAATATTTCCCTTTCTTACAAGGCAACTATTTTCCACTCGTGCATGATTTTATTTTGGTAAAAAAAGGTTTCAGAGTCAAAACCACACCTCCCCCTTGTAAACACAATGGGAAAAGGTTTTTAATTGCAAAATATTCGTTAATTTTTAATTAATATTGTAAGTGTCCATGTGGATAGTGCTTCAGTACTTTGAAAACCAGAAAGAACAAAAATATGCAGCTTCAGTATCTGAACTTTTGAAGATTCTCGATCTTCATAGAAAAAAAAAAAACAAAAGGGGGGAAACTATAAAGACAGTGAATGAATGGATTGGGGGTGCTTTCAATACAGCCTGCTGCAATAAGAAAAGGGGCTAGGCAGGCATACTCCAGTCTCAAGCAAGATGGGTTTCTGAAAGCAGAACCCATTTTAGGAGTCTTGTGGGATAATGTCTTAAATTACACCAATATTAAGATCACTCCACTGGCTGCCTATTAGTGTCTAAATGAGACACAAAGTGTTGGTTTTGGTGCAGATTACCTAAAGGACTACCTTCTTCAGTATAATTTGCCCCATATACTGAGGTCCTCAAGGGGCATTTATGTCAAGTCAACCAAAACGGGGCTAGTAACTGTTTCCCAGAGGACATTTTCTTCAGCCACTCCTAGATTTTGGAATGGCCTGCCAGAAGCAATCTATCAGGTAGATGTACTTTTTGAGTTTAAAGCAGCAGTAAAGACCAGTCTCTTCAAATCGGGCTACCTAGATGGTTTTTAAATCAACTTGTTTAAAAGTATGTATGAATCGTTTTTAATCCGTATTGGCTTTATATACTTGTTTAACTCGTATTATGTATTTAATTTGTTGTTGTTCCCCACTTTGATCCATAGGGAGTGGTGGGTCATGACAACAACAATGGCAACAGTGCAAAGCTTGGCCTCTAGATGTTATTGGACTACATCTGCCATAAACCCTGAGCATCATAGCCAGCATTGAGAGATGAAAGCTACAATCCAATAACAAGTGGAGGCCCACATGTTGACCATCCCTGCTTCAGACCAAATGTTAAATCTTGATTTCTCAAGTGTACATATTCACAGAGGAATATAGATATAGATATAGATTTATCAATGAGCCTCTCTGCATCTCATCTGATACATGAGCCTCTCTGCATCTCAACTGCCACTGCCCTGGTTACAGAGAGAAAGAGAGGAGAGGCAGGCACAACACCATCATGACAAGGCCCAGACAGAGACAGGTGAAAGGCATTGCCTCCACCCCAACTGCCACTGTGGAGGGAGAGAAAGGGCAGTTACTACTGGGCTCTCCCACGTTGCCATCATCTTTTCTTTTTGCGTCATGTCTTAATTAGATTATAAGTCTGA
Source organism: Anolis carolinensis (assembly GCF_035594765.1). Classification (NCBI taxonomy): domain Eukaryota; kingdom Metazoa; phylum Chordata; class Lepidosauria; order Squamata; family Anolidae; genus Anolis; species Anolis carolinensis. The sequence continues at coordinate 156,770,082 of NC_085844.1, read as the reverse complement.
GGGCAGAGAGCTGCTTTGTTCTTTTACCTGTACAGGGCACTATATAAATTAATGATAATAACAATGTATATAAATATGAATGTGGTCTCCATACATATCTCACATTTGCAATTATATCAGAGTACTGCCTTGACTATAAGCATTTAAAATTATACAATGATTTCAATAAATAAATAAACTAAATTGCTGGGAGGGTTCAGGAGATCATTTCCCTAACCATACAACTCCCTAGGAGAGCACATGCTATCTCTCAATAGGGACGGAAATCCTAAAGAGCATTTGTTAGCCAGTCAAGATAGGCCTGGATTACACAAACCAGTGGTCAATCACATACGTCCTCTTTCTATGTTTGTTAGATTATCATGTGGTTAGACTGGGGGGAAAGGCAGAAGGATGATTGGAAATATGAACTTCCAGAGAATTAGTTGCCACCACGACTGGTCCAGGTTGCGTAAGCCAGAGCTGTCAATAGTCATCTCCCAAAAGGTCATGGTACTCAACGCCTGAGGCAGGAAATCCCACAAATGAATCCCTCATTTCCTGGCAGCAAAAAATACATTAATAAATTAAAGTGAGTCAGAAAATGCCAAATCAAAGTTGCTCAAGTCTGGTGCTTTACTTTGCCTAATGGTAGTGGTGGCCTCTACAGCAACCAAGCCACAGAGGTGGCAGTGAGTCAGCTCCCCAGAGACTGGTCCAAAAACCACCTTGCGATTAATAGCTTGCTTTTAAATTGAGACCTGGTCACAAATAAAGGTGTACTTGTCAATAGGTTAGAAAGCATTGCTCAGTGGTTAAGCACATCTGCATAAGGAAGGCTCCAAATTCAATAAGTGTTGCAGTTACATAATGTTCAGTTCTCGGTTCACAGGATTTTTATGAGGGCTGCCTTTTCAGATGGCAATGTCTATGTCTGGACTTACTGCAAAGTGTGGGAAGCCAGTCCTGCTATGTTTGTCTCCTTGTGAGCTTCATTCCTGCAGTCCTAAGTTGACAGCACCAATGGGTTGAAGCTATCACAGTTACTAGCATCTCCATTAAAAGGATTACTGAGCTTGTGATGAAAAAGGCAAGGCCAGCAGAAAGCAAAGGAAGAAACTTTCAAGGCTCACGCAAAACTCAGAAAAGTTGTATTTAGTCTGGCCATGTTGGCAAAGATTATTGAAAACTGCAAACACAAAATTTAAAAAAAGGAATTTCTCCAATCAACTTAATTCTTCCTTTGGTTTGCCAAGTCAAGACTAACCCAGATCATGAGATTTCAGAATCAAAATCCAAGACTGCAACTAATTTGCCCATTGTATGCTGGTTCCTCTCCCCTTTTGCCACGGAGCCCATTACACAACTTACATCTACTACTGGTGGGGCTCCGTGGCAAAAAAGAGGAAGAAGCATGCGACGACAATGCAGCAACAGTAGGTGAAAGCCAGCTGGCAGATGCTCCCCCCCGGCCCCCCGAGATGGGGCCAAAGTTACCTTGAGTGATGCGGGGTGTGGGGTGATGGGTTCTCACGATTCATGCAAATTTCAACGTTAATGTGATAAGATTGATCTCTTGTGATGTCACAGGAAGTAGTCCCTGCTGATATCACCAGTGTGTTTGTTAGAAGTGCCTGATGATGGCATTACACAGGATACAGTAAGCATCACTGAAAGCCATATAGAAAATACAATTAAAATAAAATACACAAATTCTAAAAAATGAGGAGTATATATTTGTGTGTGTGTGAAACTTTTAAGGTAAGGTTCTCATCCTGAGTTTCCTCTCACTTGCCCTCATAATTGGAGAATAGCGACCAGACCCAGAGATCTAACAACCACATTTCCCCTCCCATTCCTGTACTGTATCATTTGGTTCAGAGTCTGGATGTTCATGCAGCTATGGCATGTGTGTGGCCCAATGTAAATTATATAGCCGTAATAGCTTGTGTACACCAACCTCACCAGCTTCTATGGAATCTGTGATTTGTGTTGTAGTACAGCCTGAACCTGAGGTTGATGGGTTCACTGATGGTTTAGAGAGAATTGTGGGATTTCCTGTGAGATTTCCTGGGGCACAAAGTGATGAAGCTTCAAGTCAGATAAATGATGGTTCTCTCTGGGGAAAACCTGACTCAGAAAGTATAAGGCTCCAAAGTCAGGCAGAAGAGCCAGAAACTGCAACGTGAGATATGGAGTCGGGCGAGGAACTAGGTGATACACAAGGCTCCCAGGGGAAAACACCTGGAGCTATGGACGTCAACAAAAGCCTTCGTTTACAGATTAGAGCAGAAAATAGGCAGCTCTGGTCAGAGCGTCTACGTGAGAAAGTTGAGGAGAGAATTCGTGGTAAACAAAATAACTTCATAGCTGCTTATTAATTAGCAAGTTGTTTTCCTAAGAGTTAGTTCAGACAACGTAGCATTCAAGGGAGAAGCTAGGCCTGAGTTCTCTGGTTCTTGTTTCAAGTCAAGCCTTGGTTTTGCATTCAAGTATTCTGGAAGCTTTCTATGTTCATGTTTTGTATTCTTTCTCAAGTTTTACTACATATATCTTTGCTTGTGGACGTATGCTATATTTGTGACTTTCTGGTTATTCCTGGACTATATTACCTTGGAATTTGCAGGAGACATTAAGATTACTGCCTGGTTATCACCTATTGCTGACCCTTTCCTGGATTATGCATCTTCTAGCCTTATTTCTAATTCTTCCTATCTTTTAATGTGTTTTTATAATAAACTGTTTGCTTATACTCTGGACTCTTGTGTGGTGCTGTGGTCATAGGGGTTTCCAGTCCTGGGGTGCAACAATTTGAAAAATGATAAGGACACCACTCATTGAGTTGAACTTAGTCATACCTTTATTCTTTAAAATTGCTCCCTGCCCCTATATATGGTTGGACTCACAATTGGGTATGCTGACTATATTCTGACATTAGTAGGGCCACAGAGCCAATGCCTGAATTACAAACATAGATATGTATTAATGGGTGTGCAGGAGTATGCTATGGTTCCTATTTTCTTGTTGATCCAAGGGAATAATCTGGTTAGTCAGTATGAGGATTTGGCTAGCCTTAGTCCCACTGATTAGTTGCCCAAAATCTGCTGGCCAGATGTATTCCCATTTTGTACTTGAGTTCGGTCAAACATGTATCGCAGTGTCACCACTGCTCCTTTCTTTCATCCTTCACCCAAGCTATGACAAAACTATGTTCTGCTGAAAGGCTGTAAGAAGAAAAATACGGGTAAAGCGGAAAAACATGTCAAATCATGTGCGATCCATTGACATGAAATGGCTCACTACACAATCATGGTCCACTGCTACAGAAAGACAATGCCACCTTTGTCTAAATGTGCCAATCAGTAACTGGACAGTATTAGTAGTGGGTGCTGACAGTGAAAGAGGATGTCTCAGAGACAACAGCAGTGGGACTTTAAGCCAACTCTTGCTAGAGCTGTGCAAAAGGCGAAAATAGATGCCTTGGATCACGATGAGCCATCCATCTCTCATATGTTTATTCATGTATGTCTGTGATGGAAAACAGCCAATGACACCACGTAAATCATTTCAGTCATGCATCAAAGATGGCCCAAGTCCAAGAGATTACAACACATTTCCTAAAAATCTGCAGAGAAGGCAAGATGGTTTATGTGAATATCACAATAACTACACAATGGTATGCACATACTAGGAAGTGTTACAACAGTGGTCACTTTGCATATCCAAGTAAACTCCCCTTAAATGGCATGTGATAAATTGAATTCTTCTAGACAGCATCCTCTAAGTGCTATGAAAGGAAACTATGCGGAACATATATGTGAGTACGTGTAGGCAGGGCAGCTTCAGTAGTAACAAGAATACTTTGGGCTCATTAAGTACCTTTGATCTGATGATCTCATGCTCTTTACAAGATGAACAGCTGTTAATATGCCCATTTTAGAGAGCAGCACACTGAGGTGTTTGGAAGGAGGCCCTTCGCCTACAGCCACAGAGTTGGAACCAGAAACTTTAGAACTAGGATCCTTGACTTGTAGTCTCTAATTACTCCCATTAGACAACACTTGTTTTCATAATAATGAAAGTCATTGCTTGTCATTACACACTGACACCACTCCATGACACGCGGCTTGTCCTATATACAACCAGAGATCTTCTCAGTGGTCATGTTTGCCTCTACAAATCTTCAGGCATTAATGCTGGCAGGATACATTTATTTATGCTTTATTTGTTAACATTATTAATGAAATAATCTACTGGACACCTAACCTCACAAGGTGGTATACTAAACTATCACAATACATTAACAAGAGCAGAAATGGAACATGATACAAAAACATATTAAAAGCCACCTAAAACAGCCAAATGTTTAAAAAGATGCCCTGTGGATGTCAAAATCTGTAGATGCTCAAGTCTCATTATATTTATTTAGTGTCAAAAGCATTGCATAATAAATAGTTTAAAACTGATAAGATAAAAGGAATCACAAGCTGCTAAACAGATTTATACCAAAAACGGACAACAGTGACTGCATTGTCTGTACTTTTAAGCAGTTCTTCCTCTGTGCATAAGTCTGGGAATTGTGGGCAAGCATACAGATGCTGAGTTGTTTGTTCTGCTCCACAGTCACACAAGGTGGAGGATTCTTCTAGGTAGTACCATTTTGCCAGGTTGTCTTTTGATCTGCCAATTCCACTTCTGAGTCTGTTCAGGGATTTCTGAGTCCCATTATATATAATGGCATAATAAAATGATGTCCCTTATATAAAATAACAAATTCCAGGTTTGCTGTTTGGATTGGGGGGATATTTTCAAGTTGTGAATGGTAGAATCTGTCAATGGAAAATATATGAACACAGAGAGCCAACTGGAACACAATTTTATTATCTGTGTAACAATGCTGACATTATCAAAATATGTGATGGATTAAAAAATAAAATGGAGGGGGGAACTGAGAAAAGGAAAACTACATTGAATCATAATTAGACATACTTATTTCAAAATGATAGGACTAAAAAACTTTATAGGATGCCACTAAACAGGATTAGGATTTTAAAGATAATGCGAATGAAGGGAAAGCACATAACAGAGGAAGGCTTAATGTTCAGATATCTACTTCTAAGTAGGAAAAGTGGGAAATGTCGATTTACAACCCAATCCTAAATATATTTTTAATCCATTTTGTTCCTAATCAATAACAAAACAGGGAATTACAGAAAGTGAGAAAAGCTCAGATTTGGATGCAGGTACTGACTGGTGACTGCCACCAGTCATACCAATGACATGACCCGATCATAGATGTTTTGAAAGCTATTACTGTCAAATTGTAATGGTTTCACCATGTCTATTTCTTAGAAATCTTTGTCACACAAACCACTTTACATGTAATCAAGGCAATGTGCTTTCCTCAAGGAGCTCATTATTTCATATTTTTAATTAAATACTTATCATAGCATTTAGTACTTATCATTTCTGGGGTGATGAACTTCACAAAGACAACATAATGTGTGTTCAGCAACCCCTGGCTAAAAAAATAATCCCCATTTCAAGATGAAAACAGCAAGATATTATTTAGCAAATAAAATAAGAGGGCTTCAATGTCCCTATCTGGCCCAAATCTGTGCTCAGGTTTTTCAAGTTCTCCAACTTTTGTTATTCTGCCAGAAGGCATTAAGAAAACAAGAAATTGCTGGATCAAAGCAAAGGACTACCAAGACCAGCATTCTGTTTACACAGTGGCTTTTGTCAGCCAAGATGTCCACAGAAAGCCCACAAGCAGGATGTGAGTAAGTAACAACCCTCTAACTTTTCTTCTTCAACAACATACAGGGCATACAGGTCCTTACAATTATTCAAGGATAAAAGGGAAATAGCTGATAATACCTATACATTGTTTTTGTTTAATGAATTTTGGGGCAAACATTAAAGAAGTGCAGCCCACAGAAATAATAGAATCACAAAGTTGGAAGAGACCTCATGGGCCATCCAGTCAAATCCCCTGCCAAGAAGCAGGAAATCACATTCAAAGCACCTCCCAACAGATGTCCATCCAGCCTCTGCTTAAAGGAAGAGACATGTTCGTGCATTACGTAAAATAGCTGAATTTCCAAATTGTTCTCTTTGAACAGATGTTTCCAGACAACTCAATAGATTTAACTACCTCTGATATCCCTTGCCTAAGAGAACCCTATAAAATACATGGAGTCACCATATGTTGACCAAGATGGCTGAGGGACAGCTGAGACAAGATCAGACCAGCTGAAGTTGTGTTGACTCCAAATTCATTTCACCCTAAAATGCTGGAAATTATTTCAGGCTACAATACCTTTGGTCTAATTTCATGATGAGGTAGAATGCCTCTGCACCAGTGGTTCTCAACCTGTGGGTCCCCAGGTGTTTGGCCCGCAACTCCCAGAAAGCCCAGCTAGTTTACCAGCTATTAGGATTTCTGGGAATTGAAGGCCAAAACATCTGGGGACACACAAGTTGAGAGCCACTGCTCTACAGTGTCAAATTAATGCAGTTTGGCCCCACTTTAACTGCAATGGCTCAATACTACTGGAGCCTGGGACTGGTAATTTGGTGAGGCACCAGCACTCTTTGGCAAATAAGGTCAAAATATATATATATGTTTTTCCCTTAACTTAAATAACAAAAGTACTGGACCAAATCACACCAAATTTGGCCACAAAAGACATAGTCATCCGGTCTGTTCTTACATAAAAAAACCCCAAGAAAAATAAAGTCCTAATTAGAGGGAGAGAAATAACTGTTTTCCCATTGCTGCCAGTTAGAAGGCTCAGCTCCGCCCACTTTGTCTCCTAGCAACCCACTCAGCCATTTAATGGTGCCCAGGGCCTCTTCAATCAGGCCTCTTCCACACTGCCTATAAAATACAAATTATCTGATTTGAACTGGATTATATGGCAGTGTAGACTCAAGGCCCTTCCACACAGCTATATTACCCATTTACAATCTTATATTATCTGCTTTGAACTGGATTATCTCGAGTCCACACTGACATATAATCCACTTCAGTGTGCATTTTATATACAGCTGTGCAGAAGGAGCCTTATATAATCCAGTTCTAAGCAGATAATATAAAATTATAAATATGCAGTAGAGTCTCACTTATCCAACATAAACACCCTGGCAGAACGTTGGATAAGTGAATAGGTTGGATAATAAGAAGGGACTAAGGAAAAGTCTATTAAATGTCAAATTATGTTATTATTTTACAAATTAAGCACCAAAACATCATGTTATACAACAAATTTGACAGAAAAAGTAGTTCAATGCGCGGTAATGCTATGTAGTAATTACTGTATTTACGAATTTAGCACCAAAACATCACAATGTATTGAAAACATTGACTACAAAAACATTGACTACTAAAAGGCTGACTGCATTGGATAATCCAGATCAGGGGTCCTCAAACTTTTTAAGTGGAGGGCCGGTTCATGGTCCCTCAGATTGTTGAGGGGCCGAATTATCATTTGGGGGGAAAAAATGAAGAAATTTTACACTGCACATGTCTTATTTGTAGTGCGAACGCCCCCCAACAATTATTTATTTGTTTGCTTACTACATTTATACCCCACCCTCTCTCACCCCGAAGGGGACTCAGAGTGGCTTACAAGTTGTATGTACATACAGTATATTATATTATTAGAATAGCACAATATTAGCATTATATATTACTATATTGTACTATACCACACCACCATACTGTAATATTATTGGTAATATTACATTTAATATATAATATATAATTAATATTATATTATACAATATTATTATATTGTCTTATTATTATTATCAGCTGCCCTGAGTCCCCTATTGGGGTGAGAAGGGCGGGGGTAGAAATACTGTAATAAATAAATATTATATTGTATTACATTATAATATTACAGTAGAGTCTCACTTATCCAAGATAAATGGGCTGGCAGAACCTTGGAGAAGCAAAAATCTTGGATAATAAGGAGGGATTAAGAAAAAGGCCTATTAAACATAAAATTACATTATGATTTTACAAATTAAGCACCAAAACATCATGTTTTATAAGAAATTGACAGAAAAAGCAGTTTAATACACAGTAATGTTATGTAGTAATTACTGTATTAGGAGCCCCCAGATGGCGTAGTGGACTGACTTGAAGGTTGGGTTGCTGACCTGAAAGCTGCCAGGTTCGAATCCCACCTGGGGAGAGTGTGGATGAGCTCCCTCTATCAGCTCCAGCTCCATGCGGGGACACGAGAGAAGCCTCCCACAAGGATGGTAAAAACATCAAAACATCTGGGCGTCCCCTGGGCAATATTAGTAAATGAAAGAACAATACAATATTTAAAAATAAAAACAATTTTAAGCAACATACTGTAAACCCATCAGGATTTCAATGGGAAGTGTGGGCCTGCTTCTGGCCAATGAGATAGTCAAGTTAAGTAGGACTGTTGTTGTTGTTGTGTGCCTTAAAGTCATTTCAGACTTTGGGCGAGCCTAAGTCTAAAACTGAGGGCGGGGGCCAGGTAAATGACCTTGGAGGGCCGCATCCGGCCCCCGGGCCTTAGTTTGGGGACCCCTGATCCAGATCATTGGATAAGCGAATGTTGGATAAGTGAGACTCTACTGTAATATGAAATAATTACTGTGATATAATAATACAGAACAATATAATCTCTAAAACCAGAACAGTAAATAAAGAGCAACGCTCTGAAAGCAAGGAAATTGGGAATTCCAGAAAGGAAACAATTGGGCCAGCTAACACTTCCCAACAAAGGATTCTCCCAGACAGGACACAAACAGGCTTTGAAGCTACAAGGCCATTAAATGCTAATCAAGGTGGCTAATTGCAGAATTCATACCTGCCATACTGAGACTATTAATTGCTATTCAAACTTGCCAACCAAGGATTCCGCAAGGTAGAAAGTGGCCAGGCTTGCAAGCAGCAAGGCTATTCAGTGCTATTCAACCTGGCCAACCAAGATTTCCCCTAGATAGAAAACCCCCTAGCTCTAAAGCCGTGAGGCTACTCTGCCCCATTCAACCTGGCCTAGCAAGAATGTCCTATGTAGAAAGCGGCCAGGCTTTTAAGCTGCAAGACTACTCAGTGCAATTCAAGTTGGCCAAGCAAGGATTCTCCTACTAAGAAAGTAGCCAGGCTTCAAAGTAGCTCTTTGATTGAGGGTACTACTCCAGCTACTCCAGAAAATGGCCAGGCTTTGAGGCTGCAAGGCCACTCACTGCTATTCCACCTGGCCAACAAATGATTCCCATAAGCCACAGCAACGTGTGGCCAGGCAAAGCTAGTCTATATATATACAGTAGAGTCTCACTAATCCAAGCCTCGCTTATCCAAGCCTCTGGATAATCCAAGCCATTTTTGTAGTCAATGTTTTCAATATATCATGATATTTTGGTGCTAAATTTGTAAATACAGTAATTACAACATAACACTGCATATTGAACTACTTTTTCTGTCAAATTTGTTGTATAACATGATGTTTTGGTGCTTAATTTGTAAAATCATAACCTAATTTGATGTTTAATAGGCTTTTCCTTAATCCCTCCTTCTTATCCAAGATATTCGCTTATCCAAGCTTCTGCCGGCCCGTTTATATTGGATAAGTGAGACTCTACTGTAAAAGGGTAATGAAATTTCGGCCTAGGACAAAACAACAAAACTACACATCCCAGAAACACTAAACTTGGCAGCACAACCCCTCATCCAAGCTCCAGCTACTCCAGAAAACAGCCAGGCTTTGAGACTGCAAGGCTATTCCACCTGGCCAACAGAGGATTCCCATAAGCCACAGCAATGTGTGGCCGGGCAAAGCTAGTATCTTATAAAATTACAACCCCCATGATTCCATAGCATTGAGCCATGGCAGTTAGTGGTGTCAAACGTCACTGATTTTCCATGTAGATGGACCCATAGTGGCTGAGTGAGAGGAGGTTGGACCTGGCTCCTCCCTTGTTCCATCCCTTGCTTTATTTAGCTGGTTGGGCAGTTGTGCTGCCAGTTCCCTCTGCTGGTGAATCAGCCATTGGAAGAGGCTTAGCCCAATATAAGGGGAGCTCTGCCTACAGGTAGTACATTGTTTGAGTCAGAATTGTTTATATAATCATCCTAAGGTCACTGCTCTGGCAAAAATTCAATTAATATCCCAAACACAGAAAGAATGGCTGCAGCAGATAACTTTCTGATATCTGTGGATAGGTTGCTTTGTCATTTTGCAGATGCGCAAACCCTTTCCTCTGCTATGGACATAGTGGAAGTGGGATATGAGCATGCACAAAAAACCTCGTTATTATTACTACTACTATTACTATTAACCAGTGTATACATTCAGCGTTGCCTGGTTGTTGGAGGGGCTAATGCCCCCCTGCTTTCATCCCTTCTTTCCTTTTCCCTCCCCTTCTTCACGTCTCCATGGCAACAGGGCTCTCTGTGGCTCTTCCGCCCTCCCTCCCTCCCCTTCTGTTTTTGCTTTCTTCCCCCACCTTCTTTCCTTCCTTCCTCCTTTCCCCTCATACACTTCAATCTGCCCTGCTCCCTTTCTTCCCCAGTGATATCAGAGGGCCACTTCACCAAGCAACAGCTTTTTTGATACAAACAAGTATACCCCCATTATGGTATGGCTTTCCAAAGGCTTTCATGGCCGGAATCACTGGGTTGCTGTGAGTTTTCCGGGCTAAATGGCTATATGTTCCAGTGGGATTCTCTCCTGACATTTCACCCACATCTATGGCAGGCATCCTCCAAGGTTGTGAAGTTTGTTAGAAACTAGGCAAGTGAGGTTTATGTATCTGGAATGTTCAGGGTGGGAGAAAAAACTCTTGTCTCTTTGAGGCAAGTGTGAATATTTCAATCGGCCACCTTGATTAGCATTGAATGGCCTTGCAGCTTCAAAGACTGGCTGCTTCCTGCCTGGGGGAATCCTTTGTTGGGAGGTGTTAGCTGGTCTTGATTGTTTCCTGTCTGGAATTTCCGTTTTCAGAGTGTTGTTCTTTATTTACTGTTTTTAGAGAGTTGTTCTTTAAGTTTTTTTAATACTGGTAGCCAGATTTTATTCATTTTTATGGATTCCTCCTTTCTGTTGAAATTGTCCACATGCTTGTGGATTTCAGTGGCTTCTCTGTGTAGTCTGACATGGTGTTTGTTAGAGTGGTCCAGCATTTCTTTGTTCTCAAATGATACGCTGTGTCCAGGTTGGTTCATCAAGTGCTCTGCTCTGGCTGACTTCTCTGGTTGAGTTAAGTCTGCAGTACCTTTCATATTCCTTGATTCGTGTTTGGACAGTAAATAAGAAGAAACGCAAAAAAAAAAAAAAAAACCCCGGGAATTCCAGACACAAAACAATCAAGGCCTGCTAACTTTTCCTAACAAAGGATTCCCCCAGGCTGGAAGCGGCCAGGCTTTGAAGCTGCAAGACCATTCAATGTTTATCAAGGTGGCCAATTGCAACATTCACACTTTCCTCCAACAGACAGGAGTTCTTTCTCCCACCCTGGACTTTCCACAGATATATAAACCCCACTTGACTCGTTTCCAACCGACCTCTGAGGATGCCTGCCATAGATGCAGGAGAAACGTCAGGAAAAAATGCTTCTAAATCATGGCCACAGAGCCCGGAAAACTCACAGCAACCCAGTGATCCGAGCCATGAAAGCCTTCGACAACACATTTCACAGTTAGCCTTCCAAACAGCCAACTTTGTCCTGATGCAGACGCAGGCGCACAGACTGAGTCCTGATTGGCCCACTGCGGCAAGAGTGCGAAACCCTCACTGCTGAGGGAGGAAGGAGTCCGCTTCGCACGGGCGTGGTGACGTAAGAGGAGCGTGAAAGGAGGCGGGAGGGGTGAAGGGTCAGAGGGGAAGCAACCAGCATGGCGGGCACTTCGGGGAAAGGGAGGTTGCCGAAGCCGGCGGCGTGCGATGGCGAGGCGGGGGAGCAAGGAGGCGCCGCGGAGCAGAGCCAGGCCGCGTTCCCGCCGACGTTCAGCGTCTCCGAGATTAAGAACAAGCAGCGGCGCCATTTCATGTTCCTCCGCTGGAAGCAGCAGCAGAGAAAGGTAGGCGATGAGGGGAAGAAAGGCCTCTGTCTCAGAGGAAGGAGCTCCCTGGCCTTGTGCTCAAACTAATGCCATTTAACACCGCTTTCACCGCCGTGACTCAGTGCTATGGAATCCTGGGATTGATAGTTTGGTGAGGCACAGGCACACTTTGGCAGAGAAGGGTCAAGCCCTTGCGAAACAACAACTCCCACGATCCCATAACATTAAGTGAGCCATGCCCGTTCAAACATGTCCAGTGCGGAATACATCTCACCACGTTAAAACAGTGGATGTGAATCTTAATGAGACATGCCGCATTATCACAGCTCGTCTACACCACTGGAGGAATTACACTGTTTAGCTGGTATTGCACCTGACATCCGTTGGGAAGTAGCAGCCAGTAGGCCATTGCAGTGACATCGCCGGCCCATCCTCTGTTTGGGTATCATCCAGCATGCCAACAACTTAAATCAAGAAATAGCTTCCTAAGATCTACAGAGATGCTTGCAGGAACACCTCAGCAAATGAGAGTCTAAAAGTAGCAGGATAAAACCAGGAACCTTAGTGGCCGACACCCTCATGGGCACACAGAAAACTGGATGACCTGAAAGGCGCTGAGCAGACTGCGCTCTGGCACCACAAAGAGGGGTCCATGACACACGAGTGTGAAGAAGAGTAAACCACAGACCACTTATTACAATGCAGTCTGTGCCCAGCCACATGCACAATGGAGTACCTTCTCACAGCGACACCAGAGGCACTCCAAGAGGCCAGCTTTTGGTCAAAGGAATTCTAATGTAATGCCAAGTTTTTAACTTTGTGTGTTTTTAAAAATACATTATAACTTTATCTGCAATTCGCTTCTGATGCGATAAATAAATACCAGCATGCCTTGGAAGAGAGGGCTCAAGACCTTGCAAAACTACAACTCCCACAATCCCATAACATTAAGTGAGCCATGACCTTTCAAATGGTGTCAAACTGTGTTAATTCTGCATTGTAGATACATCCTCCTCCTCTGGAAGACCATGGTTCAGATCCCAGCACCAAACAGCAGTGGGTGGCTTTGGGCAAGTCACACTCTCTCAGCCTCACAGGAAAGCAAAGTCAACCCCCCTCTGAACCAATATTGGCAAAAAAACAAAACAAAAACAACAATGATAACTTCACCTTATGGTTGCCATCAGCTGGAAATGACTTGAACGCACACAAAAGCTGGCAAAACCAGCTCTGCCTTAAACCTTTGAAATTCATGAGGTTTTCATAAATTGCCTGGTAATTTGAAAACAGCTATACCTGAGTAAAGCAAAAAGGAATAATCACTGGTGGAAATGTAGAATGTGAATAAAGCATAGAGATCTGGGGATGCTGAGGAATAATTGGAGAGTGGAGGTGAGTGTTGAGGTTTCCAAGAAAGACTGGTCTGCAGTCAGTTTCCAGTTGTGTTGGTTAGGGATTCAAGCCATATCTCTATTGAGCGATAGATCCTCATTTCTAATGCAGACAGTCCCCAAGTTACAAACATCTGAATTACAAATGACTCATAGTTAAGAACAGGGCTGAGACAACAGGAAGTGAGAGGAATTTACCCATTGGAAGAGAAATTCACTCCTGGAAGTGGTATAATGAGGAAAAAAAGGTATCCATTGACGCTTTATCACCAATCCTTGTTTTCACAACAACCCAAATTTTTCAAAATCCAATTATCTTCCCCCCCCCCCCCCCCCCAATAATCTTTATTAAAGGTTTTCAAAATTACATCAATTTATCTAAGGGGGAAAAGTGTGGGGGTAGGTTTGGGTAAACAAGATAGGGGAAGGATAGGGATAAGGAAAGGGAATAACCCTAAGGGATGGATACATATATGAAGGTATGATAAGGTACATCCTAAGGATCCAGGTAGGGTGTTGGACTGGAGAGGGGAGGGAGTGATTTGAGGGAAAACGGGGGTGGGGGTCTAGGTTCGACTCCCGGAAAGGTTCCCTATCAAAAAGGGAATTATCCCAATTATCAAAGGGATAGAAAGTAAGATTAAATCTTCTTAACAGGGGCACAGACAGCAAAACAAACACCACAGCGGTGTTAACACTCCCCTATACTATCCAAATTCTATCCAAGGCTGGAGTTACACTTAAAAATTTTCCTGTTCCAACTTTCATACAAATTCAACTAAAGAACCTACAGAACCTATCTGGTTTGTAACTTTGGGACTGCCTGTACTGAGGATGCCTGTGAGATGGAAGTTAGATAATCCAAAATACTATAATGCTCCGTGCAAGCAACTTGGGAAATAGAAAGTGTTATGCCTTTCAGTGTTTGTTCTAAAGTCTGGATCATTGTAGAAATGGGCTATTCCCATGTATGTGATCTGTGATGGTGCTTATGTATTACTCAGCAGTATGTGTTTTCCTCTCCCTCCCTACTTCAGGAAAAATTAGCCATTAAGAAAAAGAGGAAAAAGGAGCGAGCAGCACTTGGAGACAAGGTAAAAGGAAACATTAAGGGCTAATAAGTTCTCATTTATAAAAAATACTATTAACTATTAATAATGTTACAATTTCATAACTGGATTTTGTTACATTTCATTTAGTCTTTGAAATGTGTCTAGTGGAAGACAGCAAGTAGTGGTCATCCGAGATTATATAGGAAGCAAGATACCTATAAGGAAATAAATGGATGTTGTTCAGTACTTCTTTTACCTCACATCATGTTGGAGTATGAAATGTAATTCTTAATATTAATGGTATACTGAGAATAATGTACTATTGCAATGTAGTAAATCTGACCTGGAAAGTTTTTAATTAAGACCACTACTGTGAAATTCATTAAATAACCTTACTCAAGTGACTACTGTTAAAACTCATCTTGCCATCCTGTAGTATGGAAAGAGGCAAAACCACCTCTGAATGTATGAAAAAATAATACATTCTAATTATTTTTGAATTCTGACAGCTTTCAATTGTGCCGTAATGTCTACTTACATGAAGTTATCAAATTCAATAAGCATATGAAATTACTACTTTAAATGTGTGTGCATGAGTTAGAACCACAGCTTACTTGCCCTTAGAGTATACTCATTGGAATCAGTGGGAGCCTTCCCATTGACATCCCATTGACTTTAAATATGACTAAGTCTGAATGAAACTCATTATTTTGTATTTCCATGCAATCATTGGCATATTGCACTACATTAGAACTCTACTTATCTGAAGCATTTGAAATAAACGGTGAGAGTGCAGTAAGTTTATTTGATTTTACTGCTGGTGAAATAATCCATCAAACATTTTAGCTGCAGCAAATGTAGTTTGAAAATCTGTTTTAATGAATTAATATTTTATTTTCTGCAGGCACCGCCAAAGCCAGTTCCAAAGACTATTGAAAACCAGCGTGTATATGATGAAACCACAGTTGACCCAAATGATGAAGAGGTAGCTCTTTTTGGAGAACACTTCCACCCAAAATGCCACCCAAAATTCCCTCTTAGTTTTTCATTCATCTTGTCACCCGCAGAATTATTTGATAAATAACTCCAACCCAGTAATATGGATAAAGCATTCGTTCTCGTTTTCCTTCACAGGAACAATGGCAGGGCACTGATCTAGAGCTGATGGGACTAATTTCTTTAAAACTACCACATTCTCAGTAAAAGGCTTTGTTTGTTATATTTGTGGTTTTAATTAAAAGTATCAGGTAGCAGATGAGATGGAAAAAGTGAACTGCTGCCAGAGACAATAATTTGTTGACTTAAATGGACAATTAGTTTCACCCGATTTAAGGTAGTTCTTTCTCCCATCTTGAAAATATATCTCTAGCAGCACCCTGAAGATAAATAAAAAATGTCTAATCTTTCTTTTTCCCAATCATATTTTTAAGGGCCTGGTGCACGTTGTCTGATAATTATATCTTGTGTCCAGGCAATCTTTTGTTAGGTGAGCTTGTATATAAGAATTTCTAGGGAGTAGCCTCGTAGTCTGGTGTAGCAAAATCAGTTAAAAGTTTTGTGTTTATTAAAGAGAATTGTAGTATGTAAAACCTTATGTGACCTCAGACATTCCCACCTCTAAACATTTCATTACCCTCTTTGTGAGGAAGTAAATTGTAAAGCTCTGCTGGGACTTTGCTTTCCCTAATTGCAGGTCTTATTTTTTTAAAAACAAATGATACGTAAGTGTAGTTTCTTACATTACACATTATTATATACTTCCAGGTTGCTTTGGATGAAGCTACAGATGAATTTGCACCCTATTTCAACCGGCAAACTATCCCAAAGATTCTTATTACAACATCTGACAGACCCCGTGGAGTAAGAACACAATTTAAAAGAAAACTATAAAATGTTTATTTCATCATGGTTGTATATAATGTGAGGAGCGTAACCCTTGAGCATTTATTGGATTTTGACTTCACAGCATCTTGTAAATAAATTTGGCTGAAGTCCCTTTAAGAGAAAGCTGCTTAAAGCAGAACAGTCCACATCTGGCCTTCCATGTTTTCTGTTGGCAAGGTTCTTGCTCATACTGTACTATAATTTTTTTTACAAAGCCTACATTGATGCTCCCAGAAGCCTTTCAAAGTATCCTTGCAGCACGGACAACTGTCAATGCTGGCATTGCAGGGAAAGGCTAATCCTAATCATGTGACTCTTCCTTGAAAAACTCTGTATTTAGACTTTTTAAATGCAGTCAAACTTGTAAAAAAGCTGACTGCTCTGTATTAGTGAATAAAGTCTATAGAAAATGTTGGGAGCCACATGGTAGCAATGGGGTGTCTTCATTTACTTTGGCATGTGGATCTGTGACATTGCTGGCATTCCGTCCCTGAATCAGTTTGGCCTGCAAAAGGTTCACCAAGCCTTAGGAAGAAATTGAGTACTTGATTGTACTTTTTTTTTTAAAAAAATGATACATAGAAATGTCCATATAGCCTGAGATCTAGTGACACATAGCAATGTATTTTTAAGCATATGTTGATTTGTTTAAACATTCTTGCCTAATTTTTGCCTACCCCCTTCCTTTTTTTATTTTTTTTTATAGAGGACTGTGAGGTTCTGTGAACAGTTGTCAACATGTATTCCAAACTCACATGTTTACTATCGAAGAGGGCTGGCTCTAAAAAACGTTATTCCGCAGTGTATCGCAAGAGACTTTACTGATATGATTGTGATCAATGAAGATCGCAAAATACCTAGTATCCTTTGTTGATGAGATACTTCATGAAGCAATTTAAATATCAGATACTATTTGAGAATTGAAGTTATTCTGGGCTATAGCACTGCTTATTGGGAATAAAAGTTAACACTTTTAGTCATATTCTCCATGCTTTATTCTTCAGTTTTAGTCTATGGTGCACAGCTCATTATGAATCTTAACTGCTGGAATAGATGGTCTTGTCTTAAGTCACTTGCCTGAAGGCCCAACAGCTCATTTTAGGATGAGTAGTGTTAGACTTCGTAAAGAAATTAAGGTGAGTTTAGTTTCATGGTTTGGCCCTGCTTGTATAACTTTGCTAGGTATAACATTAATGTTTTGTGTCACTTCTTCCAGCGAAAAGGGAAAGCTCCCACAGAACACCAACCTGAAATTATTCTGAACAACTTTACAACACGGTTAGGCCACTCCATTGGTCGCATGTTTGCATCTCTTTTCCCACACGATCCTCAGTTCATTGGTAGACAAGTGGCTACATTTCACAATCAGCGCGACTACATCTTTTTCAGATTCCATAGGTGAGTGTTCAGAGACTCTAGACCAGGGGTCCTCAAACTTTTTAAGCAGAGGGCTGGTCCACAATCCTTCAAACTGTTGAGGGGCCGAATTATCATTTGAAAAAAGAAAACAAATTCCTATGCACACTACACATGTCTTATTTGTAGTGCAAAACAACAATAATGAAAGAACAATGCAATATTTAAATATAAAGACAATTTTAACCAACATAAACCTATCAGGATTTCAATGGGAAGTGTGGGCCTGTTTCTGGCCAATGAGATAGTCAAGTTAATTAGGGTGGTTGTTGTGTGCCTTCAAGTCATTTCAGATTTGAACGAGCCCAAGTCTAAAACTAAGGGCGGGTGGGGACCAGGTAAATGACCTTAGAGGGCCACATTCCACTCACGGGCCTTAGTTTGAGGACCCCTGCTCTAGCCACTAGGGTGGGAATTTGTATATTACCAGTTTGCTAATATTGCGTACTATTTTCTGCAGGTATATCTTCAAAAATGAAAAAAGAGTGGCAATTCAAGAAGTGGGACCACGTTTTACCCTGAAATTAAGATCTCTTCAGAAAGGAACGTTTGATTCCAAGTTTGGAGAATATGAATGGATCCATAAGGTATTGTTTTGGTATTTTCCCAGAGCTGCCTAATTCTATATAATTAGAAATATTAATAGTCTAGATCAGGGGTTCTCAAATATTTTAAGCTGAGAGCCCGTTTACGGTGTCTCAGACTGAAGGACTGAGTGGAGATGGTCTTAGTACTTATAGTAGATTGAGTTTCAAACAGTTCCAACGTAACAAAAAAGGTTCTGCCCCTCCCCATCTGAATATGCACAAAATAGAAAGATTGAAGCTTTGCTTTACTGTCACTAAAGACAGTTGATCAGTTGATGACATTGATGGATGAACTTGCTTCTGGTAATAGCTTTGAAGTTTTTTCAATATCAACGGGAATTGTCAAATTGTATAATAACCTAAATAAAGGGTGAATTAGTTACTGTAGTATGACTAAGCCTATGTAAACAGAGCTAGGAACTTACTACAACCAGTCCAAGTCGGCCTGACTATTATATTTATAAAATCTGACATAAAAATGTATACTGATAAATCCTCTCATTAGGCCTAATGCAAATAAATGCTTGACAAGTATTTGTAAGTTGTTGTCCTGAGGCAAAGTTTTTTTTCTCCTAATAAAATGCTCTCTTCATTTGATAAGCAAATCTAGTTTTATCCTTTATCTTTCAGCGTCGTGAAATGGACACAAGTCGAAGAAAATTCCATCTATAAGACCAAATTAAGGCACTGCTGCTTTTCCTTTTTCTGCTGAATTAAGAAGAGCACAAGGACTGGGATATTGTCTTTAGTAACTCCTGGTCTAAAGGGAAAAATTCCACTAAGACATCTTTTCTTCACCGATTTAACACCGATTATCTTCAGTGCCTTAACTTCCTAAATGTGTTTCTATTTATTTATAAGGAGTAGAACATTTCATGTGACAATGACAAGAAATTCTATCTGCTGTCCACTCACAAAATTAAAAACTTTTTTAAAATGCTCTTTCATAATCACTTAACTGTTTTCTGTGGGAGTAATTTCTCTTCAGAAGTAGATTGTATTTTAAGACCTAGAACCTTGCTATAATAAAAAAAACCATGTGTTATGAGTTACTTCTCAGAATTAGCTGTCTAAACATTTACCTAATATTTTTACCCTGGTGGGTTGTTTTCTACTTCAGAATATTATGATTGGTGCATTCAACAATTCAGAATTGCCTTGTTATAAAGGAAAGAAAGAATAACAGAATATGTTTGGTTTAAACATGTCTGTGTTAATATATAAAAAGAGAAAATAGATTGTATTATACACACACACACACACACACACACACACACACACTCATGTATACGTCTCAAAATTTTAGTAAAAAAAAACAACCCAGAAAACTTAGGTCAACTTATCCATGGGGCAAAAATATCCCCTACTCTGATAAGAGTGGCAAAAGGCAAGAGCTTAGTCCATCCCAGAACTTAAAATAAACACTGAACTCCTCTATTCTCTGTTATGGTACTGCTTCTGACCTTTTTGAATGTCAGAGCAAGAAAATAGCGGCAGTGATGATCAGAGGCTGCTAGCCCTGAGTCAGCATTGGTGCTTTCCTCTCTGTGGAATTATCCTTGACTCACAAAGGCCATAGAAAAATCCATAATTTTAGCCCGAAACCTGCACTCAAATTATACATATGGTTGACCTATATTAATATATATGGCATTGCTTCCCACCATTACCCATTAATCTGTACTAAGCAGGGAAGCTATTTATATCTATACTATAGCATAGGCTAGTTTCACGTCATAACTAAAATAGAAATGTTCCAAACAATGCCTTGTATTAGACATGTAATGTCAAGAAGGGAATGCACCTCTAAGTTAAAAACTAATATCCTTGCTCAGATGTGAATACCATGCTCAACACAAGTTTTTTAGCCAGTAATCATCACATTTTGCTTTGATCTATTATGCATGGGCATGTCATTTTGGTATTTTGATTACAAATAAATTTCCTTAATAGTTACACAAGTTATAAATAGTACATTTCAAAAATCATTTAAAATACGAAGTATCCATTTTTATATAGTTTGCTGCATTGAATTATGAACTAGCATTGCGTATTGGTCAGATGTTTTGTATCCATTATTCCATGCAAATTGCATATATGTCTAAAGTCTGTTATTGGTCTTGATTAGAGTGGACTCATTTATCCAGTCGGCTCTACCTAAGTGTCTCATCATTCACACCATGAATGTGTCTGCTCTAGTCGAGATTAATCAGCAGGATGCTAACCATAGACAGCTTTCTCAATCAACTCTAATGTCCACTGAATAAATTTCTTCACAGACTTGCTAGGTTTATAAGCAGTGTGTGGTAAAACATATTTAAGGATGGAGTTTGGCGCCAGCTATTTCATGAAAGAAGAAATTAATTTCTTAATATGCCTTGGAAAGAAATGCTGCCCATTTCAAGACAGTATTACAACTATTTGAAATTGCAAATAGTTGCATAGTGGATATAAATGTATTTGATGTCTGGTTGCAAACACTATTTTGTATTTAGGAAATTTAAAAGTAGTGGGTACAGCCAAATGAGTAGGTTATGTTACAGTGTTTTCCTTCCTTGAGCAAGTAAGAAAGGTATGAAGAAATCATTGTGAAACCAGGCACTCTACTTAACTTGTAAAACTTTACACTAACATTGAAAGTGATTAAGGCAATCTTTATTGCTTGTATATAAAATCGATTCCCTCGTGATACAGAAGTTATTGTAGCAAGCATACAGTTTGTTTAGAGAGGTAGATTGTAAGAGTTTGACAACAGTAAAAGTATTCCTAGATCTAAATTGGCACAATGATGCAAAGTTTCAGTACGTGTTCCCAGTCGCCTCGCTTTGCTTCGACAGATATCATGTGTATATAGTTAGGGAAAGTTGTAAGAAAGTCTGAAAAGCAAAACAAAAACATTGCTGGAGTTAAGCATTTGCTGAGAATGGTTTCTGGAAATCACAACTTATTTGATATATCCAATAAAATTCTTACACAAGTTAGTGACACAGAACTAACACAAGAATAAATGAAAAAATCAGTCTTCCAAATTCTACAGAAAGGATCAACTAGCCTTTATCTGTATTTGTATAGGTAAGACAACACATATATATCATGGGTTTATCCAAAGATTTTAAGGCAGATAGTGGTTGTCCATGCTACATTGCTAGTCAATAAAAACATTTATATTGCAAAAAAGTAAAGAATGGTAGCTGGTAGAAATTAAGAGGACCATAAGTGTTCAGACTTACAATAGATTCATAGTTTCGATTTGATGGTTCAATTCTGTTTTAGCCAAAATGCACTTTAAGGGTGGTGGGAGATATTTTAGAATGAGCAATGGGTCAATTTTAGGTCCAGGAGAGGCCTTTAAAAATAACAGTAGACTTCTTGTCATAAAAGGTCCCTCCTGGACCTACGGTAAGTGCTTGCCTGAATAATTGAATAGTTCAGAAAAACTGGCAAAACCATCTTGAGTATTTCTTGTCCATGAAAGCTGTCTAACTGCACAGTCCTGCCGGAAGTTGAAAAGTCAACTTGAAGACAAAACACAAAAAGCCCCAAAAGCAAGGTGAAAATGTCCGTCTTCCAGGGGGCATTTGAAGACTTAAATGAGATGCAGCCACCCAAAGTCCCTGCATGGTTAATGTGCTTCTAGCCTCCTAACAGTTTTGCATTCTATCTCAGATCAGTAACAGGTAAAACTTTGTTGTTGTGTGCCTTAATTTCCCCAATTTACAGTGAAACTATCACTGGGTTTTCATTGCTGGATGAGAATTTGAACCCTGGTCTCGAGTCCTAGCCCAATGCTTAAACTATTTCACATTGGATTTCTAGGTGAAACTTGGTCTTGTATAAAATGTAATTGGCCTATATCAGCAAATTCAACCATCCATGCCTTAAAAATACTAAGAAAAACCCCAAAAGCAAACTTTGACTTTAGTATTTTATCTAAGGCAGGCCTCCAGCTGTTTGTACCCCCCTAGCCAGCTTATTCAATAGTCAGGAATTCTGGGTGGTACCATAATAATATATATCATAAATATATTATTGCTGGAGGCTCAAACAGCTGGAGGGCTGCAGTTTGAGGATTCCTGATCTAAGAGATATGCTACTGAACATAATGGGACTTGAGCACCTACAGAAATTACTTAAATCAAATCCTAGCTGATAACAAGGGCCCACTGTACATACTTGTGAGATGTACTCTAAGACCAGGAAAACATTCTAAAATCTTATTTAACTGAAATTTTATTTAACTTTTAATATTCTTTTAATATTATTTATTAAAAATAATATTTGTATTATTTTCATTGTTTTAAACTGTTTGTATTAAAACGTTTGTATTATTTTCATTGTTTTAAACTGTTCAGATTTCTTTCATTATACATTGCCATGTGAACCTTGGATATATGACAGGATAAAATATTTTAATAAACATATACCTGAATAGAATAAGACTTCTTCCTGCTAAACCTAGAGAAACTAATGAAAACTTACTATGAAAAGTAGCCATATATTTCACAAAGTCAGAGAAATGAGCAGACTTTCTGTGGTCTAAATGGATTTGTACTTGAAGACACCCCTGTTAATAAAGGATCGTGATGTGCATTCTGCAGACAAAACTGCTTCAAATCAGCTGCAGCTTGTGAAACCTGCAAACAAAAAAATCCATGTTTGAATGAATATTGTAACAACAACAACAACATTTTGTATCCCACCCCATCTCCCCGAGGGGACTCTGAGCAGCTTTAAGTGGGAAAATAATTAAGCCAGTTAGAAATCAATGTACGTTCATCCCATGTGGTAAGATTGGTTATAGGCAAGTGCTACTGAAAGTGGTGATTCCAATCCATTAGGAGTTTCCAGAAAATAAAAGTTACAGCAACTGGGCACAAACATGATACCAGTTTCTGGCACACTTTTAATTTGCTATATAAGATAACTGTTTTCCATTCCTGACTGTGAACTATAGCAGTACTTTTCAAGCCTGTCTTGTAAAATGGCACCATCTCTCTTGTATATATGTATATACAAAACTCAGTTTATTGATTTTCTGTTAAAAGGAACCCCAAGTACCTGTGGAGCTTCTCCATCAGGCCTGAGGAAGTCTTAGCCAAAATCCCATCAGACCAGCAGGAAAATCCCCCATGAAATGGGAGTATTGTTCTGTACAGTAAAATATTGTTCTCTCCCATATCCTTGAATTAGTCCAATAATAATGTTACATCCCCAAAACTGCAGGTGACACTCCTGAAATGTGATACAGAATGCTCCTTTTTGGTAAAGAGTACTAAGTAAAGCAGTACAAATATTCTTCAGATAAAATATATTTTATTCTCCAGAATGTCTTAAATTTCCTTTTAAAGGAAAGAACAGTGCTGCTTCCATAAAGCCTTTGCTGGAAAAGGGTGAAAAAGTACAAAAGGATGTTTAAAACCACTTTGACTTCAAATAACCCATTAACAAGCTAAGCAGTCCTGAAAATGAGTTACATGATTGGATCGCAAGAATTAGCTGTTCTCAAGGCTACTATATGCCCTTAATGGATTGTACAGATTGAGATGGGCAGGAGGTAAATCTACTTAAAACAGTTTGAATTACAAATTTTAAACTTGCATCTTATGCATAATCTTTATTTTGTGTAGTTTAATATGTATTTTGTGGAAATATGTTTTAATAGAAGTTTTAGATGAATGTGTGTTTTAGCAATGTTGTAGCTCGCCTTGAGCCATGAGGCAGTCAAGAAATAAACATTACTATTTCTATAGCTATAAGTCTAAATTTGTACAGTATGCAGTAGAACTGCAAATATATGCACAAGGA
This sequence comes from Anolis carolinensis, assembly GCF_035594765.1. NCBI lineage: Eukaryota > Metazoa > Chordata > Lepidosauria > Squamata > Anolidae > Anolis > Anolis carolinensis. Next base: position 156,745,916 of record NC_085844.1, on the reverse strand, counting down.
TCTTGGGGATCTGATGAAAGAAAGAAAAGTAGATCACACAATACTGAAGTCTCGCCACCTCTGCTCATGTGGCTATGGGTAGATAACTGGATTGCACACATGAAAACAACAAAAAGCACTGTTATGATCAAGTAGTTAACTAAGGTGGAGTGAGGCTTGTAAAAGCTGGAAAAAAAGTGCTGACCAATTTCTCTTCCCTGGCCCTCCCTGGGCCTTAAGGCACTTCCGCATTTTCCTGGGCGGGTTTGCCAGATGAGTTTTAAAATGCCTCTCCCTCCAGAACCCGTAACTTTCATTTCAGGAAAGATTCCAGGCTGTTATTTCCAATATTTGAGTAGGTGAAGTCTGGGGAAAGCAATCCTAGCAGGGAGCAGATTTGGGAGGATAACAGCAAGGCCTGGAAAGCCAGTGTAGTGGCTCCAGTGATTCACATTCACAGCCTAGGGTCCAAATCCCCTACTTAGCCATGAAAGCCTTTTCTGAACAAATTTTGCCAAGCAACCCTATGATATGATTGCAATAAGTTGTAAATGACTTAAAGAGGACACAACAACAGGCACTAAGTTTTAAATTATCCCACTGCTGCTAAGGTGTGTGTGTTACTAGCAATGTGCTTGGGAGGGGCAACAATGGTTTCCTTACTGAGGAGTGGGCTTTTTTTGTCACTGAGCAAAAAGGGAGATGAAACAGTGCCTGTAATGGTTTGAGCGTTGGCTTAGGAGTGCATCTATACTGTAGAATGAACATAGACTGACACCACTTTAACTGTGGGATCCTGAGATTCATAGTATAATGAGGCACCAGCACTCTTGGCAGAGAAGACTAAAACTATATCTCCCAGGATGCTACAGAATTGGGCCATGGCTGACAGCAATGGAAGATGAAGATGTAAAAAAAACCAACCCTGCTCTATATATAGATACCCATTCCTTATAGATTTGCTATAAAAATTATAGGCAAAAAAAGAATGAATTGGGCCATGGCAGGTAATAATAGTACATATTATTTATTACACTATGAAACAAAATGAAAAAATTATGTTCCTAATTTAAGTTTTTTTCTGTTTTAATTGGGTGATACCTAATTTGAAATTAGTTGTTTTACACCAAAACCTTCATTTTTGTGGCTGTCACAAACTATGATGAATTGGCTGAGACTTTATGGACCCTTCCTGACAGTCCCTATATCCCAAGATCTGATACCAGGTTTTCTGTTTATCCCAGATTATCTGGCAGTGGAGACTCATGCCTGTCTGGTAGGGCCCTGTGAGATACTCATTAAAAACTATAGCAAAATGTGCTGCAAGATGTCCTGCAAAAACAAATTTTTTGCAGTAATATTAATAATAATCTTTATTTATATCCTGCTTTTCTCCCTTACTGGACCCAAAGTGGCCTACAACATATTAAAATCATGTAAACAACACTCCAAATACAGTAGAGTCTCACTTATCCAAGCTAAACGGGCCGTCAGAAGCTTGGATAAGCGAATATCTTGGATAATAAGGAGGGATTAAGGAAAAGCCTATTAAACATCAAATTAGGTTATGATTTTACAAATTAAGCACCAAAACTTCATGTTATACAACAAATTTGACAGAAAAAGTAGTTCAATACACAGTAATGTTATGTTGTAATTACTGCATTTACAAATTTAGCACCAAAATATCATGATATATTGAAAACATTGATGACAAAAATGGCTTGGATTATCCAGAGGCTTGGACAAGCGAGGCTTGGATGAGTGAGATTCTACTGTACATCAATAATAAGTATAAAATATCATAAAATAAACAACTGAAAACAATAATGTACATTCACATTATTGTGGCATACTTTTGGATTATACTGCATTTTGTTCTAATCCATAACATTATGGGGTTTCCCTCAGTAAAATCCCTCAGTAAACAGTAAAAAAAAGTAAATCGAAAAAAAAAAACACTCAGAAGACGGGAATTACAGACAAGAAACAATCAGGGCCAGCTAACACCTCCCAACAAAGGATGTCCCCAGGCAGGAAGCAGCCAGGCTTCGAAGCTGCAAGGCTATTCAAAGCTAATCAAGGCGGCCAATTGCAACATACACACTTGCCTCAAAGAAACACGAGTTTTTTCTCCTACCCTGGACTTTCCAAAGATATATAAACCCTCTTGCATTCTAGTAGCAGTATTGGTCAATTTTGAAGCTGTGTTTGGTGTAGGTTTTCAAAACAAGACTGGTAAAAGAATGTAAATCAGAACTCATGATTGCCAAGTTGACTGCCGTAATTCTAGTATGGCTCTAGAGACGCGCCCGAAACCCAACCTGCCATGGAAACTCGAGACCTCAGAGGAAGGCAAAGAAGTTCCCGCTTTGAACAAAGAAAAACCTTGGCAAGGCGCTCTCGGCGCGTCCTGTTCATGTATTCCCCAGCCTAACGGTCTCCCCAAACCAAAGCCAACCTCCTTCCTTTGAGAGAGGGCGAGGGAGGGGAGCCATGAAGCCAGTGCTCCTCTCCGCCCGGAGGGCGCGGCAATGGCGGCCGAACTCTGCGCCTCAGGCGCCTCCCCCCTCCTCACCTTCACGCGGCTGACGCTGGCCTCGAGGCGCAGCTGCTGCACAACTTTCTTCATGGCCGCCACGTTGGAGGACATGGTCCCCCCGGTCTCGCGCTGCCTGCCTGCCTGCCTCTACCTGGCTCGCGCCGGCTGTTGCTTTCGAAGGGTGGGGAAGGGGGGTGGACTTCTCGTAAACTTTCTGCCCCAGTTTCCGGCTCCCTTCGCAAACTCTCTCGCCCATAGAGCGGGAAAAGGTTAGAGTCGCCCGCAGCGCTGGCTCGTGGGCTCCTTCAGCGGAAGTGAAGGGGTTGCCCCTTGAGAGAGCCACACACTGAGGCTCCTTCCACACAGTTGAATAAAATCTCACATTTTCTGCTTTGAACTGGGATATATGGCGGTGAGCACTCGGATAACCCAGTTCAAAGCAGATATTGTGGGATTTTCTGCCTTGATATTCTGAGTTATATGGCTGTGTGGAAGGACCAATTGAACCATGAGAGCAGTCAAAAAGATAAGTAAAGGTAAAGGTTTCCCCTGATGTTAAGTCCAGTCATGTCTTGACTCGGGGTTGGTGCTCATCTCCATTTCTAAGCCGAAGAGCCTGCGTCCATAGACACCTCCAAGGTCATGTGGCTGGCATGACTGTATGGAGCGCCGTTACCTTCCCGCCGGAGCGGTACCTATTGATCTACTAACATTGGCATGTTTTCGAACTGCTAGGTTGGCAGAAGCTGGAGCTAACAGAGGGCGCTCACTCCGCTCCCAGGATTTGAACCTGGGACCTTTAGGTCTGCAAGTTCAGCAGCTTAGTGTTTTAACACACTTCGCCACTGGGGCTCCTTAGTCAAAAAGATAGATATATCTTATATATTATAGATTCATCCAAACACAAATCAAGGAACATGAAAGGCACTGCAGACTAACTCAACCAGAGAAGTCAGCCATAGTAGAGCATTTGATGAACCAACCTGGACACGGCATATTATTTGAGAACACAGAAATGCTGGACCACTCTGACTGTCACCATGCTAGACTACACAGAGAAGCCATTGAAATCCACAAGCATGTGGACAATTTCAACAGAAAGGAGGAAACCATGAAAATGAACAAATCTGGCTACCAGTATTTTTTTAAAAACTCTACAATTGGGACAGTAAATAAAGAACAACACTCTGAAAACAGGGGAATTACAGACATGAATCAATCAGGGGCAGCTAAAACCTCAGAACAAAGTATTCCCCCAGGCAGGAATGAAGCTTGCAAGGCCATTAATGCTAATCAAGGTGATTAATTACAACATTCACACTGGTCTCAAACAGACAAGAGTTCCTTCTCCCACCCTGGACTTTCCACAAATATATAAACCTTCTTTGCTTAGTTTCCAATATACCTCGCAACCTCTGAGGATGCCTGCCATAGATGTGGGTGAAACGTCAGTAAAGAATGCTTCTGGAACATGGCCATACAGCCTGGAAAACACACAACAACTCTTTGCCATGGCAGTTGAAATCATGTCAAACTGCATTATCTCTACTATAGATGCACCCTAAGCCAGAGTCCCTTGCCAGTAATCAAGTTGCCTGGGGATTCTGAAAGTGGCAGTGGTTTCCTCCTTTCTGTTGAAATTGTCCACATGCTTGTGGATTTCAGTGGCTTCTCTGTGTAGTCTGACATGGTGGTTGTTGAAGTTGACCAGCATTTCTGTGTTCTCAAATAATATGCTGTGTTCAGGTTGGTTCATCAAGTGCTCTGCTATGGCTGACTTCTCTGGTTGAGTTAGTCTGCAATGCCTTTTCTGTTCCTGCAGAGGAGAGAGAGTCCCTCTTGTCCTTTGCTGAATGTAGCATTTGTTGGATTTTCTTAGTGGGTCTGTAGAATAGTTTGTAAGTTGTGTTTCTTCATCAGCTTCCCTATGCGGTCAGCAGTTCCCTTGATGTATGGTAAGAACACCTTTCCTCTGGGTGGATCTTTGTCTTTACTCTCCTGGCTTGTTTTTGACTTTGCAGCTCTTCTGATGTCTGTAGTGGAGTATCTATTGGGCTATAGAGCCCAGTTTAGGTGTTTCAGTTCCCCTTGGAGGAGTTGGCATTGCAGATTCTTTTTGCATGGTCTGCCATGGCTTTAATTGTGCTTTTTTTACTTGGGTGATGCTTGGAGTTTTTATGTAGGTATCTATTCGCGTGTGCATCCCAGGCCGCTTCCTGCCTGTGGAATGTTTTTTCTCCCACCCAGATATAGGTAAAAGTAAAGGTTTTCGCCTGACATGAAGTCAAGTTGCATCTGACTCTGGGGGTTGGTGTTCATCTCAATTTCTAAGCCGAAGAGCCGGCGTTGTCCGTAAAAATGTTTCCAAGGTCATGTGGCCAGCATGATTGCATGCTGGAGCAGTACCTATTGATGTACTCACATTTGCATGTTTTCGAACTGCTAGGTTGGCAGAAGCTGGGACTAATAGCAGAAGCTCACCTCGCTCCCCGGATTCAAACCGCCGACAACCAGTATTAAAAAACTCTAAAATCTGGACAGTGAATAAAGAACACCAACTCAGAAAACAGGGGAATTCCAGACATGAAACATTCAAGGCCAGCTAACACCTCATAACAAAGGATTCCCCCAGGCAGGAAGCAGCCAGGCTTTGGAGCTGCAAGGCCATTCCATGATTCAACATACAGTAGAGTCTCACTTATCCAACACTCGCTTATCCAAGCCTCTGGATTATCCAACACATTTTTGTAGTCAATGTTTTCAAAACATCGTGATATTTTGGTGCTAAATTCGTAAATAGAGTAATTACTACATAGCATTACTGTGTATTGAACTACTTTTTCTGTCAAATTTGTTGTATAACATGATGTTTTGGTGCTTAATTTGTAAAATCATAACCTAATTTGATGTTTAATAGGCTTTTCCTTAATCCATCCTTATTATCCAACGTATTCACTTATCCAATGTTCTGCCGGCCCGTTTATGTTGGATAAGTGAGACTCTACTGTAGTTTGTGGAAGCCACTAAAACGAGGTTTCTGGAGTAGGGCAACAACTTTCAAAGTAAATACCGCACAATTGAACAGGAAATAACACTTTCAAACCAGGAACACAGAATGTTTCAAATGTTGTTACATAAAGAAACAACATGAACTGGGAACTTATTGAATAATAGTTCTTGGTTTTCCCAAGAGCAGCTACCAAAAGCTCCCGGAAGTGTTGGTCTCCAAGTGTGGCCCGGTCACTTCTCTCTTTTCTGTTTCTCTAAATTCCATGCCAAATTCAGCGAGTCTCCGGAGGGGCGGGGCTTGGGGACGGCGGCGGGCACAAAGCAGCCCTCGCGCATGCGCCGTGAACGTAGGCGTCCGTTTGAGACCTTTCCCTGCTCCCGTCTTGGCGAGAAGTTTGTGGTTCAGCCTTTGGGCCTCTGGGAGGGGGTTGCTATGGGCGACTCCATGGAGAATCCTTCAGGAGTCCTCCCCCTTCCCTTTTACTTCACCTTCTCACGCTGCTAGTGTGCCTCTTCCCTTTCCTCCATTGTTTTCATCCTCTTCTGCCTTCCTTTTGGTAGGTTTTTTGAGGGCTTACAGGCTCGGTTTTCTAGGCAAATTTTGAGGCTGTCTTGCATTTGGTGAAGGAAGTAACACATGTATATGAAATAGTCATATTTTCTTCATTTTTTTTGAATATACAGTAGACCAGGCATGAGGAAACTTTGGCCCTCCAGGTGCTTTGGACTTCAACTCCCACAATTCCCAACAGCCTACAATTCCCAGAAGCCCCCAGCCTGCGAATGCAGGCTGGGGGCTTCTGGGAATTGTAGGCTGTTGGGAATTGTGGGAGTTGAAGTCCAAAGCACCTGGAGAGCCAAAGTTTCCCCATGCCTGCAGTAGACTCGGTTAACCGGCACGCATGAGGGTTATTTCGTTTCTGGTTGCTTAGGAATTAGTATTAAAACTAGGCCTAACATTATACCCCATACGATACCATATTAAACTCTACATTGACTTGATGTTAATATTGAAATGTGGTAATTAAAGCAAATAAAGACAAGACCAACATAATGTAACACAGTTTTAATGTTGTTGTAAAAACAATAACATTAAGCGCAATAATATTTTTTGGACAGTTGCTTGAGAGTTCCGGCTGGTTAGGTTCCAGTTAACCAAGAGTCAGACATATAAATACATACACACACATGAAAGACACAGACATGCATACATCTATACAAGATATCTCAAAAATGTGTACATCCTTTAACGCAGGCATGGGCAAACTTGGGCCCTCTAGGTGTTTTGGACTTCATCTCCCACAATTCCTAACAGTACGATTGGACGGCAATCATACTCAGCCACTAGGGATCACCTATGATAATGATGTAGATAAGAACATAAGACTTGTTTATATTAAATCAGCCAGTTGACAATGGTCATGTATGTGATAGACCAGCTGGAACCTCCTCACATATATGCACAAACAAAATTGAATTCATTGAACTGCCTAAACTTACCCACAGAAGTTATTCCCACACACTTGGTGTAAGATTACATGTTATGCCTACCTGCCTCCCATATACTGTATAATATATATACCTTTCACTTGAGCAATGCCAAGGAAAGTGTACCTATATTGGTCTCTATATTATTACAAGCATGGTTGTGGAGGAGAGTGTAAACAAGCAAATTCAGGGATTCCTCATATTCAGGGCTATTCAAATTTATACCCAATTATGATCTTTTTATAGCTTAAACTGCACTGATGAAGTCATGAGATAGTTGCTGTCTTTATTCTGTATTTCTTTTATCTCCATGTAAGCACAAATAAAGCAAATCCTAGATTACAAACGTAAACCTCAGTTACCTGGCTCTGATTGTACAACTAACTGTGCTACTATAGTGATATTTATTTGTACTGAGGGAGTGTTCACATCAAAGGTTGGATCAACTCTGTTAGCCAACTTTTGGATCTTTTTTTGTTTGTTTTCAGGTTCACTAGAAACAAATACTTGGCTCCCCTGAAGTTTTCTCTGTTCTAAAGCCAAGACTTCAAAGAAATGGAACCACACATGAAATACAGAATTTTGTGTTTAGGAAATCTACAGGATTTTTCTTATTATACTAGATAATCCTTATAAAAGATGTAACTGAAAGGAGGTGATCCTGTTCAGAAGTCTGCATGTGTAAGGAAAGAAATTGAAAAAAATGCCATCTGGTCAGATCAGACCCCACACAGCAGAGGTAAGAAATAATGGTTTTGAGAAAATATATACAGAGGTGGGGGTGGGGAGCAAATTTTTGAGTCCCTTCAGGGAGAGGGGTCGGGATATAAATAAAGATTATTATTTTTTAATTATTATTATTATTATAATTATTATTATTATTATTAATCTTGGATTTTAAAAATAAGGTAAAAACCATGTACTGTATATACAAAATACTATAAACAAAGAACCCCCTTAAATACCTTCAAGGTATAGGTATAACAGTGATCTATATTATAGTCTACAGAGGGAGTTCTATAATCTGGTTTTAGACAGCAATCAAAGATTTCTGTGCTGTTACATACAGACAGCATTAATATTGTGGCTATTTTAGTGAACATTTTCCTCCATTGCTAATAGTTGAACAGTAACTGAGGTTGGGATAACAATAGTGGGAAATGAAATCTCACAGATTCGCTTGCCATCATAATTTTAACTTTAGAGACAAGGATACAGTAGTATACTGTATTTCAATTTGTAATTCAGTCAAGAGTAGTTCAGTGTGTATGATTACTGCAATCTATGGACCTGGGTGCTTCCAGGGTCTTATGACAAAGAGAGAACTGAAATGCAGTCTACCAGGGAAGTGGATTCCCCTTCTACTAAGTTTTCTCAAGGAGGTTTCAGTGGTAGCATTGTGATAAACAAGAATATATTCAGCAAAGACCTATCAGAAGAATAGGTCAAACAGACCAGTTGTTGAGGGAGGTGATCATTCCCGGGCTGGGGGAGATTGAAGGTACATGTGTGGACTATTTCGTGGTGACACACACATACATTTTAAACCTTTAATTTTAAACCTAATATAACAATAACATTTTAATTGGCTCAGAATACTCAAAGTATGCCATCAATCTGTCCTGATCTGGCAAGAATATTCTTGATTAATCCTCTGCATATTCTACTTTTTCAACAGCTTTTAAAATATCCCAATTTTTCTTTCATCCTCCCCCTTTCTCCCTTTTCTCCTCAGCTTCAGTTGCAGTTTGCACTCAACTCAGTAGGAGAAAGAGGGAGGAATGGAGAGGGCATTTTTGATAGGATTAGGCAAAATCAAATTCCTGCAACCTTTCCTAGTTTGCACATGAATAACATTTGCCATCTTGACAACATTTTGATGTTGTCTGGCCATACATATCCCAGTTTTCTTCTGGAAAGAAAGAAAATATGGAAGGCTGTGCTAGTGCATTTGCTATTTGCTTCCTGGAGTATATCAAATTTTCACAGATTATAGGAACTGAAACATAAGAATATTTTCCCTTTTAATGTATTGTATGGCCTGGATCTAAGAGAGATGAAATTCATTTCTGATGTGAAGGCGCAATATTGAAATCTTGTTCTATATATTCTTTTCTATCAGAAGAATAAAGCAACTTGTTTCAAGTGACATTAAGACCCAAGGAATGAAGAAAGATTGAGAGCAGGAAATTGTGTCTAAATGGTGCAGTATCTGGATAAAAATATTAATTGTAGCAGTGAAGAGATCACATTTGGATTCTGCCTTATCCACCCAAATGTCTTGGGCTGGTGCTGGCTATCAGGCACCTACTATATTTTTTCTTCAGCCATCTATAGATCTTCCTTGTGGCCATTTGCTTGAGAAGCTTCTTGTCATCAAAGATCTGTCATACTGGCGACATTAATTTATTTCTGCTGCATTTATATGATTATAGGACAAATTATGTATGTTTCTTATTTTATTATACTGACATTTTTTCATTTTTATCATATTGTACTTGAGAGAAATCCGAGTCAAATTTCTGGTTTCTCTGCATTCTTTTTGCTCAATTGCATTTTCTCTCCTTTTATTATTCTCCTGTAGTGCCACCTTGGTTACCTCTTGTTTTTCCTCCTTACAGCAATTCTGCCCTGAAAATTTGAATTGCTGTTGTTATATGCCTTTAAGTTGACTCTTGAGTTTTATTTTATATTTAATTGCGGTGTAGTTATAGATTTCCTTATAAAATTATTCCTCATCAGTTAACAATATACGTATGTAATTCAGAGAAATGTTTTAACATTAATGTCAATTAAAGTCACTCATAATGAGTGCGGCAACGCTTACGTGTGTCCCCTAATATAAAACTCTGCTGAAATTCAACAATAATAATTTTGGCAAACAACCATGTCTGTATTTATTTATTTATTGGACTTGTATACCGCTACTCCCAATTTGGCTCGGAGCGGTTTACAGAAATAGATAAAACAATGCAGTTAGCTTTAGATAACAATAAGAACAGACGTAGCCCCAAGTTTTCACCCATCGAAATCTTGTCGGAAGAGAAAGGTTTTACAGGCTTTCCGAAAGGCAAGTAGGTCTCGGGTAGTTCGAATTTCAACTGGCAAGGCATTCCATAAATAAGGGGCTTAATCGAGAAGGCTCTCTGCCTAGTAGAATATGTATATGTCATTAAGCAATACATTATTATGTTTCAGAAACTTTCAGCAAGAAGCGTAATATTCTGGTTCTATTTCACATATGGGCCCCTGGTGGTGGCGCAGTGTGTTAAAGCACTGAGCTGCTGAACTTGCAGACCGAAAAGTCGCAGGTTCAAATCCCGGGAGTGGAATGAGCGCCCGCTGTTAGCCCCAGCTCCTGCCAACCTAGCAGTTCGAAAACATGCAAATATGAGTAGATCAATAGGTACCGCTCCGGCGGGAAGGTAACGGCGCTCCATGCAGTCATGCCAGCCACATGACCTTGGAGGTGTCTACGGACAACGCCGGCTCTTCGGCTTAGAAATGGAGATGAGCACCAACCCCCAGAGTCGGTCACGACTGGAATTAACGTCAGGGGAAAACCTTTACCTTTTTTACCTATTTCACATATATCTATATCATTGCAGTTTTAGATTTTGCTGGGTATTTCTTATCTAAATTTCTGTGAATTTAAATTCTAGTTAGACTGACACAAATCAGCTATCCATAGAAAGGTAGCCCTTTACAAAAGTCACCTCCTTTTTGTTAGAGATGTCATTCTGCACTGCCTGTCTCTATTGTTAGATAGCAAGCCTAGAGCAGAGTTAGGGACACCTTCCCACAGTCCTATGCATGCTTGATAGGCTTTACTCTTATTTCCTTCTTCCTGTCCTGTTTAGATTCACCCCATCCTTTTGTTGATTTTAGAAATCTCTCCTAGGGCTTGATGTAACTTCCTCAATTTGGCCTTTGGAATTTTTATGGCCCTAGAGAAGAAAGGGACTCACCACGAGGTGGTCGTCCTTCATTCTTCCTGCTTTGTTTCACAGAGAGGACGCATTTTGTCCCCTCTTGTAGTCAAGATGTAGCTATCTAGATTCTTTGTTATTTTGATCCGTCTACCTATCTTAGACCAGATTAGATAAGCTAGTAAGCTCCAAACCTTTTCTATCCATCAGTGGATTTCCTTTTACCTCAATAAATGCTTTTAAACTTTTAAGCTGACTTTGCGATCCTTTGCCATCCTGAAGAAGACAAAGGCCTTCCTAAACTCACTCCACGTAAGTTTTTCTGCTGTATTGGAAGAGATGCTTCCACACACTCTGCTGTTTTCCTGGGAATTTACCTCACAAAGAGGGTGATTTGAGCTTAACAGCTCCTAGATTCCTAACACTTTTCAGGGCCCTCAACTCAGTTCTTCCTTCTAATCTCTGAGTAATAACTGCAATTCCGCTTCCATTTTTTTCTATTCCCAAAAAGAACTATGCTGTGTTATGTATTATACTTAACTTTGGGGAGGGTAGAATTCCCTGTGCAGTATTTTAAAGTAGTTGTAGGAAGCATGTAGTCCTTCAGTGATTATTGGAGAACCAATCCCGGCAACCTTAGCCACATACCCAATGGTGAGGGATGCTGGAAATTGCAGTACATCAGCATTTGAATGGCTGTAGGTATCTCACACCCCCATAGTAATATTCACTGGATATTCATTGATATACATTGCCAGAAATGTTCCTTTATCAAGGCTTTTCTCGTCTAGTCCCAGGACATCACCTTGAGACAACGCCATGGCGACAGTTCTATTCACATTTTGAAAAGTGGGATATTAATGATGACATAAAAATAAAAATTTAAATGGATAGCAATATCAATTCTTATAATACATTAAAATACAAATTGCATATTAGATTTTAAGTTAATTTTATTTTAATTTATTTAGTTCATAGAACTTCATGTTTTTTATGTTCCGGAGGAACTGTGGGATTTCAAGTTGAATACAGTTCCTGTAGATGTCACCAACAAATTCTTTTCAGCTGGTTTTATAAGGTGAGTTTCATGGTGGAAAAAAGAAAGAGCAGCCTTGCCTTAAAAATTCATAATTCATAGGACTTTCAAAGATTTACTTAAGCACTTACATCAGTTTGTATAGCTTTCTAAAGGCTAAAATGTGCATGAAAGAGATTTAAGTAATTCTTACAATAGCTTCCAGCTGTTCTAGTTTGCCAGGGTCAGCCCTTATTAATCTTCTGCCATCCTAATTTTTCAACTGCTTTTAAAATGTCCCAGTTTCTCTCTAGCTTCCTCCTTCCTCAAGAATCATAACACTGCTTGTGATTTGTGTTTTGGCCTGTATTTTTTTCATGTATAATGGAACAGTAGTTACCCAAATCTGTTGAATTTATTTGTATACAGTTTATCATATTTTATTACTGGAGAGGTGGGGAAAATGCAGCATACAGGATACATGCTCACCCCAATTTTTTTAGTGGTCTCTAGGGCCCTCTAGGAGTAAAAGAAAATTGGTTAATTGCCTACAAAGGATACCAAAAAGATAATTAGTTCACATATGAATCCTGTTGTCATTTGGGAGATCATAATTAAACATACACGCTTTGCAAAATAAAGTATTACTGAGTGTTTTTAATACAGTAGAGTCTCGCTTATAAACGGGCAGGCAGAATGTTGAATAAGCGAATATGTTGGATAATAAGGAGGCATTAAGGAAAAGCCTATTAAACATCAAATCAGGTTATGATTTTACAAATTAAGCACCAAAACTTCAGGTTATACAACAAATTTGGCAGAAAAAGTAGTTCAATATGCAGTAATGCTATGTTGTAATTACTGTATTTACGAATTTAGCACCAAAATATGATGTATTGAAAACATTAACTACAAAAATGCGTTGGATAATCCAGAACGTTAGATAACCGAGTGTTGGATAAGTGAGACTCTACTGTAACTAAAATTGGAATGGAACACTACAAGGGAACAAGGTGCCATTTGTGTGTCTTTTCCTCTCTAATTTACTCAATTTAGAGAGTAATCTGGGAGGTGGGAGAGACCCACTCCTACTTAGTTGTAGTTTGTGATAACAATATTGATAAGTTTATTTGGGCATAAGAAATTTACATTATTTTAATTGTTAGGATTACCCCTCAAAGAGTTTTGGAAAATGACTTTGTTGAATGATTTGTGTGATTCTTTTGTTTCATTGTTTTTACTAGAAAATACTGGTCCTCACAAAGACCTACAATTGCTAGGTTTAGGAGAGGAGTAAGGAACAACTATTATATAAATTGCAGTCTGTGGTGAAAATGAAAGATGGATGAATTTGTCAGTTTTGTTTTCTCCCACTCTGTTTTGTAAAAGAAAAAAAAATCTCATTTATGAGGAAGTTTGCAAATGTTGGATTCTCATAGAAACGGAACTGAATAAGGTTCTCAGCCATCTTCTGGACCAATTATATGCAATAGGTGCAGGTGTTCCCAACATGGTCATATTATGCTTGCCTTGTAGATTTTAAAAAACAGGTAGCAGTCTTAATTCAGCATCAGTAATGTGGTTGGATATAAAGGCACTAAGAACCAAATGCCTAAGCATCTTCTGCATACATGAACACATATTGGCTTTATGTTCTTGGATCTAGAATGCATATTGGTAAAAAAAAAAAAACCTTGTCTAGTACAGATACTACAAGACATAAGATAGCTGGCTTATGGCTTCCATTGTTCTGTTTATAGCTATCCATTAGGTAACCATGTTTTTTAAACTTCAATTAAATTTATAGTCTTATTAAATTCAGAAGCTTGTATCTACATGTTATAAGAATCATTACAATTGTAGTGGTTGCTTGTCTTTAGATCATAGAATCTATTAAGATCCTATTACTGTAAATCATGCTTCATGTCCTTAATTGTAATACAATGCAATTTTATAATTAGGAAAATCCTTAACTTAATGACTTGAGAAACTGCTTAGAGCACCTGTCTTGCTAGCAATAGTGCTGCTTAAACATAAAATGAGCAGTTTCATCTAAAATGGTAATACAGCCTTAACTAAAGAAGACATAAGAATAAACAGGTTTTCAGTCTATACACATTTTATCTTCTGTTTCTTATAATGCTTAATGGAATTTATGCGAGAATATTTACCATCTACTGAACATTAATATTCAAGTATTAACTGACAGGTAGACATATGTAGTTTTTGAGGAAAATATAAATTGTTACATGTAAGGATGCTAGGGCTACTGCTGTAAATGCACTTAACTGGGAATAAGTACCACTGACATCACATGTAGACTAGTAAGTTTATGAACAGTCAGTCCTCCACTTTCATGGAGGTTAGGGGCACAGCCCTTTCCCCACAAAAGTGTAAAAACTGCAAATAATTCCAGGGGAGGAATGGAGTGCTACTGATGTAGTCCCAATCAAGGGCTATCTGCTGTGGTGCCAGGGAAAAGAGGAGGAGAAACAGGTCCCATACATTTCATTCCAACCCGGGGAGAGTGTGGATGAGCTCCCTCGTATCAGCTCCAGTTCCATGCGAGGACATGAGAGAAGCCTCCCACAAGGATGGTAAAACATCAAACATCTGGGCGTCCCCTGGTCAATGTCCTTGCAGACGGCCAAAAATAAATTTACCCTGCACATCCTTGCTTCTTTTCCTTTTCTTGCATATTGCGGGTGTCTATTTCACCTGATCATAGCAACCAGGGCAGTGGTTCTCAACCTATGGGTCCCGAGGTGTTTTGGCCTACAACTCCCAGAAATCCAAGCCAGTTTACCAGCTGTTAGGATTTCTGGGAGTTGAAGGCCAAAACATCTGGGGACCCACTGAACTAGAGGAAACAGACATATGTGATATGTTTTCTGCATGATGCTGCAACTTCACTTACCCTGCAGATCCCGCGTGCTGCTGCAGCTTCACTTGCCCTGTGGATCCTAGTTCCTCATCTTTTTCCTATGGGTCGTGTGTCTATTTTGTCTAATATCTCCCTTCCTTTGCCCAGGCAAAACAGACACATATGGCACACAAGAAGATGATGAGGAATAGGGATCCACAGGACAGGCAAAGTGTTTCTCTTCCAGTGTGCCACATGTGTCTGCTTTCCCCAAGCAGAAGAAGGGAGCTCTAGCAAAACAGATGCACCTGGCTCACTGAGATCCCAAAGATGGAGCTGTCCTGTGAACATTCATAGGGCAGCCTAATCTTCAAGGGACGAATAGGGAGGGGATCATTGCCATCCATGCTGCATCCTCCTCCCAAACAATCCTCTGCTTACCTTCTGAGGATATTGCTCCTATGTGGATGTTTGCATGGTAGCCCCCATCTTTGGAGCTAGGCACAGTACTGGGAATTATGACTCATCTGCCCCTCACCTCTTGAAGACAGGGCTGTTGTGTGAATATTCATATGACAAGCCTATCCTCAAGAGCTGGGAGCATCATGAGTGGTAATCCCTTGCCTCTCCCCACCTCTTGAATATTCTCATGGCCGGCCCAACTTTGGGAGCTGGTGTGGCAGTACAAGTTTCCGAATAATCAAATCCATGACTTTGAAATGTTGAGGGCTGACTATACTTTTAAAATTGTAATTACTTTATCAGTTACTCTCATTTACAAATATGTTTTGAAATATATAAAAATGAAAAAATGAAAAATACCAAACCTGTATCTTTAGGTTTAAAATTACTGTAATTTTATTTCATGCCAACTCCTAAAATTTGTATTATATGTTTCTAAGAGTATGGGAGACAGCAATTGGCAATGGGTGTGGAGGAGAAGCCTAGCAGGAAACACCATTTTATATTTCTATTTGCATCTTTTCATATCAACAAAGAATAAATAGTATCCAGTATATAAAGTGACTGTGAAAGCTATGAATAGTTGATACAGCCCAAGCTGTAGGACAGTGGTTCTTAACCTGTGGGTCCCCAGATGTTTTGGCGTTCAACTCCCAGAAATCCTAACAGGTGGTAAACTGGTTGGGATTTCTGGGAGTTGTAGGCCAAAACACCTGGAGATTCACAGGTTGTGAACCACTGCTATAGGGGCTTATCGGCATCCTATTTGACAATCTATCATCTGTAAGCAGACCTATTTCTAAAATCAAAAATATCCCAATTATATAAACACAATAATCTCATCTGGTGTTGCAGGGTGTCACCTCACATGACACTGAGAACATTGAGAGAGCAGTTTGGCGAGTACCTAGGTGAAGATGCAGTTGTGGATAAATTTATCTTTCTAAAATGTATAGGAAAGAAACTTGCAGTGGTAAGTTGATTTATGTTTTTTTCTGCCAATATTCAAACATACCATGATTCATTTCCTATGTAAAAGGCAAAGGTTTCCCCTTAACATTAAGTCTAGTCGAGTCCGACTCTTCTATGCTGAAGAGCCAGCATTGTCTGTAGATGGCTCCTAAGTCATGTGGCCGGCATGACTGCATGGAATGCTGTTACCTTCCCGCCGAAGCGGTACCTATTTATCTACTCAAATTTGCATGTTTTCGACCTGTTCGGTTGGCAGAAGCTAGGAGCTCACCCCTTCCCGCGGAGTCGAACCACTGACCTTCTGGTCAGCATATTTCATTTGTACCCATTTAAAATTTTGAATTCAAAGGGAGTCAGCAAAAATAAAATGTAACTGTTTACTGGCTGCTACCATTCCAAAAGGAACTGCTGTATATATCTGATCAGTGTGTTTATGTATGTGTATGTAACTAAAAAAAAACTGCACTGCAAAACCTTTAAAAAATTGTGACGGGGAAGTAATTAGATAGCATTCCTAAATAAACATGTCTTAACCATCTAGAAGCCTCCCACAGGATTATAGTTTGTGTTTTTTTCTCAGTTCTTACCAAAGGTTAGATTACATATTTGAAATGAAGTTTTTATATATGTGAATAAAGTAACAAAATATATAGACTGGATGATATTTTAACAATGTCACTTTTGATACTATATTGCTAGGTGAAAGCAAAGCAAGAGACAGAACTGAAGCTCAAATCATTTGCCCCTCCATATGTAAGCATTTATTTGCAATAATTTCTATCATAAAACATTATTCATTGATTTGCAATCTCATACACTTCAAATTAATATGCTGTATGTTTCAGGCCTTTCACCCAGAACTGTATTTGTTACCAGGAGTAGAAAGTATTTATTTGTCTTCATCATCAACCCCAGAGAAACATCACAATAATGCAGACTATATACTCTCATATACATCATATCATGGACCAGATTCCTTAGCTGCTCCAACTCCTGAAGGTGGACAGACTCCACCAGTTTGGGATAGTTCTTTGAAAAATCATCTTAACCAGGATCAAACATATGATAATTTTTTAGGATGTAATGAGACTGAAAAAACAGATGTTCCGAGTATCCATATACAACAGAATTCTGAGCAAAGGAAGAATGAAAGCGTTAAAGAAAAATATATTTCACACAAAAGAAATGGTGAGTCTTCTAAGCAGTTTTAAGGGAGAAGATTATTAGGATGTCCCTGGGGATGTCAGCTTCTCTGTATCCAGCTAAACAAAAATAACTGGACACTTCTCTGCAATTCTCTCTATTTTTCTTCTGCCAGGAAATGGCTATATTGGGAGGCCTCAGTTGGGGGCGGGGGGGAGTTTGGCTGAGGGGAATTATAATTATTGCACATTCAGTACTACTTCCACGGTGACTAAAAGATAAGTTACAATGGTGTGTGTTGGATGTAATATTTTTGTATTATTTTTGTTTATTGACAAGTATATATGGGTTGGGAATAGGTTTATGCAACTCCAAGAAACAGTCAAATCCACTGTCTTTGATCAACTTTCCAGAGCAACAAGCAGCCCCACAAATCCTTTCAGAGCTGGCTTTCTCTGTCTTCTCTCTAAAGCTCTTAACTGGGGTAATTGCTTCAAAATATCCTTGTTGTTTTCAACTGACAGCTAACTGCCTTACTCCCTCTAGGTGACAGACTTTTCAAACATTCTACGTTCCCATTTTTTTGCCATTTACAGATTTACTGTTAGTTATCCTAATACCATGTGTCTAATAACTATATGTGGGGAACCCTCCAAAATCTTTATCTCCACCTACCTCTCCAAATCACCAGCTTTCTTAGATTAATCTGTCATACATTAATTTTACTGATAATGTGGTACATAAAAGATTAGCTATGTATTTAATTAAAGTTTTGACAACATTGCCTACATACATTTATTTTTTATTTTAAAATTAAAATGATACTATTTTCTTATTTATAAAATAAACTCAAAAACTGGATTACATCTAAAAGATAGGAAACTATTTGAAATCAATGCAATACATTAAATCTGAAATGGTAAGATTAATAACATTTTGATCCGTTGTAATCTAGAGTAACTGTATATAACTGTACTGAACTATACAACTGAAGCTGTATGAATCTAATATATATCTGTGTAAATTTATTCACCAGGGGAAATAAATAGTAAGAAAAACCAAAGGGAATCCAGTACATCCCCCCATGCACTGAATAATTTAATCCCTGATAGACAAAGTTCTATTAAAAAATCAAGATCAGTGAAAATGCAACAGAGAATATCTCTCAACCAAGCTCAAGAGACACATAATCTTACCAGCAAGAGAGAGAAATCCATAGAAATCATTTCTTCTTCGCACATAAGTCAAAACCACAATCAAAACGAAAACAACCAGATTGAAGAGAAAAACATCTCACAAAAGATAAAAGGTATACCATATGCAGCTAAATAGTACGTGAAATTTTTCATACCTCTAAGCTGCTGGACCTTCGCTGTGGCTCAGCTGATATTCTTTGACTATCAGTATTCTAGCCTTTCTCTGCCTTCATAGTTTTCTTTTCTTCCATAATTTATTCCAAGTAGATGTATCCTCAGAATGGGTGTGCTCATTGTTTTGAGTTGGAGTAGTGTTATCATTGAAGGAATTCTGATCCTTTTAAAATGTTTTGGAATGTTTTATCCATTTTTTTCTTATTTTTTATGAAGTGGGGCATCTACAGAATAATAATACAGTAGAGTCTCACTTATCTAACACTCACTTATACAACATTCTGGATTATCCAATGCATTTTTGTAGTCAATGTTTTCAATACATCGTGATATTTTGGTGCTAAATTTGTAAATACAGTAATTACTACATAGCATTACTGCGTATTGAACTACTTTTTCTGTCAAATTTGTTTTATAACATGATGCTTTGGTGCTTAATTTATAAAATCATAACCTAATTTGATGTTTAATAGGCTTTTCCTTAATCCCTCCTTATTATCCAACATATTCGCTTATCCAATGTTCTGCTGTCCCGTTTATGTTGGATAAGTGAGACTCTACTGCAATAACAACAACAACAACTTTATTTATACCCGCCTCATCTCCCCAAGGGGTCTTGGAGCGGCTTACAACAGTGTAAATAACAAAACAATAATCAAAATAAAACGATAATAAAAAAATTAACCAATAAGCAATTCAAATGGAATCAACACAAGTAATTAAACAATCCATTAAAGTGAAAAGTAAACAAAACATATTAAATTAAAAAGCAGTATTGCATTTCATTTAAACCATAAATCAAAAGAATCAATTTGCATAAGTGTCATAATGCTGGAGAGATTGGGATTGTGCCAGGAGTTTGTATGCATTATTTTTTCTCCCTTGTCCCTTTTAAATGTAAGTTCACTGTAACCATAATGTCCAGTGATATCCAAATCATACAAACTTGCAGTTAATTCTAAACTCCAGTTTCAGTTTGATGGAATGTTTTACAAACAGTGATTTGGTGTTCTGCAATAGTCGCGTAAGGCAGTCACAGCCAATGATGGTTAAAGAACTTTAAATGAGTCAGTATACATAAAGAGACAATCAACATTCAGCCCTACAGCATTCTTGAAAATCTCCAGATTCAAAACGGATATGTGCATGCAGCCAGTATGGTCTTGATAAACTGCCTTACTTTTGTCCACGAAATTTTGCCAGTTCAGAAAGTGTCTAAATATTTCAAAGATTTCTTATATCGTCCATGTTTCTTTAAAATGAATGATTCTTCCAGGAAGCAGACATTTTTCATTGAGCCATTGTTTTTGGCTGGCAGATGGTAGAAGTAAAACAGGCTCATGATATTTTACAACTTTGCTTGATGTAGAAGAAACTTCTGTCATGCTGGATGCCAAAAATGGAGGCAGTCCAATAGGAATAGAAAGACATACCACAGGGGACTCAGGAATACCAGAATCCTTGGAAGAGAGAGACCTGGAATATTTACAAAGTGAGAAGAGGTAATGAAGCACTGCATTATTATGCTGACAGTATTGGCTGCCGTTCATTAAAAATGCAAAGGACTGCTAACGTGCTGAAAAATGAAAAGGCACAGTACGTTAATTATTTCTCAGGCAAGCATAATTAAACATGGGAATTCATTCTCTTGCCATCATTTCCCGCACATGAAGTTAGGGTTTTCACAGAATGCTTGCTCCCAGCCCAAGCTGCCAGCAGCAGATTCCCTGCCCTGCCTTCAGCATCCTCATTCCTTAGATTGGTAACTGAGACAAAGTGCCCTGCCACCCCAGCATACGATTTATTAGAGCTACCAGACTTTTAAACAAATTTAATTAAAGTGGTTTATTTCTAAATGAATTGTTACACTGTGCTTTGATTTTATCTTCAGTCACCAGTGCCCTGGAATTAACAAGTCTGTTGCTGACACTTGTAGCGTGCAGGATAATCAGGTATGTTTCCAAAGATCCAACAAGAAAATGGGTTATTCTTTCTGATTAAAAATATGCCATCAACATAAAACTGCTGAGATAATAATAATAATAATAATAATAATAATAATAATAATAATAGATTATTTTGGTTAAAAAAAGTAATTTATGTCTGTTCTTGGACAATGCTAAATTCATCTCCAAAACAGCTTTTTGTGTGGTTTATTTGGAATAATACTGTACATTTGTAACAACTGACTCGTCCCAAGGCAAAACAGAGTCCCATAAGGCATACAGCTCACATCTGTGCATGTTTACTTGAAGAAAAAATCTGCTGAGTTTTTATGCCCTAAGTCCCCTTGGGGAGAGAGGGTGAAATAAAAAAATATTTATTATTATTATTATTATTATTATTATTATTATTATTATTATTATTATTATTATTATTTAGGACTTAGTTTTACCCTGTTTCCCCGAAAATAAGACAGGGTCTTATATTAATTTTTGCTCCCAAAGATGCACTAGGTCTTATTTTCAGGGGATGCCTTATTTTTCCATGAAGAAGAGCTCACATTTATAACAACAAAATGAACATTTATTATATACTGTAAAGTAGTTGTCATCACAAACCAGCATAACCAGACAAACTATGAATCCTATCAAGAATTTCTTGTTACTACCATTATTTACATGTACAACAATCTATGGTACCTCTTGCAATTTAGGTTTCACAAGGTTTCCACGCTGATTTCTCTCTATTCTAGTTTCAATGTAGTCATGAATGATGAATAATATAATATACTATAATAATAATATGATAATATAATAATAATATAATGATATACAATATATTAATGAGATAATATAATATAGGATATAATAATAACAGAAAATGATGATAATATGGTATTAATAGGATAATATAATAATGGGATATAATAACAGAATAGCATAATAATATAATAATAATAGGATAATATAATAGAATAATAGAATGGAATAGAATGATATAAAATATATTAATAGGATAATATAAAATGGAATATAATAATAATAACAGAATATGCTAATAATAATAATATGATAATATAATAGAATAATAGTATAGAATATAATGATATAAAATATATTAATAGGGTAATATAAAATGGAATTTAATAATAACAGAATAATAATATAATAATATGAAAATATAATAGAATAATAATATAATGATATAATAATAATAATAGAAAAATATAATATAATGATTTAAAATATATTAATAGGATAATATAATAATGGGATATAATAATAGTAACAGAATATGATGATAATAATATGGCAATAGAATAATAGTATAAAATAATCAGTTTCATGGCATAGGATAGGAAGATGAGAGGAGAATCCCAATGCGTCCTGTACCTTTAAGAGCAAAAGCAGCAGGACGAAAGCCCTCTTCCTTCCCTCCCTCCCACCCTCCCTTGCCCGGGCTCCAGGAGCCAATCAGAAGCCTCTGGGAAGAAGAGAGCATGGCCAGCATGGCCAGGACGGAGAAGGAAGAAACGGCAGCGCAGGCAGCAGCCACGGAAGGTTTTTCAAGCCTCGGCTGGGGGACAGGCAAGGCAGGGAGGGAGGCACAGAAAACAAGCACTTTCCCTCCCTCCCTCCCTCCGGTGTATGAATGAGTGCTGCTTCTGCCCTGCAGCCATGCTTCCCAATGGAACTCTGCTGCAGCCTTAGTTGCTAGGTCTTACTTTCAGGGGAGGCCTTATATTTGGCAATCCCCCCCAAACCCCTGCTAGGTCTTATTCTTTGGGGAGGTCTTATTTTCGGGGAAACACGGTAGTTAACCGAGCATAAGAATGCAACCTATGCAGCTGGGCATACTGTCACACAAGCTTGAAATAATCAGTCTGAGATTTAAAAACTATTACTTTCCCAAATATTCCCACTGACTTCATTAGGATGAATTCAGAAAAAAAAATTGACGTTAACTTTTAGAAGTTGTAAATATAAACCTTGAAAGCGACAGGAGAACTCGTAACGTTGAATCAGAAATGCTACTGCTGCACAACCACATAGAAATTATTGGCAAATTAAATATCTGCTTCTGTGATTTCTGCTTTGCTTTATGATATTAACTAAACTGAGAGGTTTTCTGTGTTATAATTCATTAGGTTGACATATGTTTCCCAGTGTTTGCTCAGTCATTCAAATATTTTTCCAGCATCCCACTATGGAGATCCTCCTCCTTTCTCTACTGTATGTGTTCTATAGGAGATACTCTGGGGCAAAGGGGAAGTTCAGCATGCCTTGGCACAGTCCATGGTTCAACTGTAGTATGCCACAATCTGAAGACCAATGCCGTATAGTGGGTTGTGTGCTGGACTATGATTCTGGATACCAAGGTTCAAATTCTCACTCAGCCATGAAACATACTGGGTGACCTTGGGCAAATCACATTCTCAGCCTCTGAGGAAGGAAAACCCTGTGATAAATTCACCTTAGTCTCTTTAGTTGCATATTAGAGATAGTTGAACATTAATTTTTTTTTTGCCCTAGACTGATGAAAATAACCCAAGAGACTTTGCACATCCATACCAATATCTTTCACCTCCTAGTCCACCTCTTCTGGCTCTAACCGTAAGCAGAACTCATCCCAACAGAGTATTTCCAACAGAAGGTAAATATATTCAAGTGATATATTTGTTGACACTCTTAGAAATGTTTAGCCTGTAATTTTAGCAACAAGTATTTTGCTCCTCAATTATAAAGGAGGATGCAGGGTTTAAGTCAGTGGTTCTCAACCTGTGGGTCCCCAGGTGTTTTGGCCTACAACTCCCAGAAATCCCAGCCAATTTACCAGCTGTTAGGATTTCTGGGAGTTGAAGGCCAAAATATCTGGGGACCCACAGGTTGAGGACCACTGGTTTAAGTAAAGGCAAATAGATAGTATATAATAGTAATAAATGATAAATTTATTCTTGTATCCCACCACCATCTCCCCGAAGGGACTCGTGGCAGCTTACACCCTGCATGCAGTGACTAAAACATAAAAGAAGTACATCTAAAATGAAAACACAAATTGAATAAAGCAAATAAGCATATAAAACTACAAATACATTACATGAACATGCCTCCAGAGAAGTTTCTATTCTCAATGGGCCTCTGATGTATCTGTTATCATTGTCTGCAATTATGCAGAGACACTAATTCCTACAACAGTAATTATTATTACCTTTGGACTCACTGAATGGATGGCTGAACTCCAGGATTCTATGAAAGGGAGATAGTCTATTTTTTCTAAAATAAAAATTAATTTATCCAGTTGTATCAGATTTTAGCCATCTTTTTATGCAGTATAATTAATAAAGGAGGCCTGAAGTAATGTTACAGTGTGAGTGCTTTTGTTCAGGATTTCTAGAAGCTCCACTTTATTCCTCTACCCCCATTTTTGTCTTTTCCCCTCAATAACCAGTCATCAGTATTCAGTCTTCATTTTGGGTCCCTCTGATATTTTGTCTTAAAACATTACACTTAACGTCAGGATTGCTCCAAATCTGCTGATACTTTCCTTTGGTGTGTGAATTGTATTGTCTGTGTTACCAGCACACCAAAAACCAATATTGTTGTTATTATATAGGACTGACATAATCCTTTTAGGATTCTTTTTCTTTCACAACTTCCATTCATTTTTGTTGAGGTTACACAAGACAATGTCTTATAAAAGGCCCTATCATCATTACTCTCAAGAGTTTAGTTACCATGTGAATGCATTTTTCAAGTTCCCATTCATTTATTCCAAATATTACCTGCAGAGACAGAGGTAGAAAATGGCATACTTGCCTGCATGAGAAGGCTTTACTTCCCAAGCAAAGAGCTTTAGAATCAAACCGAAAGTATGGGAAGAAAATATTTTTGATGTAGTGTGGAGTTTAGTGCACAAGTAACTTTCCTCTCTTGTATTTGGTATGTGAATTCTTTACCTGGATCCTAAAATGTCACGTAGGGGTTAAATCCTTCAAACAAGAATGCATTCCTCCCACCACATCTTTTTTGAGTACATTTTAACTTCATTTTACTGTATTGAATCCTGCAGGAACTGGCCAACAGCATGGCCAGCAATCTGTCTGTACTTCTGGATTACTTTTCTTCTTCAAGGCTTTGCAGTATTAAGCCTTATCTATATTTTATACAATTGCCCCTTCACATTTCAAGTTTTGACTTTTACACAGATGTGATTAAAACTTTTCTCTCAGAATCTCTAGGTCCTCCAGTGTAACTCTATGGTCAACTTCCTCCACTCATGATGGAGGACCTAGAGATTTCTGGAGACAACTTCTGACTAGGAATCTCTAGGTCTTCCAGTGTGATTCTGTAGTCAGTTTCCATGGAAGTTGACCAGAATCATGCTGGAAGATTTAGAAATTCCTAGATAAATATATCCTCAGGTTAAAAAAATAGCAATTTCCTTATTTGTGGTTTTTCCCTTTTACAAGTTCCTGTGTCCTTATCACCAGTGAATATGGGTGGCTGATTGTATTCTCTGCCAACTTCTAATTTTCACAAGTGTACTAATTTTTTTCTTTTCCCTAGGAAGTGAACTGAACAGACAGTTACATCTTATCAAGACAGAAAGAAAGGACTTGGAAAAGACTAGAATGGAACTGATTAAAAAAGTGAAAACCTTGCTTGAACAAAACAAGTTCAGGAGATGT
Source organism: Anolis carolinensis (assembly GCF_035594765.1). Lineage (NCBI taxonomy): Eukaryota > Metazoa > Chordata > Lepidosauria > Squamata > Anolidae > Anolis > Anolis carolinensis. The sequence goes on along the minus strand of NC_085844.1, from coordinate 156,720,513 downwards.
CAAGGTACGTTTTAGAATGACGTGCTGCCGATGAAAAGGGACCGCTCATCTCCCTTTGGTTGGCTAAAGGTAAAAGTAAAGGTTTCCCTGACGTTAAGTCCAGTCATGTTTGACTCTGGGGGTTGGTGCTCATCTCCATTTCTAAGCCGAAGAGCCGGCGTTGTCCATAAACACCTCCAAGGTCATGTGGCCAACATGACTGCATGGAAAGCCATTACCTTCCCGCTGGAGCAGTACCTATTGATCTACTCGCATTGGCATGTTTTCGAACTGCTAGGTTGGCAGAAGCTGGAGCTAACAACGGGCGCTCACTCTGCTCCCGGGATTTGAACCTGTGACCTTTAGGTCTGCAAGTTCAGCAGCTCAGTGCTTTAATCCACTTCGCCACCGAAGTGGTTGGCTAGTTCCTAGCAAAATGGGATAACATTTTTAAATTCTTTATTCTTTTGTTGCCTTAGAGCAGGGGTCCCCAAACTAAGGCCCAGGGGCCGGATGCGGCCCTCCAGAGTCATTTACCTGGCCCCCGCCCATAGTTTTAGACTTAGGCTCACCCAAAGTCTGAAATGACTTGAAGGCACACAACAACAACAATCCTAATTAACTTGACTATCTCATTGGCCAGAAGCAGGACCACACTTCCCACTGAAATCCTGGTAGGATTATGTAGGTTAAAATTGTTTTTATTTTCAAATATTATATTGTATTGTTCTTTCATTTACTAATATTATGCTATGGTAATAATATCATATATTGTGTACCTATATACATATAATATTGATAATAATATTATAATGTATACAATATAATAATATTAATTATATATTATATATTAAATGTAATATTAATAATATTACAGTATAGTGGTATAGTACAATATAGTAATATATAATGCTAATATTGTGCTATGCTAATAATATAATATATTGTATGTACATACAACTTGTAAACTGCTCTGAGTCCCCTTCGGGATGAGAATGGGTGGTGTATAAATGTAGTAAACAAACAAACAAACAAATAATTGTTGTTGGGTTTTTTTTGCACTACAAATAAGACATGTGCCGTGTACATAGGAATTTTTTTAAAAAATGATAATTCGGCCCCTCAACAGTCTGAGGGACCATGAACCGGCCCTCCACTTAAAAAGTTTGAGGACCCCTGCCTTAGAGTATACAGCTTAGCTCCTTAAGTTATCCAGACCTACTCAACTCTGTTGTTGGGGCTTTTTGACAGACTGTAGCTCCTTCATAAGACAAACTAGTGCAGAAACTAGTTTGATGGTGGTAAAAAGAAGGCTTGTGAGTGGAAGGTGAAAGCATGAGAAGCTAACTGATAACGTCTTGGAAATATTGCTTTTGGTTCTGTCGCCTTGACCCTATGTGCATATACTTCACATTTCACCCTCATTTTCATGAGAATTTTGCTCCTTTAAATGTTTGCCTTGCTAATAATAACAACAACAACAACAAATAACTTTATTTATATTCTGCCCTATCTCTCTAAAGGGATTTCCAACATACAGCGGCAAACATTCATTGCCTCCATAAAACAAACAAATGCCGACATAAAATCTCAGAAAAAAACTCAGCATATGAAAACAGCATTAAAACCTAACATCAAATTAAACCTGGCATCAGTGAATTAACTCTAACTTCAATATATTGAACCAATGTAGTCAGCCAAAATATATTTTGACATAAAATCTGAACAAATGTCCACATTAATTTACAGAAGCCAACTAGAGTTCACAAACTTGTGTGGATTGATTGTGTGGCCAATGATGATAATTGGGTTGACATGGACTAGCAGAGCCCAGATACAAAATAGTTCTCAGCCAGGGCCCTGTAGTGATCTCTCATTATCTGATTGTTACTTAGCACCTCTTTCCTTTGTCTTGCACCTGATCTGTTCAGGAGCATTCCCCACCTGTCTTAATGCTGTCTACAGCCAAGGTCTTACTGGCCTGTGGCTTCCAGCATGATTGACTAAACAAGGGCAGATACATATACTTTTCCATACATAATGGTGAGAAAGAGATTTTTCACTGCCTGGATAAATGAGTCAGAGTATGGGAAGAAGCTACAAAGCTAAATGCAGAATACTCATGAATTGTATTTGCCCCATTCCTGCTCTAAGATTTTTAGGATCTTACCAAGGGTCTAGCTAGTCTTTTTTAAAATGTGCATCCATCCTTGAACGATAACTGAGTTTTACGAAATGTTTTCAAAGTTAAAACTTGTAGGTAGAAATGCAGAGTTACTACTGATTGTGATGTTGTGTGGTTTTCAATCTGTATGGCCATATTCTAGCAGCATTTCCCCTGCATCTGTGACTGGCATCTTCGAGGGATCTACAGATGCAGGTGAAACATCAGGAGAAAATGCTGCTAGAACAGCCTGGAAACCATGCAACATCCCAGTGATTCCTGCCTTGAAAGCCTTTGATAATACATTATTACTGATTATTAGACAGCATTTCTCTAAACATTAACCTGGGAGTAAGTCCTTTGAATGTAGTAGTTCTTACTTTTGAATATGTATGAATAGGATGATAATGTAAATTTAAATATTTTGACCTGTGCTCTTTTGCAGCCCGTGATTACTGGAAGAAAAAATATTTTGAAGTGAAGAAAGTCACTGTTTCCTTGGAAGAAGTTTTAAACAAACTACGGGAAGATTTTGAACTTCACTACCAGAAATTATTGATACAACTAGAAGCTAGAGACGTTAGAAAAAAACGTAATAATTTAACATACCTCATTAATTCGAAGGTAATGTTCTTTGTCCAGTTGCAATTTCTCTCAAAATTGAAACTCAATAAAGCCTGTATGTTTTATAGTACTAATATGGAAGAGAGCTTTGCTACATGTTCGAAATGTCATTCAATGACGTTATTCTTGGTTCCCAAAGACTCAGAGCATAGTGATCCAAACAACTAATACCAGCCTTGGATAGGAAAAAGAATCCATGTACTTAACTCTCAGCTAGTGCCCTCATTTGAATTATCATAACATACTGCATAACATGCACAAACGCGATTCATGTCTATACCATTTTGCATGCCTAAATTCTCTTTCCCACTCAAATAAACAATCATGAGAACAAAGTTTTAAACTAATTAAATCCTTCCCATATGAAGCATGCCTTAAGGACACGGAGGCAATTCAGCTAATTAGTGTGAGAATCAGTTTTGTGTATCATGCTTTTCTCATACAGTAAACTTATCTTCCTGTTAAACTGCAGTTTTATACATCCCAGTTATGGAAGGTTAACCTTGGGTTTTTAAAATTTTCTATCATGGTTAGCAGTTTTGTGTTGGCTTGTCTTACTTCATTCCCAAATGTAAATCTATATATATAAATGAGTGATGGCATCACGGCGACCAACAAAACAACAAAACTACAGCCCCCCCCCCAACCTCGAAATTTGACAACACAACCCATCATCCATGCCTCTAGGTTGATACAACAAAAAGAAAAGAAAAATAAAGTCCTAATTAGAAGGAAAGGAATAATTGTTTTTATCCAATTGCTGCCAGTTAGAGGACTAATCTCTGCCCACTTGGTCTCCTAGCAACCAAATCAGCCCAGGGGACAGACAGACTTAGGCCTCAGGCCTTTTCCACAGATTATCTAATTTGCACTGGATTATATGGCAGTGTAGACTCAAGGCCCTTCCAAACAGCTATATAAGCCATTTATAATCTTATATTATCTGCTTTGCACTGGACTATCTTGACTCCACACTACCATATAATCCACTTCAGTGTGCATTTTATACAGCTGTGAAGAAGGGGCCTCATATAATCCAGTTCTAAGCAGATAATATAAGATTATCAATATACAGTAGAGTCTCACTTATCCAACATAAACAGGCTGGCAGGATAAGTGAATATGTTGGATAATAAGAAGGGATTCAGGAAAAGCCGATTAAACATCAAATTAGGTAACTGTTATACAAATTAAGCACTAAAACATATTATACAACAAATTTCATATTATACAACAAATTTGACAGAAAAAGTCGTACCCTGTGCAGTAATGCTATGTAGTAATTACAGTAGAGTCTCACTTATCCAACACTCGCTTATCCAACGTTCTGGATTATCCAACGCATTTTTGTAGTCAATGTTTTCAATATATCGTGATATTTTGGTGCTAAATTCATAAATACAGTAATTACTACATAGCATTACTGCGTATTGAACTACTTTTTCTGCCAAATTTGTTGTCTAACATGATGTTTTGGTGCGTCATTTGTAAAATCATAACCTAATTTGATGTTTAATAGGCTTTTCCTTAATGCCTCCTTCTTATCCAACATATTCGCTTATCCAACATTCTGCTGGCCCGTTTATGTTGAATAAGTGAGACTCTGCTGTACTGTATTTACAAATTTACCACTAAAATATCACAATGAATTTAAAACACTGACTACAAAAACATTGATTATGAAAAGGCAGACTGCGTTGGATAATCCAGAACATTGTATAAGCGAATGTTGGATAAGTGAGATTCTACTTTAATATGAAATAATTACTGGGATAGAATAATGCAGAACAATATAATCTCTAAAACCAGGATAGTAAATAAACAGCAACACTCTGAAAGCAGGGAAATTGGAAATTCCACAAAGGAAACAATCAGGGCCAGCTAACACCTCCCAAGAAAGGATTCTTCCAGAAAGGAAGCTGAGAAGTGAGTGAAGCACTGTGTATTACCAAAGTCATTATTATTACTATCATTATTATTATTATTATTATTATTATTATTATTATTATTATTGTGTTGCGGTCAACCGTGAAAATGAATACAATCTGGCTCCAAGTATTCAAAAACACTAAAATCAGAATATATAAAAATTAATGAGGTATAATAAAACAGAACAATGCAATCTCTAAAATCAGAACAGTAAATAAAGAACAACACTCTGAAAACAGGGGAATTCCACAAAGGAAACAATCAGGGCCAGCTAACACCTCCCAACAAAGTATTCCCATCACCAAAGTCTGGCAAATCCTCTGTTTTCTAAGGGCCACAGACAGTAGAAGCACATAAAATATCGCAAAGAACACCACTCTGAAAACAAGGGAATTCCAGACAGGAAACAATCAGGGCCAGCTAACACCTCCCAACAAAAAAGTCACTCAGGGAGGAAACAGCCATGCTTTAAAGCTGCAAGGCCATTGCATCCTAATCATTTCCCCTAATTGCAGCATTCATACTTGCCTCCAACAGACAAAAAAAAACAATCAGAAATATTGTATATTCACAACCTTTAGGAAATAATATCCCCTGATGGCGCAGCGTGTTAAAGCGCTGAGCTACTGAACATCTGGACCGAAAGGCCGCAGGTTTGAATTGTGGGACCAGAGTGAGACCTCACTGTTAGCCCCAGCTTCTGCCAACCCAGAAGTTCAAAAACATGCAAATGTGAGTGCATCAATAGGTACTGCTCCGGTGGGAAAGTAACACCGCTCCATGCAGTCATCCCACATGACCTTGGAGAAGTCTACGGACAATGCCGGCTCTTCGGCTTAGAAATGGAGATGAGCACCAACCCTCGAGTCAGACATGACTGGACTTAATGTCAGGGGAAAATGTTTACCCTTTACCTTAACTACCACCAATTCCTCAATACTTTATTTCCCATACCACCATACTTCGCCACAGCAACGCGTGGCTGGGCACAGCTAGTATAAATATAATAATAAATTTTCTTCACATCAGGGATTCTGTGAGTTTCTTTTTAAAAGCGCACATTTCTGATGGGAAAACCACACATTAAATAGCCATGATTCTTGACTCTGTCTGATTGAAGGCCATCAGGTAAACTGCTTCAATTATTGTCTGAAATTCATCAAGCAGCCACAATGTGGGAAGCCTTTCTTTTTTTAAAAAAAAAAGTATTTATTTTGAGTTTTAATAAATACACAGATTAAAACGGAAAGGGATGATGGACTAGGGGAACGGAAAAATGGGAAGGGAATGGAGTAGGGGCTTGGGGAGATGGATGGGGGATGTGAGGAGAGGGGAAAGGGGGTGGGTAAGAGGTGGGAGATGGGTAGTCTTCCAGGTCAACTTCAGTAGATGTTGTTCTATCTCTCGATGTCTTTTTTAATTTTCTTCTTTGGTTTCTTTCTGCGGTCCTGTACAATATATTCTTGATTTGGTGAATAAGCAGAACGTTTTATCCAATCTCGAATGGTTCTTTATTCCCTTTTTCTCAAACTCCTCTATTTTCCTCATTTTAAAAAATTTATCTACTTGATTCCAATCTGTTTCTTTCCTTGGTTTTCCCTGTTGTTTGACTATTAGAAAAGTTAGTCTATCCATATTTTTAATTTCTGCTACCTTAATTAGCCATTCTTCTAATTGGGGGATTTTATGTTGCTTCCAATATCTTGCATATGTTATTCTTGCTGCTGTTACGAGATACGTTAGGATCTTTTCCTCATTAGAGCCAGGGGATATTTTGGATATGCCTAATAAATATATTTCTGGCAGTTTCTGAAGTTTGGTCTCTAATTTTTTTTTAATATTCTCATGTATCGAATTCCAGAATTCCTTAGCTTTTTTACAGGATCACCACATATGGTGGTAAGTCCCTTCCTCTTCTCTGCACTTCCAACACTTTGTATTCATTGGTTTGTTCCTTTATACTTTCTGATGCTATCACAAGTTAAAGATTCTTATGATTTTGGCATTTCATGAAATTAATACTCAGTTTTATTATGTAGTGTTAGCCACATATAACTCCACACCAGAATATTTCCATTTCTGCATTCTGATTCAAATGTGTATTCTAGAAACAGGCAAATATATCCTGGTTTAAAATAATCAAAGGAAGTTAATCCATGCTGGAAAACACAAACATATTTGGAATATCCCTAACTGAAGAGAAAGCTTATTGCCACTCTCCCATAGAGACAGTATCATAGTAGAAATGAAAGGACAAATCAATTTTTGACTTTGATCTGTCTATTTAGGGAAGAATAAAGCAGGTTAGGTTTGTCAGCTACAAGATTGGAAGATAGTAAAATAGAGTATCTATAGAACTAAAAGAAATACTATCCTGAACAGCTTGCCCACACAGTGAAGTTAATAGAGAGTTCATTGTTTGTGTGTGCATTGGTGTGTGATTCTGTTATTTAGACTATATGTGTATAATTCTAAATGGAATCTATATTTCATTTTTATTATAGAATAATACAATAATCCAGATCACAACTTTTCAGCATGATATTGACCAGCTGAGGAGAAAGCTAGATAATGCAAAAATGAAGCTTGTCATAGAAATCAAGGTATTATTAATGTCTCTCCTTCTTTCTCGTAGTAATGGGACTCCAGTCAACTTACAACTTATTTTAAAAGTTCATGTTAAAAATCATGGCTAAAATCCTGTTAGGAACTACATACATACATACATACATACATACATACATACATACATACATACACACATATATATATTAACCCCACAAACCTAATAAAAGTATCATGCACTTGCACTTCAATCACTGGCAAAATTGATCTCTTCCTTGGCCCCTTCCACACAGCTGAATAAAATCCTAAATTATCTGCTTTGAACTGGAATATATGGCAGTGTGGACTCAGATAATACAGTTCAAAACAGATATGGGATTTTCTACCTTGATATTCTAGGTTATATGGCTGTGTGGAAGGGTTCCTTGCCAAACAGAGAAAACTCTTCTGCAGGGGTAGACTTCTAATTAGACATGCAGATGATGCATGGTAAAGTTGGTTTAAATTGCCATCATAGTAATAGTGTCACATTCATTACTAAGTAGCAATCTCAAATACAAAACAGTTACTTTGGTTTACTCACTTGTGACTATTTCATTGTCACAACCAAAACCATACTTAGGAGTGGTAACAGCCAAAATCTTCATTCTCCATCAGTTTTCTAGAAAGTACCAGAGTTTTTCCACCCAGGAAAGAAACCACCTAGTTTTGTCCTCCTATTGCTTATTTGCGGCCTGTTGAAACCTTCATACCTCTTCTTGTAAATTCAGACTTTCACTTCTACCTAGAAAACTATTTTTATAAGAACTCATTTGTATTCCATTCTGGCTACAATAGTTTCCCCAATAAAATAGATTTAGCAGATTGCTTTCCTCAAAAGTGATGTAAATTACCACAACGCCATGTTTGGCTGCTTGGCTCTATATGATATTTATGCAATTGGCACCAATTAAATGAAGATTACATGGCTTGTGTACTGACCCAGCACCATTTTGGGTGGTTCATTAGTGTTTGCCCTTTCATAGACACCATGCTTTTTCACATCTCTGAGTCTCTTGGTCATGCCCAATGTATCCAATAAAGATTTGGAAAGACATTTCCACAGATTTTCTTTTTGGCAAAATGTGATTTAATGGGACGGGTGTTTATTTCCCAGAGGGGAGGACATTCTAGTTAACTATATTGAAAATCCATTTCTCTTTCAGCTCCAAAGGATCAAATGCATCTTACTCTCACAAATAGACTGTTGCCTATAATTATGCCCTTCAGTATAACGTTACTCCCTATAATTGTTTGCTTTTTGATGTGTTGTATTGCCTCTCATCCCCATATTGTATGACAAAGGGCATAGTTTTCCATCATTACAGGTTTACCTTTCAGCTCTCATTGCTTATTTGCTTGAAGCATCATTGTCTTTATCTCCGTTTACTGTGTTGGAAATCAAGCACTTCTTGTGTGGTCTTCATAATATGTGTTTCTGTGTGTGTCTTCAAGTCACTATGGTTTTCGTAGGTAAGGAATACTCAGAGGTGGTTTTGCCAGCTCCTTCCTCTGTAATACAGCATATAGTTTCTGGTATTCCTTGGTAATCTCGCATCCAAGTACTAATCCTCCTTAGTTTCTAAAATCAGATAGGATCCTGTGCCCTTAGGGCATCCACTTTCACAAATCCACACATTTCTGTCAGAAGCCTTTAAGTAGTTTATGCCCAACCAACAATGTTAAATATCTCACTCTTGTTTCCTTGGAGAGGAGCTCACATTGAGGGGGATCACACTGCAAGAAAACTCTCTCATTCACAAGGAGTTTTTTTAGAGTAGTCATTACTTTGCTGCCAGTGGTTATGTCTACTTTCTACCTGGCACAGGCTATCATTTTGTTAATGTTCTGTTCCATCATGCCAACATGGGACAGAAAACAGTTCTTACATTTTCAGAAACCTTTCAGGACTCTAGATTTTTATACCAATTACACAGCATCATTTTAAGTTACCCAATGCCTATTTGTCTGCACCTTCTCATTTGCCTTATGTGGTAAGCTTGCTAATTCACATCTATATGTGATCCACAGAGACCACAATGGAGAACAGACTGTTTTACCCGGGACTGTTTTATTGAATGGTCATTATGTAGTCACTTGATATACTTCCCATCAGCACTATTTCCTCGTTTACCACTATGGGCGAAAATGTATTCACCTTGCAGGCACTGCAATCCTGATCCATGATTCTCTTACAGTGTGGTTCTTCTGGATTTAATCCAGTTTTGTTTTAAAAAAATATTGCTTTTTATCTGGCCATTTTTCTTCCAGATTTTTTAAATGTGTGGCCAGTCCTTCAAGTGACATCATATTGCTTTGGAGTTGGGAGGCGGAGGTACTACTGGGAGGTTGCCAGCAGGAATTAATTATTTGCTGGGTTGAATTTTAAATTTTAAGTTGGCATTTTTAAAGCAGGAACGTGTGTGCAGATGTTTGCATATCAGAATACCAGTATTAGCACACCCCACATAACAAAAAATAGGTATATTTGCATATATTACACACACAAACAAAACAAAATGGCCATGTGGCTGAGAATAATGCAAAGGATTGGAAATCTAGCCTATCCCTAACAGCAAGGTGGTTCACCAGGAGGAAATGTATGGCTGATTATGGCGTTCCCACGAAGATGTTTGTGGAACAAATGGGGTCACTGAAAAATGTGGTGGGTAACAGACATATATATGTATACATATATATCAGTGCAGACAAATCCTATGTCAAGTACTTTTTAGCTTAGAAGGCCAGCACAAACATATATATATATATCAAGGTATCACCGAAATATCTATATCCACACTGTTCAAAGTTTTGCAAGCCCCCTATGTTTGAAATCCCTCATTTATGGAAAACAATAATACACTTTTTTTTCATTACCAGAAACAAAACAGCTTCAGAAGCACAATGCTTTAATATCTACAATATGATCTGTAATGTTCCTTCAGACAACTTCCCATCGGCTTTATGGAAATATTGTGTAATATGTACCTGTGTTTGTCTGGTTTATTGTGATATTAACATGCCAGAAAAAAACACAAGTGCCTCATGGCATAACTGGTTAAGTTCAAGAGATGAAAGATTAAGGCTGTTATTATTAATACATATTAAAGTCTAATCTTATATCTTACATATAAAATAAAACAAGGTTGTAATTTTATTCTTCTTTTCAATCTTTGTATCTTTTGTAGATGAGAAAGCAGGCAACTTCTGATTTACGAGCTCTGAAGGCAGAACTGGCACATAAGAAGGTTCAGGCTTTGAAACTCCAGTCTGGCAAACATGTATCTCAGCTGAACCCAATTTGATATTCTTGTCTCTTTATACGTTTATAGCTACACACAAAGGCTATTCTTCTAGTTGTAATTCGTTAAAACATCACAGAGATGCTATATGTGTTGAAATGTGGATATTTCAAAACAGTAATTCAATCCTGATGTACTATGTAGTAGTGCTTGTGCTGATCACAGTATTCTCCCAATCCATCATATGCAGCAGTAAAAGTGAACTCCATTTGTTTGTGCTGAAGAAACACTAGGGAGTGGGAAAGTCTCACTTTTAGAACTCTGAAGAATTTACAGTTCTTTCTGCCTCTTTTTGGATGAAGAAAATGGTGGAGTCACTGGATATTTCCCCAAACTCCAGCTGGCTTTACTTTTGGTAAGAGCACACTTGAACATGAGGCAGTAAAAATGGGGAGCTATTTTCTATTAATATAATAGCCTGAAATTGGAAGATTATTATTTATACGAAACCTAGAGCCAAAAAAAAAGAAAAAGAAGAAGCAAATGTTCCCCTTGTACTTATTTCTAATCTATGTAAATCATAAGTCGTACTTATATCTTTTAATCTTATGCATAGTTGTCAACCTCATCTAAATCAGTTTTGCTTTGGCATATAGTCGAGAACGGAGACTATACTTTTAAAAAAGACATTAATGCACCAGTATGCCAAAGGTACTAGTATCCCTATTATTGTTGTGCATAAAAGGAAAATATTAATAATTCTGTGTTGTTTCCTGGCATAAATAGACTGGCCCAAGAGATGTGAGCTAGAGTGAGATGAACGAGGGATGCTGAATTCCTACACTCTTTTCTGTTTTTGTGGTTTGAACTGCCCATTTAAAATTTTAAAATTCTTAAACTCTCGAAGAAATTTTCATATGCCTAACAACCTCTATTTTAGTATTACAGTTTTAAGAGAAACTAGACAAATATGTTATATCTATAAATGACTATCAATAGTGGTGTATATTATGTCTTGTATCAAATATGTGTCCTTGTAAATAATAATTGCTACAGAATATAAAATGGAATATACTGTTGTACTCAGGTCCTGTTTGTGAGCTTCTCATAGGCATCTGAGTACCAACTGTAAAAACAGTATTACTGGGTTTGATAGATTACGTTCTTTTTAAAGTCCTTAAATCGTCTTGTAGGTGCCAATCCTACATCATGATTTCAAATGCCTGATTTGGGTTTTTACATATATACATCACAGCAATCAGAGTTCACCTACATTTTTAGTAGAAGATTCGTGCTTAGTGAAAGGCTTCAAATTAAGCTTCTAATGTGTATAAATTACTGCATCTTTAATTATTTGTATGGGAGGGATATCCTTTCTCTTGTAGGCTGGCATGCATTATAAACATAAACCTTGCAAGCCTTCTTTTTAGAATCCCTAGAGGATGATTTAAAGATATAATCCCCTGAAGGCCATATACATTGGTTGTTTTCAATAATAAAATAATCTTGCCTTTCAATATCCTGAGACTTCGTCTCTTTACCACATCACATCTAGTAGATGATAACAGTTCTCTTTGATTATGTCTTTGCATTAAAATGCCTTTTGATTGCTTATTTATTTTTAAAAGTTCCACAGAATATGTTTTTATTACGTACTTGTATGCTTCTTACATGTCCAGAGGAAAATCAATGTTCATTTTATGTTAAGTTTCTCATACTGTCTGTGGATAAAAGCCTGAACTGAATGGGTGGGAACTATTTTTGAGAGATAGAGATGTCAGATAGATTAAAATGTGCTAAACATGCTTAAGAACAAAATTTTAGAACTCAAATCATTTTGAATATTATTTTTTATTAACTCTCAATGCCCAAAAACGGTCCTGACCAGAATAAAATGGCATGGATACCACTATCTGCACAGACCATGCCCATTCAATTCTCAGGTTGTACAAGAGCAGATGGAAATGCTGCAAGAAACTACAAAAGAAGTCCACAGAAGGCACCTTCTCATACTCATTCAAGACAAAACATATTGTGGAAAATGGCCAGGAATACCAACTTTTCATGTAGCCATGCCCACCAAATTTCCTACTTGCAGAGCACTACATATGTGAGAGTGATGCAGCAAGCCAGACAAATTCCACATAAACTAATTATTGGAACCCCTTTCAAGGAATACAGATGTATTCTGACAAATGGCAAGAAATGCCAATTTTTACAGGAAACCATGTGCAGAATGATGAAAGTGTGGTTTAGTGGTTTGAGCATTGGACTATGACTTTGAAGAGCAGTGTTCTAATCCACTCTCAATCATGGAGATCCACTGAATGGCTGTGGACAAATCATACTTTCTCAGCCTCAGAAGAAGGCAAAGGCAAATTGCTGAATAAGCCATGCTAAGAAAACTCTAACATAGGCTTACTTTAGAATCACCACACATTGGAAATGTCTTGAACATACATTACAATACCCAGAATGGGCTCAAGGAGATGGTTCCTACAAGGTTTTGTAGATTTTAGCAACACTTCCATCGAGTTGTGTGCAACTGTTTAATTAGGTGGCTTGGCGTTTTGGAAAATGGCCTAAAATTTCAATGCAGATGATGAAATGGGTGCAAGAACATTGTTAGCAGCAGTTAGTGTACTGAATTGTGTAGTTTGTATTAGGTGAAGGAAACCACAAATAAATTCAATCTTAATTCTCTTCCTGTAAAAATAACAGTGCTTTCACTGCTTTTGGCTATATGTAAGAAATTGTGAATGGTTTTCACAGGTGCAATTTAATATTGCATTTTACTTTCAGAGTAGCACCCCACACTTAAATGCATACTCTAAATTCACTGATAAGTTACAACTGTACTTGTAACATGTTTATTTGTCACTTCTGTTACCATATTATTTTTCTTTCATAGATTTTAAGATAACAAACAGGTTGCTTTATTATAGAAAAATAAATAACAGACTCAATTAGAATAATAGCATAATAGGAGTATATGGTATATCATTTTAAGTGACATCACAGCAATGAAAAAATGATATTATACATTTCAACTCTCTTCCCAATAAGACAAGAAGTCATGTATGCCTGTCTGGACTCTTAAATCTACTTTCTAATAGCTTGCTTTGATTTCAAGGCCTCCCACATTGCTTTTGTTTGTTCTTGTGCCGCAGAGCTTCTGGAGTAATCAAGACAGTTTGCATGCCACATACCAATACCCCTTAAACCACGTTCTTTAACATAGGCTGCTTTCTGAGAAATGCTCCTGGGATCATCAAACCAAACTTGATGAAAAGTACCATTTGAATCCTACAAAACATTGAAAAATAGGACATTTTAAAATAGTTGTGTTCAGGCAACTTCACTAACTTGCTCTTGAACTCAGGAAAAACAATCCATGAAAATCTGGATTATGATATGCTTTAGAAAGTATATAATAGCTGTAAACATCTATGTGCTGCTTCGGTCTAGATTATGGGAAAGGAAGTCATATGCTTATGTTTCACAATATTTACTTATTTAGAAAATACTGGAAGAGTGATCACATACTGCCACCCACCGTCTAATAAATTCAATACTTTGTATATGGGATTCTTCCAAGGAGTTAAAAAATTTTTGTATAGTTATTCCATCTCTACAGAATAGTTTTCTGTGGTGGAAGCAAGGAAAATTCCATTAATGAAACTTGTACAGGTTTGTTATTTTAAACTGATGGGTGAGTTTTACCCAGATTCTGGATCCACTGCCCTCATGTCAATTTTAGAATACCCAATATTAAAATCATAGATTTGAAAGGGCTTAGTGGGTCCCACCTCTGGTCAATGAAGGATTTCCATCTAAAGCATCTCCCAACAGGCAGTTGTCCAGTTTCTTTTTGAAGTCATTTAAAGAATGAGGTCTTATCTTTCTAGGCAATTAGTTCTAGTGGTGAACTACACTTGCTGTCAAGTTTCTTACATTTAATAAAAATCTAGTCTCCTGTAACTTCAAATCATTAAACCTACTCTTTGGAGAAGCAGAAAACAGGCTGCCTTACTCTCAATTAGTGATAGTCTGGGGTATTTAAAGACTGCAATCTTACTACCCCCAATCTTCTCTTCAGCAAACTGACCATGTCCAACTTTTTCAATATTCCTTATAGATGTTGTTTTCCATACTTCTTATCTTTGCTGCCCTTCTCTGAACTCACTCCAACTTGTCTATATCCTTTTTAAAAAGAGATGCCCAGAACTGAATAACATACTCCAGATTAGTGACGACCAATTTGGATGATGATGATGATGATGATGATGATTATTATTATTATTATTTATACCCCACTTTGATCTCTCCAAAGGGGAGTCCCTACACTTGGAAACTATACTTCTATTATACAGGACGAGTAGTTCCAGACTGCCTCTCAACACTTTTTTTATCCCACTTCTGTGCCATCAAAAGGATCCCTCGCCATGATACATTGACTTGTCCTTGTGATATTACAAAGACCCAACTCTACTCTCAGATTTGGGCTCTGAAATATCAGGAAATAGGGGACTACTGACATGGCATCCTTAAATTGATCACTCAACAAAAGTCTTGTGTGAAAAGTCTCCCCTCCACCACCTAACACCCAAACACATATACTTTGGCTACTTTAAGCCAGCATAATAATAATGACATGATAAAGATTCATTTAGATGTTGCAGAAAGAGATATTCAGTACCTGCCTCCACAACATTTTCCTGGTATATGCTGAGGCTGCTCAACATGCTCCTTGATCCCCAACTGCTCTAGAGCAGCCAGAACACATAGGCACACCTCAGGTCAGCAGGTGGCTAAGGAGATGCAGCTGTGCCTTCAAGCACCTGGCTATTGTTTCTCCAGTTGTGCCCGCAAAATAAGCAGCAGGGGAAAGCATGTAGCTTCTAACTACCCCATCAAAAATGTAAGTAGATTGGCAAACAACTGCACCAGGACATGGCCTTTATATATTTTATGTACTATTGAACCTCTGTAATTTGGTTTTCAAAAACAATAACAATACCATATGTTAAAGTGCATATAATCTTCATAAAAATTTACCTTGTATTCCAAATAGGGAGAGTTCTGTTTTTCATCCCACAGGATCCCAGAAAGAGAATTATTTTTCCAATTCATTATTATTCTATATGTGACTTGATGTCTATTTGCCTCACTGCATGGAAGCAATTGAAAAGGGATTTTTGCCAAGGAGCAAACATGAGCCTAAAAATGCAAGTTTTGTTATGTCAATATACTACAATCTCATGCAGGGATATGTTTTGATTTCCTGTCCGTATAAATGTCCATACCCTGTTAAAATTTCCCACTTTTGCTAACATGTTCTCGATTTTACTAACAAGGTCACTAGATTTAAGAGAAAGTTTTGATTTCCAAAATCCAGTTACCTGCCAATCATTATAAAAAAGTACACATTTTTAAACATAACTTGTGAAGCCAAGCAATACCTTTTTTCATTCGAGTTCAGTCTAGCTCTACATAGGATCAGATTATTTAAGATTGATATGTTTATAACTGCTACCTAAAAACAGTTTCAAATGAAGTGCCGGGATGTTTATACAGGAAGGCTGCAAAGCTTTTATGTGTATATATCCCAGCCACACCTCACACTCTACAGCCTCCTGATAAGAGAAAAGCAAGGTGAAATGTGTTTGTGAATCAAACATCTTTTTTACCAATAGATTTTTTGGAAAGGCTGGGAATCCCTTCACGTTATTTCAACTTGTAAAAAAGAAATAGATAATGATGAAAATGTTTGTGAAAGAAACTCCCTGAGAAAGTGATAGACTCTCTTTCACTGAAACAGAAGTTTGATGGCAACCTTTCAGTGATATTTTAGTATTAAATCCATACACTGGGAGAGATTGAACTAGATGTTTCTTAGGATCCCTTCCAGATGTATGATTCTGTTTTTTCCATGTTGACTAAAGATGTTGTTGAATAATCCTGGTCTACATGCTAAAGATTAATAATAATAATAATAATAATAATAATAATAGACTTTATTTATACCCCGCCACCGGGGACTCGGGGTGGCTTACATGGGGCCATGCCCAGAACAATACAATATAGCAAAATATAATAGAACAACAAATCATAGCACATTAAACAACAATAAAACAACAACAATAAAAGAAAATATACACTACATTAAACAAGATCAAAAGAACAATAAAACCAAGGGCGGGCCACATGAACACTAGGTTAAAACTCGGGGTGAGAAAGGAAGTAGGAGTAAAAACCACAGAGGACAGGGTCATAAAGTGGTGGTGCAATCTGGAGGACAAATATTGAAGGAGAGCAACAAAAGGGATTTATTAGGCTTGCTCAAATAATTCGTTTTCCCCGTTTACTGTTATTGATTCGTTATTTTCGTTTGTTTTGAAGCAATATCGAACCTTGGTTGTCCACACGCCTGGATATCGCGGTTTCGAACCGCGATTGGCCGTTTTCCGTTATGGCGCCTTTTTTTCATTTTTAAAAAATGCTTTGGCAAATCATCCAAACTTGTTTAAGTCCACTGGGGCAATCTAGCGTGTTGTTTGCACCTTGTAGCCAATCAGAGAGCACGTTTAACCAGGGGGAGGGGCTGGTAGGACGTCCTGAGCGTGCACACGCCTCGTGGCTCAGTCGCACTGGGAATTTTGGAGAGGGTGGAAGGGAGATTTTGGTGCAGGCACTGGCAGGCAGGAAAGATTGCTGCGTCACAGCATGGCTGTGTGAAGACCGGGAGAAAAGGTGGGGTGGCTGGCTGAGTTTGGGTGGTGTGTGTTAGTTGGGTCTTTCTTTTTCTTTTGTTTTTGCAAAGGGCTGTCCTGTGGGTGTTTTTTTCCTGGCGCAGCAATTTTTCTGCTACGCCATTTTTCTTCTTGCGGGCGGGGTGGGCTTTCTCCTTTCTTTTTTCCACGCAAAAGTGTTTTTGGAAACAAGGGATCCGAGCCAGGGACGCTTCCTGATAATCCTAAGCCAAGTTTGGGAAAGAGTTGCATATCCCATACTTCACTGTACAAAATACAACTCCTTTTGGGGAAAGAAGGGGGGGGTGCCTTTGTCCCTTCACCGCTCTCAAACACAAGCGGGGCTGCTTGTGTCTCAGCCGGGGACGCTTCCTGATAATCCTAAGCCAAGTTTGGGAAAGAGTTGCATATCCCATACTTCCCTGTACAAAGTACAACTCCTTTTGGGGAAAGAAGGGGGGTGCCTTTGTCCCTTCACCGCTCTCAAACACAAGCGGGGCTGCTTGTGTCTCAGCCGGGGACGCTTCCTGATAATCCTAAGCCAAGTTTGGGAAAGAGTTGCATATCCCATACTTCCCTGTACAAAATACAACTCCTTTTGGGGAAAGAAGGGGGTGCCTTTGTCCCTTCACCGCTCTCAAGCACAAGCGGGGCTGCTTGTGTCTCAGCCGGGGACTACACCAATTTAACAAAGTTTCAGCCACAAAAACAAAGTTTCTGAAGTAGAGCAATGACTTTCACAGTAAAGACAACCCAATTTAACAGGAAATAAGACTTTCAAACCAGGAACAGATTTCTGCAATTATTAAAAAATGGTTTATTATAAAAGCTATGAAAATTTGCCAAAAATCAGAGGATAAGGGAAACGTTCCACATTTTGGTGAGCTATCAGTGTTAAATGTGTTCTACCACTGTACCAAGTTTGAAGAAGATCACTCAAAAAATGAGGGCGGGAGAGCCCCCTAAGTCCCCCCCCTTCGGGCTGTTTTTGGGCCACCGCGCATGCGCGTCCGCCATTAACGAATTAATTTCGAAAATAACAAATTTTCGTTAATTTCAAAAAATTTTGGGGGCCAAATTCGTTATTAGCAACAAAAACGAAAAAATGCCCCCTCTAGTTTTGAAACGAGTTTAGAATCAAATTTTTCATGGATCGATCAAGCCTAGGATTTATCTAGTGATTACTCTCCAAAGGCACAACGGAAGAGCCATGTTTTCAGGTCTTTCTTAAAGGCTGCTAATGTGGGGGCTTGCCTAATCTCACGGGCAGTGAGTTCCACAATCGGGGGGGGGGGCACAGCAGAGAAGGCCCTCTCCCTTGTTCCCACAAGATTCACTAAGGCATCCAATGTGGGCAGATTTATACTTTGATAAAAGAATACAAATACTTGGACTATTTAAACTGCTTAGAGTAGAATCATGCCCATAAAAATAAAGTTATACAGACCACAGTGAAAAAAAATGGTAGAAATTAGTTGTCTTTCTCTTACCTTAGATAAGCCTAGACACGTATAATCATAGCCATACCATGGAACACCCATCACAAGCTTCTTTGGACTGATGCCCATGTGAATGTAATTGTCATATCCTAATTTAATATAAAATTTAAAAATTGCCCACGTCTTTTATTCCTACTTCCACACCTGCAGGTATATTTATAACATCAACAAATTATGACAGAAGCAGATATTCAAGATACAACTAGACCTATTCATCTTTTTCACATGCAATTCCCTCTTTGGAGAACAGTGTTTGCTTGGTTTTCAGTGTGATTTATGTTTTAATTTACTCACTAAGGAAACACCCTTTATAAGAACAGATACTGATTTTTTCTGTTTTAAGTAGATGGCCATATGCCATGGAAGAACCAAGGTACACAGCTGCAATTTCCCTTGTTGTGATCAATGGCAGATAAAGCTGGTTGGAGCACTTTGCAAAATGAGGCTCCTCTGTGAGCATGCCAAATTTATCCTATAAGGGTTATCAGAAAAATAACATTAATTAATACCTTACAATGAAATAGTACAATAGCAACCAAAAAGTTTTGTGCAGAAACACATTTTCTGTCTTACAACTTTGGTGAGACAATTTTTCTGTTAGTCTCACCAAACTGTTGGGGAACAGAGATCTTGAAAGACTCAGGGTCCTTCCACACTGCCCTGTATCACAGAATATCAAGGCAGAAAATCCTACATTATCTGAGTGTGGACTCAGATAACCCAGTTCAAAGCAGATATTGTGGGATTTTCTACCTTTATATTCTGGGATATAGGGCTGTGTGGAAGGGCACTTAGAAAGTGACTGGAGAAAAGAGGAAGCTTAAACACTGGGCTTTAAGAGAGAGTGTGTGTAACTGCACCAATTGAGCTACTGATAATCTGGTCCTAACTGTCAGTTATAAAAATATGTCTCAAAATTCTAGCAAACATAATGTTAGTTGTGTACTGCCTCCAAGCAACAGAAGGAGATTTTAGAAAACTTCAAGTAACCTATTAAGGTTACTGTATCTGTAATAAATGGGCCAGCCAATACCTTTTAATAGTCCAAAGCTGAGAATACTGTAGTTCTTACCAGATATAGTCTGCTTATAAGGAGCATTGGCGCTTGCTATGCATTTTGACCATCCTTGACTCGCTTCATCATAAGACATTACAAACATAAAGTCACAAAAATCAGCAATCCCAGAGTAGTTGTAGCACCTGTTGTAGGTTATACATGTTGGGGACCAGGATACATCAAAAGTTACCTAGAGCAAGGCACAAAAGATATCCCACACTCATCTGTTCTAAACAGAAAATCTTTGTATATTTGTTTTATAATACCAAGACACTGTTACTGCAGACAAAATACTATCTTGAAAAATGTTTCTATCTCAACTGCATTAAACATTTGCCTACGCATCTTTTTTTGTATAGATGATAGACAGAATCTTTTCTAATGGGGGATTAATTTATTTTACCAATCTGTTTGCTTTCCTACTTTTATTACTGTGGATTTTTCCATACTACATTGTATTCAGTGGTAATTATTTTGAAATCCCTTTGTGAGTATTCACATCAGAAGGGAGGGTAGAAGTTATATGAATATATTCAGATTCAGATTTCCAGATGCCATTTATTTTGTTTCTAGTGTGAACTAACCAAGGGACTGCATGTAGTAAAATTTATGCTTGCAGTTTAAGTATTATGAAGAGGAACCTTTGGGCTCATACATGGAGGATAAAGGATTTATTTTTAAATTGTAAATGGTGCTTAGAATAGAACTGGTTACAGTCAGACTGAAATAGCGATTATGTAAGAAAAATCTGTACTTGATTTTTACCTGTGACCCTGGAATCTCTTTGTGAAAAGCTTCTGTTGTTTCCCTAACCAAAGTCGTTAATGCATAGTATTCAGGTGAGTTTCTTATCACCTTCTGTTCAATGTCTATGTTGATCCCATCCATATGCTGCTTTTTGGCAAGGTCTGTCTTTTGTTTTATCCAGGCAGCTCGGACTGCTGGAGAAACAATTTCCTTCATAGATATGTCACCTAAAAAGCCAAATAAACATTATAATTAGTTGGCAGGGTTTTGAGACCACCTTAATCTTAAATATTATTTGCTCAAAATTATATCTCATGAATTCTATGACATTGTAAATACACTTAGGATTACAGCGGTATCCATTTGTTTCATGACTATTGGCAACACTATCTAAACCCATTATTCTTGAATGCCTTCTAGGACAAATAGAAAGGTTAAAATTATTAAAATAAATATATAGTGACCTTCTTAGTTGCTAGTCAAGGGTACATCAAGGAGCACAAATAATATCAAGTTAAGATATTTTCTGCCCATCTGTTTAGCAGCTCAGAAAAGGCCATTTGTGATACAGTTGGTGGATATGTCTTCTGGTGACTACATCAACAGTGGCTGGTGGCTCTAACATGAGCAGCGGTGAATCTTCTCTCAGCTTTAATCTGCATTTTAAAGAAATTATCAAAGATGTAGAAACTAAACCTATGTAGATAGTGCTCAGCACTTTAGATAGGTACTTCAAAGTTCATCAACCCACTGAAATGGAAATCCACCAGCTGCCACTGAGCTACATTGCTTCTCTTCTAAAAAAAGACCTCACTTGCTAAAACCCCTCTGATGATTTCCAGAGAGGATAAAAACATGAATAAAAATTATAGAAATTACTTATAATAAACTGCATAGTGCTCTTAATGTGTATCTTAAACAATTTAATAGGGCTTGCATTTATTAAGTAATTTAAATCCTAATGAAGCAATTAAAGATTTAATTTTTAACTAATGTATAATGCAAACCTTTTTCAAGGGAAGAATTCCAAAGAGCAATAATGATCACCTTAAAAGAAATCTTTCCTTGCTTACAGAAGAGAGTGCCTAAGAAAATACCTGTTACAAAAAAAGTGTATGTCATAGAAAAATAAGAACTTAAGATTTATTGCAAATGTGTGCAGATTAAAATGATTAATCACATAATCAATTAATCACATAAAATGCACTTATCACAACACTGTGTGATAGCTCATTAGATCATACAGTTAGCAGTTCTGTTGAAATCACTGATAAATTCTTTTACATAAAAGAGTAGAGGGAGAATACATCACGTTTTGCACCCCTTAGACTACACACTTCTAAAATTGTCAGGTTTAAAAGGGATCCCCCCTCCCTCTCTATCATACTATTATGATGAGTAAGGTAAAGGTTTTCCCCTGACATTAAGTCTAGTCATATCCAACTCTGGGGGTGCTCATCTCCTTTTCTAAGCCTAAGAGCCGGCGCTGTCTGTAAACACCTCCAAGGTAATGTGGCCGGCCTGACTGCATGGAGCGCCGTTATCTTCCCACCGAAGCGGAACCTATTGATCTACTCACATTTGCATGTTTCTGAACTACAGTAGAGTCTCACTTATCCAACATAAGCGGGCCGGCAGCACGTTGGATAAGTGAATATGTAGGATAATAAGGAGGGATTAAGGAAAAGCCTATTAAACATCAAATTAGGTTATGATTTTACAAATTAAGCACCTGAACATCATGTTTAACAACAAATTTGACAGAAAAAGTAGTTCAATACGCAGTAATGCTATGTAGTAATTACTGTATTTACTAATTTAGCACCAAAATATCACGATATATTGAAAACATTGACTACAAAAATGCGTTGGATAATCCAGAACGTTGGATAAGTGAGTGTTGGACAACTGAGATTCTACTTTACTAGGTTGGCAGAAGCTGGGGCTAACAGCAGCTCACCCCACTCCCCATATTCAAACTGCTGACCTTTCAGTCAGCAAGTTCAGCAGCTCAGCGGTTTAATCCGCTGCGCCACCAGGGGCTGATAGAGGTGTCTTAATATAATCATAAATCATAAAGAGTTGGAATAGACCTCAAGAGCCATCCAGTCCAACCCCGTCATGCAGGAACACACAAAGCATCTCCACTAGCCTATCCTGACATTAGAGGTGCAAATTTGGTGGGACAATTTCCTTCCAAATACTACAAGGAAACTGTGGTAACAAGCACTGCAAAATGATTACCGGTGCAGCAACCTCATGTATGGAATACATTTCATATACCTCAGTGGAACATCAGAGAAACCAAATGGATAAGTATGCAGTTAGCACATGTTCTCATTACGCTGGTTAAGACGTACCCTTTAAAACTACCCTGGCTCCTTTGGAATGAGCATAACACATGAGGTCAGGATCATATTTTCCAAAAGTTGCCACCGTTGTAATCTGTGACCAGTCATAGAATTTCCAGGTCTTCCCACCAACATCAAATACAAAGACCTGCAGGTGCACAGCAGGGAAACATAGCACTCTCTCGCTAACATTTTCATGACTCCACTGTCTTTAATAGCGTGGTTTAAATCTGTGCAGTTGATCATTCTGCAATAAAGAGCCAAACTAGATGATGCACGTGGAGAGGAGCTCCCTCAAGTGGTGAAAGATAGCAGCTAGTTCTACTGTATTTTCTTCAGCTCCATAACTTGAAAAATAGGCAGTTTTTATGACTGGCAATTGGAAGATAAACACAGATTTAATTTATACATCTGGTTGCAAGGTATATCTAAGGAAACCAAGGTATATCTAAGAAACTTACATGGTGGAAGAAAAAACAGTTTAATTGCAAAGAACCCATTGTGTCCTCAATGTCTGGTTTGAGCCAAATGTTGAGATTAAACTTAAGAGTGTCCTGAATTCACCAAACTTTGGATCTGGAACCATACAGTTGGGAGGGATCTTGGATATCTTCTACCATTCATACAAACTGTTTAATGCAGGTGCTTCACTACACAGATGATCATCCAGCCAAAACTGCCTGTTCCTCCAATAAACCTTTAAGGATCTAGACCAGTGGCTCTCAACGTGTGGGTCCCCAGATGTTTTGGCCTTCAACTCCCAGAAATCCTAACAGCTGGTAAACTGGCTGGGATTTCTGGAAGTTGTAGGCCAAAACACCTGGGGACCAACAGATTGACAATCACTGCCCTAGACAATTCAGGTTCTGGCTATTTGGCTGACTGCATCCCCTTGTACAAGCCTGCCTGGGCCGAGATCTTCAGGAGAGGCCCTTCTCTCAGTCCCACCACGATCTCAAGGAATGAGAGAGTGGGCCTTCTCAGTGGCTGCTACTTGACTCTGGATTTCCCTGCCAGAATGACCCCCTCTCTGCTGTCCTTCCGGTGGCAGACTAAAACCTTTTTATTCAGACAGGCTTTTAAAGAAGAAGGTTTTTATGATCATCAGGGGCTGCTGTGATTTTATATGCTTTTAATGATGTTTAATACTGTTTTAATACTTGTATATTTTAAGATGTATTGCAATGCTTTTAGTTGTGAGCTGCTTTGAGTTTCCGTGTGGAGAGAAAAAGTGAGATATAAATAAATATTACAATAATAATAATAACCAGCATGATCATCTTGCTCTATTAAGAAGTGTTTCCTAAAATTTGAAATCTGCTTTCCTGACATTTCCACTCATTAGTTTTTGCCCTGCCCTCTGCAACATTAAGAATAAAGGACACAACTTTGCTCAATAATCTGCATTGAAGCCCTTCAGTAATTGAAAACAGATTTGGAACTTGTATTATACAGGTACAGTAGAGTCTCGCTTATCCAAGCCTCTGGATTATCCAAGCCATTTTTGTAGTCAATATTTTCAGTATATCGTGATATTTTGGTGCTAAATTCATAAATAGAGTAATTACAACATTACATTACTTCGTATTGAACTACTTTTTCTGTCAAATTTGTTGTATTACATGATGTTTTGGTGCTTAATTTGTAAAATCTTAACCTAATTTGATGTTTAATAGGCTTTTCCTTAATCCCTCCTTATTATCCAAGATATTCGCTTATCCAAGCTTCTGCCGGCCCGTTTAGCTTGGATAAGTGAGATTCTACTGTAGTTGTTTTTTAATAGTTGTGCACTAAGTAGTCATTGTACAAGAGAGACCACAGTTCAGTGAAATAATGTCGGCCTGCAGAAAAGAAGGTTGAGAGGAGATATGAGAGCCAAATATAAATATGTGAAAGGATGCCATAAGGAAGAGGGAGCAGTCCTGGAGACTAGGACTTGATAGAGCAATGGGTTCACATTACAGGAAAAGAGATATATTTATTT
Organism: Anolis carolinensis; assembly: GCF_035594765.1. NCBI lineage: Eukaryota > Metazoa > Chordata > Lepidosauria > Squamata > Anolidae > Anolis > Anolis carolinensis. Next base: position 156,695,581 of record NC_085844.1, on the reverse strand, counting down.
AATTAATTTAATAATTATATCCCACCCTTCTCACCCTGAAGGGGACTCAGTGCGGCTTACAATAAAGGCACAATTTGATGCCTTAAACACATATCAACATAAAACAACATTTACTTTAAAATCACATCACTAAAACACATCAATTAAAACAATTGCTTAAAATCATACAATCCGAAAACATATGTCAGGCGCCATTGCAATTGTCATCTGTAATTGTTCATTGCTGCACTTGAGATATCAACTGTTGTACTAGGAATCACTGTGCAAACACTTGGTCCCACAATCAGGATTTAACTTTCTTCCTGAAGGTTAGGAGGGAAGGGGCTGATCTAATTTCCCTGGGGAGGGAGTGCCATAGCTGAGGGGCCATTGCGAAGGCCCTGTCTCTCGCCCCACCAGTCACGCCTGCAAAGGGGGTGGGATCAAGAGCAGCCTCTCCGAATGAACTTAATCTCAGAGATAGTTCATAGGAGATAAGTTCAGAGATTCCAACAGAACATTAGGAAGAACTTGTCTATAATGAAAACGTATTTCTTTTCCACCACTGTTGCATCTAGTGTGTTATGTGGCAGGTATTTATCTGCTGGATTCTAAAATCCCAGAATATTTTTACTTCTTTGTTTTCCATGGTCTCTGTTGGTTTAACAGATGGTTTCTGTTAATTTGATATGTTGCTGTTCTTATATTGATCAGTTGTTTTTATTGATGAGTCTTGTTTGTTGATTTTATTTTTGTTGTTACATAATGATTTTGTTTACTGTTATTTTGTGTAAGCTGCTCCCTTAGGGGAGATGGTGGCTGGATACAAATAAAGTATTATTATATTATTATAACTTCCTGACTGCAAGCGTAGTTCAGCAGTGGAACTCTCTGCCTCTGAGTCTGAGAGAAGTTCCTTCCTTTGAAGGTTTTAAAACAGAGGCTGGATGGCCATCTGTTAGGGACACTTTGATGGTACTTTTCCTGTTTGGCAGGGGTTGAACTAGATGGCCCATGTGGTCTCTTCCAACTCTATTATACTATGATTCTATGATGGATCCTCTCCCAGAAGGGCTTTATTTGCCCACTTGTTTACCAGCTGTTGGGATTTCTGGGAGTTGAAGGCCAAAACATCTGGGGAGCCACGGGTAGAGAACCACTGGGCTATATGGCCCTTGGCATGGCAAAAGCCTCTAGACAATTCCAAGGAGGGGAGAAAGACTCCTTCCTGAAACCCTACAGAACTAATTCCATTTGGAAGTTAGAGCCTAGGAAGGCTACTTTTGGAATGCCACTCTCAGAATCCCCAGGCAGCTTGACTACTGGAGAAGGCCTCTGGCTTAGGGTGCACCTACAGTTTGAGATGACTTCAACTGTCATGGCAAAGTTTTTAGCCTTCTCTGTCCAATGCTGGTGCCTCACCAAACAACTCCTAGGCCTCCATGGCATGCAGCCTGATTTTAATGACCTCAGCTAATAAGGCATTGTGTTTGAAGCGTTCTTCGGAGACCAACTGTCCACCTGTGTAGCTCTTAAACAGGAATGTGGACTGCAACTCCCATCACCCTGAAGCATTGGTTTTGCTGCCCATAAATTCCCTACTCCCTCCTAAACTCGCAGCTCTCGCCCCGCCTTCGCCCTGACGTCACTAGCCTCGCGCTCCCTCGCCAAGCCCTTTCCTCCGCCCAACTCGAGGGCTTCTTGCGCGTGCGCACCTCAAAATCCCTCGTGGCCGAGATGGGGTCGCAGAGCGCGCAGTCGTCGCAGGGGCACGCGCCACAGCCCCAGCCCAAGCAGAAGGAGAGGCGCGCGATCGCGAGGAGGAGAAGGCGCGCGCCCCCGCCAGCCAACAACACCTGCATGTTCCTCCTTCATGAGGGCTGCTTTGCGTTCTTCCCTCCCTCCTCGCTTTATTCAGCGTACGGGAAGCGGGACGGGCCAAACCACCTTGTCAAGAAAGAAGCCGCGTAGACTTCGATTCCCAGAAGCCTCAGCTGCCTTGGCCAAAGAGTAGGGATTCTGGGAGCTGAAGTCCAACAGACCCAAAGTTAGTGAAGCGCTGGTTTAAAAGGGGAAGAAATCCAGCATTTTAGGGTTCGCGACCCTTCCACAAGTGATTTAAATCTGCTCATGGTGTTTTAAAAGTCTGTTCTATTTGGCTGTGACTGATTTACGATGGCCCTGCATTGTGCAGACAGGAAGCAGCCAGGCTTTGAAGTTGCAAGGCCATTTAATGCTAATCAAGGTGGCCAATTGCACCATTCACATTTGCCTTCAACAGACAAAAGTTCTTTCTCCCACCCACATTCCACGGATATATAAACCCCACTTGCCAAGTTTCAAACAGACCACACAACTTCTAAGGATGCCTTCCATAGATGAGGGTGAAACGTCAGGAGAAAATGCTTCTGGAACATGGCCATACAGCCCGGAAAACTCACAGCAATCCAATATTCTGCTTTCCCTTTAATGATGGGAGATTAGGTCACTTCTAAAGTGAGTTAGTACTTGAATAGGAGATCCATTCACTAGTATAGTTCCCTAAATGTAAAATCATTAGATCCCATTTGGGAAGCTAAGCAGGGTCAGTCCTGATTAGTACTTGAACTAGAGTCCATCAAGGAATTCCTGGGCCTGTAGGTTATATTTCAGAGGAAGGAACTAGCACTGTACTGTATTGAATTGGTTTGAATGTTGAAACACAGTAATTAAAAGCAAATTAAGACAAAGAAAGATCAACTGTATTAAAAAACAGCTTTGTGAATGCAGTGTTCAATTTTACTTAAATGGCAGTCTATAAACATTTGCTGGTTGCTTGAGAGTTCTAGTTACATGACTTCTGGTTAACTGAGTGTCTGTTACACCTAGTTTCTCTTCTCATGCAGTCCTCCCACATCCATGCTGTGTTAAAAATAAAATGTATTGAACAAATGTACTGTATATAAGCTCTCCCTAGTGCCACTTGTCATTTGCTAGGTTTTGTCCAGGAAGATTTATTTATTTATTTCCGATATTTCTACCCCTCCATTCTCCCCAAGGGGACTCAGGGCGGCTTACACAACTGGCAGGATCACTACCAGTATATCATAATACAATAAAATAACACAACAATTAAAATAGTTAAATAACTATTTTCCTTGCAGAAAATTCCCAAGGAAACAAGAAATGGATAACAGCCTGATCTTGTAAGTGCGTCTGACCTGTGATTTTTGGACCTTGGATGCTGCTAAATGTAAACCCATATTTAAGTCAAAAATGAAAATGTTTGATTTGATTTAAAAGCAAGCAGTTCTCACACTAGGAGTGTAAGCTTGACCTCTGACCAAAAAGAAATAAATTTGTTTTATCCTAAGGAAGTACAGTTACCAGGTGTCTCTTATAAGAAATGTCCCATATTTGAGGGTTGGAGATTTGTCCCTTACAGGATGAGCATGTGTCATTTTTATAAAGGACTAGCTGTACCCGGCCACGCATTGCTGTGACTTATGGGAATCCTTTGTTGGCCAGGTGTAATAGCAGTGAATAGCCTTGCAGCCTCAAAGCCTGGCCGTTTTCTTCTTATGGGAATCCTTGTTTGGTGAGCTGGAATACAATGGAATAGGTTTGCTGCTTGGAAGACTGGGTACTTGCGTTCTAGGGGAGTGGTTTTTTGGGCTGCTAGAATAGCAATGAATAGCCTCGCTGCTTCAAAGCCTGCCTGCTTGCTACCTAGGGGAATCTTTGGTTGGTCAGCTTCAATAGTACAGAGTAGTATCGCTGCTTCAAAGCCTGGCCGCCTTCTATCAAGGTTAATCCTTTGTTGGTTTGGTTGAATTGCACTGAATAGCCTTGCAGCTTCAATGCCTGGCTGTGTTATAGCTAGAGGAATCCTTGTTTGGCGAGCTGGAGTAGCACCCTCAATCAAAGAGCCGCTTTGAAGCCTGGCTACTTGCTTTGTAGGAGAATCATTGTTTGGCCAGCTTGAATTGCATTGAATAGTCTTGCAGCTTAAAAGTCTGGCCACTTTTTACCTTGTGGAATCCTTGGTTGCCCAGGTTGAATAGCAATTAATAGTCTTGGTGTGGCAAGTATGAATGCCTTTCTGAGCCGTTTCTAAAGGGGAAAAACAGCTCTTTCTCATCCTCTAATTTGGGCTTTATTTTTCTAGGTTTTTTGTTTGACAGACTTAGACTGGATGACTATGTCTTTTGTGACCAAATTTGGTGTGATTTGGTTCAATGGTTTTGCTGTTTACTCCATAGTAAAACAGCACATTACATTTATATATATACTAGGTGTGCCCGGCCACGCGTTGCTGTGGCAAAGTGGTGGTGGTATTGGTTAAAAATTGTTGTGGAATTTTTATTTGATGTTATTTGTATTTTTTAATTTTTTTATTGTAACTTATCTTGGGGTTTTATTTATTATATTTTATTATTTTATTTTATTATTTTTAGTTATTTTCTGTTATAGTATTTTATTGTATTAATTTCTTAGTGTTTTAAATTGTTTTTATTGTATTATTTGTATGTATTTTATTTTTTATTCTTGTATTATTATTTATTTTTTATTATTTGTATGTATTATATTTTATTATTTGATTATATTATTTTTATTTATGTTTTTTTAATTGTATTATTGTATTTTATTTTTATGTATTTTTTGTATTTATTTTATTATTTTTGTTTCTCTTTGTATTGGGTTCCTCTGAGTTCTGTGGTCTGCCTGGTCATGTTCCAAATATATTCTCTCCTGATGTTTCGCCTGCGTGTATGGCAGGCATCCTCAGAGGTTGTGAAATGTGTTGTAACGAAAGCAAGTGGTGTTTATATATCTGTGGAATGACCAGGGTGGAAGAAAGAACTGTTGTCTGCTTTAGGCAAGTGTGAATGTTGGAATTGGCACTGAATAGCCTTGTAGCTTCAAAGCCTGGATGGTTCGTGCCTGCCTGGAATGAAGAAAATGTGGCTCCCAGTATTTAAAAAATCTGTGAAATCAGGACTAAAGAACAGCACTGAGCAATCAAGGAATTCCAGACATGATGAACTGAGGGCCAGCTAACATCTCCCAACCAAGGATTTCCCCTCCGAAGCAGGAAGTAGGCAGGCCTTGAAGGTGGAAGGGTATTCTGTGGTAATCAAGGTGGGCAAGTGGAACATTCACAGTCGCCTCAGACAGATAAGAGTTGTCCCATCCTGGATATCATTGGTGAGATAGAAATAAACATCCCACTTGTCTGTTTTCAAACAGATCTCATAATCTCTGAGGATGCCTGGCATAGACATGGATGGCAGTTTGGCAGCAGATAGGGTCGTGAGGGAATAGGATGTTTAATTGGCTTTTCCTGAATTCCTTCTTATTATCCAATATATTCAGTTATCCAACATTCTGCCGGCCTGTTTATGTTGAATAAGTGAGACTCTACTGTATATTTATAATCTTATATTATCTGCTTGGAACTGGATTATATGAGGCCCCTTGTACATAGCTGTATAAAATGCACACTGAAGTGGATTATATGGCAGTGTGGACTCAAGATAATGCAGTTCCAATCAAATAATACAAGATTATAAATGGGTAATATAGTTGTGTGGAAGGGCCTTGAGTCTACACTGCCATATAATCCAGTTGAAATAAGATAATCTGTATTTTATAGGCAGTGTGAAAGAGGCCTAGGTGAGGCCTAACTCTGCCTGCCCCCTGGGCTGAGTGGGTTGCTAGGAGACCAAGTGGGTGGAGCTTAGCCTTCTAACTGGCAGCAATTGGATAAAAACAATTATTCCTTTCCCTCTAATTAGGACTTTATTTTTCTTTTCTTTTTGTTGTCGGCACCTAGGGGCAAGGATTTTGGGTTGTGTTGCCAAGTTTCGTGTGTTTGGGTCATGTAGTTGCATTGTGCATCTTTGCCGGTTTTTTCGGTTTTGTGGCTCGGGATTATGTTTTTGTGGTGTGGTTGTGTTGTAACAACCGTGAGGCAAGGCTTTTGCGTTGTGTTGCCAAGTTTCGTATTTCTGGGGCGTTTAGTTGTGTTGTTATAGTCACGGCGCAAACAACTTTACCCTTTTATATATATAGATGTGCCTTATTTGAGGATAGGACATCTTTGGTATAGTATAAACAAGAAACCCCCCAAAATCCATATGTTTGCATGATAGAAATAGGAATATGAAGTAATTTATAAATGTATAAAATACTTTAACAGAGAAACATGACTACGGTAACTTAACTGAAATCATTAATTAGATTTTGAGATAAAACAACATTATTAATTCCTACTGCTTGGTTGTCAATGCTGCATGTCATAAGTTTCATCTATCCATTATTGCTATTTGGAGGATGTGAAAAGGCTGCCTGGAACTTTGAGAAGAATATGTAAAGTCATTTTGGGGATGTGTGAGAAACTGAAAAAATGCTTGGAGAAGGCCTATAGCTCCGTGACAAAGCACATGCTATTCAGGTAGGACTGGGAAACACTTCTATCTGAAACCTTAGAAAGCTGTTGGCAGTCATCACAGATAAATCAGAACAGTATGTTTGTAAACAAACATTTGCTCTCATTATTTTTTTAAAATGAAAATATCACACAAGGAGAAAAAAACTAATCATAAGTTCCAACATAGAAAACATTGTAGAGGATAAGGTAAAGGATATTTCTGCCTGAGCACAGCAGTCACCATCTGCTGAATGAGATAAGTACATTAATTATGCACTTTGACCTCAGTGGTAGAATGTTACAGATTTTTTTCTCTTTTTTTCACCCCCAAAGAGAATGTTACTGATTAACTGGTCCAATCTCTTGCCATTCCACTGAAAATAATGGATCTTGATTTCTGTAGATAGTATGTTGTGTATAGAATCACCGAGTTGGTAGAGACCACAAGGGTCATCCAGTACAGCCCCCTGCCATGCATGAACACACAACCAAAGCACACCGGACAGAAAGCCCTCCAGTCACTATTTAAAAAGCTTCAGAGAAACAGACTTTGAGGCAATCACAAGAAAACATATTCCATTAGGGAACAGTTCTTAACTTCAGGAAGAACTTCCTATTGTTTAGGTGGAATCTTTGGGAGCCCCTGGTGACACAGTGGGTTAAACTCTTGTGCCAGCAGGACTGCTGACCGAAAGGTTGGCGGTTGAAATCCAAGGAGCAGGGTGAGCTCCCATCTGTCAGCTCCAGCTCCCCATGCAGGGACATGAGAGAAGACTCCCACAAAATGGTAAAACATCAAAACATCTGGGTGTCCCCTGGGCAACGCCCTTGCAGATGGCCAATTCTCTCACACGAGAAGCGACTTGCAGTTTCTCAAGTTGCTCCTGACACAAAAAAAGATTGAATCTCTGTTCTTATACTTTAAATCCATTGCTGTTTCTGGAGCATTGCTTAGTTTCTGGAACATGAGAAAACAAACTGGTTCCCTCCTTAATGTGACATCCTTTAAACATGGCTATCATGTCCACTCAACCTTTTCTTCTTCAAGCTAAACATATCCAGTTCCCTAAGCCTTTTCTCACAGTGAATGGTTTCTAGACCTTTGATCATTTTAGTTGCCCTCCTCTGGACACCTTCCAGCTTGCCAGTATTCTTGAATTGTGGTGCCCAAAACTGGGCACAGTACTCCAGGTGAGGTCTGACTAAAGCAGAAGTGAGTGAGACTATGACTTCCCCCAATCTTAACACTATACTCCTATTGATGCAGCAGCCTAGAACTGTGATGACATTTTTAGATGCTGCATCACACTGTTGATTTCTGTTAAGCTTGTGGTCTACTAAGATACTAAGATTCTAAGAACTCTTTCAAATGTATTGTTGTCAAGCCAGGTATCCTATATTTGTGCATTTCAGCCTTTCTCCCTAAAGTGTAATATCTTACATTTATCCCTGTTGAAATTCATTTTGTTAATTTTGGCACAGCTCTCCTATCTTTTAAGGTCATTTCTGAACCTGTCCTCTGAGATATTAGCTACCACTCCTAATTTGGTGTCATTTGAAAATTTGATAAGCATGCTCCCTAATCTATCATCTAAGTCATTTATAAACATGTTGAATAGTGCTGGGCCCAGAACAGAACCCTGTGTCACGGATCACTTCTCTGTAGGATTGGGAATTGGACAGTCAACCAATTCCCAATCCACCTAACTATAGCATTGTCAAGCCTGCATTTTACAAGCTTGTTTTAAGCTTTTGCTTCCTTATGAATCCATCACTATTATCCTATCTCCTTGGAAATAGGAATTCAGGAATCAAATTGTGGATTACAGATTACTTGAGTACTGTTATCCTGAAGGGAATATGCAGAAAGATATATAGACATAGAAGAAGTATGGAAGAAAGAGGGGATATATATGTAAGTTCTATTTTCATTTTGTGTTGTTTTGCTTTCCCTCCATTCTGCATATTCCTGGTGACCATACTCATAGCTAACAAAATCAAGTACAGAGATGGAAGAAAACATAAATGGGATAAGATAGTTTGGATTAATTTAATTTATTTCTCTGTTGATTATGTTCGTTCATTTGTTCTTTTGCCAAAAGGTACAATGTTTGACAATAATGCATTAAAATTATTAACATGTAATTAAGAAAAGAAATATTACACAATTGAAAAGATCCACACAGCAAGGACAAGTTTCCTAATGAGATCAATCTGGGGTCAAGGCCTCCCACATAGCTTCTGTTTGCTCTTGTGCGACATAGCCTCCTGAGTAGTCAAGGCAATCTCCGTTCCACATACCGATACCCCTTAAGCCACGCTCTGTTACATATGCTGCTTTCAGAGAAATGCTTCTGGGATCATCAAACCACACTTGATGAAAAATACCATTTGGAGCCTACAAAATAATAAAAAAGAGAGCACATTAAAACGTCTCTTTTTAAACCAAGCTCATAACTTTAGGTATTCCCATATTCAGCTAAAATAGGTTGATTATGGCTACAGGAAGAAGTGCATGCTGTTGGTAACCATCTGTTTGTACTTGGTTCTGCTTTTTGAAACAAGGACGCTGCACAGTATTACATTAGCATGCCTCCTGAATTATTTTCAAACCAGCCTTACAGGTTTTGGTGTTCCTATACATGCAGGAAAAATTCAAGGGACCCTATGGATTAGGGTTGCATTGGAAGAATATACTGGCAAAGAAACTTTTCTGTAATAACTTTAACATAAAATAAGGGAGTTGATAGCTTTTTAAAGCACTGAAATTTTTGACTGAGTCCTTTTAATTGCTCTTTTATTTCTGCTTTGTGTTTGATGCTTTTTTGCCATTGTTTATATTTCCTTTTGTAATCCTATATTCTGCTCTGAAAGAAAAAAAAAGCCTCCCCACTTGTTTACAGATTTCATATTTGTCTTTCCCTCTTGCAGATGTCAGCAATCCAGCATTCAAAACAGATCATAACAGTTTATTTAACATAGCTAAATAATCTCTTGTACAAAAGTTTAATAAATAATTAAACTTATCAATGAAATTAGTACCAATTGAAAGCATAGGCATTAAAAAGAAAGCATCAAAGAGACAGTATAGCAGATGATGAAAGCCCCTTGAGTTATCTTCAAAGGCTTGCTGAAACAAAAAAGTATTTGAGTTTCTGAAAAGACAGTATGGAGGAGGGAAAGTTTTAACTTTTGTAGGAAGGAGTTATTGCAGAACCCAGGAGCAGTCATAAAAAAGGCCCTGTCTCCTGTTAACACCAGATGTTTTTGTGCAGGTAGTAGTTCAGAGGAAAGGGGCTCCCCAGAAGATCTCAATACACAGGGCAACTGTTATTTTTGATTTTGTTTTCTAAGTTATTTTGCATTACGTAACCAAATGAAAGACCATAATGAGAATAGCTGAACAGTACATTGTGCAGGTAAGCATTTATGTGGAGAATTTGAGGAAAGTAGAAGGGAAGAGAACAGATATAATATTACTGAATTAATTTTTCTATCTGCTTTGTACTCAAGGAGAACCATGAAATTTTGCATACGTGATTTATCTTACACTCTGTCTAAAGAACTGCAGGTTTGGGGAAGATGAAAGAGATTGTTATTCTCTACTTTTTCTGCTTTCTCTTTCACCCAGTAATGGCTTCTAGATTATTCTCTAAACAAACAACATTGCTAATTTGTATTTGTGGAGCACTTCTGCAAAATATATAAAAATAACTTTGAGGAAGTATTTTTTTTAAAACTTGCAACTTACCTTGTATTCTAAAAATGGGGCTTCGTATTCATCATTCCATAGGATCCCAGTAAAAGAAGACTTTTCCTGAGACATTATTCCTTTATAGGGGACTTGACGTCCTGCAGCATCACTACACGGAGCCCCTCGGAAAGGGACTTTTGCTATGGAACAAATGTGATCCTGAAGAAAGGCACGTTATGTTACATAATATAATAAAATACCAAGAAGATATAGTTTTAAAATCCACACGCAAAGCCTTTCTTTCTCTTACCTTGGTTAAGCTTAGACAGGTATAATCATATCCATACCATGGAACACCCATCACAATCTTGTATGGATCAATGCCCATGCGAATGTATTGTTCATATCCTAATTTAATATATAATTTGAAAGTTCAAAATACTTGTATTTTTTTTTAATACAGCAGGAACATTTATAACAAAAACAATAAATTAAAAGTCACTAAGACAGACATTCAAGCTAAAGTCTCTTTCACATTCAGCTATCTTTTTAAGAATGTTTTTTTTAATTTCCATGGGATTTATTTTTAACATAGTCATGAAAAGAACACCTTAAATAAGAATACAGTAGAGTCTCACTTATCCAAGCCTCGCTTATCCAAGAATCTGGATTATCCAAGCCATTTTTGTAGTCAATGTTTTCAATATATCGTGATATTTTGGTGCTAAATTTGTAAATACAGTAATTACAACATAACATTACTGCGTATTGAACTACTTTTTCTGTCAAATTTGTTGTATAACATGATGTTTTAGTGCTTAATTTGTAAAATCATAACCTAATTTGATTAATAGGCTTTTCCTTAATCCCTCCTTATTATCCAAGATATTCACTTATCCAAGCTTCTGCTGGCCCGTTTAGCTTGGATAAGTGAGACTCTACTGTATATGTAACTGGAAGCAAGAAAAAGTAAGAAGTAATTTTTTTGCTATTTCAGTTAGCCAAATTCAGGTAGACTATCCCTTATCTGAAACACTTGGGATCATTTAATTTTGGGGGGATTTTAGACTTTTTCAGATTTTGGAATACCTGTATTTGCATATATATGTACATAAAGAGATATCTTGGAGATGGGACTCAAGTCTAAACGTGGAATTTATTTCTGCCTCAGAGCTTGAAGGTTATTTATGTAATATTTTTATACATTTTGTGCATGAAACGAAGTGCATGTGCACTGAACCATCAGAAAGCAAAAGTGTCACTATCTCAGCCAAATGAGCAGACAAATTAGGATTTTGAATTATTTCAGATGCTGGATTTCTGGATAAGAGATGCTCAACTTGCATGTGTATTGCAGCACTCTCATGTGGCTTTAATATGCCAAGATACTTTTTTCCAAGAATAAATGATGACAAGGTTTTGCTTTTAAGCAAGACTGATGATTCTTATTCTTAATGTAAATGTTTTGTTTTTATTTTATAAACAACTAAAATGAAATGAAAAATGAAATGCTTATTTAGTTTGAATCATAACAGCTTGATCTTCTGTCTGTAACATTACAGAGATGTTATCGTTTGAAAAAACTAACACAGCTATCCTCCTATTCTTGGCTATTCAAAAATATCTTTCACTCTATTTAATGGGACTTATTTCCTGGTAAACCACAGCCTATATTTTTAAGAATTATATGCATACCATGCAGTCTAATTTTATGTGATAAACACAGTTCAGGGATTTTTGTCTACTCTTCTGGGAACTTCTTTGACTGAAGCGCAGGATTAAAATGTTACTTAAAATAAACTTTATTACTCATGAAATAGTGAATCAAGCATTTCTCCCCCAAACCCTTCAAAAACCAACCTCAGCATTTTTTCTATTTTGGTTCTTACCAGCAATTGTTTGATTGAATGGAGCATTTGCTCTTGCTATGCAGTCTGACCACACCTGACTCTGTTCATCATAAGACATTACGAACACAAAATCACAGGACTCGGCAATCCCAGTGTAATTGTAACATCTTTTATCTACACAATCTGGACACCAAGCTATATCAAAGGTTACCTGTCAGAGAAACAAAGGGGTAAAATCTGTTTGTGATCATTGTTGACACAGGTTTGCACAGAAGCAGATACAACATCGCTAGTGTTGGTCACTCATCGCCTGGAGTGACACTAACCAGAGTAACAAGGTAATGGGAGATGGGTGGTGGTGGGGGTGAGGGAGCGATTTCCCCCTTTCTGCCTCACTCTGGTGCCTTAGCTGATATTACTACAGGTGATGAGTGACCTGACCCTAACCATGTCATGCTTGCTGGCTTCTGCAATAAGCAGAAGGGGAAAAACAAGGATGGCTGTCCAGCAGTGCCAAACAGTGTTCAGCATTACTGGACAGTCAGGACTCCTTCCACCTACACAGTGGCCAGGGGGTTGTTGGTTAAAATCATCCCAGGGGTGATCCAGCATTCACCACTCCAGATCAGGCCTGGGACAAAGGATAAATGAAAAACCCGATCAAATTTCCATCAAGCTGTGGTTTTCATCAAACTGACCGATTGATGATTAAACTCATCCTGATCTCCCTCACAGGGGATGCATCTACACTGCAGAATTAATGCAGGTTGTTACTACTGTAACTGGCACAGCTCAATGCTATGAAATCATGGGACTGGTAAGTTTTACAAGGTCCAGCATTCTCTGGCAAAAAGTGCTGGGGCCTCATCAAACTATAAATTCCAGGATTCCATGGCAATGAGCCATGCCAGTTCAAGTGTCAAACTGCATTAATTCCACAGTATAGAATCACTGAGGGTTGTTTTACAATTAAAGACATGGACTGGACTGGAGCTATGTTTATCGCTTTGAGCTCAATGTAAGAAAGAGCATGTTAGAAATGTTATTGATAACTTTTATTTTCTATTTGCCATTAGTCAATATGTAATGACTGACTTCAGGTTTTAAGAGATTCAAAGTTTGGTATTATTGATGTTAGGCTACTGTTTGATTTCCCTACATCCATATTTAATAAAACAATGGTTTCTAATTGGGTGCTATATAATGAATATCCTGTTAATAATGTGTTTGTGAGGCACTTTGGGGACTTTATACTTTTAGCAGCAGCATATAAATCTCTTACATTAATAAATAGGGCAGTTGGTCAATGTGAAGCAATATTTGTGAAAGACTAGATATTTTTACCTGTGATCCTGGAATCTCTTTATGGAAAGCATCTGTTGTTTCTTTAACCAAAGCTGTCAATGCATAGTATTCGGGAGAAGATTTAGCCACCTCTTGCTCAATGTCTATATTGATTCCATCCATGTACTGCCTTTTAGCCAATTCCACCTGCTGATTTATCCAAGCTGCTCTGAAGGCAGGGTCAACAATTTTTGTCACAGCTACATCTCCTAAAAAAGAAACAGTGATTAGTTGACTATTACATTATTATGACAGAAAATATGTATATTATCATGATCAAATATAATGACACACGTTAATAAAACTGTTATTGGGATTTATTGATCAGGAAAAGCTTTTCTATCTGGAAAGACTGAAAATGAAGTGGTGAAAGTACATGCCTAATCTCATATGGAAGGGCAATCAACACTGTGGGGGCTGATATACAAATACAGTAGAGTTAAATGGCACCATCTTCAGTTATATGATACCATCATCAGTTAAATGACAGCTTCATCCTACTAGAAAGATCTCCAGGCAAGAGGTCCAGCACAATTATCCTTACGCATATAATTATTACACTGAGATGCTTAGAGCCATGCTGGTAGAATCCCACATGAGGCAACAGACCCATGACATCAGTGAAGGAATAGGTATTCACAGAAGATGGGAGGCTTGCAGCAAAAGCTCTTTGTATGCATTGAAAGGCAAAAATTATTTACCAGCAAGTCGGGGTTTCCATGAGGAGAAATTTCTACCCAAGGCAATACATACATGCATACACACACACACCAGTATATACAACTGAATCACTAGTGGCATTAAATAAAATATCATAGACAAGAGGAAGAAGTGAAGGCCTGAAGGACTTGGCCACAGAAAAGAAGGCGAAAGAAGATATAGCTAAGGATGGAAGTGCTTTCTTAAGAACTAAATATAGGTGTAGTCACAGGGTATTTTGCTCAACGTTTGTGATCTCATTGCTTGGGATTCAGGTAACACCACTAGATTAGTCTGTTGACAGCATTACATTGTTTGAAAGACCTCTGCATGGCAGGGCAGCATAAAGATGGGCTTGTAGCTCTGTGTGGAAACAGTATGAAACACCTAGTAGGTTAGTGGTTCTCAACCTGTAGGTCCCCAGGTGTTTTGGCCTACAACTCCCAGAAATCCCAGGCAGTTTACGAGCTGATAGGATTTCTGGGAGTTGAAGGCCACAGGTTGAGAACCACTGTAGTAGGTTACTTCTAAGCAAGATATATCTATGAGGTCCTGGTTATACTTCCATTGCCCCCAGATGTGAAGCCTTTCACTAATTTCACCCAATGGCACTGAATGAGAGGGTCTTGCCCTATCTCCACCTTTGCCTCCAATGTAAAGTTCCTTTTTAAAACCATGCTTACTCCTGCTATTTTATTTTGAAGCTGGCATTGCCGCTCCTAATGTGCGACAGGAAGTTGCTAACTGCGAGAGAAATAAGGTTGAATACTGTGAAAGCCATCCTCTGCATGGCTATCAGCCTCCTCCCAGTAGACTTAAATCAAGGAAAAGCTTCATGAGAACTACCACTCCTCTAAATGTTCCCCAAGCAACAGCAAGAGAATCCCCCTGGGCAGCTAAACCAGGAAATCCCAATTGGATGGCTCCCCATGAGGGTTTGCCTCCAAGTGCAAACCAAGAATGGGCAACTTGGAAGTACCTAACTCAGAAGCAGAGCTGGCAGATCAAAAGACAACCTGACAAAATGGCACTACCTAGAAGAATCCTCCACCTTGTGCGACTGTGGAGCAGAACAAACAACTCAGCTTGCCCACCATGCCCTGCCTTGTGCACAGAGGAAGAATTGTTTAAAGCTACAGATAATGCAGTTGCTGTTGCCCGTTTTTGGTCTAAAATATTTAGCTGCTTGTACTCCCTCTATTTTATCAGTTTTATACTTATTTATGCAATGCGTCTGACACAAAATAAATAAAAAAATTGAAGCTGAAAGAGTTCAATTTGGAATAAAGCTACATATACGGTTTAAGAGGATTAAAGATTTAAGAACAAACCCTTGTTTGAACAAACCTTTTAAAACGACTCTGGCTCCTCTTGAATGGGCATAACACATAAGTTCAGGATCATACTTTCCAAATATTGCCACTGTTGTAATATGTGTCCAGTTGTAGTATTTCCAGTTTGATCCACCAATATCAAATACCAAAACCTGCAGAAATAATAATTAAAAACCAACAACCATGAATCTCTGTCTTTTCTTGCAAACATTTCATGGTTTGACTGTAAAAGTTGAGGATGGGAGATCATAATAATTCAATTCCTAATAAAATATCAGCATGTAAGCAACTGCAGAAACAAAAACAGAAGTCATTAAATTCACACAAAAACAAAACTCACCAAAATAAAACAGTATTTACCAGTTTTAAAATTATGAAAGGGAAAAGGCAGATAAATATGAAAATGCAATTGTATATAACCTCAAACACAAATGGTCAGCAAGTGAACAACTGCTTCTAATTCAGAAGGTAAACTATGAAAAAGTGGATTTAAAGAGGAAGAACCTTATGTGGGAATCAAATCCAGTTTCCTCATAGCTGGTAAGTTAAATACTTTTATCCATCTCAGGGGCTGATGAATCTACTCCCAAGTTTTAGTTTGATTTTCAAGGGAGCTGTTCAGTTCAGTACTCTGGATAGTAGTAGCTTTAACGTTTAAACAAAAATTAAAAGCAGATTCATGACTTGGAGGGCAGGAGCTGTGGCCGCTTATCTGAATTAACTGATGCAAGATGTGAATATTCTTATTAATATTCTTATTGTGATTTCAAAAATGATGCTGTTAATCCAATTCCCCCTTCTTTGGAAGCAATCACAGGAAATATTTTAATTTTCTATTGCGTAGAATTATACAGAAATTATTAGAATTATTAGAAAATCTAGTATTTTCAGGGTAACTATAGACCCACATATGGGAATTTTTCCGCTTGTCAGATAATGTGGACTTCCCATTTCTGCTTGTCAGATGAGTTGGACTTTCCATCTAATCTGATTGTTTTAACATTTTATAACATATCACAAGGGAAACAACGTTACAAAATAATTCCTAGCAGATCAGGCTATTCTTAGTGTAGAAAAACACACAAATCCTTAAAACTAACTTCCTGATTTAATCTGATTCTTTTAACTACTATTAATCGCATCCCAAAACAACATTCCAGGACCACCCGCAAAAAGTGAAAATCCCTGAAGTAGGGACACTATATTTATTTTAATATTTATACATTATTTTAGTAGTTATACACTATTTTAAGTCTTTATCAACCAATCGTGTGTTGATAAATCGCCTCCTTCTCCTCCCGTTGCCGCTTGGGCTCCTTTTCTCTCCCTTCGGCTTCTCCTTCCTCAGACTGTAAATTGTAATTTTTAATTATTTAGAATAGTCTTTCAGAGTTTATTGAAAAGTCCCAAACCCTTGGAGGCTCCAAGTTTGCCCATGCCTGCTCTACAGTGTAGAGATGCACCCTTTCACTGCCACTGCTTACTGAAGAACGTTTCAATGATAATGACTGGGAAAAGTAAATTGACATATCGCCTTCCTCCTTCTCCCCCTTCCCCCCCCCCCCCCTTCCCCGTTTTTGCCTTTCTGTGGAGAGAATGCTTTGCTTGCTTGCTTGTTTACACCCAGCCCACCTCGAAGTCCCGGCTGCCCGAGATGGGCTTGCAAAGCTCGGGCTCGCGGCACGGGCATGCGCCGGAGCCCAGCCTCAGCTGAAGCGTCAGGAAGACGAGAAGCGCGAGCAGGGAGGAGCGCGCGCCCGCGCTGCCTAGCAACCTTTCCATGCCGAGAACGGGAAGGGAGGGGGGACGGACAGCGTCTGTTATGCGGGCGCTTGCCCGGATCCAGTCGCTTTGCTCGCAGCGGGAGAAGGGAGAGCTGTAGGGGAGCCTAGAGCCTTAAAGGGGCCGAGGAGGCGGAAGAGCAACAGGAGGGAGCCTGGCCCCGCCCACAAAGGGAGGAGCTTAAGGGGCGGCCCCGTTTTATTGGCTAGCCATCCCCATAGGAAAAGACGCGCCTTACAGTAATACAGTAGAGTCTCATTTATCCAACACTCGCTTATTCAACGTTCTGGATTAGCCAACACATTTTTGTAGTCAATGTTTTCAATACATCGTGATATTTTAGTGCTAAACTCGTAAATGCAGTAATTACTACATAGCATTACTGCATATTGAACTACCTTTTCTGTCAAATTTGTTGCATAACATGATGTTTTGGTGCTTAATTTGTAAAAGCATAACCTAATTTGATGTTTAATAGGCTTTTCCTTAATGCCTCCTTATTATACAACATATTCGCTTATTCAACATTCTGCCGGCCCGTTTATGTTGGATAAGTGAGACTACTGCATTAAGAGACCATATTGAGAAAATTGGGCAGAGGAATCTCCATACAGTAGACTCCCAGTTGAACCAGCGCCCTTGGTAGGTGCTGGATGCTGGATAATGCTGGTAGATGCTGGATAAATAGTTACTGGTTGCTTGAGAGTTGCTATTAAAAACAAACCTAGTATATATTATGCCCCACCCTATACCGTATCATATACTCAGTATTAATAACCCTATGAAACAAAATTCGAAAACAAATCTGGTCCTTGAGTTGTTGGAAGCTTTCATAGCCGGAATCACTGGGTTGCTGTGAGTTTTCCGGGCTGTATGTCCATGTTCCAGAAGCATTCTCTCCTGACGTTTCGCCCACGTCTATGGCAGACATCATCAGAGGCTGTGAGGTCTGTTGGAAGCTAGGCAAGTGGAGTTTATATAGAGTCTCACTTATCCAACACTAACTTATCCAACGTTCTGGATTATCCAACGCATTTTTGTAGTCAATGTTTTCAATACATCGTGATATTTTGGTGCTAAATCCATAACTAAAGTAATTACTACATAGCATTACTAGGTATTGAACTACTTTTTCTGTCAAATTTGTTGTATAACATGATATTTTGGTGGTTAATTTGTAAAATCATAACCTAATTTGATGTTTAATATGTTTTTCCTTAATCCCTCCTTATTATCCAACATATTCGCTTATCCAACGTTCTGACGGCCTGTTTATGTTGAATAAGTGAGACTCTACTGTATCTAGAAAATCCAGGATGGGAGAAAACTCTTGTCTGTTGGAGGCAAGTGTGAATGTTGCAGTTGGCCACCTTGATTAGCATTGAATGGCCTTGCAGTTTCAAAGCCTGGCTGCTTCTTGCCTGAGGGAATCCTTTGTTAGGAGGTGCTAGCTGGCCCTGATTGTTTCCTGTCTGGAATTCCCCTGTTTTCTGAGTGTTGTTCTTTATTTACTGTCCTGATTCTACAATTTTTAAACACTGGTAGCCAAATTTTGTCCATTTTCATGGTTTCCTCCTTTCTGTTGAAATTGTCCACATGCTTGCGTAGTTCAATGGCTTTTCTATGTAGTCTAACATAGTGGTTTTTCTATGTAGTCTGACATAGTGGTCTCAGCATTAGACAAAATAGTATGCAGCTTTTTTGCAGGTAATAATTTATTGAATGTGTTAAGATTCAGATTTTTGAAAGTATTGATTATGGTAACAGGAGAAATCAGTCATTGAAGGGAAAAATATAGATGGTTTTGCAGTTTAAATTCATTTAATGACTCTTCAGAAATACATTTGTCTTCCATCTGGAAACCACTGGAACCTCTAATCCTTGGCCCCGCAGCATTAAATTCTTTGTTGTGGCTGTTCTTAGAAACATGCTGTGCAAGCATCAATTAGATCTTCTGTCTTGTTCAAGGTTTGGTCTACTGTTTTTCTGTTCTTTAAGCTGGAATGGCAGCAGATTCTGGAATAAAAAAATTAAAAAGTTTGGTGGTTATTCAGAAATCATTTTTTTCACAGTGTGACAATATGTGGTATGTCTATTGTCTACTTTAGAAGTTGCATCTTGAGTAAAAACCTGATAGACAACTTTGTTAACCATCCCTCCACATTTGCAATGTTGACTTTTGTGGATTTGATTATTCACACATTTTATCATAATGTTCTCTTCTTTTGGAGGACCTAGAGATTTCTAACACCTCTGGTCAATTTCCAGCAGAAAGAGGTGTTCTCTTAGGTAAATAAATATAATTTTTCTTTGCAGTTTTTTACTTTCATGAAGATCCTAACCGCAGCAAATGTGGAAGGCTGACTGTAATTATTTTGTGGGCAAAATCCTGGATATCTTTTTTCGTACTACTGACACTAGCAGATTCTGTGCAATGGCAAGGTTTCTGTAAATTCCACACGTTTTAATGAGTCTAAATACTTTTGCATGCAAATTGGCTTTCCTCACCACGGCTCCATTCATGGAGTGAAGTTCCCGCATGAAACAACTCAGTAAAAGAAAGAGTAGCCAAGCAAAACCTGTCAACATTTTCATGCCTGTTTTACTATGCATTTTTGTTGGTCCAGAGTGGTGCAACATACTTTTTGTTGGTTTTGGAAGTGGGGGTGGGGTATACAGTACACTGAAGTTATTTGCAGTTCTGAGTCTTGAAGAAAAAACATTAGTCGCTATCTTAAGCCCCTAGTATCTAGATCTCCACAAGCAACCTATGATTCACTGTCATCACATCTCATTCATCAGTTTGACTCTAGAGTCAATTTGCTTATAAAGGCAGCAAGCAATTATTGGTACTGATATTTTTCCCCATGGAGTGAATATGACCATATTGCTTTGCATATATATGCACAATTACAGTACCATATATATAGCAAAAAGTTACCGGTACCCTATATATTCACGTATGTCAAGAAACTTCAGTCAAAAAAATCAATTTCTGTAACCTGGGTAAACTTATCCTCTGATCAATGTCAATACAGTCCATTAACTCTTATTTCACCTATCACCATTTCTGAGTGGAGCAGCAAAATAAAAGAGCCAAGTCCAGGAAAACTTGAAAGAAATACCAACCCTCTCCTCTTCTCTGTGGTACCAATTTTGGCTTCTTTGAATGCAGGGAAATGGTGGCAGTGACCAGGAGCATCTGGCTACCCAAGACAGCATTGGCACTTTCCCTGCTCTGCAGAACCCACAGTTCATATAAACATTCATAATTTTGGCCCCAGAATCTGCTCTTGATTTATACATGAGGTCAACTTATACAACAAGTGTATAGTCTATATGGTAAGTAGAGGTGAAGAAAAAAGTATGTTTGTGCCTAAATATACAAATATTTTGGATAGTTTCCTGACCTGTGGCACAAGAATCATCTGGGACTGTCCACGACTGAGTAAAGCTCATAGCATTTTCAGCTATGTATCCATTGGGCATCTTATATTCTTGTTCATATTCAGCATCATATCTTCCACATATTCCGCAGGTTTTCCCAGTCATCCAGAAAGGTACTTGAATCTGTAAGGGACATAACAGACATCAATGGAGTGCTGGCTAAGTTTTTAAAAACCAAAACATTAGGTGTGTGATAAAGAAAATAGTACCTTAAGCATGTTTCCATCATAGTACATTTTTTCAATGCCAATTTCTGGAGCTTTTAATAACAAGCCGTTCTCCTCATTGGTGATAAAGATATACCCAGCTGTAAGCATAAAATAAAATTGCTTTTCACATTGAAATAAAAGTTTTCATCATAATTGCTTTCTATTTTCCAATAAAAATGGCAGACAGTTGCAACAAGAATGCGGATGGTGCTCCACAAAAAGTTGTTTAGCAAATCAGATTCTTTCCTGTTTTTCGTCTCTGAAGTACAGGCAGTACCTGAGTTACAAACATCTGACTTACAAATGAATCTAAGGACATTGTCACATGGGGCTAAAATTGGTGGCGTGCGCCAGTTTAGCTCCAGTCATTCCTCAGACGCTGTAGCGCCAGCTCTGTGGGTGAAGGAGGGCATGCCGCCATAGCAACAACACGGAAAGTTTTCCGTGTTGCCGTTTACTTTAATCCAGATTATCAGATAAACTGGATTTTATATGGCAGTGTAGAAGGGGCCCAGCTTTACCTGGAAAAGGATGACATGCAAAGAGCAATGGCTTTGACTTGCAGCCTTTCTGATCCTGTAATCCAGGATCTGATCCCAAATTATCTGGCAGTGTAGACTCAGGCCCCTTCTAGACAGCTGTATAAAATCCAGATTATCTTCTTTGAACTGGATTATATGGCAGTGCAGACTCAGATAACCCAGTTCAAAACTAATAATGTAGATTATCAACCTTGATATTCTGGATTAAATGACAGTGTAGAAGGGCCCTCAAATAATCCAGTTCAAAGCAGATAATCTGAGATCAGATTCTGGGATATAGGGAAGTGTAGATCCAGTTTTAGTTATGGTGGTGGACTAGCTCTAGCCTCCCACTGAAGTCTTGCTTCCAAATCGCTTTCTAATCTTAATCAAACACTAATCTCTTTCCAAATTAACCCAACTCATAGATATGTAAAGTAGTCACCCTAAAGGTACCAGATTGTGTCTGATCTTGGAAGCTTGGAAGGGAGACTGCTAAGGAATACCAGGATATATTGCAGAGGAAGTCATTAGCAAAACAAGCTCTGAGTATTCCTTGCATGAGAAAAATACTATGAAGTCTTAAAAGGTTGCCATACATTGACAGGTGACTTAAAGGTACTCATTTTGCACACTTAAGAAAAAAGTCAGGGTATTTTGTTACCTACCAGAACTGGAAACATATGGGAGATTTTCTGCCAATATTTCGGCACCGTCCACCCACAGTTTAACGATCCCATTTGAAAGAACCATGACAATTTCCCTTCAGATAAGTGAAGAATAAAATTAATTAAACAGCCCAATAATATCCTAATCATCACACAGAACTAAGATCAAGCTGTCCTTTATTTAGTATTATTTATTTTTATTTATTTACAACATTTATACCCCGCCCTTCTCACCCGAGGGGACTCAGGGCAGCTTACAAAAATTGGATTCTATCTCCCCTCCTCCCCCAATGGAAGACACTTTGATTCATGAAGCTTCCTTGAGTAAAGGAATAGTGTTTGCAAATTCCCATTTTTACATTTGTCCGCACTCTGTCCCATTATCTATATTGATACAAAGGTCTTCTCAACTTCATGGAGCAGATTTTTGGAGGAATATCTATATAGGGAGGGGGGAGATCACAGAACATCCTTTTCTATTTATGGAAGCATCTGCTAGATGAAAAAGCTTTCTGTCATGAGGATAAAACCTTGGATTCAACCCACTATAATAATGAATACTCTATCTTCTTACCAATCATACTGGATACGCAAAAAAGGGTGCTTTGGCTGTTCCATTGTAAAATATTTGAATAGTGTCTGGCAAAAGTGTGCATTCTAGTAGACTGCCTATTAGGATAATGTTTGTTGCTACTGATCATATTGCAAATTTCCATTAAGTAACTGGCCCTTTAGATACTAATTTATGAGGCATTACTTACAGATTTGCAAGGTTGATGTGAATGGTGTTCAAATCATTAGGGTCTTCTGCTTTTTTCCTCATCACCAGGAACTTCAGTTGTGAGCTACAGTCTTGCGCCAAGATGTGATTGCAGCTTGGAGACATTGAATAGTTAAAAGTAATACCATTGAAAGTTGTGACACTATCTTGGGATATTGAACAAACACCTGAAAAATAAACACTATTAGGAGGCATCAGCAAACTTTAGAGACGTAATTAAGTAACATCTCCTGTCCCAACTCATCTTAACATCCAGCAGCAGCATCCTGAGATAGGATCTGTTCAACTGCCAATTGGAGTGAAAGGCGAATAATATTCCAGCCCCCTTAGTGAACAAGACTGAGACAAAGGGTTCAACTTCTGGTGTTTAAAGCTTCACTCGCTGCTTTTCACCTTCAATTTGCAAACCCAAAGATGGTCCAGTAATTTGTGTAGGAGTGACAGGAGTGCTGATAGTTTCAGGCATGTGTCAAAGCATCTCCTCTTGATGAAATTCCTTGAGGATGATGCTTTATAGTCCTCATAAACCATTTCATACATACTACTTGCACCAGGAGAGCAATTGTCTTGGATAAACTACTAACCTTTCAGATTTTCAAGGACTGAAGGTGGCACATCAGAGATAAAACTCCAGACATGGGATTGCTTTGCTAAGGGTCCTAGATCTTGATCTACTGGAAGTGCAAAAGGGATCTTGATGTTGGTGCCATAGATCATAACCTGGAAAAAATAATTGGGATTATCCTATACTTTTCCATCATTTCAAGGGGCAGTAACTGGTTAGAAATGCAAAGCAGGTAGATTTTAACTAAGGAATCTTCCAGATACGGGTAAATGGGGGGCTGGTCAACCAGGGAGGGCATGTATCCCCCAGGGAAAGCACGGGGTTTGGGGGAGGTGTGGAGCCTCTATTCCAAGAGAAACTGTGATGCCTCATGGGCCTTGTAGTCCTGTTCCTAGTGCCATCGTGGCAGATGAAGACGAAAACATGGGGTTTTCGCCGGTTCAACAAGAGCCGGAATCTTTTCACCTGCCGGATGTTGATGTTTGTACCCAAGAACTCAGTAAAACAGACCTTGGGCATTCCTCGCCCCCGTTCCCTAGGAGACAGTCCTATTCTGCAGACAGAGGAGTGAGGGAACAGAATCGCAGGAGTTTACGGATTGCAGCCAAACAACAGGCTGATTAGACCTGCTTCCCTTGGGAAATTCTAAGGAGTCTTGCATCTGGACAAAGTTGGGTTTCGTTTCCCGTTCTCTAGGGAAAGAGGTTGTTGGCGGGAAAACGAGACCCCAATATAGGTGCCTGACACGGGAGAATCTTTGCGGAGTCAACAGAGCAGCTTCAGGAGTAAGATCATGTGTGGACTTCGCAACCCCAGTTCCTTGCTTCCCGGATCAAGTATTCAAGATTTGCCTTGCCTTGTTTTTAACCACGGATCTTGTTCCAAGAATCACTGTTTGCCTTGTTCCTAGTCACGGACCTTGTTAAAGAACCAAGATTGTATCCAGCCTTGTTGTCAAGCTACCTTGGACTCCTAAGACTCTGGCATTTCCCCACACTATTGCTTGGCAATAGTGTGTGTTTCGGTATTGGATTAAAACTTTGAACTCTAATATCATTTATTGGACAATACATTTTTGGACTATATTTGACCTCATTTGAAAGGTCTGCTTCTGAACTATATTCTTCACTTGTTTTTATTACTTTTATACATTTACTTAATAAAGATATTAGATAGAAATTGGCCTCCGTGTATGGTTCTTGGTGCCCCGCTGCCTTGGGTCTGACAGAAACTGATTCTGTGGCTCAGCTGGTTAGTATCCAGCAGCAATAAATCATCACTGACTGTGAGGTCATTGGTTCGAAGCCTGGTCAGGGATTAAAGTTCCCGACCATTAATAGCCTAGCTTGCTGTTGACCTAAGCAGCTCGAAAGCAGATGTGTCTATAAGTAGAAAATTCTAGGTACCATTTAATGCAGGGAGGCTAATTTAACTTAATTTATGACACCATAAAACTGCCAAAGAGCATGAGGAAGTACTACCATCAAAAGAACTCGGCATCACAGTGGATGATGAAGCGGCAGCTCCCCCTGTGGCCAGAATCGAGCATACCCTCATGAAGCCGGAAGCTGGAAAATGTTAAATAGCCTCTGTCTGTCCATCTGTATATGTTGTATGTTGGATAATGGCATTGAATGTTTGCCATGTATATGTGCATTGTAATCCACCCTGAGTCCTTTTCAGGGTGAGAAGGGCAGAATATAAATACTGTAAATAATAAAATATCCCAGTTCTTCCCTGGATTGAGACTTGTGTGGAAGGGCTCTAAGCTGCTACATCTACATTCAGCATGACAGACTGCTTTACCTATCAAATTTCAATATGTCATACACATCTCAAGAACAATGGTAGGACTGAGTTGTAATTTGGTGGAAGATAACACTTCATAGAGCATGAATTTGTTTCCTAGTAAAGCAAAGCTAATGGAAGAAATACTATTGGGCTTTGCTGCACATTGCTTTACTTTGTCTTTTCTATAGTACTACCATCATCCAGTCTGAGGATGACAAACAGTGATATGTGCAGTCCATTGAAACTCATACCTCTCATTGCAGGAGAAAGGAGAGATTACCTTCGGAGATTGTGCTATTCTGTGGATTTAAGGTTCTTGTGTACTTTTTCAAGTCTACTTCATTTTAAAATAACAGGAATAGGGAAGTCAGTATGCAATGCCGCATGAACTATTTGCTCACTTTTTTTGCAAGGTTACTCAACATGTGAATTGAGCAATTTGGAGAGAGAAATTGGTTGCTGAAAGCAACAACCTTGTCCTGTGATAATTTTGATTGTGTTGTAAGTGTCATAACTTCATCTCCAAGCTCTTTCCTCTTTTCAGTTTCTTACTTCTTGAGCAAATTGTGTTCTTTGGAAGGGGAAAAACTATTTTCTTTCCTTATACAATATATTATCTCATGACAGGATTATTTTGTATTGTACAGAAGTAGTTATTGGAGAGTAGTGCTAACCTTGTTCCCATTTACATCAGTCCTTCAAGATCTATGAGGGAATTATCTTGAGAACTGAGATAACATAATATCATGACTCTTGTGGGGTAATTTGATTTTATGTGCTGATCTGTAATTTATTAACTACAGTGGATGGAATTTACCAGTATTTACAATTGGCAGTTAAGTCAGTGACATGTCCTTGTGATAGAAAAGCATGTGCGTAATTGATAAATGAAAATATTGCTGTGGAATGGGTAAAACAATAATAAGCCTAAATCCTCTTGATATTCTCGACAAAGCCATTTTTACAGAGATAAGATTTACCTATGTGTTGACCTACCATTCAACAATTGATTTAATGGGTCAACTCCAGTTAGAACTAATTCAACTGGATAGTAGTCAGCTACAGTAAAGCTCTTTAAGTAATTAATCTCTACAAGATCAAAACTGTGAGGAGAATCATAGAGTTGGAAGAGATCTTGTGGGCCATCCAGTCCAACCCGCTGCCAAGAAGCAGGAAAATCTCATTCAAAGCACCCCCCACAGATGGCCATCTAGCCTCTGTTTAAAAGCCTCCAAAAAAGGAGCCTCCACCACACTCCGGGGCAGAGAGTTCCACTGCTGAACAGCTCTCACAGGTACGAAACTCTTCCTAATGTTCAGATGGAATTTCCTTTCCTGTAATTTAAAGCCATTGTTGCATGTCCTAGTGTCTAGGGAAGCAGGAAAAAAACTTGCTCCCTCCTCCCTATGACTTCTCCTCACATATTTATGCATGGCCCTCATCATGTCCTCTCAGCCTTCTCTTCTGCAGGCTAAGCATGCCCAGTTCTTTAAGCCACTCCTCTTAGGGCTTGTCCAGACACTTGACATTTTAGTCACCCTCCTCTGGACACATTCCAACTTGTCAACATCTCCCTTCAATTGCGGTGTCCAGAACTGGACACAGTATTCCAGATATGGTCGTCTGACCAAGGCAGAATAGAGGGGTAGCAAGACTTCCTTGGATTTAGACACTATATTCCTATTTCTACAGACCAAAAACCTATTGGTTTTTTTAGTCGCTGCATTACGTTTGCTCATGTTTAACTTGTCCATAAGGACTCCAAGATCTTTCTCATACTGTCAAGCCAGATGTCCCTGATTCTGTATTTTTGCATTTCATTTTTTTTTTGCCTAAGTGGAGAATTTGTTGCTGTTGAACTTCATTTTATTAATCTTGGCCCATCTCTCTTATCTGTTAAGACAATTTTGAATTCCCTACCACTTTGGTGTCATCTGCAAACTTGATGATCATGCCTTCTAAGACAGAGAACATCTTTTCTATTTAAACATCCACAGGTGACATTTCTAAAATGGAGAATCCTTACAGGGTCTGCCCATGCGATTTAAATCACATAAGGTCAGAGTCTGGTAAATCTCTTTTTTTGGACAACTCTTCCTAAAAGAGTCCTTCAAAATATTGTTTTTTTGTTCAAGCTCCCATTAGGCTCAAAACCATGAAATTTAGATGAGTGAAAAGGAAGTGGGATGGGGCAGTAGCACATGGAACCACATGAGGACAAAACAACTGACACATACTTTAGTCATGCTTAATTCCCCTTGGAATCAGCATGACAAGTTTGTTATGCCATCATTTTCAGTGGGTCTCCCATGACTCATTTAATTGTGTGGAGTATTGTTGTTTCCACTTGAAAGTATAGGAAAGTCACAAAATGAAGTATTTACATGAGGTAGTTTGGCAACAAGACTGCAGGTCCTTGAAGAGGTGAGAGCCAGAATTACAGAAGCCTGTTGTGAAGGATTCTTCTGTTCTACTTCAGGGAATCCCAGCATGTAAGCAGTGCCTGGAATGAGCATGGAAAGCCTGAAGAAAAATAAGAAGAGACAGAAGGTTACATGATTCATCAATAATGGATAGAGGTGCAGATTCTTACTTATTTCATTCTCAAGAATGCAAGAATATAGACATGTGAACATTTTCTCATGGCTGGGAAAAATTGTTTTGATTATTTTCCAATGATTTTTCATGTTTCAGATTTCTTTGCCCACAAGACGATGGTTTGTTTTAAAATCCTTTAAAAAATAAACTCCAGTATTTAAAAACAAGATATAGTTATTTTCGCACAGAAAGCAAAACATACTTTTATCCACATGACAATGTCATGTTTTATACAAGTTTGTACACAGTCCTCCAGTTTTTTACTCAACTTTTTCCCCAAAAATAACTGCTGAGTTCAATTTATTTTTCAGGACTTAACTATTGCTAAGGCACCCTTTCCTTGCTGAAATGACTTTATAAATCATCTGATTGTTTCACTGAGCCCCCAGTGGCGCAATGGGTTAAATCCTTATGCTGGCAGGACTGCTGACTGAAAGGTCAGCAGTTCGAATCCGGGGAGCAGGGTGAGCTCCCATCTGCCAGCTCTAGCTCCCCATGCGGGGACATGAGAGAAGGCTCCCACAGGACAGTAAAACATTAGGGTGTCCCTCAGACAATGAGCTTGCAGATGGCCAATTCTCTCACACCAGAAGCAACTTGCAGTATATCAAGTTGCTTCTGGCATGAAAAAAAACCCCAGCATCAATTTATTTTTAATTATATTTATGAATTGGACTGTACTGCAGTGTTCATATAAATCTGGTCTAAAATGGAGCAAATACATCCATTAATTTCAGTATTAAATGATTTTTAAACATCAGTTTCATGTTATTTAAGTCTTACTCTCTTCCAACTTCTTCTATTCTTGAAGGAATTTGGGGCCATTCCAGCTTAATCTGCATAGCTGGGTGACCAGCCAATTGTCCATATGCAATCTTTGTTGAAATTTTGTAGTCACGACAATCCTTTCCCCATTTCAGGTAACCCTAAGAAGGAACAGGCAGTGAGCAATTTATTTTCCTAAAATTAAATGGGAAACAACTCACAGGAATTACCATACTACAAATGCTTCCTTATCTACCAAAGGGAATTTCAGCTCTACACAATGTTTTGGGCCAAAGCAGAACAGTAAGCACTTTAATATGCCTTCAGTGCCACCTAACACTTTCTAACTGTTGCAACCAAAGCCATAGGGAATTTCATTGTACAAGTACATACAAGCTAAATACCACACCGTCCAGCCCCAATTGATCCTTTGTCATTACACTTTTTCAGATGTTTTAAAAATGTCCAAGCTTCTAACTTTTTTTTTGCTTTTTAAGAATTTGCTCAGAAAAGGTTTGTTCTTGCCTTCATTTGAGGCTGGGAAAGTATGACTTTCCAAAGGCTAGCCAGTGGATTTTCATAGTTGAGTGGAGATTTGAACCCTTCCAGGTGTTTTGGACTTCAACTCCCACAATCCCTAACAGCTGGTAGAGTTTAAGTCCAAAACACAAAGAGGGCTAAAGTTGCCCAAGCCTGTATATGGACTTAAAGCTTCAACTGGCTTGATTTTAGTAGTTTCTGCAAAAGTTCATCTAAAGTAACACCATCTGAGAAGTATAACTGGAACCTCTTAAGACATTCATTTTTAATAAACATGATAGTGTTGAATGATCCGGCTGTGAAAATATGATTGCTTTGCTGAAATGGTTGCTTCTTACCTCTGCATTTTGAGAACTGAGAATGGAAACATCACCACAGAATTTCATTCTTTTGTATCCTTGGAGATCTGACACAAATATGTGTACTGTAGGTCTGGAAGAATGTAAATCAGACTCCAGTACAACTTGACATATTTTTAGCTTCTTATTATTCTGGATGGTGTTGAGGGTTGCAACTAGCCCTGATGGCTTATTCGTTCTTGAGATATTGAACTAGTCAAGGAAGAAAAAGAAAGAGGTGGGTAGGGGGAAGCACTCTGAACATTATAACAACCAACAATAAAGTATTTTATAAAGGTGGGGTTTTAATTTGTATCTATGCCTCATCCTTACAAGGCACATATTATCCAATTGCTACTACACAAACTAGATGACTGATACTTGAGGGAAATCTCTCAGTCAAGCAAACATCCCAGGGGTGAGAAGGACGGGATATAAATGTATGAAATAAATAAATCAATAATATGAAATTCATCCCTGATGTGTAGAGTTGATGGAGTTGGTTTGGACCCAAAAGTCCCCTATTTGTCTTGCCCAGGGTCCTCAGACCCACATTTGTTCTCTGGATCAAACATATCTGGAAACAGGGTGGTAGAAAGAAAAGTGCCAGGGGTGTAATTATTAAACTGGCATAGTGTAAGGAAAGCATACCAGCAAGGTATGTCCACAGTGTATGTTTGTGTGTCTTCCCGAACAGTTTAAAATACCTCAAAATGATGGTGTTTAGGTTCTAACCTTCCAATCTCCCCTGGTGACTCCAGGACAACCTCCCCACACACAATTTCCACATTAAAAATAGAAACAGAAGTGACATGATCAAACTGGAAGTGCTGATGAGGCCCAAAGAAGAGGTGTGAGTTACAAAAAATGCCCAACTGTTCCTTCTCTGTTAGTCAGTTTTGGGAACAAGTTGCACTATTAGCTACTCAAGAACTCAAGACAGTTCACCTGGTTCTTCTCCTCCTCACTTTATCCTCCCAACTTCAGCCCCTGTAAGATGGATCAGTCAGAGAGTGCGTGAGAGAGGAGTGGCACAGTTTACCCAGTGGGTTTTATGACGCATGTAGCAATTTGAACCTGTGTCTGTCCCGTCCTCAGCTTTCACATGCAAATCACTGACAAGCTTGTGTAACCCAGCTCTCAACTCTGTAGCTTTCTCTCTAACGACCTCGTCACACGGGGCTAAAATCGGCAGCATAGGGTGTTCTAAACCTGTCCACCAATGGAGCCAGCTGGCTCCTATCAGATGACATCATGCCAGCTCTGTGGGTGAAGGAAGGTGGAACTGGTATGCAGCAACACGGGAGGCTTCCTGTGTTGCCTGTATCTATGTGGGGAAGCTTCACGCTCATGCTTCTCTCCATATGATCACCCTCCTGGTGGGCAATGTGGGTGAGGTGTGGGGTGCTGGATTCCCCATGCCTCGCAGCGAAGCAGAGCACCACCGCCTCCTGCCACCGGCCATCCGATGAGATCATAAGACTTGTTTTGAAGATGTTCTCACTAGCCTCCTTCCGCACCTCCTCCATACATTACTCCTTTCCCACCACTCCCTTTTTTTGGCCCTCTTTTGAAACCATACAAACTTGTTCATTTTCTCTAGTCTTCTTTACTTTGGTCTTTCCCTTCTTCCCTTTACGCCTTTGGTTCTCTTCTGAAGACGATTCATTATATTCCTCATGGTTTATTTCTGAATCTGTTTCAGATCCTAATTTAATATCCAGCTGTATTTTGGTTTTAGCAACTACTGTATGAAAGAAGGGAGGTGAAAAAAAAATTATGAGCATTAAATTGATTATTCTTAAATAATAGACAGCAAAAGGGGCTTGTGAGCATTGCAAGTACAGATTACATGGCCCAACAAAATATTTCTTGGTGTCTTTGTTTTTAGGCCTGTTCCTAGGATTCTTTGGGGCACTGATTCAGAATATTTCACTAGATAGACTGCATCAGCTCTAGTTTCTTGGATATGGTTATGGAGCCAGCACAACACAAGAAGCATCCCGTGTTGGGGGGAAAGCGTCTAGTGACACTTTCACCCCATTTAGGGATAGGGCCTCTGCCAGAATTCACTGATGTCCAGTGTGGGGCTCCATCCTCTCGACGTGGTGAAAACATCCTAGGATTCTGAATTCACCCTGTCTGATGAGGTTCTAATGTTAAGTTTGAGATGAGGGTTAAGGAAACTGAGAAGAAAGAAGAGTGACATATAAGTCACGGTTGGGGATCCATATCCTTCCCTCTCCTAATATCTGGATCCAAGACAACTCACAACATGATTTTTAAAATCCATTTATAGCTAGAAATAAAAGAGTTGTAACAATAATATACATCTTAAAAATTCAAAGCATTTCAAAACAAAGAAGATATTGTATAGCAGCTTTATCTTTCTACTCACAAGTCACTTCCACAGTGGCCTGTCAGTGGTAAAAAATGGTTGTTGCTTACAAGCAAAAGGCAAATAAGGAGACCATTTTAGCTTCCCACAAAAGGGAGTTCTACAAACAGGGAACAAGGTTGTACCAAGAAAACTATATCTTGTGTTGCCAACAAAATGTTCCTGAAGATCTTAAAGTCTAGGTGAGTTCATATGGGGAAATATCCTTTAAACTTCAATTGCATACGATTTCCTGTAGCCCAGTGGTTCTCAATTTTTTCTCCACTGAGCCCTTGGGGATCTGCAAAGCATACTGAGGGGCTCTGTACTTCTCTCCTCTCCCTCCAAGCTTTCCCTCTTCTTTCCTGATCTTTCCCCTCCCCCCCCTTGCAGCCAAAAGCCTTTTTTCCTTGCCCCACTCCTTGTTTCCAAAACCCTATTTCCCACAGCGTGGAGTGTTTTGATTGTGCTTTTACTGTATGGCAGAAGGGGTTGGACTAGATGACCCCTAGGGTCTTCCACTGAAATACTGTTAAGGTTATGTTGGTCAAAAAGTTTGCTCATGCCTAATATATACATATTATATGGAATATAAGATATTAACATTTATTGGTGCACCACAAGAAACTTTTGCTTCAAAAAGGGCTCCATGGCTGAAAAAGTTTGAGAACCCCTGCTGTAGCCAAACATGCTCTTCGAATTCTGAAGATGAACTGGTTGACAGTGCCTCAGTCGGAACAAAACACGTGTTTCTTAAAATAAGCTTCAGTCTACAGTTTTGGCAGCAGCATTTGAGGCCCACTGCAGTTGTGAATATTCTTTAAATGAGTGTGTTATAATAATCTAAATAGGTTGTAACTAAGGTATGTGTCACTGTGGCCTGATCAGATATTTCTGGGGACAGGTGCAGTGTGTGTTCAGATTCAATCCAAGAACTAACCCAATTGTCAACTTGTGTCATCATAGCAAATGTACGCATATCCGTAACAGGCTGAATTCCTGTTCCCTGACTTTCTTTCCAATTGGTCAGGATTGTGACTATAGATTAAACTTCTTTTTTCCCTCATCAAAGCCATTACTGACATTTGGCACCTATTTTGAACCAAACCTGCCCCTCCCCACCAAATTTAGATGGGCAGGAGAAGTGTTACTGGTGTACTGGTGTCAAAAGCTCTAGAACTTCAGAAAGCTTGCTCCAGTAATTTCATGCATACAACATATTAAATATGGTGGTTAACAAGACAATTTAAATATGATGTATGTTGATTTTGATGATTTGATTAAGAGACCAACTAATGATATAAACCGTACCTGGTTTCATGGCTAGTTTGATTTCACATTTTTCCAAGATTTTGTGTAGGTATGTTCCTTCAGGGAAACCCGTGTTACACCTTTTCATTGTAAAACAAGTCTGAAATCCTAAAGCTGGCAGTTTGACATAAGAGGCTGTTGGATATGATATTGCTGTTTTGCTGTGGTGAAAATTATCTTCAAGGTTGTATGTGAACTTTCTTGATGTAATGTCAAACTTTGGTTTTTGCTGTATTAAAAAGAACAACAGCAGATTACATTTGGATAGCTGGGACCATTTTCACGAGTAAAGAATTTCTGAAGATGAAGCCTTTTATTTTGTCTTGATTGTTAATAAAAATGTGATTTGCATAAGAATAGTTAAGAAAATCTTAGATGTAGATAAGCTAGAGAATTGCACTGAAGGAACAGATTTAGCAGATAGCTTCTTTCTTATATAGGTAGGTAAAGGTTTTCCCCTGACATTAAGTCTAGTAGTGTCCAACTCTGGGGGTTGGTGCTCATCTCCATTTCTAAGCCGAAGAGCCAGCACTGTCCATAGACACCTTCAAGGTCATGTGGCCAGCATGACACGCCGCTACCTGATCTACTCACATTTGCATGTTTTTGAACTGCTAGGTTGGCAGAAGCTGGAGCTAGCAGCAAAAGCTCATCCCATTCCCTGGATTTGAGCTGCTAACCTTTTGGTCAGCAAGTTCAGCAGCTCAAGCGGTTTATTCTTATATAGACAATCTATTCTTAATTAGTGGGGCAGCATATTCATCAATATAAAAGTGGGTGTTTAATTCTTTAATTTGCTGAAAATATCCTCAAAGAGAAAATCAAATTAATTGGGAATTAGTAAGATATATTATGAATTACCTGCAGAACATCGTATAGTTTTGATGACTTAAAGCACTTATCTAGAACATCAAATCCAGGCACTTCGGGTAGAAGTGGCAACATCTTAGCTAACTTTGGTTCATCTGCAAATCTTGAAACTCTATAAAGTTTAGTCCTGAAAGAACAGGCATAGAATACTCGATGTGAACAATGACTCAATGATATGATTTTCAGTCTTGCTTATCCAACCTTGCCGGGAGGGCAAAACATAGCAGGCGCAGACTTTTCCCATTGGGCACAGCGTTCGGCTTATTATCCATTATCAAAATATTCATATCCTAAGCACTCATATACCCCAGGGCAGTGGTAAAGCAGATGAGATTAAAACTGTGCTCACAAAGTGGGACTGAACCTCAAGAAAAACTGTGAGTTTACTATACCACATCTCTCCATATCTGATTCCTTACAGTCGCAGAGGCCCCAAAGGGGAATAGGGAAATGCCACCCTCCAGGAGAATAATGTGAACACAACCAAATCACTTTTATTTATATAATGACAGCACATTCTGTTCTTTTCATATTGCAGAGATGATCACTTACCTTTTAATGAAACCAAAGAATTACACAAATTACAACAACTAAAAACAAAATGTACCACCACAACAAGGAATTCAACCAATTTTTCTCACAAGCAGGATGCGCAACATCGAATTTACAAAATTCACATCCACATATGTAATTTGACGTTTAATAGGCTTTTCCTTAATCTCTCCTTATTATCCAACAATTTCGCTTATTCAACATTGTATAAGTGAGACTCTACTGTAATTGAATCAAAGATAGAGCTGATATAGCGAGACAAGATGAAGGAGATATATTTTAGGAATCTGTTGGTGGAGAAGGAGATCCAACCTTTCTGAATGTTAGACATCCCTTTTGCTCTTGCATTCCTAGGTACTGAGAATGACATTGTGATCTGTGCCCAGATGAGAGTCCATTGGGCCTAATCCTGAAGTCCTTACTTAGGCAAAAATCTCATCTACTTTATTGCCTCGGTAAGAACGGCAAGATAGAGGCCATCATAAAAAAGAAACTGCCTGTAAAGGTAAATACATTAAAGCACTGGCAACAAAGAGCAACAGACAAAAGAGCAACAATGAATATTTACCGCATTAGGAGATATGCAGATATTTATGATATTAAGAATGCTGCAATTCACAATTAGTTGCAAAAATTGTGATTCTCACTACTGTACCTTATAGACAGCAGCTCTGTCTCCTGTTGTACTGGTGTGCTCTCAAATTTAAATCTTTCCTCTTTCAAGTCTATGTTGGCATTAAAATTCACTGGAACATCTGCATGGAATTTAGCATGCACTTCAAGGCCAGTCTGGAAATGTGGTGTGTTGATCCCCATCACTGCTACTAAATGGGTATATACACTGAAATAACATGGAAACACCAACTTGAATAAAGGATGTAATTTGTCCCATACAATTGTACTTTACCATACACATTTTATTGGCAGCATAGTCAGCAAATGTAATATAAATAATAGAAACATAAGAATAATGTCAATACTTTTGCTAGTTCACATAGTTCATTAGATGGTGATTCACATCTTTAGCGGGCCAGATATATTTAAACAAAACAGTGGCTGGTGGTGATCCAATTGATTGTTAATTAATAATAATAATTGAAGTCAATGTAAATATAGAGTTTGGGGTATCAGGTGAAATTCACTATTTCAACTTGCTATAAAATATCAAACGGGTAATGAATTTCAAAACATTTTGGTTCTACTATGACCATACTGCACCAGTGCCAAGATAGAGTTTTTCCTACATTTGCTGATGAACAATACTATTAGTATTCAAAGTTGTCTCAATCCATGGATTCAATTATCCATGGCCTAAAAATATTTAAACTCCCAAAAGCAAACCTTGGTTTAGCCGTTTTATATTAGTAACATTATTTTACTAATGAACCGTATGTCATGGGATTTGAGCAACCATGAATTTTGTTATCTGGGGGAGTTCCTGGAAACAAACCCCAATTAATACCAAGGGCCCACTGTATAGGACATAGCAACTT
This sequence comes from Anolis carolinensis, assembly GCF_035594765.1. Classification (NCBI taxonomy): domain Eukaryota; kingdom Metazoa; phylum Chordata; class Lepidosauria; order Squamata; family Anolidae; genus Anolis; species Anolis carolinensis. Next base: position 156,659,661 of record NC_085844.1, on the reverse strand, counting down.
GTATATTTGTAAATAAACTCAAAGATTACAGAACTTTCTTTAATCTCCTGTCACCTCTCGTTCTGACAGAAATTGAACCCCAAACTAAGCTGCTTCTAAACTTCTCATCACTTCTATAATGCATGTAACTTTTGTTTCTTCTTTTTTATAGTGTAGCCTGGCCTTGTATGTAAGATGTTTTTGTTTTCCTTGGCCTGAAAAAAATGATTGGATTTTACAATTCCATGAGAGCATCTCTTCCTTGCTGCTCATCTATCTATTCATTTTTATAGCAGACATAATACAAGTAGTGTAAAAGAATTGCACGTCCATACTTGAAATTATGTACCCTGCTCCATTCTCTCTTCAGACACCCCAGTTTCTTATTCACACATACCTGGAGTTAATCTCAGCTCTAAGATCTATGTTGGTTTCAAGCAGCTGTTTGGATCTGAAGTCACTAGTCAAAGCAGGGGATAGCTGCCCATTTACTGCAAGAAGTGAAAAGCAATTAAATGCCAAAAGTATGGAATAATAAAGAAATGCCAGTGCTACGCTATTAACTTATCATTTAAGATATTTACAGTCAACTTTAACTTGTGAATTTTAACCTGTATTTCATCAATAAATTTAAAAATGCAATTAACCTCTGTTTATTTGTTACACGTATTTTATTAGTGATTTGTTTTACCTCACTGTTTTATCTATATATATATCTTGCCTCAAGCCTCAAGGATTTCAGCTCCCAGAATCTCTGGCCATTGAAACAGCTGCCTAGAGCCTTTTGGAGTTACAGGCAAACACACCTGGAAGGGCTACTGGTTGTGTGGGGTTGGTCTATGACGTTCATATAAGTCCAAACTGCATCATTTGGCACTGTAGGTGGAGCCTAAGACCCCCCCATCTACACTTTAAAACTGCATTATGTGGTCAGCAGTTTTAACCTGTGTTATATTGGAGTATAGATGGGACCTGAGCTTTATTTTAGACACTCCTTTCTGAGGTAGTATAGTAACCCAGGATGAATAGCAACCTTCAAATTTCAAAAGAGAATTTATGGAAAGAAGGAGAGGTGGAGAAACATCCCTAAGAGTAAGAGTTCACATCATAGAGGAATCATTATAGATAAATTTAGGGTACATTTACAGTATAGAAATAATGGACTCTGATATCACTTTAACTACCATGGCTGAATGCTATGATGTCATGGGAGCTGGAGTTTGGTGGGGCTCTAACACAGTGTTTCTCAACCTGGGATCCCCAGATGTTTTTGGCCTTCAACTCCAGAGAAATTCTAAAAGCTGATAAACTGGCTGGGATTTCTGGGAGTGGTGGGCCAAAAACATCAGGAGACCCCAAGTTGAGAACTACAGCTTCAAGCATTATTTAGTCAAAAAGTAAATGCCATGTAAAGCTACAACTCCCGTGATTCCACAACATTGAGCCATGGCTGTTAAAGGAATAAGCACCCATAGGAAAAGGATACTTCAGGTTACTTAAATTACAGTATTTAATCATATAATAGTTACATTTCCCTCCTTTTTTGAAAAAGATGTGGGTGACTATTATAAGAGGAACGTTTTTGCAGCAATGGGACTTCCCTCAACTACCAGCCAAGGGAAATGCTATAGCTGCAAAGCTGCCCATGCACCTGTTGACAAGAGCTATGATGCTTCCCTCACCTGCCTCCAACTGAGGGAGGCCTCGCAGCTCTCACTGACAGGCATGCGGGAGGTCTTTCCCCTCCAAGCTCCAGAAGTCTGCCTTGGTCAACCCTCTGGAATACAGGTGGAGATCTAATTGGGAGAGGGTGTAAGGTGGGTTCACCCACTGGATTGGCTCTCCCCTCCGAGTTATGAAGGGTTGCCTTCATGTCCTGTTTTGTCTTTCAAGAACAGCCTTAACACACTGTGGTAAGTAAATGAAAACTGTTTCACTTCAGCAAAACATAAAGTACAGTACACTCAGTGAAATAATGCAAAAGAAAGCCAGGAAGTCTTACTTCAGTCAAAGAAACAGGCATAAATCCAGATGCAGACTTGGAGCAGGCACACAGAGAGTGAAGGCATTAGAGTCAGTTTGTTACCAGCAAGAGCTGGCTGCACCTGCTTCGGCTTTTATAGCCCTGGGTCCCCACACAGCTGCAAGGGCAGTTCCTAATTACTCAGCTGCATTTCTGGCAGCTAATCTAGCTGAACGATGTCTCTGCTCTGTTTCCTTTCACCTCTCCTGGAATGAGGGTACTAGCAAAATCTCCTCCTCAGACTCCAACTCACCCTCAGATTCATGAACACTTTTCTGCTCCCCTTCCTCTTCTGAAGAAGAGGAATTCCTGACACTTGGCTACCCTCTGTAGCTCGGAGGAAAGAGGCAATCTGGCGGGTGTTGCCCCCTCGCATTATAGTCACACCCATGAACTACGGATGTGACTATTATATGAGGAATTCCTAAATACCAAAACTGTGACCCAAAAAGGAAGATGTGACTATTATGTGATGAAATATGGCATATAACCCTGTTACTACTGCCTACTGTAAAGCATTCTTCACCCTTCAATACTAAGTAGTGTTGCACTTCCTGCAATCAATCCCTTTTCTTTGAATTTCTAAATACCTTCTCATTTTTTTGTGGCGAGAATGTGGCTCCCAGAAGGGGACAAAGTGTAAGGTAAAAGAACTGTTGGAAGCACAACTTGCTGATGCTTCTTCCTGACAATTCTCACCTTTGGCTGCTGCATGGACCACACCAGTGGTATATAACCCGAATTCCAGCGGGAGACCCACACAAGTGGGCACAATGAGTCGGAATTCTCCTGCCAATATGGGCTGGGTCCATCTGCCTGCTAGGCCTTTTTGGAACAGAGTGGTTAGCAGTTCTCCTAATCTGGTCACCAGCTACACAAAGGCAAAGATGCAAGCATGATTGGTAAACAGTCTGGGAAGGCAAATAGTTACATGCACTAACAGATTTTTCAGAAACAGCCATACCTTCTCGGCCTTTTGGAAAAATTCTTTGTCAGCAAGACCATAAGCAATTTCATGACTAAATATCTTCAGATAAGCTGCCACCTCTGGATTTTCTAAAGGTATTTCTTTCAATCCTTGAAGCTGAAAAGATATTAAGAAGCTTTAAAAATGAATTACTTAGGAATATATTTTTTCTTTCTCTTTTTTACGCTTTTATGTGAATTATTAATGAACCTTTAATCTTAATGACTATTTATTGTGAGAAGTTTAGCCTATTTATATAACTATTTAAATCTTTAATTGAAATAGTTCATATTGAAAAATTACTCTTTTCTGCAAAGTTTTTTAATGCTACAAGTCACTTTGAAGATGCCATGGAAAAGCAGCATACAAATAAATTGATGGTGCTTTAATTTCCAATTTACTTATAATCATTGTCTTGTGTAGTTTTTAAATGAATCACATTTCTGAGATTGAATATTTAACTGAGTTATAATCCTGACTTCACAAATTTATTTACAGTAGAGTCTCGCTTATCCAACCTCCACTTATCCAATGTTCTGTATTATCCAATGCACTCTGTTTTTTAGTAGTCATTGTTTTTGTAGTCAATGTCTTCAATACATTGCAATGTTTTGGTGCTAAATTAGTAAATACAGTAAATAATACATAATATTAACATGTATTGAACTGTTTTTGCTGTCAATTAGTTGTAAAACATGATGTTTTGGTGCTTAATTTGTAAAATCATAACCTAATTTGATGTTTAATAGGCTTTTCCTTAAACCCTCCTTATTATCCAACATTTTCACTTATCCAACATTTTGCTGGCCCGTTTATGTTGGATAAGTGAGACTCTACTGTATTTCTATTTTGAAGGGAAAGAGATCTTTGGAAACAACCAGAAATATCCAAGTAGTCTAGCAAAAACTATGCTGCTTTGAATCCCTCTTGGGGCAAGAAGGGCAAGATAGAAATATGCTAAATAAATAAATATTAAGTAGTTGTAATAGTAATTGTAGAAATTGTATTAGCAACCTTCTTAGAAAATGTACTGGAAAAATGAACTGACTGGCTGCGGTTCTGAAAAAATGATGCTTATTTGAATACAAAAGGAAAGCTCTCATACCAGTTTTCCAAGTTCTTTAATTTTTTTGTATGTTGAATACTGCTCAAAAGGAATATTCTGTCTTTTGACCACATCAAAGAGGTTTTCCAGTCGTATACCAACCTATATAAAATGGAAGGAAATATACTTCAGGAAAGGGAGATGCACTAAGTAATCAAACACATAAATGATGAGAACGTTATGTTCAACAAAGCTTTACCGATAAAACACTTTATAAATGCTGAGCACGGACCACATCACACTAGAGTTTGTAAGGCAGGAATGAAGGGGTAGGAGGAAATGGCCATATAAGGAGGTACGAGCAGGCCAGGAACACAGCCGATGGGTTATCACATGGTTTCCCTGAAATCATGTGTTTTGAGAGAAACGAAAGTAATGAAATGTAATACTGCACCACAAATATGCACCAATGGTTTGATATGTGGGCGGTCGTAAACTGAACCCACTGAATTGTATAAATAGACACTCGACCCTGTCTGCGGCGTTCTCCCTTTTGAGCATCTAGTTGTGCGTGGGATGAACCTCTGCAGCTGCAGGAAACTTTTAGTAAACTGCTTTCTTTGGGAAAAAGAAAAAAACCTCCAGTTGTCTGTCTCCTACTTCCACTGCGTCCGCACAGACACACGAGAAGCCGGGAAGAGGGGAAATCTGGTTTCCGCTACATTTGGATCCACTTTAAATCCACTTTAGGGAGGGGCCTTTAAACAGCTCAGCCAGAAAGGTCGTGGGCCTCACCAAACTACAAGCCCCAGAATTCTGCAGGAGGCAGAAACCGGATTTAAAGTGGATTCATGCTCTGGTGTGAAGAGACAGCCAGTGTGTTTAAAAAGCAAAGAAAATTCATTAAGGGGAAAAAAAAACCTTAAATGTGCCTATCTGAAGATGTTTGCTGGAGGGGCCCTTGTCTACATTCAACTGGTAGGCACAATGCTTAGTGGAGGGACATGGCAGATAGCTTTCTCTGCTGTGATAACCTAATTGTGGAATACCATCCTCTTAGAGACTTGGTCTATATCTACACCTACCAGTAAATCTGGGAACAATGTTGAGCAGAAATGCGCAGGACTGGCCCCAGAAGCAGCCATACACACCCTGCAAAACTTGCTATGCTGGCAGGTTGGAGTTCACATGGTCCAGCCAGATCATGACTGCATTATCATGACCGCCACCTTGCCTATTGTGTCACTGTTACCACTCTGGGTGAACTCCTGTGATAGTGGGTGCCCTGTGCTCATATCAACAGAGGCACCTGTATACAGAGGCGGTTCAACCTCAAGGCGAACCAGGCACTTGCTTGTGGTGCCATTCTGTAGGGGATGCAGTTGAGGTGCTCCCGGGTGTGCGTGCATGCGTGTGCACGCACCGCCCGTCTCCTCTTGGCTTCGGTTCAGGCCCACTCAGAAGGCCGAAGCCGAGCGGGCCCAAACCAAAGCCGAGAGGAGGCGGGGGGTGCATACACATGCATGCATGCACGCGCGCCCAGGTACGCATCCCCTGCCTCTCGGGTTCGGTCAGGGCCCACTCGGCAGGCCGAAGCCGAGCAGACCCAAACCGAAGCTGAGAGGAGGTGGGAAGTGCGCACGCATGTACGCACACCCAGGCACGCACCCCCCGTCTCCTATCGGCTTCGGTCTGGGCCCACTCGGCAGGCTGAAGCCAAGCGGGCCCAAACCAAAGCCGAGTGGAGGCGGGAAGTGCACACGCATGCACGCATGTGCATGCACCCAGGCACTCACCCCCCCGCCTCCTCTCAGCATTGATCTGGGCCAGCTCGCCTCCGGGGCCTGCACCCGTCCTGCCTCTGGGACCAGGCCCACACCTATGGCAGGCATCCTCAGAGGTTGTGAGGTCTGTTGGAAGCTAGGTAAGTGGGGTTTATATATCTGTGGAAAGTCCAGGGTGGGAGAAAGAGCTCTTGTCTGTTTGAGGCTAGTGTGAATGTTTTATACAGGTTGAGCATCCCTGTTTCAGAATTCAGGAAAAAAAATTCTCCAAAATTGTCCACGTGAGTGGCTGAGATAGTGACATTTTTGCTTTCTGGTGGTTCTATGTACACAGAGTTTGTTTCAAACAAAAATATTAAAATACTGTGTATAAAATCACTTTCAGGCAATGTTTATAGTAAGGTGTTATATGAAAAATACATGCATTTGTGTTTAGGCTAGGACCCCTTTTCTAAGGTATCTCATTACATATGTGCAAATACTCAGAAATTCTAAAAAGTCCAAAATTCAAAACATTTCTGGTTCCAAGAATTTCAGATAAGAGAGACTCAATCTGCATTGTGATTCAAACTGTGCTGTGTCAAGGCCATAATACCAGGATAACTTAATACAGTGGACTTGATTTATCAAGAATGAGTCAGATAAAATTTGTGTATAGATTTACTGAAGTCATGACTCACTGCTTAGAGATGCTTTATTTAAATATACTGCTTAATAAAACTTTAAGAGCATGTTTTGGGGACATTGGCTCATGTAGTTTCTTTATGAATGACCAGTCTGCATTTGGAGACTGTGAACTAAAAACAAAGCCAACAGTGGTAATCTAATGAAAAGATAACATTTTTTGCCAAATGATCATTTTGGAACACAATATTATCCAATGATTATTATTTCCCAGTACTACATATTTACCTCTACAATATCCATTGCTGCAGCACCATAGAAACCTCTGATCTTCGCAAAAATGATTGGAAACAGTGTGTTTGGCTTGTTCAGGAGGTAAACTCTCCCAAGTGCACCAGCTACATAGTTTGCTACAGTAGGAATCAAATGAATACATAAATACATAAATAAATCAAATTTCCCCATTTTTGTGACTTGCAGGAGTGGCAAAGGGATCACTATGTATTTATGGTAGCATGGTGGTCATCGTGGAGACTGATGTTGTGTTCAAGTGATTTAATGACCAATTAGACTTTGAGGGAGGACCTAATGAGTAAAAGTTCTTCTCACTTCAGCTTGAGATGAGAAAGAAGCAACCCACAAAGAAAAGCTGGTTTTGAGGCTCCAAGAGAAGCAAAAAAAATCTTCTAGGTATAGAAGAAATGAAAGGATTATCCACATGCCAAAATTCGTCTCAGTGTTTCAGAAGAGTGGACACACAGACCAAACAAAAAGCTTGAATCCCCATCTTGCCTTCCTGCAGATCTGCCCCAGCATTGATGATGGCCAAGCTCTAAGAGCCCTCCCTTACATTCATAAATCAACATGCAGGAGCCCCCAGTAGCACAATGAATTAAACCCTTGTGCCAGCAGGACTGCTGGCCGACAGGTTGGTGGTTTGAATCCGCGGAGAGCAGGGTGAGCTCCCTCTGTCAGCTCCAGCTGCCCATGCGGGGACATGAGAGAAGCCTCTCACAAGGATGATAAAACATCAAAACATCTGGGCATCCCTTGGGTAACATCCTTGCAGATGGCCAATTATCTCACACCAGAAGCAAGTTGCAGTTTCTCAAGTTGCTCCTGACACACACACACACACACACACAAAAATCAACATAAAAGATGAAGGTTGGGAACCTCCTTAAACTAAGGCAAACTCTTTTATTTGTAGTTCTTAAAATAAACCTAATCAAATTTGACTGGAAGACTGATGAGGCCTAGAGGTAACAACAACAGTCTTCTCCTTGCCACAAAACTAAGCCATCAATGTGGTGAAGAAAATCATTCCACACGTATAAAAATATTTCTGTTTCTATTTACTAATAAAACTTGTATGAAGACAATAAAAGGAAAAAAACCAGGATTATAAAAACTAGAAAAATTACATAGAGGAAAACAGTTTCATATTCCAAGAAGGGAAAATGACATTTCAGCAATAATAGCTACTGTAAGATGCCAATGATTGTAAAACACACCCTAATTTCAATACAACCAACAACAAAAATACATAAGATACACCTGCTATTCTAAGTTGCACCTCATTTTTAGAGATATTTATATAAGAAAAAAGTGCTTCTAAGAATGGAAGAAATACAGTAATTGGTGTCGTCTGCCGAAGAATAAGGCTGTAATTAACCCCTTCTTCTCTGTCCTCCTGTTGTGTATGAAGAACAGGAAGGTCACAAATGCTTTTGCATATTGGAGCTTTAAAAAGATCTTTTTCAAACAGAAGCTAATTTTAAGCAGGAGCTAAAAGATATGGTAACTGAATCTAAACAAATATTGGAAGTAACAAAACAATTCACAGAAAAACAACAAGGAAAAGAACAGGCAGAAGGGGGAGAAGCTGCACTACATCAGATTGACCAGGAGTTGTCAGCTCAGAAGGAGAAGATGACAGATTAACCAGAAGGGGTGGAATGAATGGGCAGATTCTTATGGACAAATTGCTAATTTAAGGATGGCCTCTTATATAAGAAAAAAAATGATGGATTGGAAATGGAAAACTCTGGAAGAAATCAGGACCAAGTGGAAATTTGAATCCTGGTCTCCACTACACCCCACTGGCCCCAAGAGGGCTCTAGAGCCAGAAAAGGGGTTTGAGGACTAAGCCTTCCACATCGCAGGTATACACAACTATCCATATCATTTGAGTGGAAGCGGAGAGCTCCGCATGGCACAATGTGCCACATTTCCCTCTATTTCAATAAGACCGGTTTATGACATCATGAAAGTAGTAACTCACACAGTCAACTCAGGCATCTCCCCCATTCCCCTCCACATGTGAATCTAACATTTTCCAATTGCACTAAGGATTGGATCCAGAGTTGCCATGGGTTTCCTGTACTCTCCCACAATAAAAGCAGGGAGGCATTTCTTGTTGATTACTCCACTTCTCTACATCTATCTGAAAATCTGTGTCAGTTCTCTGGAAGTAATGCTGAGGGCTACAAGAAGAGCAAGCCTGCCATCCAGTCCATTGTTAGACTTAGTGACAGCAAGTATGGAGGTTTAGGGATTGTGTAAACTATTTTTAAAAAAATCTGCATCTCTAGGTCCTGCAGTGTTACTTTATGATCAACTTCCAGCAGAAGCTGACCACAGAATCATCCTGCAGGACCTAGGAAGTCTTACAGAGCATATATTGATCAAATCCACAAATAATCAAATCTCCAAATGTGGAAAGTTGAGTATATTACCAAAAGCATATGGGATGTAGCTGCTGCGAAGCATCATCTATTTTGTATGCACAAAAAGCACCCCCTTCTCCTTCACAGTATTTGGGAAAGATATTCAATTGGCCTACTACAGTAGAGTCTCACTTATCCAACATAAAGGGGCCGGCAGAATGTTGGATAAGCAAATATGTTGGATAATAAGGAGGCATTAAGGAAAAGCCTATTAAACATCAAATTAGGTTATGATTTTACAAATGAAGCACCAAAACATCATGTTAGACAACAAATTTGGCAGAAAAAGTAGTTCAATACGCAGTAATGCTATGTAGTAATTACTGTATTTATGAATTTAGCACCAAAATATCACGATATATTGAAAACATTGACTACAAAAATGCGTTGGATAATCCATGAACGTTGGATAAGTGAGACTCTACTGTAGTTCAAAAAAACCCATGGCATAAGATTTCTGGGAGATTTAGATCAGACAAGTAACTGCTCCAGGTTCTCTTTATTTTCCCCCTCAGCAGCAGTATTTTATCAGGAATATCAAGAAATTCTGTGACAAGCATGACTTACACATGTAGCCATCAATATGAAGAACTCTGCTGTAACGAATACTCAGCCATTCTAGCCTGCGACTGATTAGTTTAATGGCAATTTTGCAAGCAGCAGATCTATAAAAAAGCAGGGAATAGGTTTTTTTTTTAATTTAACAGTCCTGATATTCTTATGTTTATATATATTTAAAGAGAACTGCTTACTACACATGCAAAATCTGACTAGCCTGGAAGCTGAATGTTACTTCCAGTTGTGGCTTTCTTGTTAACAGGATGGCAAATCAGCATCAGGTTTTAGTCTGAATTGTAAATGTGCTGGCCAGGGTCCTGAATCCATGGTTTCAGCATCTTGTATAGTTTCTTTGACATTCAAAGGATTCCACTGTCATGGTAGACGGTAGCTTGGAATGACTGTCCTGCCATTAAGCAAGGTGAGGCAGACCTTTATCTAGCAGTTTTGGGGTGTCATAAAAAGGGCACTATTGTTAAGTACTGTATATAATTTGCTATTTTTTACTGCCAGGGGGGTGTGAGGGAATGTTGATGGGTTTCCTCTTTAAATACATAAAAATACCTTGGCAGGCTTTAGGTGGCATCTATCTTGCTTGAGGATAGTGGTTCTCAACCTGTGGGTCCCCAGATATTTTGACCTTCAACTCCCAGAAATCCTAACAGCTGGTAAACTGGCTGGGATTGCTGGGGGTTGTAGGCCAAAACAAATGGCACCCACAGGTTGAGAACCACTGGGTTAGGAAGATGAGGGATCCTCTTTGTTTTGGGAACAAATTTGGTACCAAATTTCTTCCTCAAACATCAGTATCCACCACTTGTCTTCCCAAATAATAGGGTCAATGCCTGCTTTATGGTGGACATACCAGGATACTTAGGGACAATTACTTTTATTGTAATGGGGAGGGCTATCGTTTTACATATAAAAACAAACAAAAATGTTTGTTTCAGTCCAAATATTTTCTCAGCTTCCTGAGATAACCTTAGCAATAAGTGGTTCATGTGTGACTGGGAGAGAGTTCAAGGGATCCAGCCATAGTGTGACTTTGTAGTTATCACAATACTACATGGGTTCCTTGGTCCCTTTCCAAACCTCCTTCCTGGTTTTTAGTCCCCTTTGCACTTACAGATTATTGAGTTGTGGAATCCTGCCCATGGCCAATGCCTTCATGTGGGAATATGCAAAGCTGGCAACCTGTAAGTTGTTTTCCTTTTCCACAAAACTGGCCATGGCAGTAACTAGAGGGAGAGTAGGCTTGGTTTCAAAGAAAGCAATGCAGGCCACCATTCGGGCTTGAGCATCGACAGTGCGATTCCTGAAGATCTCAAAAGTGATTTCTCGTATCTGGAGAGAGAGAAACGTACAATTCCACAAGGTATGTGGTACATTATAAGGAAGTTCTACACAGGCAGAAAATACGACCCTGAACCAGTATGAAACATCATGATTTGGTGCCACATTATGGTGTTGTAAACTGCCTGCACAGCAGGACACCAGCCTCACAGCCCAAGATGGTTTGGCACAACTGAGAATGGAGCCAGACTCTACTCCCCCAAGCACCTTGACCCCCCCCCCCCAAATACAGAAAATCAGCACTTATTTGAGCTCCTCATGTCTAGTTCTGGGTACTCCTATGTGGTCGAACAAGGAAGCTTAGGAGAAGCAAGCCCCCTTCTCACTTGTTCTTAACTGCCTTGCTCAGTTACATGGCAGGACCAAAAATTCAAATTCCAGATCTCAGAAAAATGCCAATGTTCTGTTTTTTGTGGGGATGGGTTGCATAGGGACAACCCCCCTTTTCCCCAAGCTGCTTGAGGATTGGTGTTCTCACTGCTCCAACACAGGAAAAGGTCCAAATTCTGCTGCAGGAGTCAGACTTTGCCTGTATTTCTTAAATCCAGGGTGCAACCACATTAAGCACCTTTCCCCAGGAAAGGTCACCTTATTCTGCGTGTGTTGTATGGATGCGCGTAGGCTGATACAACCCCCACACTCCATTAAATGGCTGTGTAGAACTGCCCATAGAGACATATGATCATGCCTTACATCAAGGTGAATAACTGGTTCAATTAAGTGGAACTTCTAAACAGAAATTCATTGTAAGATAGCAGATCTTACTTTTTGGTCAGCATGCTTGGAATTCTACCAGTTATATGATATGGGAAGCAGCTTTCTAGTTTTTATTATATGTTTTCCATAGTTGCTACCTCAGATCTCATAAGCAAGGATGCTGAAAACTAAATCTTGGAATCTAGACTGTATGCTGCTACTAAAACTTTGTTGCTCAGAGATACCATACAGACACAGACTGCTTCATAAGCTACAAAGCTCTCACAAGCCTCCTCCTCCTGTTATGGGTTTACTCTATGAAAGCTCTCACATCTCAAGCACAGCTTGAATCATGGGATCATAGAATCATAGAGTTGGAAGACACCTCATGGGCCATCCAGTCCAACCCCTTGGAAAACTGCATTCGAAGCACCCCTGACAGATGGCCATCCAGCCTCTGCTTAAAAGCCTCCAAAGAAGGCTTGTTCTCCAGACCCTTGATAATTTTAGTTACCCTCCTCTGGACACTTTCCAGTTTGTCAACATCTCCCTTCAATTGTGGTGTTCCAAATTTGACACAGTATTTCAGGTGTGGTCTGACCAAGGCAGAACAGAAGGGTAGCATGACTTCCCTGGATCTACACACTATATTCCTATTTATGCAGGCCAAAATCCCATTTGCCTTTTTATCTGCCGCATCACATTGTAGGCTCATGTTTAACTTGTTGTCCACAAGGACTCCAAGATCTTTTTCACATGTACTGCTGTCGAGCCAGGTATCCCCCATTCTGTATCTTTGCATTTCATTTTTTCTGCCTAAGTGGATGATCTTGCATCTGTCGCTGTTGAACTTCATTTTGTTAGTTTTGCCCAATCTCTCTAATTTGTCAAGATCGTTTTGAATTCTCCTCCTGTCTTCTGGAATATTAGCTATCCCTCCCAATTTGGTGTCGTCTGCAAACTTGATGATCATGCCTTCTAACCCTTCATCTAAATCATTAATAAAGATGTTGAACAGAACCAGGCCCAGGACAGAACACTGCGGCACTCCACTCATCACTTCTTTCCAGAATGAAGAAGATGCATGAGTTGTTTGTTTAGTTGACCTACAACTCCCAGAATCCCAAACTCTCGGAACTCATTCTGGCTTTGAATTTATTTGAACAAACAAATAGTTGTACGTTTCATTTGTAATGCAAAAATGTAATGTGAAGAAAACACCTGTTCTCTATAATCACCAGTAAATAGGAGATATATGGTATAGTACAGGAGATATATAATATAATTGTGTCAAGACCAGGCATGGGCAAACTTTGGCCCTCCAGGTGTTTTGGACTTCAACTCCCACAGTTCCTATCAGCCAGTAAACTGGCTGGGATTTCTGGGAGTCAAAGTCCAAAACATCTGGAGGGCTGAAGTTTGCCTATGTCTGGTCTAGACTGAGTTGAGCATATGCAGTTTCTACTGAAATCAGCAAGACCCAGGACACAACTAGGTTATCTCATTGCTTTCAATAGGGTCAAAGTCCAACTAGCATTGGAGGCTATCATATGAAGCAGACAAATTGAAATTATAGTAGGACAACAGTGGTTCTGCTTTGGACCTTCCATGTGACATTGCTCCTTTCCTGCCACTCTCCAAGTGGGAAACTGTTTGAAGGCATTTTTTCATAAGTGGAAGTTATTAATTGATTATTTGTGTTTGTAAGGAAACAATTTCTAAGCTGTTTCCCACTGAGAGTGGAAAAGAGCAACATCTGATGTCTTCACTTCACTTCACTTTATTTCTTAATTAGTCGCTCTCCACCAGAGTGCTCTGAGCGACTTACAATTTAAAATATCATTCCACAATATAAAAACATTCAACATAAAAACATTCAGCAGTGACTATTTGGCAAATTAGATCTGATTTACTTAAATGAACAACCAAACAGCCAAGTCTTGAGCGCTTTTACAAAAGGTCGCAACTCCGACATAGCTCTAACATATGGAGGCAATGAGTTCCACAGAACTGGAGCATAGGTCGAAAAGGCTCTACGCCTTGTAGCTTCCAGGTATACCTCCCTAGGGCCCAGTACATATAGGAGATTTTCCTGGGAGGATCAAGGTGACCGCTGATGGAAAAAAGGAATGAGGTGGTCCCTAAGATATAATGGTCCTTGGCCATTTCGAGCTCTAAATGTCAGAATTAGTATCTTGTAAGAGATCCGATGTTCTATTGGTAGCCAATGCAGTTGTTTCAGAATCGGTGCAATATGGGATCTTATAAATCTTATGTCCAAGCCAAAGATGTGGTTCTGCTGTAATTCCAGTTTGCCTACCTCATGTGATAATGCTTTAGTCAGGAAATCCCCCAGAGACATTTAACAATAGTCCCTATGGCATGGTTCCTTACTATGGATAAATTGAGTATTGAGAAGGAAATACAGTAGAGTCTCACTTATCCAAGCCTCACTTATCCAAGCCTCTGGATTATCCAAGCCATTTTTGTAGTCCATGTTTTCAATATATCGTGATATTTTGGTGCTAAATTCGTAAATACAGTAATTACAACATAACACTACTGCGTATTGAACTACGTTTTCTGTCAAATTTGTTGTATAACATGATGTTTTGGTGTTTAATTTGTAAAATCATAACCTAATTTGATGTTTAATAGGCTTTTCCTTAATCCCTCCTTATTATCCAAGATATTCGCTTATCCAAGCTTCTACCGGCCCGTTTAGCTTGGATAAGTGAGACTCTACTGTATTGCTGTTGTAGTTATCCATGAATGACTTGACACTTCAAATGCAGTTAATAATTTTCAAGTGTATATGTGAACAGGAATGCTATTATAGCAATAGGGTGATTGCAGTTTCTTTTCCCTGGGTATAGGAAAGAGATCATGAAAATGCCATGCAATATTTGCAATGAAAAAAACTGGCTTTTGAGCCTTTGGGCAAACAGCAGCTGGGTGGCCTCCATGCCACTCCAGAGTGAATCTGATTCTGATTTAGATCTAAACTTTAAAGAAGTTAAAAGGAACTGTTCTACATGCTGATCCCCATCCCCAAAATAGGATCAACAACTTCATATTGAGGCTAAAGTTTGGAGTAAATTTACAGCTCCATTGAGTTGGGAGCCATCAGTTGCAACTGCCTTTGAAAATCCAAAATAAAACTATAAGGACTGGAATCTTTATTAAATAAACTGATATATGTTTAGCAAAATCATTTGCGTTGTGGATGGTTTCTATGAGTCCTAGATCTTGCCCATTCCCCTGCATCAAACCACTTTCTTTACAGCTAATGTCTTGGATTCCATTGGCTGTGTACAATTTTTGATTTAACAATGAATGACTTTGCTTACTGTTGCAGCTTTTTTTCTTGATATTTTCCTCAAGGACTGGATTGCAATTCTCTGGAGTCTCGCTGGCAGGTCATTAGCATTAGTTGAAAATCCTGGCAGGAATTTCTTGATGTAGTTGATGCTGGCAGGTTCTCCAGCATTGCCCATGGCTTTCAGAGCCAGAGCTGCATTTTCCTCGTGGCTCTTATAGGCCCCCATGGCAAGATCATGGAGAGGCTGAAAAAACACAATCAGTATCAAAAGTCAGTCAATAATGTGACTATCTTTTCTATAATTTTTATTATATATTACTCTTGCCTTTTATGTCTTGTCATTCCTCCAATACACCATGATCCTCTCTACTTATCCTTACATCAGTCCTCTGAGGTAAGTCCATTTGAGAGACTGTTATTGGCCCAACGTGACCCAAGGAATTGTATGGTTCAGTAGGGACCCCAAACTGCAGCTCCCACATCCTGGTCCAACACTGTAACTGTGCCCAGTAATACACACACATTCGAGAAGAATCTCTGTTTTATAGATACACAGATGTCAGAAACACACCATTTTCTGGGGAGTGAAGTTTTAAACAAACACTGAAAGTTGTTCTTTTTTGCCAATGTTCCATCATCTGTCCCACCCAGATCAGATTTCCTTTCCCACCTCCCTTTTGTGTGTATGTTCTACATTCACTTCATCATAAAGTACCCAAGGCAGACAGATGAGCTTTTCTGGCCTCAAAGCTCTAAATGTTGTTGTTCAGGAAGTGAATACACAATACGGCTATGGTGGCAAAAAGCAATGGCAGGGTAGTTTGGAGGCATCTGAACTTTTCGCATCTAAAGTTATTTCTGACCCATTTATGGAGAAATCATTAAAAAAAACCTTGAATTATTTAGCAATGGTGGAACTAGACCAGTGGTATATATGTGTATTGCGGTCTACAAAGTAGAGGTACAGGCAATTCAGTTCATATCAAAATTTGCAAAGGTTCAATCCATTAAGCATCCCAATGAGTCAGTCCCTACTCGGAAAATAATCCTATTCAAAAATTTTATAGCAAGCCTCATCACTTTGCTTTCTCATCTATCAACATGGTTTTGCTGAAGTGATCAGGGTATTTGATTAAAGAAACTTCATAATATTTCAAATGAAAGTTAAGGAAACTCTTTGACCTTGAGGGATAAATTCAGTTTTGGAAAAGTTCTAAAGGCTGCACTCTAGTGGTGAAGGGAGACAAAGGCACATGTGCAGGATCAAAAACAACATTCAACCTTTGTGTGTGTATGTGCTTTCAAACTGCCTGCCTTTAAAAAAAATGTTTTATTATTTTATCCCACTCCCAACCTCCCCTCCTTGTACATGCAATTTATACAACAAACTACAGAAGTTTCATTTGAAATATCAATCTCAGTCTTAATTTTTCCACTCCACATCTTAGCACATTCTCTAAATAATTCTTAACTGGTTCCCGAATCCCCTTGATTATTGCAGTCTTTTCAAATTTATCTATATTGTTCCATTTGCAATTTGTTATTTCCATATTTAACATATCAACTATATGTTGATACTTATACCAATTCGTCAGAGTCCATTTTGCTTTATCTTTCCAACCCCTCACTAAAACAATTTGTGCACATGCTATTCATTTGTCAACCATTTTTTCTTTTTGTATATTCTTCACTTCTGTTATCCTTGCATGTAAAACATTTCTATTAACTATTACTATTTGTAGATTTAGCATTCTATTGATTTCTCCTTCAATCATTCTCCAGTATTCTTGCACTCGATCGCATCCCATATCATGTGATTAAACACCCCTCTTTGTTCACACCCATGCCAACATCTGTCCTTCATCCCTAGTTAAAAAAAAAACGTGCCTGTTAACATATAGTGACTCCACAAATTTCGTAGGGCTTTCGTAGGCAAGAATACTCAGAGGTGATTTTTACTAATTTCTTGTTCTTGCTCTGAAATATGTCCTACAATAACCTGGTATTTCTTGGTGGTCTCCCATCCAAGTAATAACCAGAGACCATCTTCCTCAGCTTTCAATATCTGACAGGATCAGGTACCTTTAGGATATTTAGGCCCCCAAACATTCGATGATGCATTAGGGAGGGGGATTACAAAAGCTGGGAAACTAGGAAGCAGTAGTGTTGTGGGGTTAAATGAAATCATGGGAGCGGGAACACCTGGAGAAGGTTTCCAGTGATAGCCCCTGAAATCCTTTTTCATTTCCCACAAATTCTCAATCTCCTAAGCTTTAAAGGATCTGTTCTTTTACTGACAGGACACGTCTCCTACAAAAGCAAAGTTTGACAAAAGAAACTCATCTTGATAGCACTAGCTTCAGAATTTCTTGTCATCTGGAAATATATGAGAATGAAACAGTGTTGACAGAGAGAGTCTTGGATGGGAAACTTTGGCACAGATTTTATTTCATGAAAAGCATAACTTTAAAAGGTTGAGGGTTTTGGGCAGATGGTTAAAAAGCAAACAAATTGTCTCATCTAAGGAAGAGATGTCACCATGCATATCGAATTGGGCTCCTTGCAGGGTTAGACTTGTCGTTGATGAGAAGACTTAATAATGACATAATTAACTAGTCAGAAATGCATTGGGCAACATTTTGTGCACCCCAAGAAACAGGAATATTACCTGAAGAATTTCAGTAGGGCAATGTGGAGAGGCACAACAATGCCTGTTTATCATGGAACCATATGCCAAATAAGCAAGATTGTGAAGTATCAAGGACTTTCGGACAGCCTGGCTGGTCAGTAGTTCCTACAAAAGTCAAAACAAAGTAAATGTAACATAAATGTTTCCTAGAATTTTATTGAAAACATTTACAACCCAACATTCTCATGTTCAATGAGTCATAAAAAAAAAATTAAAATGAATAAAAGATATTGCTTGGAACCAGACAGGGAGAATTACTTTCCTGGATAACAGCTCCAGAATCCCATAGACATGGAATTGTAGATTGCAGGTCAAATAAGTATTTACCCTCTCTTCCGCTCTTTGAAGCCAGGAATTATACTGGTAAACTACAATGTTATTCTGCTGATTATCCTAAGTCTTCACTTCCTGGGCCTTATGAAACTACTTGACATGTTTCCTATTTGGTTTTGTGTGAGAAGCACTCTTCCCATTCTCAACCATGGACTTTTTCCATACATACTTAGATCCTGTCTCTGATGCTCTTTGTCTACTGGTGCCTATGGGTCTTATCACATAATGCAAAGTCCATTTCATCAGACACTTGTAGGCAAAGAATCTGCCATGAGTCCTTTTAAAAAATGGGAAACAATAAACTTCAGTCGTCTTTAATTTTGCCGCACATGTCAGAAGAGAGTTTTTGTGTGTGATGGGCAGACCCATCTGCAGGTTGTCTGCAGCTTGTCCTCTGTGCCAGTGACATGTCTTTCACAGTGTGTTTGGGGAGAGTCTTTTCATCCCACTCAATTTTCTTTTGGCAAAACGGCTGGCAGTACACTTTTGGTGGCAGTCAGAGAAAGACCATGACTAAAGCTATACATGTTTTCCACTTTCTCATGACTGCTCCCTTTTTATTTATTTATTTTTTTTAAAAAAAAATCAAAATTCTACAACTTTGTAGGAAAATAGATGTTTTTATATTTTTCCAATGGGACAAAAAAAAATCAGATTTGTGCAAGATCTGCCAAAAAAAGGGAGGGCAGTGACATAGGGAAACACTGGACAGATTGGGAGGTGTAATCCTGTGGCTGTGTGGTAAGTCTGACTTGCATTATTTTATTAGCTTAGGAAAAAGTATGTGAGAAGGGGTGAACAGGTATCCAGTCATCATCTACCATTCTTATGTGGCAGGTTGCCTACTTAAAATATATTTTCTGAGGTATGTGTGATAATGTCCCATGTTTGGCATCCTGCGCAAAGCAAATGTATAGAGGGGTTCATATCAGCAGCAATTAATTTCCCTTTGCCATCACTTGTTTTGGCCCTGTTTGTTCACACTGGCATTCATTTTCCTTGGCCATTGTGCCCTTACGTTCCTCGTTATACAGTAGAGTCTCACTTATCCAACATAAACGGGCCGGCAGAACGTTGGATAAGCGAATATGTTGGATAACAAGGAGGGATTAAGGAGAAGCCTATTAAACATCAAATTAGGTTATGATTTTACAAATTAAGCACCAAAACATCATGTTATACAACAAATTTGACAGAAAAAGTAGTTCAATATGCAGTAATGCTATGTAGTAATTACTGTATTTACGAATTTAGCATCAAAATATCACGATGTATTGAAAACATTGACTACAAAAATGCGTTGGATAATCCAGAACGTTGGATAAGCGAATGTTGGATAAGTGAGACTCTACTGTATTATGTTAACATAATGTCATCATGAACCCTGTAAATAAAAGGATGTTACATTCAATTGTCTCATGGGCATCAAAAGGACAAGAACAGTGAGAGAAATGAAGTTAGAGAGTGGTGGTGTGAAAATACATTCTCCACAGAAATGAAAAGGAGCCATACATTGAAACAATTATATTCTCTTCAATTATCACTTCAATTCTGCTGAATGTAATAGGTCTGGAGTTAAACATCGATGTCAGCAGTTATTGAACATAGTCCTTCTAATATGCACCTAGTTGCAAGGTCTTTCAGAAATTGGGGTTGTTATTTTTCTAGATGATATCTTCCAGAATCCCCAGCTGCTATAGCCAGTGATCATAGTAGCTGTTAGGATTTCTGGGAGTTGAAGGCCAAAATATCTGGGGACCCACAGGTTGAGAACCACTGGGTTAGAGGATACCATGAGTTGTGGTCCACATTGTAGCCCACGGTGGTGCAATGAGTTAAACCCTTGTGTCAGCAGGACTACTCCTGAAGATTGGGTTGCTGACCCAGTGGTTCTCAACCTGTGGGTCCCCAGATATTTTGGCCTTCAACTCCCAGATATCCTAACAGCTACTATGGCCACTGGCTATAGCGGTTCAAATCTGGGGAGAGTGGGTGAACTCCTTCTGTCAGCTCCAGCTCCCCATGCAGGGACATGAGAAAAGCCTCCCACAAGGATGGTAAAACATCAAAACATTCAGGCATCCCCTGGACATCGTCCTTGCAGACAGCCAATTCTTTCATACCAGAAGCGACTTGCCGTTTTTCAAGCCACTCCTGGCACGAAAAAAAAGTCCACAAATAACTTCTCCAAATTCTAAACACACCTTACTGTTAATTTAAACAAAAAAGAATGATAGGTCTTTCCAAGCATCTGGATAATAATTTAACCAATCATTACAAATCGGAGATGTAATAGTGCCCAAAATGTTTACAGGTCAGAAAAGATGTGCATTTCCTTTTTAGTGTAGAGATGGTAGAAAAAAATATCTTTATGACTTGCATGTCTATACATCTTTGAACTCTGTGTGAAAAAGAAAAATCAGAAAATAAAATAAAATCATACAACAAATCAATATACTCACTGCTGCTACTTTGAAGGTAAGCTTATCAGTTTTTGTTAAATGGAAGGCCAAAGTGAGAGTGATCGCTGACTCCAAGACGTTTAGGTCCTCACTGAGAATTCTTTGTTTCAGGAATGCCAGTGTGTCTGAGGTGCCTGCAACAGCAACGGCACTCAGTAGCCAATACCTGTAAAGAGAAGGGTTGGTTGGGAGATAACTGATAGACAGGATGGTCGGATCCTGTGGACCCTTAATGAAGTGACAAAACATACTTGAAGGTTGGAAGAACAGGTTTTCTCCATACAGTTTCGAATGGCAAGAACATTTTATGACTATGTAATTATGAATACACAGCCAAGGAAATGTTTTGGATGTATGTTCAGCTTATATTAACATCTGTTCTTAGCCCATAAATACATTCTATATTCTCTTACCTATTTCTCTCTGTCTCTCGCTTTTTTTTCTTTTTGTATTTGCAGATTATTTTTAAAAGGGGAAATTGTGCATTCCATGATGTAGTGTGGCTACCAAATGTTGGAAATTTGAAAAGTAACCCCCACTGCCGGCTACCAGAGGATCCACAGATTAAAGAAGGGTCTACCTTCATATCTGGGTGTGGCTGTGCCAATTTAAAGTGTGAGTCCAAAAAGAAAGAAAGCAACACAACATAAAACAAATAAAGCAGTTACCTGTATTGCTGCCTTTTGGCACACTGCTTCCAAACAGATTCCAGATTTTCATGAGTTGCTGCACGAGAAAGCTCAATAAGCTCCAAGAACTTAGCTGGAGTTTCTTCGTGGATTTGTATTTGGTTCTGCTGAACTAATTGTTCTAACCTCTCTGTAATCTAGAAAGTAAACAAAGGACGAAAACATCATGTAGCATCATGTGAATAATTGGATTCTTTTTCTGGGCCTTTCATTGGTTTTCTTACCGCCAGTTCAGGGTTGTTGGTTCTGATCAGATGCAAAGCCATCTGCGACAGGTCTTCTTCAAACTGGTAATATAGGGTCCCATGGTTTTGCATCGGTGTCTCTGACATCCTTTCCTGGTTGGTGATTGTTTCAATCAGAGTCATGTTTTGTCTGTGTGAAGCAAAAAAAGAAAGAAAGAAAAGCATGCATGTATTATAATGGAAAGGGGGAGTGAATGTTCAAAGGTACGGAATGTAGTACAATGGAAATGCATTCAGTTTCAGCAAGAGAATCCCATGATCCAAAGCATTATTCCCAAGCTAGTGGCTTCCAAATATGTTAGATTACACTTCCCATCATCCACAGACAAAATAACATTGCTGGGGTAGTTAGCTGGGAAAGAAGAGTCAAAAGCATAATGATCTCAGATTTTAGGACCTAGAGCAATGGTTAGTTTAAGGATCGTTGAAGGCAAATTTTCTGAAGATGCTAGCCACAGATGCAGGTGAAACATCAGTAGAAAATGCTGCTAGAATATGGCCATACAGTCCGGAAACCACACAACACTCCAGTTTAAGGATCTCTTGACTAGCTCAGCACTGCTTCAAAGCACTATGTTGAATTATTATTATTATTATTTACAGTATTTATATTCCGCCCTTCTCACCCCGAAGGGGACTCTGGGCAGATCACATTATATACATATAGGGCAAACATTCAATGCCCATATACACATAGAACCGAGACAGAGACAGACACAGAGGCAATTTAACCTTCTCCTGAGGGGATGTTCGATTCTGGCCACAGGGGGGAGCAGCTGCTTCATCATCCACTGGCACTTCCTCATTCCAATGTCGTAAATTAGTTAAATTTGCCTCCCCACTTTATAAGTGGTACCTTATTTCCTACTTGATAGATGCAACTATATTTCGGGTTGCTAGGTCAGCAACGAGCAGGGGCTATTTTTTTATTTTTTTAATTGATGGGTGCTCACCCCGCCATGGGCTGGCCTCGAACTCATGACCTCACGGTCAGAGTGATTTCTTGCAGCAGGCTGCTCACCAGCCTGCACCACAGCCCGGCCCTGCACCACTGATTTATCACTGACCAACACACATTTTGGTGCCTCGAACGTTAGACCTGTTTCTGGGTACATATGACCTGCTGATTAAACAAAATGGAACCAGTTCCGCCTATCAGCTCTATTTTTTGAGATACAGAATATATGCCATATATTATATAATGGCCATATAATGGCGCTCCACGGAGTCATGCCAGCAGGGGCGATTCACCCATAAGGCAAACTAGGCAGTTGCCTGTCGCGCCATTTTCTTGTGGGCGCATTTGAGGAGATCTCACGTGCGTGCACCCCTGTGCATGCACACACTCCCCTGCCTCCTCCTCCCAGGTTTGCACGGCCTTGGAGGCGGATCTGGGGCACTGGTCTTGCTGTTGCTGTGTTGCTGGAGCCATACCTAGGTGGAGACGTGGTGCTATTTGCCCCCTTTCCTTCTTTTTCTCCTGAGTTGTCCCCGCGCCTTCTCCCCCTGCCCGTGAGAAGCCGCTGCTGGCAGGGACGAAAGCTTCCTATCCCTGCCTCCCTCTGCCTCCCTCTCCAGCACTGTGTTTTTAGCCAGCTGCTCAGGTTGGCTCGATCTTGTTGCAAGAGAGCAGGGAGGGGACGGAGGACAGATAAGAAGAGGGAGGGAGAGGCTGGGACTTTGGTAGAGAAGGGACTACATGCCCGCCCGGCAGGGCTGCCTCCTCCTTCCCCCCCCCTCCTCCTGCTCTTGCTGCAGGGAGACCCGGCCTTCGGCCTCTCCCCTTGGGCTGCTGCAGCACCTGCCATCGCAGGAAAGGACCTTCACCAATGGCCGGCCTGCCGGTTGTAGACCTGGCTGAGGGCGCCCCCCGTCTGGAGCCAGCCATGGCCAAAGCTAGGCAATGGATCGAGGTAAATCAAAGGTGATCTGTGCGTGTGTATTTGTCTCTGACGCCTATGAGGTACTTGCTTGTCTTCCCTCTGCAGCGCTTTGATTTGGCAGCCTCTGTCTGAGGAGGCAGGGTTCTCCCTCCTTTGCTGCCACTTAATCGGACAAGCAGAAGCAGGCTAAACCAGCATTGGATACTCAGACGCTGGAGGGAGCGAGAAGGGAGACGTCTCCCTTCTCCTCCTCCTCCTCCTCCTCCTCCTCCTCCTCCTCCTCCGCCCTCATGTTTACTTCCTTTTCTCTCTCTTGGAATGAAATGCAACAGGAGCTCCTCAGCAAGGAAAGAGCTGGCCTTCGCAACCCTGGGAAAGGTTTGCTTTTTGGCAGGTTCAAGATGAATAAAATCCCACATTTTCTGCTTTGAGCTGGATTATCTGGCAGTGTGGACTCAGATAACTCAGTTCAAAGTAGATATTCTGGGTTATATGGCTGTGTGCAAGGGCCCTCTCTCTTTACTTCCTTGTCATGTTGCTCAACTGACCCATGATTTGCATTTCTGCCTGCTGTAGCATGCAGAAGGAATCCCAGTTTGTCAAAGTTTATAGGCCACTTAGGGCCCTTCGAGACAGGACCTATATCCCAGGATCTAATCAGAAATTTTCTGTTTATCCCAGATTATCTGGCAGTGTGGACTCGTATAATCCAGTTAAACATAAAAAGCCTGGGATGGGATCCTGGAATGTGAACTATTTTCACACCCTGCTCCTTTGGATCTTAATAATAATAATAATAATAATAATAATAATAATAATAATAATAATAATTTGTGTGTTGTCATGACCAGGATCAACGCTTTTATTTTACAGTGATTGGTTTTGTTTTTTTTTGGGGGGGGGGGGATTTCTGTTCGCCTACACTTGAAAATTACCTTGGACCTCCTCTGTGCCAGCCACATGACCTTGGATGTGTTTATGACAACGTTGGCTCTTCGGCTTAGAAAAGGCGATGAGCACCAACCCCCAGAGTCAGACACAACTAGACAACCTTTACTTTTACTTAGATGCCATTTGCTCACCCATACAAAACCATGATAGCTGTATCTAAAAACTAGAGCTGATACAGTCTATCCAATGCACTTTACTGAATCAGTGCCCCAAATAACCCCAGGAATAGGCCTGAAAACCACAACACCAAGAATTCTTTTTGGTTGGGCTGTGTATCCTTTCTCCCAGTATGGGACTCATGTTCTGCCTTGTCTCAACTGAAAAACAAAAACCCAAGGACTATTTTTAATCTTAATGTACTCACTAGATGACAACAGTATGAAGTGTTTTCCTTCATGTGTGAAGGTAACGTTGAAGAGCAAATATGAAAACCAGAATTTATTTCTTTTCACTTCCATCCCAATTTCTATGGTTCACATTTTCACCTCTCAGTAGCAATGGGAGAGGGAGAGCACACATTCATATCTGAACAAGAACATAGTCCTAGTGACAATACTGATTCAATGCTACTCATCAAACATACCTTGCCACCATAACAGCAGTACCATGAAATTCATTGAATGGGGAGATCTCATAAATTTGCTGGGATTCAGCTTGTATAATCAGAGATCCAGTGTCTGTACGTTTCAGGTTGTAGTTGAATGCCACAGTCCCTCTTGTGTTTGTGATATTCTTTTAAAAAAAAGTACAAATAAACAACCAGAACAACATCCATCAGAAGACTGTTCATTTCTCTTTGTCTCTGAAAAATGATTGTTTTCATTACTTTTTGGCAGAATAGCCTTGCAGCTTCAATGCCTGGCTGTGTTATACCTAGAGGAATCCTTGTTTGGCAAGCTGGAGTAGCACCCTCAATCAAAGAACTGCTTTGAAGCCTGGCTACTTCCTTTGTAGGGGAATTCTTGTTTGGCCAGCTTGAATTGCACTGAATAGTCTTGCAGCTTAAAAGCCTGGTCACTTTCTACATAGGGCATCCTTGCTAGGCCAGGTTGAATGGGCCAGAGTAGCCTTGTGGCTTCAAAGCCTGGGGGTTTTCTAGCTCAGGGAAATATTGGTTGGCCAGGTTGAATAGCACTGAATAGCCTTGCTGCTTGCAAGCCTGGCCACTTTCTACCTTGTGGAATCCTTGGTTGGCCAGGTTGAATAGCAATGAATAGTCTCATTGCGGCAAGTATGGATGCGGCAATTGATTAGTATTGAATGGCCTTGCAGCTTCAAAGCCTGGCTGCTTCCTCCCTGGGGGAATCCTTTGTTGGGAGGTGTTAGCTGGCCCTGATTGTTTCCTTTCTGGAATTTTTAATTTCCCTGTTTTCAGAGTTCTGCTCTTTATTTACTGTCCTGATTTTAGAGATTATATTGTCCTGTTTTATTATACCACAGTAATTATTATATATTCTCGTTATAATCTTATATTATCTGCTTAGAACTGGATTATATGAGGCCCCTTCTACACAGCTGTATAAAATCCACACTGAACTCAAGATAATCCAGTTCAAAGCAGATACTGTGAATTATGTGCCTTGGCATTCTGGGTTATATAGCTGTGTGGAAGGGCCTTGAGTCTACACTGCCATATAATCCAGTTCAAATCAGATAATCTGTATTTTATAGGCAGTACAGATGAGGCATAAGTGAACTCTGCCTGTTCCCTGGGCGCCTTAGTGGCTGACGGGGTTGCTAGGACATGAAGGGGCAGGACCTAAAGGCAGCAGTGCCTACCTTTCTGACTGGCAGCCAGGGGGAAAACGGCTCTTCTTCATCCTCTGTAATTTGGACTATTTTTCTAGGTTTTTTGATTGAAAGACATAGATTGGATGATTATGTCATTTGTGGCTAAATTTGGTGTGATTGGGTTCAGTGGTTTTGTTGTTTACTCCATGGGAAAAATGCACATTACATATATATACACACACACACACTAGCTGTGCCTAGCCACACGTTGCTGTGGCGAAGTATGGTGGTATGGGAAATAAAGTATTGAGGAATTGTTGGTAGTTAAGGTTAAGGGAAAAGGTTTTCCCCTGACATTAAGTCTAGTCGTGTCTTTTTTTTTTTTTTTAATATATATTTTATTGATATTATCTCATATTTCATGTTGTGAGTGTATTGCACATTTAATACAAACATTCATACCTACACATCATTTATCTCTTATCACATTTCTCAATCATCTTCCCATCTATATTGTCTACTCACATATCTAATATATCATCATTCTATTCATTCTTTTTTCCCCTCCCCTCCCCCTCCCCTCTCCCACCCCACTCCCTTCCCCCCACCCCTACCCCATACCACAATTCCATTAGAAATTTAATTCCAACCATGAGCACAACTTTTCCCATTTCTGTACAATATTTACATTGGCTTCGCCTCTTTTTATCCAATCTGAATATATTGTCCATTTCTCTTTAACTTTCCTCATTTTATCTTCCTTCTTATCCTCAGAGGTTACATTTGCAATAATTTCTGATTGAACCTGGTCAAACAAATAATTATTCCAATTCACCATATTCCACTTTTTTTCATCTCTCCAGCCCCATGCTATTACTGCCTTCCCTGCAAGAATCATAGCTTTGAATAGATCTTGGTGTTTTACATCAATCTTATTGTTCCCTAATATCCCCATCAACATTAATTCCATGTTTACTTGGAGTGATATTCTGAATAATTCTTCTATTTTCCCCGTTATTTTTTCCCAAAATGATTTTACCCTTGGACATTCCCACCACATGTGGGCATACCATCCCTTGCTTACTCCACAATGCCAACATGTTGAATTTTTGTCCCTGATCATATTTGCTAATTGTGCTGGGGTGCGGTACCATTTCCATATGAATTTCCTTTCCATTTCTTTGTACTTCTCGATTTTAATTTTTGTGGCCTCTCTTTTTAAGTTCTCTATTGTTTGTCTTGTAAGTACCCCCTCTTTTTGCCATCGTTCTTGTAATGTTCTTATGATATATTCCTCATCTTTGGTCATCGCTTTGTATGTTACTCCCACCAGCCCTTTCTCTGAAGTCTGTGCTTTCTTAATTATGTGTTCTAGTCGTCGTGTCTGACTCTGGAGGTTGGTGCTCATCTCCATTTCTAAGCCGAGGAGCTGGCATTGTCCGTAGACTTCTCCAAGGTCATGTGGCATGACTGCATGAAGCGCCGTTACCTTCCTGTCAGAGCAGTACCTATTAATCTACTCGCATTTGCATGTTTTCGAACTTCTGGGTTGGCAATGTGGACTCAAGATAATCCAGTTCAAAGCAGATAATATAAGATTATAAATGGGTTATATAGCTGTGTGGAAGGGCCTTGAGTCTACACTGCCATATAATCCAGTTCAAATCTGATAATCTGTATTTTATAGGCAGTGGGGAAGAGGCCTAAGTGATGCCTAACTCTTCCTGTCCCCTGGGCTGAGTGGGTTGCTAGGAGACCAAGTAGGCGGAGCTTAGCCGTCTAACTGGCAGCAGACCAAGTGGGCGGAGCTTAGCCTTCTAACTGTCAGCAATTGGATAAAAACAATTATTCCTCTCCCTCTAATTAGGGCTTTATTTTTCTTTTCTTTTTGTTGTCGGAACCTAGGGGCAAGGATGGGGGGTTGTGTTGCCAAGTTTCATGGTTCTGTGAGGTGTAGTTTTGTTGTTTTGCTCATGGTCCAAATTTCATTACCCTTTTATAGAGAGAGAGGGGGGGAAGAGGGGGAAGGGAGGGAGGGATATATATATATATATATATATATATATATATATATATATATCTCTTAACAAAAAGATCATATCCTCTAAACCAGTGGGTCCCCAGGTGATTTGGCCTACAATTCCCAGAAATCTTAGCCAGTTTACCAGCTGTTAGGATTTCTGGGAATTGAAGGTCAAAACATTTGGGGACCCACAGGTTGAGAACCACTGCCTTAGAACAAACAGTCAGAACTTTAGTGCTATAAATGAAAAAGCCTAGCCTTTTGGAAATGGATGGAAATGGATCCAGGCCTCAGAACCCCATTCCCATCTTGCACTAACTAGTGAAAGCACTAACTATTTCCTGATTGTGAATGCTGAGTAACTAGAATGGTAGTAATTGGATATCAGGCGGGCAAAAGGTGATGTGTAGTTCCATACCACCTTGGATCACAATAAGCCCAACTTCCCTAAAGTGAGTATCGCCTGATCAGTAATATCCCCAAATCCTTTAAGAGGTCAACAATCTAGGGATGATGGACCCATAGTCTCCACTCCCTCAGTTGGGTTCAGGCTCCACACTAAAGTCACAAAAAGGAAAGAGCATCATACAGAAAGAAAGACTAAGATGCATTGTAAATTGGTTTGGTTTATATATTTTGAAGATAACTTGTTTCTGAAACAACAAGCATAATTACAATTTTTGCTTTTTATGCAGTACCATTAAAACTTACCACTGGACATGTGGGGCAAGGCCTCACATAGGTCATTCCAACATCTTTCACAACTTTATCTGTGCAGTTGTTGAGATCTTTGCTTCTCAGAATGCTGACTCTGCTGTCTTTCCTTTTTTCTTGGATAAGATATGTGGTGAAGCAGGTGCCCCCAACACCTGGCTGAAAAGACAAATTACATAATTAAATCACATTATCTACGGTTACAAGGGTCTAACAGTTACATTCAAGCACTACTACTACTTGGGGACCTGGCATTTGACGGCTGAGTTATTTGTCGGCTGGGTTCATGGCTCTGTGGATAAGGGTGAACTACAACTCCCAATATCAATTCCCACAATTTATTTGTTTATTTATATAGCTTTTCTCACCCCTGGGGGGACTCAAAGCAGTTTACAAACCCCTGTAGTACCAGGTCCATTGTCAGTCGGGGTCACAGTGCTCTGACGTGATGCAGGGTGAACTACAACTTCCATCATGTGAAATCAATTCCCCAAACTCGTCCAGTATGTTTAATTGCTACTCAGTTCTGCTCTGTTTGTTATGCAGACAGAGTTGAAAAGAGTAGGAAAGGGTTAAGGGAGAGGCAATGGGTGGGGTCATGCAAATTCCACACCAATGGGGAGAACAAGGAACCCTGGGATGTCCATTCTGGAGGAAAAACATAAAATCTAGGAGAAAATTGTCCCCGTATGAAAACCTTCACTTGGGTGGTGGGCAGTATGGTGCTGGTGGAGGACATTGGCAGGGCTCTTGGACATGTTCACAGGGCTCACTATAACCTGAAATGTCCTAGGAGAGAGAGCTATGGGTGTCTCTTGAATGGTGGAAGTTATAGCTGTTTGTGAAGGCAGGAGACTGCCTGTGTAAGTGGACGCCTCCGCCACATACACACATACACATTTTCACTTTTATTATGTGTATAAATAACAAGAACTCATCCTCTATAAATCTTCCTCTCTCCTCTTTGAACCCATATAATTCAGGATGGTGCTTACTAAAGGAAGAATCAGGGATGAGCGAAGCATAGCAAAGGAAACTATTCTCAAAGTCAAAAGTTCCAAAAGAGCTGAGAAGGACAAGTCATAAGTACATAAAAAGAGCCTAAATGGATCAAAGACTTGTCTGGTCTACCATTCTATTAACACAATATAAAATCACAGGAAATACACCAGGAGGGTATGAATAAAATGGCACTCTTTCACTTGTGGCCTCCAGCCTCTCTCTCTCTCTCTCTCTCTCTCTCTCTCTCTCTCTCTCTCTCTGTCACATAGTAGTTTCCGACTCTTCGTGATCTCATGGACCAGAGCTCCCTGTCGGCAATCGCTGCCCCCAGTTCCTTCAAGGTCAAGCCAGTCCCTTCAAGGATACCGTCCATCCATCTTGCCCTTGGTCGGCCTCTCTTCCTTTTTCCTTCCATTTTCCCCAGCATCATGATCTTTTCCAAGCTTTCCTGTCTTCTCATGATGTGGCCAAAATACTTCAACTTTGCCTCTAATATCCTTCCCTCCAGTGAGCAGCCAGGAATTATTCCCTGGATGATGGATTGGTTGGTTCTTCTTGCGGTCCAAGGCACTCTCAGGATTTTCCTCCAGCACCAGAGTTCAAAAGCGTCTATCTTCTTTCATTCAGCCTTCCTTAAGGTCCAGCTCTCGCAGCCATAGGTTACTATGGGGAATACCATGCGGACCTTCGTTGCCAGTGTGATGTCTCTGCTCTTCACTGTTTTGTCAAGGTTGGCCATTGCTCTCCTCCCAAGAAGTAAACGTCTTCTGATTTCCTGGAGGCAGTCTGCATCTGCAGTGATCTTCGAGCGTAGAAATATAAAGTCTGTCACTGCCTCCACGTTTTCTCCTTCTATTTGCCAGTTGTCAATCAGTCTGGTTGCCATGATCTTGGTTTTCTTGATGTTTAACTGCAACCCAGCTTTTGCACTTTCTTCTTTCACTTTGGTGATAAGGCTCCTCAGCTCGTCCTCACTTTCGGCCATCAGAGTGGTATCATCTGCATACCTACGCTTGTTAATGTTTCTTACAGCAATTTTAACTCCAGCCTTGGAATCGTCAAGCCCCGCACGTCGCATGATGTGTTCTGCGTACAAGTTGAATAGGTAGGGTGAAAGTATGCAGCCCTACCGTACTCCTTTCCCAATCTTGAACCAGTCTGTTGTTCCGTGATCTGTTCCTACGGTGGCTACTTGGTCTTTATACAGATTTCTCAGGAGACAGACAAGGTGACTTGGTATCCCCATACCACCAAGAACATGCCATAGTTTATTATGATCCACACAGTTGAAGGCTTTAGAATAGTCAATAAAGCAGAAGTAGATGTTTTTCTGGATTAAATGGCACTCTTTCACTTGTGGCATCCAGCCTCCGAAACACAAATTCATACCAATATGTGATACATGAGAAAGAGTTCATTTGAAATTGAATTCCATTAGAAATAGGAAGAAATAATCAGGGGACTATGGAGGCCAGGGCCTAAGCAGGTTGAGTATCCCTTAACTGAAATGCTTGGTATCAAAAGTGTTCCAGATTTCAGTCCCCCTCCCCAATTATTGAATATTTACATATACCAATGAGTTGTCTTGAAGATAAGATTGAAATCTAACCATTACATTCATATATATTCCATTTGCATCTTATATAACTACATGTACCTTTATATACATTTTACATAGCTTTGAACATGAAATAAAGTTTGTGTACAATGAACTATCAGGAAACAAGGTTTTGCTATCTTAGCCACCCTTGTGGATGATTTTGGAGCAGTTCGGATTTCAGAATTCGAGATAGAGAATACTCAATATGTATCGCATATTAATTACTGTTTCTCAATAGCACCTTTCTCGTGGATTCATCTGAAAACACCTGAAAAGTATATTTTGTTGCCTATCTGTGAAAAGGTAGTTGTGCATAAAATATTATTGGAATCAATAATAGAAGACATTAATGATACATCATGAAGTAGCTTCCAATAAAAATTTTCCTTTTATCCTCAAGATGCGATGATCACCAGATCTGTTTGACAGATAGGCTAATCCCTGATTTGTTCCTTACTTTCACAGATTTCATTACACTGAGAAATACTTGTGTTAAATTGAAATCATTCCCCTCTAAGAAAAAGTGATAAAGTTAAGTGTAGCCCGCAAATGTAAAATTATATACCCATATATTTTGTACTGCATTGCACAAGGAAGGACCTGGTAAGAAATGTGTGGACTAGTACATTAGCTGTGGTACTTTTAATTTCACTTACTGTAGCAAAGTCATACAGAAATATTATTTAAGGATTGCCTTTGGGCAGTAGAGTAATAGAATCAAGGCTTGTGGGATCAAAACAGCAGGGTTTTTTTAATAGTAGGGTTGACGGTATCATTGGTTGCCCAAATCCTCTCATTTTAGCTTTAATCCCTACCGTAATGCCAGGGAAGGAGATTGATTTCTTCAGCAATCATCTACTCCTATGGTTATTCATGTGGTGGTGGGTTGGTTTTGAAAGATCTATTCTAATCTATTACATTTAGCAAATATTTGCTCCAGGTCAGGATTAGAACTGCTAGAACTGGTTGTTCTTATGGATACTTTCTGAATTATTGGACTGCATTTGAAGTTGCTGCTATAGAGTCTATAAAGTTGAGTGTCTGTACTTCAAAATCTGTCAGTACTTTATAGACCTTAACTAGGAAAGTGACAAAGAGGACCTTTATATCCTATTACAGTTAACAGTTCTATACGCGTATTCTGATCAGGTGGTTCCCATGCACATGCATTTTTCTTTGACTATTTCTGCTTCAAACTGAACATGCAAATGTCATGAATCAAGTAGGATCCATGAAACAATTGTATCCCTTCACATTTCCCCCCAAATACAATGCTTATTGTGAAATCAGTTCACACACCAAGTTGTGGTGCAACATTCATTGCTGAATGTTGAGAAAGCCGCCTGCTACTGGTCCATACTTTAAGATGGTGCTCCTATAAAACCTTCTGAGCATTTTATAACTTGACTGTATGGTTTCCTTAATAAATCATCTTATAATCTAACAAGAAAAAAACCCTCCAAACCTCTTGTAGTTCGTACATATCCAATGATTCCTTTATGGTTATCTGCATCAAGTTCAGGATGCCCTTTATTATATTAACACAAATAGTGCCGACATCTTTAGGGGCATAGATGTTTCCAACGTGACCTCTTCTGTATTCAAACTTAAACACTTGGGCAAAACATTGCTGAAGTATTTCAGTGGTTTTGGACGCTTTGGTGAACGAATCTCTGGGCCAGATTCCATTGTATTCTTCCAGTTGTGGAGACAGCAACTGAGAAAACAGATGGGTGAAGATTGAATTGAGTTAGATTTTTCCCACATACAGTCATACAGGAATGAAGAAACACACAATTCAGCTAGAATGTGGACCACAGTGAGATTTATCTGATAAGTGTAACCTATGTGGACTGCAGTATTATAGCATTTGACACTATATTAATTGCTATGGCTCAATGTTATGGGATTCTGCAATTTGTAATTTTGTGAGATATTTATCCTGCTCTGGTGCCACCACAAATTACAAAACTCAAGATTCCATAAGATGGAACCATGTCAATTAAACTGGTGCCATCTCCTATAATGTTGCAGTTTGAGTTGTCTTTTGGCCCTGGGCAAGGGTGCATAATGTTGCAGCCAAAGTAATCTTTTTTCTGGTACAATAACAGACCCAAAAGGTAACCTAGCTATGACGTTTCATCACAGAAGATCCCTGAACTGCTCATCTTTATACAAAGCTTGGGCAATTGCCTTTTTAGACCACAGCACCCAAAATCTCCCAGTTACCTAGCTGGGAGATTCTGGGACTTATAGGACAAAAATAATTTCCCCAATCTCTGATTTTACATAACCAGTTTGAGAAATAAATGTACATAGATGTATTTCTTAATATATATTCTGTTCCCCACACTCCTATTATTTCATGATAATCCTATTTTGTCTAGCACAATACCTTATATTTTATCTGTACCTGTTTCCAGAAAATCCCAAGGGATCCCAAAGAAAGAGATATTTCTAGGTTTGTTTATTTATTTTATCTACCTTATTTCTGCCCTGCCTTTTTCTACCCCAAAGGGGACTAAAGGTGGCTTACATATGGCCACTATTAGATTATTTAAAATACATACATACAGAGACTAAAATCAGTTAAAATTTAAAATTAATACATATTAAACATAGGTTTTCTTAATAATCAAAATTAGAAATCATATCTACCTTAAGAAGATGGTTTTCCTCAGATACTTTGCTGATCTTTACTTTGCATGTTAGTTTTATGCCAGACTTTGCTGAGTTATCTTTTTCCAGCCCATTCAGAATAAGTCCTTCATAGTTGTATAGGTATGTTTTGACGTCACTAAAAACAGGCTCTGTCAATGTGATTTTGTTTTAGTTATTACCTATAGTCCCAATCACAAACTACAGCTGTCATATTTAATTATTGCTTGTATTAATGGCTAAAATTGCCTGATATTAATTAAAACCGTCCAAAATCATTAATAATGATCAAAAATCAATTGCAAGTTCAATAAGCGTGAAAGCAAGACAGCAAAGATTAAAATGCTGTCAAACCAAGTCATAGTGGCTAAAACTCACTCACTTCCCCCAATTATCCAGAAAACATAATGAAAATTGTGAAATGCAGAGATTT
This sequence comes from Anolis carolinensis, assembly GCF_035594765.1. NCBI lineage: Eukaryota > Metazoa > Chordata > Lepidosauria > Squamata > Anolidae > Anolis > Anolis carolinensis. The sequence continues at coordinate 156,625,168 of NC_085844.1, read as the reverse complement.
TAATGTGAATATCAACTGTTTTTCAAGATTTAAAAAAATCTCAGGAAATAAAAATGGTTTTCACTGGGTGACAAAAACACAGAAATAAAGTAAGGTTTTCTATGAAGATCATTCCATGACCAGAGCATGAAAAGACCCTTTCCCTTCAGGTTCCCTTTTGTCTTTTATATAATAAACTTTAGCTCTTGGAAAACCTACTATTTCACTGCAGTTGCATTTTTGTTGCTATTGGATGCACATTATATAGAGCACCATCAATATTTTTATTACAGTAGAGTCTCACTTATCCAACATAAACGGGCCAGCAGAATGTTGGATAAGCGAATATGTTGGATAATAAGGAGGGATTAAGGAAAAGCCTATTAAACATCAAATTAGGTTATGATTTTACAAATTAAGCACCAAAACATCATGTTATACAACAAATTTGACAGAAAAAGTAGGTTAAGAACCACTGCCTTAGTGGTTAGTGCTGATGGGAAATTTAATCCAATAATGTCTGAGGGCCATAGCTGATCAAACCAGAAAATAAACTGAGGATGTCTTCAATGGAACAGCTACATTCTGCAAGTCCTTCAAGTAGAGGACAGCCTTTAGTAAAGTAGGATACCCAACCTCCCTATTCCCTTCTCTTCAGTCAGTAACTTGTATCAAGAGCTTAGATACAACACATTAGAGTAATGCATTACCTGTAATCCCTTCTTTCCTATTATTGCAGATGTCAAGCACATTTACTTTTAGGCTGGAACAGCGTAGCCCTATGGTATTCCCTTTCTCCTGCAGTTAGAATGGGGCTTCCTCGTGTATACATTAGGGTGCCTGCAGCAAGCTTTCCAAGCTATAATTTTAGTCATTCTGTGCATAGGAGACACTCAGATTCTTTGGAAACCTAACCATACCCTGCAAACCTTCCCATAAATACTACAATTTCTGGAGTATCCTACGATCATGCCATGTGAATGCTGGAGTAGTCCAAAGCACTCTTAGACTTTCAAAGACCCTTTCATGTGTTACATAGTTTGAATTTACAGTAATTTAAGGAAGTGTAAAATAAAGTCAAAAAGACAGTTGGTGTTTGGTTGCAACCACCTCGTGTTCTGGGGAATACACTTTGGAGGAAAGCTTTCTAAGAGGGAAGAACCATGGTAACAAATGACAGATTGTTTTAGTAACACATAAGAGAATGCATGAATCCATGTAACCAAGTATGATGACAGTTTTCTAAATGGGCAGAGCAATGATCAATGCAGCACTTTCTTTTTTCTAGCAATATTCTAATCTCAGTCTGAGTCAAATGCAGTTATTTCTGGAGAGCATTTGATTTCTGATTATTTTGAGGTACAGGTTGATAATCCATTATTCTAAATGTCTGGCACCAGAAGTGTTTTGTATTCTGTATTGGGGATGGATTTTGCAATACCTGTATTTCCATGTACATTCATGTTAAGATGTCGTGGAGTTGAGACCCAAGTGTAAACACAAAATACATTTCTGTTTCACATACATTGTATCATATATCCTGAAGGTAAGTTTATACAACATTTTAAATAGTTTTGTGCATGAAACAAAGTTTGTGTGCTGAACCATCAAAAAGCAAAGGCATCACAATCTCAGCCACCCATGCGGATAATGTTGTAGTATTTTGGAATTTCAGATAAGGGATGCTGTATAACAAATAGCTATTACTACTTTTTAGGAGACAGGACTTTTCTTCCTTGATTAGTTTAAGTGCAGGTTTATGATTTTTGCTCTGAATCCTATCTAAGGGTGAAATACCTTTTCCTCAACCTCCAAAAAATATCCTGCTAGATTCTTCCCTTCAAAAAACAAGAACACGGTGAAAAGATAAAACAGTAGAAATAAATAATAGTATTGTTATTTGCAAGGAACCTCCATACAACAATGAAATGCTGATAAATATCTAACATATTAAGAATTAATATATCAAGTTGACTCACCCAGATCATTTTTCTGGCACCCTGTATATGGAAAAATACATTTGTAAGAAGGAAGTATTTGGGTTTCAAACTATTAAACAATTGGGGGGAAAGAGGGGAGGGGTCCAAAATAAACAACACTCCAACCCTCCTTTTGTCCCCTGCTTAGTAACAATGGAAGTTGGAAGCTTACCCACAAAAGTGATGAGCAATGCAAAAGTGATTCCCCTCATGACGCAGGTGAATGGAAAACCTTGGGAAAGTGGACTGCTTTTATACACAACAAATTATTAACTGACATTTGCTGCTGAGAAGGAGGAGTTACTGAGCTATCAACTTCTATCCTGAGCTATTCAAACATTCTTTGGGCAGCCATTCTGACTTTTTGCTTTTTATTATGTACCATCATCTCAAGTTATCCTCTGTTTAAAAAAAAATCCATAAAATGTGGCACAGCATTATCTTATACAGGATTCTGGCCGGCCAGCCATGTATTATTCCAAATTACTTTCAACCAGTGTTGTCTGGTAGCTTCCTCATCAGCACAGGCAGTGAATGAAATCCAGCTTTGAACCCACATTTTCATAGAGCTATCCAGAGTGCTGAACCTTACCCCCATACAACAGAATCAACACCTTGGATAGCCCCATAAAGCTCACCTCCAACCTTGTTCTCCTTCCTCCAGAGACAGCACTCTGTGGGCAATGAGCAAGCTCAGTAACTAATGGTTGAAAGAGTGTGTTAACTTTTTAGTCTACCCTACTCTTTTCCTTCTTAATTCCCACCTTCCACTTCTGCAGACACAGTTGTCATAGCCCAGTACCTGTGTTCACTAATCATATATACGATCAGCACAAGCGGAACTTTTAACAAAATTGTGGTACGGAATGCCCCTCTATAGTCCTCCATGTAGTTCAATCCATTACATTTCCCTCTCAACAAATCTCCTGTGGTTCTTGGTGAATAGTTTGTGTGTCTTCTGGTCCTCAAAAATAATCTTCTTCAGGAAATATTCTCCTGAACAAGTGAATGCTTCCCTCTTCTTTCTATCATATTAACACACACATGATTTAATTTTAAACTCTAATGTAGTTTTCCATCATTTTATTCCACAACATTTTGGCAATGAAATATTTACTCTGGAAAATGAATTAGTGGACATGACTTTTGTAGAGGACAGAGAAAAACAGTTTGAGATAGGATTGGTAAGGTTATTTTGACCTGACACAGAGCACACGATCTTATCTTTGTTGAGTGATTGATTAATGGTTACTGCAACACATAGGCATCATCGGTGGTCATTCAGTACTCCTTAACCTTTACTCAGCCAGGAGCAATGCCAGAAAATGGCATTGCTTAGTAGAAGTCCACTTCCATATAGCTTAGTACATGGAACAGCAAGCTTTTAAAATTAGGTCTCGAAAAAATTATTGGTATGAATTATACTTGTTTGTCAAACATGTCCACATGTTATGTATGTTTGCTAGGCATTTCTGGGGCCTCTAGTGCAAGAATCTATGTTCTGATTTGAAGAGTTTGCTAGGGTTTCTTGTAAATAGGGATTCCACCCCTCCCTTTTTTCCTGAATGTTACTGTAAGGATTCATTTAACTTTCTTGATCAGTGACTGTTGTTTAGAATGTTTGTTCATTTTCAAAATAAAAGCCCTGGACTTGAGGTATAACACTGGAAACACACAATTTGGTGCCTCAAATGTTAGGTCTATTTCTATGTATATTTGACATCCTTATTCCAAAAATGGCACCAATTCCTCCTAAGAACCTAAAGAAAAGGCCTAATTTCGAAGAACCAAGAAAAAAATTGGACTGTGTAATCTGCTCTTCTCCTGTGCCATATGAATGCGGAAAACCACTCCCTCCTTAATGAAGCTATTATATGTCTCTGAAGGTATAATTTATTGCTGATAATTGCAGGGGCTTTGTTAAGATTTGTCTCCTATTTTTAGAATGAATTAACTTAATACCCTTTGCCCCCGAACAAATTAAAGGACAGGAATGCAACATTTCACTATGTGTAACAGATGGGGAGAAAGATTCAGTATGGATCTTATCCTAAAGGCCCATGGATTCACCCCGCATCAAAGTGAATCCATGGGCTCCCATTGAGAGGAGTGGAGAAACCGCCGCTCCATGCCCCACGTCAATTGCCATTTTGTCACGGAAAGCCTCCCGTGTTGTCATAGCAGTGGCGGAGGCTGCTTCACCTCCCTTTTTGGTACAGACCTGGCTGGAAGTCACCTTACGTCATGTGAAGAGCTCCATACCATAAAGGGAGGTGGAGCAGCGTACAACGGGGAAATCGGCCCATCTGATGAGGTTACAAAACACTATCAGTGCTGCTTGTACAGACTTTATGACACCAGTCTCCTATCCAGCTATGGTTGTGTTAGTGTAGATCAGAGGTCCTAAACATCCCCCTTAAATTCCACCCAACTGCCAATCTGTTGTCTGTAACTTCATGTTAAAAGGCCCAAGTATACCCATAGGCAATCTCTTTTCACACAATAATCTCTCTCTTAGTTTTTAAATGGCTTTTTAATATTTTTTAACTTGAAAGCATGCATACTACCAAAGGTTTCTCTGCCACATTATTTCTACCAGAAGCATTTTTAGAAAATTAGAACTAACCTTCACATCTCCTTTAGAAATGTGACCAATTGCATAACAGAAAAGTAAACCACATAGTGATAGAAGCCATGCGAGTAGGTGGTCTCCAGGTTGTTGCCTTTTTCTCTGGAAATGAGACCAGGATAATTGTTTTGCCTCTGTGTCAGAAAGTGGTGTGCTTGTGAATATATGGTGTACCTTGTTTGTTTATTTGCGGGTAGTATGCATGTGAGGTACATTGCTTGGGTTTTGTGCATTATTTGATGTTTGGGCTGGGAGAGGTACTATATGTTTTACTTGGGTAAGATGTGTTATGTTTGTTGTATGTGTATTACATATGTCGTTTGGGAGTATTTTGCATGTGTTTGTGCTTTTCTATTTCCTTCAGTTTTGCTAGGTTTTCTTCTATGAAATGTATGTTTGGCATTTGAGTCTTAAATCCCATTTCTCCTGTCTGCTTGAACAGGTTACTCACCCATGAAGCTCATCAGTTTGTCTTCTATGAAAATATGTTTTGGAATTAGAAAACCATAGTTCAACAAGCATGATTTTGTGTTTGGGGGCTGAAATCCTACTTCTGCTGGAGCTTCAACAATTTATGTTTTGGAAAACTGGTAGGTCTTTAGGACTCTCCATAGCGGCCATGGCAGTCATACTGGGAATGGGCAAGTTCTCCATTACAATTGTTTGGAGAGATATCCAAACCACCCTTTCAAATTTCTAAATATACTTACTAGTCCTGAAAATTTGGGGATCCCTATTCTAAATTAAGACGTAGCATAGCATTGCAGGAAAAGCCAGACATTGATTTTCTTCACATTCAATTTTGGATTTTTTTAGAAATTCGAGCAACCGCCTTACTTTAAACTAGCTAAAATTTATTTATTTATTTATTTATTTATTTATTTACAGTATTTATATTCCGCCCTTCTCACCCCGAAAGGGACTCAGGGCGGATCACATTGCACATATAAGGCAAACATTCAATGCCATAACATAGAACAGAGACAGAGACAGACGCAGGCATGGGCGGGCCTCGAACTCATGACCTATTGGTCAGAGAGATTTGTTGCAGCTGGCTGCTAACCAGCCTGCGCCACAGCCCGGCCTAAAATTTAGTGTCCACTAAATGATTAGTTAGTGTGTAGTTAGTATAACAATTTTGCCTTGTTTCAATAAACCAAAGATTGAGCTAGGAAGGAAACGAATATTCACTATTTATTCTTAGGTTGAAAAATGAGGTTTCTGGCAATTTGGGAAACTTTGTCAGGAAGAACAATAGACAAGGAAGAATTTTACCCAATTGTCATTCCATTTTCGAACACCCAGAATTGTTTCAGAGGAGCTAATGCTGTTTCTTTGGCTTTTTGTGCAGTAGGGGGAAATATAGCAATCTGGAATATAAAAATATATTTTACTTATAATCAGTTGGATTTTGGATTTTACACAACAAATGCAGAATTATTGCACATTTTGATAAGAAATTTAAATTTCTAGCCAGAAAAATGACCAGAAAGAAGGGGCTCAAAAGTGGCTTTCCAGATATTCTTGGACTTTGTCCCTCATCAGCTCTACCAGGCATTGGCAGTGGTCATAGGGACCATAGTCCAAGAACATTTTGTTGACTAGAGGTGCCCTCTTCACTGTTTAAAGCCAGACAAATAAATCAAAACTTCCCAAATAATGCAGTAAAGTGGTAAAGGAAGAAACTGTAATTTTTCACTCAGTCAATCTCAAAAGGAATTGGCCTGGGAGGTGGGAAGTGCTTTGTCACCTCCGCCAAAGAAAGGCCAAAGAAAATAGCTTTGGCTGGAGCTATTTGGGGGGGAGTTCAGCAGCCTGCCCCTCAAGCTCATTCATGAGCTTGACACTGACCCACCCTCCCGCTCATGAACAGTATAATTAGTCATCTTTGGGGCTGGGTAGGAATTCCCCCCTATGTTCTAGGGAGAGGGGGGTTCATCTACCCTATACTGTTTGCAAAGGGAAAACTGGGATGGTGCAGTTTTGAATTGGCCATCATGTGGAAAACAGCAAGGGGTTTACATTTTGGTGTATACCTAAGGCACCCCTTTTGTGGTGTAGGTCAGGAACAGAAACCCTCATCTGCAGTTCAGATAACCGAGATGAGGGAGAATAGAAATGGCCTTGGAACAGGGAGAGTCTGGACTCAATAAATCCTTGGGGCAGAATTTTCCATTACATTTCCCTAAGTGGTCGCCCAGGATTATTACAGCCAGGGACCCAGATGTCTCGCCCATATGAGCCAAGGAGTAGGTCCTGAATAGCCACTACCTCGGCATTATCCACATCAAGTTCATGCCACCTTTTAGAATTCTCTGCTAGATATATAGTTTAATTACTGTAACATTAATAAAATTTGCTCATAGTTTAATCCATATTTATCGTGTGGTCTTGTTATTTTGGGGGTTGTATGGCAAACATCTCAAAGATGTGAGTGATAGTTTGCCTACACAAATAGTCACATAACGACAAGTGTCCTTTTTGGAAGATAATCACATTTTCATCATGGATATATAGTGGTACTTTGAACACTAATGTGGTAAAGTGGGTTGCATGGGCTCCTCAGCCTGCCTTTTAGAAGAATTGGAGACATGTTGATCTAGGATTTATACTACTAGTTTTCCTACTCTTTCTTTAAATCACTTTCCATCAATTCCAGAAACAGACTTCTAACAGACATTTTGATTATATCTCTATTAGATTTTGCAGTTATGAGCAAGCTAAAGAAGGAGGAAGGGAACCTGAAACGGAACCATTCAGACTGCATAAAGTTAGCATCAACACTTCCATAGAATCATAGAATCGTAGAATTGGAAGAGACCTCACGGGCCATCCAGTCCAACCCCCTGCAAGAAACAGGAAAATCTTATTCAAAGCACCCCCGACAGATGGGCATCCAGCCTCTACTTAAAAGCCTCCAAAGAAGGAGCCTCCACCACAGTCTGGGGGAGAGAGTTCCACTGCCGAACAGCCCTCACAGTGAGGAAGTTCTTCCTGATGTTCAGGTGGAATCTCCTTTCCTGTAGTTTGAAGCCATTGTTCCGCGTCCTAGTCTGCAGGGCAGCAGAAAACAAGCTTGCTCCCTCCTTCCTATGACTTCCCCTCACATATTTATACATGGCCATCATGTCTTCTCTTCTGCAGGCTAATCATGCCCAGCTCTTTCAACTGCTCCTCATAGGGCTTGTTCTCCAGACCCTTAATCATTTTAGTCTCCCTCCCCTGACCGTCTTGGAGTAAATATGCATGTGATAGATCTGTGCAGATTATGCCCTTTCAAGGTTATCATTATTAGTTCTTCTCTCAGTGTTTGAATATATTGTTGTGTATGTTTCAACTTCGGAAAACTCCAGAAACAGCCAGCCATTGCTTTCACTGCCTCCAAACAACCAGTGTAAATTCACTGGCATTTATAGATCAGGAAATGGTATGCATGGCTTTGGATCCAAAACCCTTCCAGTCTCCAGTTACGGTATTCCAAAGATGAGGGCCCTTAGTTACTTCATGCTGGAGCAGGCATAACAATATTCAACCATGTTGCCTTCAGTATAGGGACTTTAAAAAGAAGAAATGAGCTGCCATAGTGAAAAGACCAGCAAAAATGACCCTTTAGATATCTCTCACCAAACTACTATAAGCAGTAGAGCAGTGGTTCTCAACCTGTGAGTCCCCATATGTTTTGGCCTTCATCTCCCAGAAATCCTAACAGCTGGTAAACTGTCTGGGATTTCTGGGAGTTGTAGGCCAAAACACCTGGGGACCCACAGGTTGAGAAGCATTGCAGTAGAGGAAGACCTACCACTTCATGCCTCCCTCCACTTTTCAGGATTCCTCTATTATGATGGAATCCTATGCACATTTACTTGTTCCCAACATACTTGTTTCTGAATGAGGATGCATAAGCTCACACTGCACAGAGAAAGAAACAAGTACAAGGATATTGCACTTTGGAGTGTCATGTTACCACGACCATGTCTTTGTGGTTATCGGTTAGGTAAACTCTTGCCTCACATATGAGGTCAGCCTAACCAACAAAAAATCTTCCTGACCTAAAAATATGGCCTTTAGCCGTAAGCTAATTTAATTTTTTTTAAAAAGAACTTTATGTTTTTGTTTCCATTAAAAATGATTTTTTAAACTTACAAATTGTTATGAAATATTTTAAATCAAAACCATGCTATGATATGAGTCAAATGGATGCAATGAAGGGGGGAGGAGCAGGACATTAATTATTTCAGAAATTAAAAATAGCCTGTTTGCTTAAAGAATGTTTGCTGAAAAGAGATAAAAAAATTACCTGAATCATCAAAATTCTGGTCAACTCGGAGCACGTGGAGCTCCTTGTCTGCCTATAAAATGCCCTGCACCTCAGAGGGCTGTCATTCGCCTTCATCATGAGGGGAATCGTCCTTGCTCTGCTGCTCACCCTTGCGGGTAAGTCTGCCTTTGTGTTTTACCAAGATCCTTCCATAGAATTCTGTATATTATAGCCAGATTGACATTTTATAATGTAAAGTTTTTTCTTTAACATTATACTATGCACACATTAATAAGTGTATCCAATTACTTTTCCACAGGGAGCCAAAAGTTTCCAAACAGTAAGTCTATCTGTCTGATATTTATTTATTGATTTATTGATTTTAAAAAAGGAACATTAACACATTTGTTGAAACGGCATTTATGTCAGTTGTCTATTGGGGAAGTAGAAAAAAAGAATTGAACTAGTAGAACATGGTCACCCAAGAAGTAACACATTTTACACCTTGCTATAGATCAGTGGTTATCAACCTGTGGGTCCCCAGGTGTTTTGGCCTACAACTCCCAGAAATCCCAGCCAATTTACCAGGTGTTAGGTTTTCTGGGAGTTGAAGGCCAAAATATCTGGGGAACCATAGATTGAGAACCACTGCTATAGATGATCTTACATATGGTGCAGTCTCAGCTCCAGCTCTATGTCGATAACAATATTGAAACCTTGAATTAGCACAATGGTTCTCAACCTGTGAGTTCTCAGATGTTCTGGCTTTCAACTTCCAGAAATCCTAATAGCTAGTAAACTGGCTGGGATTTCTGAAAATTGTAGGCCAAAACACTTGGGAACTCACAGGTTGAGAACCACTGACTTAGCATCTGCTGGAGGAAATCTGATCCTTCATAGATCCCTAACAGCAATTACTCTGAGCCAATGGTTCTCAACCTGTGGGTCCCCAGACATTCTGACCTTCAACTCCCAAAAATCCTAACAGCTGGTAAACTGGCTGGGATTTCTGGGAGTTGTAGGCCAAAATACCTGGGGATCACAGGTTCAGAACCACTGCTCTAAGCCGTTGCCATTTGGTCATGTTCACTTCAGTTTCAAGGAGCTGAAATCTAAAACATCTGAACAATCACAGATTCCTTATTCCTTAACTAGGGTATCATGTAAATTCTAAGTACAAATTAATCACTTAATTTTATTTAAATATATCTGAATCTTACCCAAGATATTCATGATCTTGAAGACAATATGAAGTAAGGTATGATTTAACTGGAAAAAGCAGCAGCAGCTCACTAATAAAATAGAACTCTTCTTGTCAATTCCCTATTTCCAGTGATAGACTGAAACCCAAAGAGGCTGAAACACACCTAAGTGTGGTAAACCCACATGACTTTTGTAGCATCTTAATATTATGGAACCCTATGGTTTACAAAAAGTTAAGTAAAGTTTTTGTCATGAATATAAAAAGACATACTACAACGTATCTTTAATATGGGACCCTATAAAACTTTCTTCCAGATCAGTCAGTTTAAGCTTCAACTTGAAAACATCTACCAATTAAAATGTAAAGTCCTGATAATTATGCATTTATTGAAAACAATGGATAATGCTTTAGATCTTTCTATTGTTCATTTTACAACTATACTTCAGCAGCGGTAAAGCTTTATTTTTAATAATATGAAGTCATTAAGTCAAAGATGATTTCAAATATATATGTTTCATATTTTTAAAGTTATACTCTACCCCTGAGCTCTCATTTTAACCTGTCCAATTTCCTTTTCCTCAGGAGGCCAGAAGTCCCAAAACAGTAAGTCCTCCAAGTTTTAAATAAACACAAAATAAGCCACAACAAATCCTCAGCAAGTTGGTGGGAAATGTATTAATCAGTTAATTCAATATAATTATTAATTAATTTTTGGCACATACATTTGCACTTCTCTTGGGCTTCAGCACAGTTAACCTTTGCTGGAGTTAATCATAAAGTAATAACATAATAGCCAAGTAGTATTATTTGGTGGTTAAATTTCTTATTAGTTCTCTTCCTGTCCCAAGGACACAGTAAAATCAAAAGAGGTTGTAGAAATCCACAAGGAAGAGGGGGAGATTAAATGGCAGCCCCTTTCTCTCGATTTATCAGGTGAAACTTCAGCTTAACTGTCTAGATATGAATCATTTAGGTTATGTGACTCAAGTGTTTATATGTTCGTTTTAAACAAATGATGTAAATTGGTATGAATAATTCTTTCTGGAAATAGATTTTTGGTGGTGTAAGGATGAAGCATTATCACATCTTTCTGCTGTTTTTAGAGGGCAAAGAATTTTTAGATTTGTTTTACTAATGTTTATATTATTGTGTTCTTGTTGTATTAAGTGATATGTGATTATTATTGTCTGTGATATATTATTTATTGTATTTGTTTCTTGTTGTAAGCTGCCTCAAGTCCCTTCGGGGAGAGGGAACAGGATACAAATAAAGCTTATTATTATGTTATTATGATTATTATGAGGCAAAAGTTGAGCTAAATTTCTTTCTGCAATGCAATACCAGGTGGTGGGTATTTTCACAGAAATCTAAAATAGGGCAAGACCCAAAGAAAATTACTATTCCCAACTAGTGACAGTTTAATTAGTGTAATTTATGTAAGTGTTGTTATCATTCAGGGAGTGTTTAAATTTTTGCAAGATTCCTCGTTGGAGTTAGGCCACCACATATATAGATGATGAAAAAGAAGATTCCCAAAGAAAACTTTAAAAAACACACGCACATTAGGCAACCCTCCCCAATAAATAGTATGGATTGAGCCTGCTTAAATCCCACAAGAGGCTGAGTATCAGGACCAAACACCAAGAGAGGAACAGGATTACCAATATTTAGAGTAGTGGTTCTCAACTTGTGGGTCCCCAGGTGTTTTGGCCTACAACTCCCAGAAATCCCAACAGTTTACCAGCTGTTAGGATTTCTGGGAGTTGCAGGCCAAAACATCTGGGAACCCACAGTTTGAGAACCACGGAGCTAGAGGCACTGATGGCTAATGATTTCCATGTAGGAGGAGAGGCTGCAATCTAGGTTTTACTCAAAATGAGTTCTCCAAGCTCCTGAACCTACATATTTGGAGAATGGGCCTCAACACATTGTTTGGAGTAAAGTCTGGACTAAGTTCCAGCAGAGATACCCCGTCTCACTCTCTGGTGGCTACCACCTTGGCGTGAAGTACTACTTTTATCAGCTCAGGATTCACTGTAGCAAAATGGGCAGATCCTGTTTATATATTTTTCAGTTAGCAAACTGGGCTCTACTGTTATATTCAAAATGTAACCTTTTCAATTTCTTTCTTCTAGAAGGTCAAACCCCAGATAATGGTAAGTCTGCTACTAATTTTAAACATTGTTAGTCAAATGGTGAGAGAGAGGTGGGAGAAGAAGCTGGAGGGAGGGAGGGAAATCAGCTTAGTTTCTTTGTTTTACTAATTGAAAGAATAAGATGCTAATCTAAAACGTCTCTGTCGAAATCTCAAGGTGTTCTTAGACACTTGCTCTTTGCCTTTTCCCTACTCCAGTGACACAGGGATAATAATGCTGGCCTAGCAGGGTAATCTTCCCTACAAATGCTGAGCATTATTGTTCATTCAATGAGCATCAGCAGAACCAAAATGGAGTCAAAAGAGGCCACTGAGAAATCAGAGGAAGCTGAGTTGATTACACCAACTCAGCAAACAATGAAGGTAGACTGTCCCTTAGAAAAGAAAACGGAGCACTGGAAAGGGAATGGAAGTATGCCAAAAGAGGAGGTGGCTGGCTAGTTAACCTGAACAGCAGAACCCTCAGGAGAAGGCAGGCTACATCCCACCGGTATATTTTACACTTAAAGGAATGTGCTCTGCTGTTCTGTCTAGACAGTAATCTTCCAAATTTCTTTCCTCAGGAATCATCACCTCCAAATTCAGTAAGTATCAGATTCTGCCCAGCACTTTGCCTGAATTGATGTTTCTAGGAGTCAATCCTTCAGGAGTGGGGATTAGTTGGAATGGGGTAGGAGACTGAACTGGAAAGCTGGGAGCTCCTCATATTGTCTTGCTTCAGCCAAGCCTTTCTGCTTCAGCACTGTTCCCCTCCGTCACCCACATAATATAGATACAGCTGTGAGGTGGACTGCAAAAGGCTGAATGAAGTACCGAGCAAAACAAACATTCAGAGGAAAACTGTCCCTTTTTATTTCCTACAGTATTTGAAGTGCCATGCCAGAAGCCATTGCTTAACTAGCTAGCCTGTATTTAAAAATGTTTGTCAAGTAATTAACGCATTAATGCTTTAGCTTAATCATAATTTGATTGCCTGGTTAATGTCTTCACTCCTTAAAAGTTTGCATCCATTAAAGACAACAGGTGTAAATGTTTCTTTGTATGATTCTTTGCAGTGATAGACTTCCCTGAAGGGACTCTGCACCACTACAAATATGAGAGTGAAACCCGGAGCACAGTCAGTGGAGAAAGTCTGGGACAATCGGTTGTAAAGATGACAGCTGACATATCTGTCCATGCAGATGGTCCGAATAAGATTTTCTCGGTAAGGAGGAAGCTTTTTGGTACAGCCTTCAGGTTCATTCACTGCTTCAACTGAAGGAAATCTAGAGGACATTTCAAAGAACTATAGAAACAAATAATCGCTCTAGTTCTACAACAGTGGTTCTCAACCTGTGGGTCCCTAGAAGTTGAGGCCTTCAACTCCCAGAACTCCTAACAGCTGGTAAACTGGTCAGGATTTCTGGGAGTTGTAGGCCAAAACACCTGGGGACCACAGTTTGAGAACCACTGTTCTACAATATACTGTACTTCTTCAAGTCTGAGACACCATTGATTGTACAATACACACTACATTCAGCACCACCAACCGGAAAAAAAATATTCTTTGATTCTAATATCTTTTAGATGGTCTCATATCTTGTGTTTGAATTCTCCTGCATCTGCCAAGTTGCTTGCATTAATGCATTTAACTCCCTATTCTCGGTCTCTTTCATTATATTTTGTATTTCTGGAATCATGTTAGACATTCAGCTATTTTCAGTACTTGGCATCTCTCTAGCTTTTATTTTGCATCAAATTTTGGGTTTGGTAGTTATTGTTAATATAATGTTCATTTGCCATATTTCCAAAGATGGTTTGTTTGTACTGCAAAAATTGGGGTGACACACCAGAATGTATCTTTGGTAAGGAGTGGTCCTCTTTTGATCGAACGCTGCTGTAGCTGGCAACAGAAGTCTTAGTCGGCTTTTAAAACGTAGCTACTTTAGCCTTGGGGTTGCTCAGTCAAAGCTGTGCCCTTTATCATGAATTGACTGGATTCGTCCTCTGTCCTGCTAGTATTGGAAGGCAAACACGTAGTAATAGCACTCTGTCCCTTTCCTCACAAAAAAATGTAAGCCTTGATGTATTAAGCCATTTAATGCAAGGAAATATCAAATGCAAAATAGTTTTTTTATACACCAAGTCACTTGTTTCCTCTTTACATATGAAGAACATTATATAGTGAGAAAGGGTGTGATCTAACCAAAACAAATAATTTTTGGATGCAATCCTGCTAGCACCTCTTTGGTAGTAAATACACCTTGGCCTTGATGGGGCTCACCTCTGAGTGGAGATGCACAAGTTAGCACTGTCATCTCATCTGCAAAAATCAGCAGGAGCTACAAGTGCTTAATTGGGAGAAAAAATCACAGCAAGTTGTATTTCTTCTTCCCCCCTTTCATTTTGTTTCCAGATTTATGGTCTTAGAATGCAAGAACGTGTTGGATTCCCTATTCAGCCCAGAGATCAGTTTGCTGAGCCAAAGGACCAGTTTGTTGAGCCTCCCAAGCAAGATGACAGACTGGCTGCTTGTGACCTGCACAACTATCGTGCTGTCTACAGGAATGGACAGTTTGGCGAGATCCGTGTGGCAAAAGAGGCCCCCCGTGTATGTGTGAATCATATGAGAGCAGTCATGAACTTGTTCATTGCAAACATAAAAGACCAGAATGAATTTCAGCTGAAAGAGGTTAGTTTCTCTCATATACACCTTGTTTGTTTCTGTTATTGATGGGGTGGTGTACAGAAAAGCAATAGTGTCTGTATGTATCCAATCAGAAGCAGCAAATTACATTGCCAATTAAAAATAATCAACCAGTAAAAGGCAGCAGGGCAAGAATAGCTAAAAGGAAAAGCTTTTAAAAACCTGAAAGCGTTTGGAGTCATCTTTTCATATAACTCTAGCCTACTTTAGTAGTAAAATGTTGTCTGTGCTTTTTGTTTACATTCAATATATTGTTTATGCTTTTGCTTCTCCAGTTGTTGATCTTCAGTTCCATCATTCCCAACCATGATGACTGGAGCTGAATTTCAGCAACTTAGGCAGCTAACTCTTTCCCATCCCTTGTTTCAATGAGTAGTCAACCACCACTCTGCTTATCTTTGGTGGTTCCAGCATTTATTTATATGTATACCACCCGTTTTTCCCACCATGAGGACCAAGACAACTTACAATAAATTAAAGATTGAGCTATATGAAAGGTCTAATTGCCAATTTGGATATTCATTTAAATACTTTATGACTAAGATGTCTAATTGATAAGTGATCTTAGTCCCTAATAATCCGATCCCAGATTGCTTCCCTTAGTATAAAATCAATTGATCAAAGACCGATCTCTGTGATTGGGGTCAATCCAGTAACTTGCCAAGTCATTTTCTCTCTAACCTCCGAAACTGTTAGGAAACGATATACAGCATGAAGACATTACTGTAACCTAGAAAATATTAGGGAGAGAGAAAAGAATAACTACTGTGGTCCTCAGTGTTAGTTTCATTTTGCTCTACGCCAATTGCACACTCAGCCACACACTATTTGGATGATATTTGTGTATCCCTGGTAATGTGTCTGCATCAATATTTCCAGGATGGCATTGTGGGTGAGTGCCTCACGAGGTATTCCATCACAGATGACAGGAACAAGTGCCCCATGATCACCAAGACCAAGGACTACAGCAACTGTGATAACAAAGTCCAGCGGACCATTGGAATGTCTTATTTCCACCTCTATCCAAAATGCCCTCTGGTAAGAAAAAGCTCAAATATACTCGTTCACGTTGAAAAGTTAAGTGATTCCACTGACTTTAATGGAGATGTGGGGTGGGATTAATATTCCTCTATATGAGCGGCGAACTCCATCTTTAAAGCATCAACCATGTTAGTCTTTCAAAACAGTGTGTGTTGTCCTCACAAAAGATGCCACTTTCTATCCTTTAGAAAAACACAATGGTTCAAGGGACTGCAGCCTTTGTCATGAAGCTGAAATGTGATGGTCCTGTAAGCATGATTTCTGAAGTTGAGTCTGAGGAAGTATACCAAATTGCTCCATTCAGTGAAGCTGACGGTTCTGGAGTATTTATAACCAGGTAAGTTGCACATCCACACGCTTTTCAAAAAAGAGTGGTTACATATGTTAAGCTCCACACTGGCTTGGGTAGGAGGTGGACTGAGGAAGAACTGTTTATTTTAATGCCATTTTTCTCTCATAGGGGAAAAATCTTCATTAAAGTAAAGTATTCTGTAATACGAAACCTATGTAAAGAATAAATGCATTTAAAAACATTAGTTTGAAATAGGTAAAAGCAGAGCAATGCCTCCCCATTGTATTATTAATTAAATTAAAACCTTATTCTATTTAAGAAATAAACTAGTTTTAAAAATACACGAGGGATTCCTTTCAACCCGAGAACCTGAAAAAAAGCAATTTATCACACAAGCATCAGTTGACTGCATCCCACTTCATCTGATGTCTATATATGTAGTGATATATATATTGGCTCACAGGGTTGCCCATGCCATTCCTTGGTGTTGATAAAGGAGACTGAGGGCCTGATTCTTGCAGCCCAAGAACAAGCAATTAGAACAAATGCCATCAAAGCCAGAATTGAATAGTCGACTATGGATTCCAGATGTAAACTCTGCAAGGAAGCAGATGAAATGATGGATCACATACTAAGCTGCTGCAAGAAGATTGCACAAACAGACTACAAGAGAGGCATAATATCATTGCTCAGATGATCCACCGGAACTTGTGCCATTAATACTACCTTCCTGTGACAAAGAATCGGTGGGATCACAAGCCTGAAAGGTTACAGAAAATGAATATGTAAGACCACTCTGGGACTTCCAAATTCAAACTGACAGAGTTTTGGAGCACAATACTCCAAGCATGGATTGTGGATGTTGCAAGCCCAGGTGACAACAGGATTGACAAGAAGCAACTGAAAAAGTTTACATAATACAAGGATTAAAAAATCGAAGTGGAAAGACTCTGACACAACCATTAAAGGTGGTCCCAGTAGTGATCGCCACACCAGGTGCAGTGCCTAAAGATCTTGTCCAGCACTTAAAAACAATTGACGTTAACAAAATCACCATCTGTCAGGTGCAAAAAGCCACCCTACTCGGATCTACAGGCATTCTTCCCCGATACCTCACATAGTCCTAGACTCTTGGGTAGTGTCTGACGTGCGATCCCATACAATAGCCAGCATAGTCATCTTGTTTGCTGTGTGCTAATCTTGTTGTGTATTAATACTAATAATAATAATAATAATAATAATAATAATAATAATAATGACTGTTGCAGAGATAACGTTAGCACCTTATGAATGGCTCCATTCCCATCGGGTTTTGTGGGCTCGGCAGTGCAGTCTGTATCTCCCTGGTGTCCTTTCTCCTGACTTTCTCAGGGAAAATCAGAAGCAGATCAAATGAGTGACCACAATTTACTCAGTCCTCAATGGTATCTTTCTACTTTTTTCCTTCCTCTCAGGCAAAAACTGAACTTGGTTGAAGGTCAAAAACATACCCCACAACAAAGTCAACAACAGAAAGGTGTTGAAGAGAAGATTGTAAGCATTCGTTATGAATTTGAAGAAAATCTGCCCGAGATGGTGATCATTGAAGATGCTAAGAAACAGGTAAAGAACAAATATTTTTCTTCTTTTCTTCCTGGCTTTCCAAGGAATGTTTTGTTGGCCAACACTGATGATATCCTGTCTACTCTTTACTTTCTGCTCCTCTGTCAGGCTGAGGAAATTCTGCGAGAGGCCGATCACTGGGAAAACGTCCCCCTAGAGGCTCTCCCCAAGTACATAGACCTTAGCCAACTGTGCCGCCGTTTGACTGTAGAGGAGATGAATGCCCTGTACAATATAGTGGAGCGCAAACCCAAGGCCAGGTATGTTGGCTCACCACCATGCCCTGCAGAGCACTGCCTAAGCACCTGAGAAGTACCACCCTAAAGGAGTTCTGCCAGAGACGGGAGCCTCAGGATCGGCCCTCAGACCTTTCAGTCAGGATTGCTCTTGTAGAAAAGAGATCAGAATGAATCTTAAGGGTGTTCTCTTTTCTCCTTTGCAGACAGCTCCTGTTGACTGCAATTGTATATTCAGGCACTTTTGATTCCATGAAGTTCGTCAAAGACAAATACATCAAAGGTGAACTGCAGAAAATGGAACCTTATTGGGTCCTTCCAATCCTCTTCCACACTGCCAACCCAAATGTTGCTAGAGTAGAGGACACAGCTCGACTAGCAGCCGTGAGTACATGTTAAATTGGTGCTCCAATGGGAGATATACGTTGTTTTCAATTAAAGCAATGGATTAACCATTAAAGAAGACAAATTGTCTATGAAAATCTGGCCCCTGGATTGACTACTTTCTCTAATCCACAGGAAATACTCAACCATGTTCATAGTACTGGGTCATTATGGCTTGAGAAGCTTGTCCTCCTGGCACATGGATCTCTAGTCTACAGACAATGTTCTCTGGCTCGATCTTGCCCCAACAAATTGCCTGAGGTATGTGGCCCTTATTTTAGGTGAAGTTGAACTGGACACGCTTTAACCAAAGAAGGGTATGCTTTCAGGAGCCACTGAAGAATTGCTTTTGGATAGCAGATTACCAATAAGGAATTCTTTTGTTGATCTTTGGGAACATTCCCAAGTATGATTCAAACCACTAGTTTCGTCTAAATCTCAGCCTTGCTCTGGTAACTATGATGTGTTTCATTGAATGTGTACCATTTCTTATACCACCCCAGAAATGGTACTTGAAAATTATCCCTCAATGTATTTCCATAGGGAAAAGACAGCCACATATACTTCACTTCTTAGATGAAGTTGGAATGATCCCATTCTTTGTGTTTGTTTTTGTTTGTAGCCCCTCCACAACTTCCTCACTGAAGCAGTCACGCGTCACGATGAAAAACGCATAATATTGGCTCTGAAGTCAATTGGCAATGCTGCCCAAATAGCCAGCTTGAAATTAGTGAGACCCTTGGCAGAGAACGATAAACACGGCAAATTTGTCCAGGTTGTTGCTATTCAGGCACTGATGAAAATCGCCAGACAGGATTCTGCAAGGGTAAGTGGAACAAGAAGGACTCACCTGAAGACATTAGGAAGATATTATGTTTTCAGAAACAGTTCCAGGTGCAACTCCTTCCCATAGCTCAAACTATGGTTAGGTTGCAGTTCTGAATATTAGAAAATTGTTTTAAAAGAAAGGAGAAAATGTAAAGAAAGTAGTCTATACTGGAAGAAATATTAGACAAATATTAGACAATATTAGATGGCTAGAAAAAGAAAGAATGCTGTCAAAGAACAGCTATACCCCTTGGTATCATGAGGTGGAGCAAGGAGGTGGAAAAGTCTGCCTCTGTTGCCTTCTTGGAAGGGCATCTAGATGGCCAACGAATGACCAAGGGAGCAGAACTCAGTGGAGTGCACTGGTTTTCATGAGACACTTAGAGATCATCCACACTGCAGAAGTATAGCAGATTTACAAAATTTAAATTGCTGCATCTCCATCCTATGCAATCCTTGGATTTGTAATTTATCTTGGCATCAGGGCTCTGTCCCAAAACTACAAATCCCATAACATTGAGCCATGGCAGTTCATTTGGCCCAATAATTCTGAAATGTGGGTACAACTAAACACATTATTTATGCTTATCATATGATCTCCATATTATATGATCTCTAAGTATGTTACTCATTCCTACAACCTTCACAAAGTTTTAAACATAATAACCATGGGACATTTCCCCTTTTTCTCCAGGTTCATGGCATTCTCTTCCCGATCTATATGAATGCCTCTGCTCCTATTCAAGCTCGAATTGTGGCTTGCATGGCCATCTTTGAAACATACCCAACTCTCCCAATTGTCACAGCTGTCGCTAATGTTGCATTCAGAGAGAAGGATCCACTGCTTTTCTCCTTTGTCTACTCTCAGCTGAAGGCTTGCTCCAAACTGAGGATCCCAATGTACTACAACCTGTAAGTTGAAATGTAACTCCCAGTGCAGGCTCTGTCCCTTGAGAGGTCTGGTACTGACCAGGCTCCTGGACAACTTGAATATCCCCCTGGAGAAGCAGTGAGAAAAGCAAAGGGAGATTGGCTGTTCTCCCATCAGGAGCTGCCTCTGTATCCCAGTGGTTGGCCATTTAACAAATGCCTTGTTTTCAATTCAGTAAGAGCTCAGGTGCACACAACATTGGCTCAGCATTGCCTGAGTCTCATCTGAACCAAGAGAAGCCTATTTAGTCTTTTCCTAAAAATAAACCTGCCTGCTTGCCTTGAATTTATAATAATCCACTACAGTTGCAGCAAAAACAAAGACTCTTGAGTTAGACCTAGTAAAGGTGTTCAAGGCCTAGCTTTGGTGGATGGGTCTCCAGGCTTCATTAAATGCCTGGTAAACTTGTTAGCCTTTCAAGGACCAGAGGACCTCTGCAGTGCAAATCTCTTCCTTCCTGAAAAGGGCTGGTTTTTGAACAGACAAGATTTGCCATGCATTGCTGATTCTAATTTCACTGATGATTTCAATTTTCTTTAGGTCTTCTTATTGCCATGTGGCCTTGAAACTTATGAATCCTTGGTTTGTCCAGTTGCGTGGAGATTACAGCAAAGTTGTTTATTTGAACATGTTCAATAGTAAGTATCAGATAGTTGGTAACTTAATAAGAAAAAAACTACAGGTTTTTTGGATATTGTTTGTTCATATGTGAAAAGGCATATTGCAAAATATAGAAAGTACTTTGGATTTCTAAATTCTGTGTTATTTCATAGATTAACCCTGCTTCCTTTTTTGTGAGTAATTTGCAAATGTGTGTGATCTGTGTCCCAAAGAACTTGGGAAAGTTAATTCTGAACTGAAACTCCTTGAATCACCCCACTCATCATGCTATTCTGGAACTGGGGTCTTTAAAAATGTCTCCAAGCTGTGTCCACACATACTTTTGCAGCTACACCACTTAGAGCATTATATGTCACCATGCACTTCTCAGCTGGAAAAGAATGGGACCAAGTTTAGGAGATTCTGGGAAATGTCCAAAAGGAACTTTCTCATTCGCTTTCCTAGTCTCCTCCTCATCATTATCTTCATCATTCCATATTATTCTAAAGTTCAGAGTCAAAACTGCTAACAATATTAGAAGAACAGTATATCAAATATGTACAAAATGTAGGCATTGAAATACAATTACACTAGTCACAGCATTAAAACTATCTGAAACAACATTTAAAAAGATAAACATTGGAATCAAAAAGAAAAAAAAAGTTATTTGGCTTTTTGGGACATGCATTCAGTTCAATAAATATATCCAATTTAAAGTCCTGAAATTTTTGATTTATAGATTAAGGGCCCTTTCACACAGCCATATAACCCAGAATATCAAGGCAGAAAATCCCACAGTATCCGCTTTGAACTGGGTTATCTGAGTACACATTGCCATATATTTCAGTTCAAAGCAAAAAATATAGGATTTTATTCAGCTATGTGGAAGGGGCCTGGGAAATGTTTCTGGTCCGATTCAACATTAGAAAATCCTGTAGCTAAATCAGGGTACTTTCCTATCTTCATTTTAAATTGCAAGAAAAAATCTTGGAAGGTCTGAGTCCTCAACTACACTATCATATAGTGAAGTTTTAAAATGCTTCATGTGGCAGTGTAGATAGGGCCTGAGGCAGGCATTTTTCATGGAAAGTTCACTTTGGGCACTTTGTAAGCAAAAATGCTTAGGGGATGATGCCCATTTGATCCTTTTAAGGCAACCATAAATTATTGTAAACAATACAGAAAAGTACTACAAAAAAAACTGTAGCAGAAGTACCATACTTCCAGTTTTTGAAGACTATTAACATGTTAATATCTTTTGTGTTCTGTTTGCTTTAAATCACAGATCTTTACAGAATGGGTGGCCTTTTCAAAATGTATGTGATTGACAACCTCAGAAGACCATTCCCCTCAAGTGTCATCTTAAAATCAGAATTAACTTTCTCCGGCATAGTTGTTCAGCCAATTGATGTAAGTATCACATTGCCTTAGCACATTTCAGGGAAAAGAATTGGGGTCGGTTCCCTTGCATATTTCTTTATACATGAAAAATAGAAAGGAGCTCATATCATGCCCTTTCCAAATTCTCTCTTTCTTTGAAAAGCTTACAGTGCACATAGAAGGCGTAAAGGAATGGTGGTCAAACCTCGAGCGCCCATTGCAGCAATCCTCTAGCCACCAGAAGATTAAAGATACAGAAAGACAGGTAATATATTCAGTTCCTTGAGTCCATGGGCCTAAGAAAATGGAGGGTGACATTCTTCCCAGATCTGTATTAAGGGACTGCGGAGGGGAAGGGGTGGGCAAATGTCTTCCAAATGAGCAAGAAGAGATGACCTGTGTGTTGTCGAAGGCTTTCATGGCCGGGATCACAGGGTTGTTGTATGTTTTCTGGGCTGTATGGCCATGTTCTAGAAGTATTCTCTCCTGACGTTTCGCCCACAGCCCGGAAAACATACAATAACCCAGAGATGACCTGGTCAGCTACTTGCATTTATAGCATAGGGCTGTATGTGGCTTGGGACTAAATTAAGTGGTTTTGGGGCATCGTAAAACACTGTTCTGAAAAAAGGACATGGATACTGGTAAAATGAAGATGCCCTACAACAAGAGTGCTGCATAGAAATATGATTTATTTTTTGGCTTGCTTAAATGAGCATGAGACTCACCAAGCTTCATTTGTTTGATTTTCAGCTGCCAGGATTCAAAGACATAGCCCTTGAGCGTCCTTTGCTCGGTGCCAAGATCTCAGTTTTCAACAAAGAAATCATGTATTTCACCAATGAAGAAGTAGTACAACTTGGGAACGTGAGCTGCTTTCTTTATTTGTTCACAATCTACTCAAAGTGTTTGCGTCATCTTTTTTAATCGATTGGATGTCTATTCTGTTGTAGTTAGAGGAAGGAAGACTTGGATCTCAAGCCATTGGAATGATTTACCAGGTCTTCAAAAATATGAATGAGCAATGGATTCTATCTCTGATGGCGGAGGTTCGATACCTGGTTCCTACTACTGCTGGTGAACTACTTGATGTCAGTGGCAGTGCCATCGTCATGCCATATACTTCATTGAAGGGTAAGGCAGCAGATCACCAAATGTCATGAAATGTTTTGTTAGACGCCTGATTAAACACATAGTCAGGTCTTAAAGGGAACAAAGGGATTGTCCTTTCTTTCATGAAGGTGACAGGTTCCCTACCAAAAAGCTATAGACAGAGTTTGGCTAAGTCTCTTTTTAGAGCCTTTACTCCTTTGATCTCTTGTAGCAAAAGAACTGGAAAATGAACAACAGCAGAAGAAGACTCCCAATATCCAGAAGGGACTTCAGCTTGAGAGCTCATCTGGGTAAGCCAAATATGACATTTGTATTCAGCCTTTATGGTAAAATCACTGTCACATGCCACAGCTTTGTTCATGAAAACTGAACTGTGAACCTGCTTGATGTGGCCGTGCAAGGTGGAGTGGCATATAATATCCCCACAATCACACACACTTTCATACGCACATGATGCAAGTCATAGCCAAGTTATTTTTGCACTATAGGGAGAACATCCCATGAATCCTATTCTTGGAGTTTAGAAAAACAAGGGAACTTAATTACACAAGGAACAGTTCTTTGGGGACTTCAGAATCAACCCCCCGAGGTGCTCCTTCATTCTGTCTAATGCTGGACTTGGCTCTGCTAGTTACACCAGTGGTTAAATGTCTTGTATGCGTGATTTCCTGTTTCCTTTTAGCCTCCAAGGATTTGGAAAGTTTATGTACGGAATGAACACAGGCTACTCCCTACATATCGTTGAAATCACAGGCAAATTCAGGACACAAACCTCCCTGGAATTGAATGCCACATGGGACTTGGAAGCTCACAACTTCAAATTTGAGTTCAAACCAGTTCGTGAGAAGTATGAGCTGGTAGTGGCAAGGTATAGTGGTTCTCCAACTCTATCTCTCTATCTCTATCTATCTATCTATCTATCTATCTATCTATCTATCGATCTATCTGTTTATCTACCTAGCTACTATTAGCTGCAGTCCCATTAAAGCATCTGTTACAATGAAAAACACATACTACTTAACCATTGGATATTTTTCGAAAGGACTAAAACAAGAGTCAGGGCTACTGCTCAGGACTTTGTGCTCTTCCTCTGCCTCCCCAAACCATTGTTTTATGTTGCAATCTTGTCTTGGGGTTTTATTGAAGTTTTATGAAACCATGATGCTTCCCTTTGCTATTTTGTCCACTACCATGCAATGGTCTACTAGGATTTGTTTTCCAAACTACAAACATCTAACTTACAAATGACTCATGATTAAGAGCAGACAGAAAATGCGAAAAATCTACCCCTTGGAAGAGAAATGTACTCCCGAAAAAAGTTATTATATTATAGGGAAAAGATGTATCAACTGAAGCTTCATCACCCCTCCTTGTTTCCACAACAAGCCAAATTTTTCAAAATCCAGTTATCACAAAGATAGAAAGTGAGGTGAAATCTTCTGAACAAGGGTAGACAGAAAACAAACACCACAGGGATGTTGACTCTTTCCTATGCTGTTGAAAGCTAAACAATATATATATTTGGCTGGAGTTACACTTAAAAAATGAACTTGTTCCCATTTACATACCGGTACAAATTCAACTTAAGAACAGGCCTGCACAACCTATCTTGTTTGTGATGTGGGGACTATCTGTATATGGAAATTGAAGAACACTTTTCACTACACCAATAATGAACAATGTTTTAATTTTTCTTCTTCATATTGAATTATTATTATTATTGTTAATGTTATTACTACTACTACTACTACTACTACACTTTTTTACATTTCGCCTTTCTCCCTGAAGGGACTCAGAGCAGATTACAGCATATAAACAGACACAGGCAAATATTCAATGCCTTGTTACAATGACATACAATGAGACATACATTTCATTTCTGACTCTGGAGGCAGAAGTCATTTTAGGACTCTTTTTCACTTTTTGGGGTGACGATGGAAAGGATATATATGTGCTTGCTATTTGAAAGTGGCTGAGAGTGCTGGAAGCTTCTTCTTTTTATTCATCTTTCTCCTTCCTGTCATCTGCATCAGTCATCTGCATTCAAAAATTGGTAGGCAAAAAAGGTCCATAGTATAATTTACTTCTGATGTTTCCTTGAGCTTGAATTGAAGTGTGGGAAAGCAAGGGGGTCCCAGATCCAATGAAACCTGAATGTCCAATGAAAGAAAAGACATTCTCCCTTATGCTCTCCAGATGCAGATATAATGTAATGTAATGTTGTGTGTGCGTGTGTGTATTTCAGCCTTAATTTTTTTTAGTAAGCTATATTGAGTTTCAATTTTGGAGAAAAGAGGACTGTAAATAAACTTGTAAAGTGAAATCAAGAATTTAACCTGAGTTCCTGAGTTTTCAGAGCTAATTGAATGATCATGCTGCTCCCATGCTATTCATTCAGTGAGTGTTTTTCCCTTTCAATGTCCTTCATATTCCCACAAATTCAATTGTGTTCCCTGTGTACCTACACAGCCACGAGGCACATGTTGTCGCAAGGCACCTGCGTTATGAAAAAAAAGCTCCAGTCCTTCCCGAAAGACCTTTTGAGGATATCTTGCAAGAAGAGTTCCAGCCAAGGAAAAGCGGCATTAAAGTAAGGCTCTCCTCTGTGTGCGTGTGCGTGCATGCATTCATAAATATGTCCTGTTGGGAATATCATCGTTTCCTGATGTTTCAGGCTGTTGATGATAAATCTGATAACTGATGATTATTCTTTTTCATGGAAGAACACAGCTGTTTTATATTTATTAATTATTATTTTGGAAAAAAAATCCCTTCTTGTAGATTAATTATAGTTTATGAGTACTCACATCGGTTTTGTTTTAATATACTGACACATGAGGGAGCACTAGTAAAATTAGACATTTTAATAAGAAGTCATCATTCATCAGCAAGCCAGTCTTTATGGCCCAAAAGCAGATAAGCCCAAAATGTGAATAATGTGACTCAGCTATCTCTTTACACTGGGATTTTATTTATTCTGTAATGTGGTCTTCTCTTGGCCATGGACACCTTGAATATTACTGCACTGCTCCTTATGAAATACTTACAAGCCTATCTTCACAGCAGCAATCAAGATCCTCCTACAAACAGGACTCTAGAGATTGGTGTCTTCCACTATCGGTGATCCCGACAAAGGTCTGCTTGGAGACCGTGAAGAAAACAAAGGATGCTGTGCCCACCCGGAACACATGGATGCACTTCTTGTGTGAAAGACATGAAATCAGGCTTCTGCTGACACCAGGTATTGTCTACCTGTCACCGAATATTCTGTTTACAGTTGTATCAGTGCTTAGGATGTTATATGCATTTTCTAATGCATGTGTGTTAAATTGTAATCCATACAGTTGTTGCTATGGAGAAGATCAAGGGAGAAATCCAACTAGGTCCTGAACTACCCAGGATGAAAAGAGACACCAAACAGAATGGAGGAAGGGTAAGTATTTCACACAGACTGTAAATTACTCCATAAAATTAAACATGAAACATGCTACAGGGAAAGTTGTGCTGAGAGTATAACACTTTAAAGGCCCCAAAAACATTCCAGTTCTGAATATACAGGATTAACTTACTTTACTTTTGTTGTCACCTTTCCACACTGCAGTGATTTCACATATCACTGCTTTGATTCCCATAAATACGTATAAAGAATGCTCAGCAGTGTACTATTATGGCATCAGTGTGCTCATCAGTGTAATCATCATTTGACACAATTGCCTTCAGGCTTTAGTGCAAAATGGGAAAGAAATATTATCCTCTTTTTTGCCAAAAACACTGGCCTTGTTATAATGAAGCCTTTCATCTCTTGCAATCTTTCAACTATTGCTGAAATTTGGGAAAAGAAAATACAGTACAAGGATTCTTCAATCAAGGCAAATGTGCCAGAAGTTGCAGTAAAAATCCAAACAATGCTTCTGTACTTTCAGAGTATTTTCTGACATCCCTGATACAAGTTACAATATTTTATTTCCATCCTCATATGAGATGTTTTCTAATCTCTGGGCATATCTGACTATAATAACAAAACTATGATAAAATTTTATTTATATCCCGCCACCATCTCCCAGAGGGACTTGGGACAGCTCACAGAACACTCAAAGTGACATATAAAATGCAACAAGTGCAAAACAAAACATAGACAATTAACAATCAAACACAACATTATAAATTCACAGTACTGCCTGGTAAAATCAATAAAATACAGCAAATGGTTTAGGTAAAACAATGTATTAAATCTTAGAATTATAAACTGCCAATCTTAAGAATCTAAAGGTCCTCATATGTATTATTAGAGAGTCTAAACATAATCGAAGGCTTCTTGGAAAAGCCAGGTTTTTAGACCAAAACAGTTTCCCCCCTCTTCTATATTATAAAAAGAAATTACAGTTACACTTGATCAGTGTCTTGACACATTTTTGCTTAAACTTACAATTCCTAAACAATACATAGAAAAATTCCTCTTCAAACTATAGAAAAATACTCCTGTAGTGGACTTTTGATTTTCAAAAACACCTTTGGATTGAGTGCTAGTGCAGATGCCAGGAATGGCTGCAAACACCACCCATACCTCCCAAAAATGGAGTGAATGCAACGAAAGCAAAGGTGGAAAAATACAAAAAACAGAAATAGGCTACATCATGATAATTCACTCTTCTTAAGAGGGATCTGGAAGAGAACAGGTATGGAAATAAGGTAGCTGACATTACAAAACCATTCCTTTTGAGGCAGTACACGAAACAGGCCTTGTGAAAAATACCAGCAAAGGTGTAGCCTTCACCAATTGTCTCTTTTGTTTTGCAGGATGAGTGCCGCAATTTCCAATTTCCATCTAAAGGCCAGGAGGCAGCGTGCACAGATGACTATAGGCCTGTCTGTGGCAGTGATGGTAAAACCTACGCAAACCTGTGTTTGTTTTGTATTGCCAAAAGGTGAGTAGATCACATAGATAGCCTTCTATAACAAAATTAAAGTTCCTTCAGTCCTTTTTACCATTTCAAGGCATAGATAAATGTCTAAAGTTTAAAATTCTCAGAAGAAATGCAGAGTTCCATTTTGGCCGATGCCTAGAAATAATATAGTAAAAATGAGTTCTTAGCTGTGTGACTAGGGCCCCTTCTATACTGCCATATAAAATCCATATTATTTGCTTCGGACTGGATTCTATGGCAATGTAGACTCTCAGTTCTAAATGCTGTAATGTTTTCCTGTTTTTTTCCCCCTCAGGGATAGTGGAAACACGATCACAATAGCCCATGAAGGTGCATGTGAGCGAAAGGTAACTCTATTGTTGATACACTTCCCTGTGGCAAATCTAGCCTTTCTTACTAAAGGTCTTGCAACCTTACATGTAAAACTAGATAAGGAGAGGAGACCCCATGGTACTAATTATGTGGCTTACTTTTGGAAAGAAAGTAGCAATTGGCACCTGCTGATATGCACAGGTCTGCTCTGATGGCCATGACATGCCACCCCTACCACCACTAAATCCAAGCATTCCTGTATACTGGATTGTGGTTTTTAATGCTAAATGAGAAGGACATTAAGAAAACTCAGTGTGGAACATCTAGATTCTTGCCTGAGGCCCTTTCCACACAGCTGAATAAAATCCCACATCTGCTTTGAACTGGTATATATGGCAGTGTGGACACAGATAACCTAGTTCAAAGCAGATATTGTGGGCTCTTTTGCCTTGATATTCTGGGTTATATACAGTATCTGTGTGCCCTGAGTGTGACTCCCATTAGACTAGGATTGCTCAGTCTATCTTTCTCAATGCAATTAAACACTCAGAGCACTTTGGATGCAAAATAAAAGAAATGTACAGTGTAATTCCCATATCCTTCTGCAATCTGAAGCAAAGGGAGGTCAGATAAATTCATACAACAAATTGCTGATGCTTTATGTAAATGGTCAATGGTGTTAAACTAGCTCATTTACAAAAAGACTGATGATTAAAAAAGGTGACCACCCTGCAAATATTATTGTTGTTAATTAGTCACCCTATATATTTTTGGTTATTTCATATTTAATTTTTCTTTTATTTAAGTGATATTTGTCCTCAGTGCTCTAATGTAGCACAAATTTTATGTATTTGTGCTATAATTTACAACTCTAAACAACCAATACACAGACAAATTCCCCTTCAAACTATAGCAGAACAAATAATACTCCTGTGGTGGAATTTGATTTAAAAAACACCTTTGGATTGAACGCTAGTGCAGGTGCCAGGAATGGTTGCAAACACCCCACCCCACCCTTGTGAAAAATACAATCAAAGGTGTAGCCTTCACCACTTGTATCTTTTGTTTTGCAGGATGAGTGCCGCAAATTCCAATTTCCACCTAAGGGCCAGGAGGCAGCGTGCACACTAGAATATATGCCTCTCTGTGGCAGTGATGGTCAAACCTACGCAAACCTGTGTTTGTTTTGTATTGCCAAAAGGTGAGTAGATCACATAGATAGCCTTCTATAACAAAATTAAAGTTCCTGCCGTCCTCTTTACCACTTCAAGGCATAGATAAATTCCTAAAGATTAAAATGCTCAGAAAAAAAATGCAAAGTTCCATTTTGACTGATGCCTACAAATGATAAAGTAAAAACATGAGTTCTTAATGGTATGACTAGAGCCCCTTCTACACTGCCACATAAAATCCAGATTACCATTATTGAACTGGATTATATGGCAGTGTAGACTCATTGGATGAATGGATTTTAACCTCATGTTTTATATTTTATACTGTATTCAATTGTTTGTAATAGATTTTCTATGCTGTTTGATTTTAATGATGTGTCAGCATCGAATTGTTGCCAATTGTACGCCGCCCTGAGTCCCTTTGGATGAGAAGGGCGGGATAGAAATATTGGAAATAATAATAAATAAATATAATCCAGTTCAGAACTTTGATAATCTGGATTATATGGCAATGTAGATGGGACCTAGGACTCTCAATTTTAAATGCTATAATTTTTTCCTGATTTTTTTCCCTTCAGGGATAGTGGAAACACGATCACAATAGCCCATGAAGGTGAATGTGAGCGAAAGGTAAATCTGCTGTTGATACAATTATCTGTGGCAAATCTAGCATTTCTTACTAGGGGTCTTGCAGTCTTACATTCAAAACTAGATAAGGAGAGTAGACCCCACAGTAATAACTGCGTGGCTTTCTTTTGGAAAGAAAGTAGCAATTGGCACCTGCTGGTATGCTCAGGTCTGCTTTCATGGCCATGACATGCCATTCCTACCACCACTAAATCCAAGTGCTCCCGTATACTGGAATGTGGTTTTTAATACTGAGAAGGACATTAAGAAAACTTGGTGTGCAATTTCTAGATTATTGCCTGAGAGTGACTCCCATTAGACTAGGATTGTTCAATCTATCTTCCTCAAAGCAACAAAACATCTCCAAGCACTTGGGGTGCAAAATAAATAAAAAGGTCCATTGAGATGTCTCCTTCTGCAATCTGAAGCAAAGGAAGGTCAAATGAACTCATGCAACACATTGCTGATACTTTGTATAAATGGTAAATGGTGTCAAACTAGTTTATTTACATAAAGACTGATAATTTAAAAAGGTGACTACCCTGTAAATATTATTGTTGTTAATTAGTCACCCTATTTTTTGGTTATTTAATATTTAATGTTTCTTTTATTTCAGTGATATTTGCCTTTACCGTTCTAATGTAGCACAAATTCTGTGAAAAATCATACCACATATAGTTGACATTAATATTGATATCTGAAATATATGCAGAAAAGTCTTTACATCTCAAACGGAGATGGCAAACCAGCTATCCGCTCTAAATAATGCAAGTTTATCTGAAAGAAAATACTATGCACACCTTAAACCATCACATAAAATCAAAATTTTCTATACAAGAGTCCTGACATAACTATGCTGAGAGCTGCTATTCATAAAGGTTTTCCCTGAAATGATAAAAGTAATGCAATGCATCTTGATCTCTGTCTTCCAAACCAATTGCAGGAAGTCATCTCTTGAAGTTTTAGATCTTTATTTTACATTACCCTGTTTCCCCTAAAATAAGACATCCCCAGAAAATAAGACCTAGTAGAGGTTTTGCTGAATTGCTAAATATAAGGCCTCCCCTGAAAGTAAGACCTAGCAAAGATTTTGTTTGGAATCATGCCCGGCACCCACCAAACAAAACACCATAGCATGCAGGATTGGTAAATATACATATCAGTTGTATATGGAAATAATGGTAGTAACAAGAAATTCTTGACAGAAGTCACAGTTTGTCTGGTTTGATTATGTTGGTTTGTGATGACAACTACTGTACAGTACAGAATAAATGTTCATTTTTTTGTTCGGCAATAAATGTGAATTCTTCTTCATGGAAAAATAAGACATCCCCTGAAAATAAGACCTAGCGCATCTTTGGGAGTAAAAAATAATATAAGACACTGTCTTATTTTCGGGGAAACACGGTAGTAACACATGTTTACATCAGGGAATCTCAATATCTCCCTAAGGCTGAATCTACACTGCCCTATACCCTAGGATGTGATCCCAGATTATCTCCTTATTTCAGATTATCTGGCAGTGCAGACTCATATAATCCAGTTCAAAGCAGATAATCTGGGATCAGATCCTGGGATATAGAGCAGTATAAATCCATCATAAATCACTTACCTGATCCAAGTTCTTAGTATATATTCATTATTAGGGGGGATTGGAGGGGGGGTTGATAATACAACAAAAATTATGATTAATCTATCTAAGAAGAAAGAAGAAAGATGTGTTGCCCCTCTTTTGGCATAACAACAAAGAGAAATTGTTGGAAAAACCCCCAAAAACCCCCTACTATCATTTTTTGTTTTGTTTCATAGAATCTGTGCCATGACCACCCAGCTCCACCTGGCAGAGGTGATAGCCCATGTACACGTGAGCTTGCTCCTGTCTGTGCCAGCGATCATAAGACCTACTCAAACCCATGTTGCTTCTGTAATGCCAGACGGTGAGTAGATCATATAAAAATCCAGGTATAAAAACAATCATTTTTGGGGTACCCTTTACCCCTTGAAAATTAGATAGTTTAAAAAAGATATAGATGGCATGGGCAGAAGAAATGAGAAGTTCCATTTTTGATGATATCTGCCAATCTCAATAATATTATTGGTAATATCATGTACTCCCTATTTTAAATTCTGCATTTTTTCATGTCTTTCTCAGGAGAAGTGGAAATACTCTTACAGTGGTCCATGAAGGTGAATGTGAGCAAAAGGTAAATCTACTGTTGATGCACATTTCCTGTGACAAATATAGCCTTTCTTACCACAGGCCTTGTAGCCTTACATGTAAAAATTGCCTTTGAAGGCTGTTGGGAAGCTTCAAATAGTCCAACGAGAGGTAGCCAGGTTAATAACTGGGGCAGCATACAGGGAGCACACAACTCCCCTGTTAAGTCAGCTCCACTAGCCAGTGGTCTGTTTGCTATGGGCACAATTCAAAGTGCTGGCTTTGGCCTATAAAGCCCTAAATGGCCCCGGCCCAGTTTACCCTTTCTGAATGCATCTCCCTTTACAAACCACCGCAGAGACTAAGATATTTTGGGGAGGCTCTGCTCTCGGTCCCGCCACCGTCACAGGCGCATTTGGCAGGAACAAGAGAGAGGGCCTTCTCAGCATTTGCTCCCCGGCTATGGAACTCCCTCCCTGGTGAGATTAGATCAGCCCACTCCCTCCTGTCCTTTAGAAAGATGGTAAAGACCTGGCTGTGGGACCAAACCTTTGGGGCAGTGCAATAAAAGGAAACCTGTTCTATTGACTGGAACCAGCATGGTGTCTTGTGTTGGTTTAAACAGCTGATTTTAAAGTAGATATAATTGATTTTAATGTTTGCGTATATTTATAGTTATTTTATTTATGTCCTGCCATGGAATGTCCTAGCCATATATATGTTGTGCTCTGCCTTGAGTCCCTTTTGGGGTGAGAAGGGTGGAATATAAATGTCATAAATAAATAAATAAATAAATAAATAAATAAAGGACAAGGAGACCCCATGGTAACAATGTGGCTTTCTTTTGGAAGAGAAGCGGTAAGCAGCATCTGGTGATATGCACAGATTTGCTCTGGTCACCCCACCCTGATCATCCCACCCCTGCCACCACTAAATCCAAGCCCTCTTTTATATTGGAACAAGATATTTAATGATAAATGAGAAGCACATAAAGAATACTCAGTCTGGAACTTCTAGATTCTTGCCTGAAAGTTACTCCCGTTGAACTACAGTTGCTCAATCTTTTTTCACAATGCATCTAAGCATCTCCAAGCACTTTGGGTGTGAGATAAATATTATTGCAAAGAATTGCTCAGTTGGGTGCCTGCAGTCAGTCTGGCATGGCAAGCCAGCTTCCTACTCTAAAATGTTGATTTCTCTGTTGTTCTCAATGAAAGGAAGGTCTAATCTTGCTAGTTAACTGGACTCCAAAACCATTAAATAAAAATGAGAGATGAATCAAGGTTCTTTCTGAATAGGTGGGCATACTTATTTTGTCCAGTGGTGTCCCCTTTGTAGCAGCTACAAAACCTCCTGTTTGTATAATAAATGTAGGCAGCCCTATATGAATTATGTTTCTCAGTGAAAAAAAAGCAAGACTGCAATTTTTGCATGGAGGCCAAGATCTATATCCTTTTTTTTTCATTTAAAAATATGCTCTCCAATGTCAGCAAATGGTCGGCTTATGTTCATTTGCCTCAAAAGAATAATCTAGCTTCGTTTAGGGTGGTGACAGCTTGAAGTTGAGTAGATCTAACCTTTTAAGGGAAACCATGCGGAACCAAGGGACAAACTTTGTGGATCAAATACATTCAGCAACAGATAAGCAGGACTTGATTCAATGTAAATACAAATGTCAGAAGTACATTTTTTAACAAAGGTGTTTTTTTGTCTTGCTCTAATCCCACTCCAGGGTGGAGGCAAGTGGCAGAAGAAGCCTTACAAGCAAACTGAACAGCAATTTGGTGACTGCTATGCAAACTCAGACAGTTCCAGCTCTTCTTCCTCCAGCTCTTCTTCCTCCAGGCCTTCTTCTTCAGACTCCTCCAGTTCTTCCTCCTCCAGTTCTACCTCATCTGAGCCCTCTAGATCCTCCTCCTCTTCCTCCTCCTCTAGTTCCTCCTCCTCCTCCTCCTCCTCCTCTGAGCCTTCCACTAAAAAAAGACAAGGGAGGAAGAAAGGGGACAGCAGCAGCAGCAGCAGCAGCAGCAGCAGCAGTGACTCCAAGAGCAGCAGCAGCAGTGACACCAGCAGCAGCAGCAGTGACACCAGCAGCAGCGAGAGCAAGGGGACACGCCGCCACGGAAACAAGCGCCTTTATCAGAAGAAATCTAAATACAGTCCTTCCAGCAAGAGCAGCAGTACCAGCAGTGACGACACCAGCAGCAGCAGCAGCAGCAGCAGCAGCAGCAGTGACACAAGAAGGAGGAGCAGCAGCAGCAGTGACACCAGCAGCAGCAGCAGTGACACAAGTAGCAGCAGCAGCAGCAGTGACACAAGTAGCAGCAGCAGCAGCAGCCAGAGTTTTGAGAAGAAGGTAACTGTTCTATCCATTGTTCTGTGCAGAATAGCTGGGAGAGACTTGATACTATGTGTCTGTGTGCCTTCAAGTTACTTGTAGACTTTAGTCACTTGTGCATCCATGAATTTCACAGGGTTTTCTTAGTATACTCACAGGTGGCTCTGCCAGTTCCTTCCTCTGAAATATAGCCTACAGCACCTGGTACTCCTTGGTGGTCTCTCATCCAAATACCATACATGCTCATGAAAAGGGTGACCTCATTACTCAATTAAGGGCAGATTATGGGGTCGAATCATGTATACACCAAAGGTTATTTCATGGAGAGGGGAAAACACCAATGTCCACCCTTAGCTGCTGTCATCATTTCCCCATCCAAGCATACAGAAAGTCCAAGTGTCGTCATGCAGGTGAGAGTAGAGGGAACCAGTGTTTCTTTTAGATCATCTAGGGACAGGCTAGCTGCTTACCACTCTATTCAGAGAAGGGGATGGTTCCTATTTTGGTAAGAGTTAAGGTACAGTACTTACACTGACCCATGGATAAATTACCCAGTTATTATTATTATTATTATTATTATTATTATTATTATTATTATTATTAATAATAATAATAAATCTTTATTTATATACCGCCCTATCTCCTCAAGGGACTCAGAGTGGTTTGCAACATTTAAAAACATACAGTCAGTTAAAATATAGCAATTTAAAACACTAGACACAATAACAAATAATCAAGAAAACACGTACTCCACAATTTAAAACCTAATAACAGAACTCCATCAATGAGTCCAAATACTGTAGTCAAGATTCAGCATTGTAATGGCTAACTATAAAGTGCTAATTGTGTCAGGTATTCCAATACCGGGCAGGCAAGGGTGGATAAAAGGCTAAACAAGGGTATAGCTGACAGAGGCGGTCCAACCATAAGGTGAAATAGGCATTTGCCTGTGGCGCCATCGTCCCGGGGGCACCATCGTCCTGGGAGGAGGGCACCACTCTCCACCTCCTTCTCTTTCGGGCCTTCCAGCGGCCGCGCTGGGCCTTCCGGCCAGCGCAGACCCACCTTCGCACCACGCAAGCCCACCTTTGGGGCCTTCAGAGATTGTGAGGTCTGTAGGAACTTGGAAGCTAGGTATGTGGGGTTTATATATCTGTAGAAGGTCCAGGGTGGGAGAAAGAACTTTTCTTTGAAGCAGGTGTGAATGTTGTAATTAATCACCTTGATTAGCATTTAATGGCCCTGTGGCTTCAAGGCCTGGCTTCTTCTTGCCTGGGAGAATCTTTTTTTGGGAGGAGTTAGCTGTCCCTGATTGTTTACTGTCTGGATTTCTTCTGTTTTCAGAGTGTTGTTCTTTATTTATTGTCCTGATTTTAGAGGGTTTTTTTTTAATACTGAGGGCTATCTGGGTTATCTAAGTCCACACTGCCCTATATCCCTGTTCAATGTTTAGTGCTAAATTTGCAAATATAGTAATTCCTACATAACATTACCATGTATTGAACTGCTTTTTCTATTGATTTGTTGTAAAACATGATGTTTTGGTGCTTAATTTTTAAAATCATAATGTAATTTGATGTTTTATAGGCTTTTCCTTTATACTTCCTTATTATCCAACATTTTCGCTTATCCAATGCTTTTATTTTTCAGTGATTGGTTGGGGGGGGGCGCCAAAATTCTGTTCGCCTACACTTGAAAAATATCCTCTGATAGCTGAAGGGTCTCAGGGCTCTATTCAAAAATTTAGTTTTAGTTGATTTTTGGAATAACATTTGTGATGATGATGATGATGATGATGATGATGATGATGATGATGATGATAAATTTTATTTGTATCCTGCCCCATCTCCCCGAGTAGACTCGGAGAGGCTCACAACAATATAATTATACAAATCATCTCAACAACAACGCACATCAGTATGTCCAATTTAAATTAAAGCAATAGTTAATAATGAGGCAAACAATATAAAAATAAAGCAGCATTTTAAAATTACATAAAACAACATTCATTAATATTTTAAGCACCTACATAATTTTATATGATAAAAAAGTGAACAAATTGTTTCTCTATGGGATCAATGACTTCTGGGTTGCTGGGCTTCCTGGTTGATCCTGGGAGAAACAATGTGTTCACTTATATTATATTATACTCTATTGTACTGTGTTGTATTATTTCATTTCTGCCAAGCTAGTTAGCTGGTTCCTAAACTAGTCCTGTGGGCGTTTTGGACAACAGCTGCCAAAAGCCCCAACCTCCTTGGCCCACAGTCTGGAATTGTGTAAGCTGAAGTCCAAAAAACCTGGAGGACCAAAGTATGGGAAATATTGCTGTACAGTATAGTTATGTTCAGCTTTGTCCCACTATTAAGCTGTGCCTAAATGCAGAACAAAATTATTAAAAATATTGTATGAAATGAAATTCAGCCTAGGTGCATAAGAAGTTTGTAAAACATATTCTTTTCCTAGAGATTTGGGTCCTATATTCAAGATATTTCATTATATAAATACATGGAAATACAAAAAATTACAAAATCCAAAATATTTCTGGCAAACATTTTGGATAAGGGTTAGGCACCTGTATCAGAATATCCAAGTACCATTTGGTTATCACAATGAGAAATGCATGATATCATGTTTATTTACTGTTAGTGGAATTGCAAAATCAAAAAGTAACATCACCTCTTTCAATATTTTTGTTATCTATTGTTTTTAAAGAGACCTCCACGAGAGATTTACCAATACTCTTTCAAGTCAGTGAAAAAACAGCAGGTAAGACTTCATTTTAGTTGTCCAAAATGTTTTTAAAAAACCAAAGATCTGAAGCAAAAATTTGAAGGTCTAAAAAATTGATAACTGTAGTTGCACAGTAGTTTCTAAAAATCTTCCTTCTATTGTTGTGTTACTGAGATGAAGGAAGGACAAAGATAGCTGGTTCTCAGGATGCCCATTCTTCCAGTTGGGTTTTGTCAAGTTGAAGAAACTTGCTTGCAGAAACTGTTCCCCCTGCCAGGGCACCACGGAGGGTACAAGAGCCCTGCGGGGACAAAGTAGCTCAGAGTGTGAAGACGGTCCTCTCCGCTCCCGGTGGCAGGGCTGGTCAGCTGAGGAGGAGGAGGGACACACTCCTCCTTGACTCGCGCCTTTGGGTGCGCCTGGACACGCCTCAACTGCACCTCCTAGAGGATTGCGCCTTCAGCAAATGCGTAGTTTGCGTATGGCTTGGGCTACTACTACTACTACTACTAATAATAATAATAATAATCATCATCATATAATTAATTTTATTTCTTACTTGCCTCTCCTTAAGCTTTAAAGATGCTTTTGATTTTTGCAGTGGACCAAACAGGAAAGCAATGGCAAACAGAGGCCAAGGAGTAGCAGTCAGAGCAGCAGCAGCAGCAGCAGCAGCAGCAGCAGCAGCAGCTCCTCTCCTGCAACTTCTAGCTCCAGCAGTGAGGAAGATGTAAAAATTCCGGTTAGTATCATAACAAAGCAAATTGTAAAGACTCCAGTCTATAGGTTGTCTCTTAGGACAACTCCAGTCTATAGGTTGTCTCTTAGGACAACTCTTAGAACTGTTTTTGTACGGGCCTAGAACTGTTTTTGTACGGGCCTAAACTCCAACAATGGGGTATTATTCTTAAGAGGGTATTAGTAGACCCAGTGATCCGCCCCCTAGACATTGGACTGACTCGTGAAATACAAGAGTCTCTAATTTCAAGCCATGTCTGTTCTACCCCCCAGCCCTGTCATCAGTCATTAGCTGTGCCTAGTCCCCCTCCCTCATTAGATGATGTTATCATATTAGATGACTCCTCCTCTCTCATACCAGCGGAGATAAGCCTCTCTTTTAAACAATCAAATACACTTGGAGGCCTTTCATCCCAGGATAGCTGACTATCCCCTTCAATTGGCAATCTCAACAAGCCAATCTCTCAGGAGGAGGAGGGTTCTCACGTGGGGGGGCCCATTGAGGTGGTGTGGGGGAGAAGGAAGAACGGTCACCAACAACCCAGGGAGAAGCGCAACAGAGTTATTGCGACCCTGGAGAGGAATAGGTGTGGTAGTCTCCAGGACAGACCCCTCAACCTTAAGGTCCTGCTTCTGAATGCCAGATCCGTCAATGGTAAGACAGCTATCATCCAGGATTTGATCCTGGATGAGGGGGCGGATCTGGCATGTATTACCGAGACTTGGTTGGATGAACCGGGTGGGGTGAATCTCACCCAGCTGTGTCCACCGGGTTTCGGGGTCCATCAGCAGGCCAGGGTGGAGGGGCGGGGAGGTGGAGTTGCGGTGATCTTTCGGCAGTCTATCGCCCTGATCAGATGCACCGTTCCACAATCTATGGGGTTTGAATGTGTCCTGCTGAAGGTGGGAGCCCGAGACAGCTTGGGGATTCTGTTGGTGTACCGTCCACCCCGCGACCCAGCAGTCTCCCTGCGTGAGCTAGCAGAAGTGGTCTCTAATGCGGCCTTGGTCTCCCAACAACTCATAGTTTTGGGAGACTTTAACATCCATGCCGAGACCACATTAACAGGTGCAGCTCAGGATTTCATGGTTGCCATGACGACCATGGGGCTGACTCAAGTTATATCTGGGCCCACACATCAGGCGGGACACACGTTGGACCTGGTTTTTATTGTGGACAGTGGGACAGTCAGAGTGGAAGAGCAAAATATTCTTCCATTGTCATGGTCTGACCATCATCTGATCTGTTTAAGTTTCGCCGTGGCTTCTAACCTCCGCAGGGGTGGTGGACCCATTAAGATGGTCCGCCCCAGGAGGCTGATGGATCCGGATGGACTTCTGAGGTCTCTTGGGGATCTTCCTGTTCTGGAGACTGGCGATCCTGTTGATGTCCTGGCTGATCGTTATAACAGTGAGTTGGCAAGGGCACTTGACACGATCGCTCCCGAACGTCCCCTTTCGCTGCGTAGAGTCACGTCGACTCCTTGGTTCACTGAGGAGCTGGCCGTGATGAAGCGTACGAGGAGGGGACTAGAGTGCATCTGGAGAAAATCTCAGGATGTGTCCGACCAAGCACGGGCTAAAGCCGCTATTAAGGCTTACTCCGTGGCTCTGCGAGCAGCCAGGAAAGCTTTCACGACTGCCCGCATAGCGTCTGCAGCCAATAGGCCATCGGAGTTGTTCCGAGTTGTTGGAGAGCTCCTGCGGCCTCCTGAGGCCCAGGAGCTTCCCGATGACTTGGCAACTCGGTGTAGCGATTTCGCACACCATTTCGCAGGCAAAGTTGCTCAGATACGTCATGAGTTGGACTCCAGCTTGACTGTGGTTTCAGCGGAGGTAACCGAGGCACCTGTCGGTTCCATCTTATGGGATTCTTTCCGGCTTGTTCTTCCTGATGACGTGGAGGGGATTCTTGGGTCTGTGAGGGCGACCACTTGTGCTCTGGATCCTTGTCCCTCTTGGTTGGTTAAACTGGCCAAAGATGGGCTGTTGGAGTGGTTTGTGGCCATAATAAATGCCTCCTTGGGTCAGGGGTCATTTCCATCCTGTTTTAAGCAAGCGGTGGTAAAACCGTTGCTAAAAAAGACCTCGCTAGACCCATTGGTTTGTGACAATTACAGACCAATCTCCAACCTTCCATTTTTGGGCAAGGTTCTGGAGCGGGTGGTTGCCACGCAGCTCCAGGAGTTCCTCGATGACACTGATTTTCTGGACCGCTCGCAGTCGGGCTTCAGGCCTGGGCACAGTACCGAGACGGCTTTGGTCGCCTTGGTGGATGACCTCCGCAGGGAGCTGGACAGGGGGAGTGTGACCCTGCTGGTTCTCCTGGATATCTCAGCGGCTTTCGATACCATCGACCATGGTATCCTTCTGGGGAGGCTCTCCGGGATGGGGCTCGGGGGCACGGTTCTGCTGTGGCTCCAGTCCTTCCTGGAGGGTCGTTCCCAGATGGTGAAGCTGGGGGACACCTGCTCAGACCCCTGGCCATTGACCTGTGGGGTTCCGCAGGGGTCTATTTTATCCCCCATGCTATTTAACATCTACATGAAACCGCTGGGAGAGGTCATCCGGAGTTTTGGAGGGCGTTGCCATCTCTACGCAGATGACACGCAAATCCACTATTCCTTTCCACCTGACTCCAAGGAAGCCCCTCGGATGCTGAACCAGTGCCTGGCCGCTGTGGCGGACTGGATGAGGAGGAACAAGCTGAGGATCAATCCTGACAAGACAGAGGCCCTCCTGGTCAATCGTGCGTCGGATCGGGGTATTGGGTGGCAACCTGTGCTGGACGGGGTTGCACTCCCCCTGAAATCACAGGTCCGCAGTTTGGGGGTCCTCCTGGATTCAGCGTTGACGCTTGAGGCTCAGGTGTCGGCGGTGGCCGGGAGGGCCTTCGCACAACTCAAACTTGTGCGCCAACTGCGACCATACCTCGTGAAGTCTGATTTGACCACGGTGGTCCATGCCCTAGTTACCTCCAGACTGGACTACTGTAATGCACTCTACGTGGGGCTTCCCTTGAAGACGGCCCGGAAATTACAACTGGTCCAACGCTCGGCAGCCAGATTAATAACGGGGGCAAATTACAGGGAGAGATCCACTCCCTTGTTTAAGGAGCTCCACTGGCTGCCGTTCATCTTCCGGTCCCAATTCAAGGTGCAGACCATCATCTATAAAGCCCTGAACGGTTTGGGACCCACCTACCTCCGTGATCGTATCTCCTTCCATAAACCTGCCCGTTCCTTGCGATCATCCGGAGAGGCCCTGTTATCACCATTGCCTATATCCCAGGCTCGCCTTGTAAGTACAAGGGAGAGGGCCTTCTCTGCTGTGGCCCCCCGATTGTGGAACTCACTTCCCACTGAAATAAGGCAAGCTCCCACTCTGTTAGCTTTTAGGAGAGAATTAAAAACATGGCTCTTCCATTGTGCTTTCGGTGAGTAATGTCTGTCATATATCTCCGTATTACTCCCCTCCGAACTTCTATCCTCCAGATTACCCCTTCCAAATGTCCCTGCCCATAGTGGAGTACTTCTCTGTCCCTCTCACTCCGGGTTTTATCTTTGTGTTCAAGTGGCCTGCCCTTGATTTATAGTTTTTTTGTTTTTGTTTTTTTCTTGATTTCTTGATGTTCTGTTTATTATTATTTATTGTATTTTAAATGGTGTTATGATATGTTGTTCTTATATTTTATTATGTTGTATTGCTCTGGGCATGGCCCCATGTTAGCCGCCCCGAGTCCCCATTGGGGAGATGGTGGCGGGGTATAAATAAAGTTTTATTATTATTATTATTATTAGGACCTTTTCCTTAACAGACAGCAGGTGCATATATCTAGCACACTCTCAAAAATCCTAACAGCTGGTAAATTGGCTGGGATTTCTGGGAGTTGTAGGTTAAAAACATCTGGGGACCCCAGGATGAGAACCACTGCTCTAGCACATGCTGAAAGTGGTTAAATCATCATTCATGGTTACATCGACTGAGGTGGGAGGATAGCTTCGAAAGGTTTGGTAAACGATGAGGTGAGCTATATCCATTTATATGGACCAGTTTCTCTTCTTTCATATCTTGCTTGACCTCAGATAGGGCAGCTCTGCTAGGAAGATCCCACTGGTTTTTGTTATTAACTGGACTTGTAACATAGAGAAACATTCATGTTGCTTAGTTTATTGCCAGAAGTCATCTGCACAAAGGCAGGTTTTATATCCATCTATTTCAAATTGACGCTCCTACTAATGAGTACATCCCCATTCAAAACAAAACAATTTTTTAAAAGCATCAGTCAAAGTATTTTTCCTATTTTCTCCTGTTAGGGAAAATGGATAAGAAATTCCTACATTCGTGTTCGCGTAATCCGTCTTGATAACAAGCAGCATGGATTTGACGCTGAAATATTGAAAGCTCCCAACTGGATAAGAATGACTGTGACAAACATCACACAGCCAAGCAAGCCATTTATCTGCTGGGACTCTGGAATGGTCAACCCTTACAAAGTCAAGGTAAATCCCATCAGGTCATGCACGTGATCCCACAGACCAAGACAACCTTGATGTATTTGAATAAGTTGTATTTAATATTCTTCTCTTCCACTTAGTCATCTTTGAAGGCAGGCCGGGATTGCAAGGAATACGAGGTCACAACTGAAGTCGAGACCGGTTCGTTGGCTGGTCACCCAGCTCTTCGTTGGAAACTTGAGTACCCCAGGATCCCTTCCTCACTGTCTACCATTCTTGAACCGTAAGTAAAAGCTTCGTTTATGACAGAAAGCAGAGTCCCAAGGCTCACCCATAAGGGGGAAATGTTTTGAAAATCCCATCTGTTGTTCCTGCACAAACTGATTTGTAGAAATGGGTGGAATTCAATTTCCGAAATATCTAGATGTATCATGTGAACAGTGGAGGAGATGGGAAGAGAAAGCAAAGGACAAGAGAAGGAGACCTGGGATATTTAAAAAAAGAATGAGGATCAAATCTCAGAACATGTGGGGGAAATTTTAAAAACTGAACTTGGAACAGGTGATTCTTCCAGACAGTCCTTGTCCGCTGAGGCGTGCAAGAAATCAGATGGATGTTTTCATTCTTGTAGTCTCCTGGAAAAAAGTACTTTCTTCTGATACAAGTAACTCATTTATGGACACACAGATTAGGCTTGTGGTTAATCCCAACTCAGCCTACCACTTGTACTTGTCATTCCAATCAATGTCCTTACTACTGATAGGGAGATGTCTCTAGAAGTGTATGGAGTTTTAAAGTACAGTAGAGTCTCACTTATCCAACACTCGCTTATCCAACGTTCTGGATTATGCAACGCATTTTTGTAGTCAATGTTTTCAAAACATTGTGATATTTTGGTGCTAAATTCGTAAATACAGTAATTACTACATAGCATTACTGTGCATTGAACTACTTTTTCTGTCAAATTTGTTGTATAACATAATGTTTTGGTGCTTAATTTGTAAAATCATAACCTAATTTGATGTTTAATAGGCTTTTCCTTAATCTCTCCTTATTATCCAACATATTCACTTATCCAACGTTCTGCCGGCCCGTTTATGTTGGATAAGTGAGACTCTACTGTAATATTGTCCCATAGTAGAAATCAGCATATTAACTGTGGGCTGATGCGAACTCTCAAAACCTCTGAGCCAGCCTGAAGGGTAGCATTGTTGGCTGGGAGTGGTAATTAGGGGTGCTTTGATGGTGCTTTTCCTGCATGTCAGGGTATTGGACTAGATGACCCATGTGGCCTCTTCCAATTCTATGATTCTATGAAATATTTGTGGGATTCACCTCTGGTGTCTCTTAAATTATTAAAATTGGGTAATTTGATTATTCCTTCTTTTCTCAACAGGTACTATGAACGAATGCCTGGAGTGGCATACATGCTCGGACTTTCACATATTATTCAAAGAAACCCCTCTCGAGAGGCTTCAGTTGTTCTGGCTCTAATAACTAGACTCAACTACGCCATGGTCATGAGGTTACCTGGGGTCAGTTTTCCCAATCTGTATCAAAGTATTCATTTAGAAAAACTCTGAAGGGAAAGAAAGATGTTTGCTGTGCTTAGTTTTTAATCAATCCTCATATTTCTTTCAGAATACTTTATATAAAGAGGATCTCATGCTTCCCGTTGCAGTGCCACTCAGTCCTTATATCCAAATTTCCAAAATCATTGATGTTCCATCAAGAATCCTTGCCAGTCTG
Organism: Anolis carolinensis; assembly: GCF_035594765.1. Taxonomy (NCBI): domain Eukaryota; kingdom Metazoa; phylum Chordata; class Lepidosauria; order Squamata; family Anolidae; genus Anolis; species Anolis carolinensis. Next base: position 156,580,662 of record NC_085844.1, on the reverse strand, counting down.
GATGGTGAGGTTTTTACCATCTCTACACTCTTTATCAGTGGTTGGGCAATCTGTAGCTCTAAGTATTGCCATCTCTTTGAGCCAGGATGACTGACAAAGAAAGATATGAGAATTATTGCCAAATGTGTGGAGGAGCCCCTTCTCTCCTTTAAGCCATTTAATATGAAAGGAAGTGCAGATCTGTTTTTTAGTTTATTTCTCTGAAAATGTTGTATAGTTGCACCAAGCAGTTACGCGTGTAGAGTAAGTGAAGCACAATTCAAGATATATTTTAACCTATTACATTGTTCAGCATACCACCACATTACCACCATGGTTCTGTAATTTTGAATAGTAATGAAGAGCTGAACCTGAGCCATAAAACCCCAACATTTCCCATTGTTTGACTGAGAAGAATAGATAGTAACTCAGGCATTCAGAGAGAAAATCACCCTATAAAAGTTACTAGTACCTATATTTTGTCCAATCTAATTGTATTAATTTATTTTCTTTAAAATTCATTTTACTGTTTCATAGTTGTTTACATAACACTAAGGATCATCCCAGAAGTAGTTATTTTCTCTCATTCATGTTGCTGCCTCTCTCTTTAGGTATGTGTAAAGTAGAGGGTCAGACAGTCACAACTTTCCATGGACAAAGCATCAGTGAAGGATTGGTATCAGACTGTTACCTGGATTTGTTGCAAGACTGTACCTGCCACAAGGACTTTATGGTGTTGCTGAAATATGAATCTGATAACAACAACCGTATACTGCTCAATAGCACCATTGAATACACGTAAGTATACTCAAACATGGCAAAAGGCCAGTTTTATCATGAGACAAGAAGATAGTAGAATGGCTTCAAGATAGTAGAATGATTTGTAAGTGTTAATTGCAAGTAAATCAAAACAGCTAATTGGGAAAAAATTAAAAAAGAAAACAGGGATGAGACACAGGCCAGCCAACTTCCAAGTGCCCGATAAATTCATTTTCCTGAAAATGACCTCATTTCAGTGGTGGAAAATTCAGGAATTGTGATCACAAGAGAAGATTAATGATCTACTGCATGTTTACTTTTCTATCAGGGAATTTGTCTTCAAGTATCGTGATGCAAAACCTTTGGTAATAATTAATGGTACTATCATAACGCCCGGTGAGCCTGCCCTGCGCAATCTCAGAGGTACGTACAAGAATGTATGAATGAATACCCAGCTTGAATAATTTGAATGAAAGTTTGAAGAAAACAGTGGCCAATAATAATAATAATAATAAACAACACAATAAATTTAGGGTAGAAGGAATGCTAATTTGAAATTAGTGCGGCTTATTCCTCTGATTGCAAGCTAGAAAATATTAGATAACGTAGATAAGAAGACAAACATACTAAAACAGACTATGGGGAGGTGATGAACAGAGCATAAGGTTTTGTTCAAAGAACATTTTATTTTGTTTTTCTCACCCTTTTCTTTCTTTAAATTGCAGACACAAATCGTGTTATTATTACAGTAAAATCAGACAAGATAATACTTGAAGCTCCAGATGCTGGAGTGAAGCAACTGGTCTATGATGGAGAAACTGTCATGGTATTTTTTTTTTCATTACATCTAATGAATTCCAGACTTGAAAATGATCTGCAAACTCCCAATCCAAACTTGTGCTTCCCTGTGGCCTCTCTCCTTCTCTCTACATCTCATTCTCTCTCTGCATCCTTGCCAGATGTTGCCGAGGGCAGCGATGGGTGATGGTCTGAGATTTGATGGAGCAACCAATCCCTTTTGATTTTGTTATTCAGAACTTTAAAACTTCTACTCGGGATTCTGGAACTTGACCCCCCCCCCCGAGATAATTTCAGCACATTAGATAGCTCCTTTAAAATGGAGACAGGAACTCTGATTTGATTCAACGGTCCGCTGGCAAAGGAAACATCAGCTACTGCAGCTAGAAAGTAACATGGGTTTTCCTTGAGCCACAGACCCCCTTTTTTTCAATAGCAAGACAATCATTAACACAATACCCCAAATTCAATGCTTCCCTGAGAGACCAAATAGATGTAGCTATCTACATTATTCCCCATCCTGCATGTAAAGTTAGTTTCAATTAATGCTATTCACCCTTTCTTGAAGGTTGAGGTGACTCCTGCAATTGGATTGACCTGTGGTCTCTGTGAAATGCAAGGTGGAGAAGAAGGACATCTCCGAACCCCAAGTGGCTATATGGCCAAAGACCTTGTTAGCTTTGCCCAGTCCTGGGTAGTTCCTGATGCCTTAGACGGAAGTAAGTGGACTCTTGCATTTCTTTTGTCACAACCAAGATGGCTGGTACTTGGTGACATTGCAGGGGCTGCTAGGCAAAGTGCCTGCCCGTGTGCCAGCTCATCTGCTCAAGGTTTGAAACCAATGTACTTCTTTTCTTGTAGCCTGCAAGCTGCAGCACTCAACAGTGACACATGAAAATCCAGTGCTGGTTGCAGAAGAAAATTCCCAGTGTGTTTCCAACCATCCCGTTTTGCAATGCCAAGAAGGGTGCTTGCCCACCAAAACCAGTGAGATTTCTGCCGGTTTCCACTGTGTACCAGCTGGTAAGTCTATGTTGCAACTACTACTCAAGACTAAAATTAGTCTACTCTTTCTCCCTCTCCCTCTCTGAAATTACAAAGTAGATGGGTACTCTGTTAGAACAGTGGTTCTCAAACTGTGGGTCTCCAGATGTTTTGGCCTACAACTTCCAGAAATCCTAACAGCTGGTAAACTGGCTGGGATTTCTGGGAGTTGTAGGCCAAAAACACCTGGGGATCCACAGGTTGAGAACCATTGCTATAGAGCTAAGAATCCTGGTTTAGTGCAGTGCTCATGGCGCTGTGAAGATATTTCTTACTCTTCCAAAAGAAGAGATGAAGGGAGTAATAGTTCTCTCTGTGTTGTTATTGCGATCAAAATTACCTTTTTCAATTGCTATTTGGAGGCTTCCCTTGAAATTGAAAAAAGAAACATCAGAGAGGACATTCTTTTCCAGAGAAAGCAAGCAAGAGTCTAGTTAGTTTGTCCTTTAGCTGTTGAGACAGAAAGCACTTTCTCCTGCAAAACATACATTTTGATAATTTCTTCATTGTTTTTCTTGGTCCCCCAGGAACCACGTTGCCTACTGAAATGACAAAACTTTTTGAAAAACCTGAAGACTTTGTAGACACCGTTCGATCCCATGTGGCCTGCTCTTGTTCTCAGTGAAGCGTGTATCTATTACCAATTTCCACCTGAACCTCAATCTGTGATATTGTTTTTTGTGTGGTCTGGTCTCTCAATTCAGAGCAACTGCATATATGTTAATTTAAGTATTGTAAAAGTCTTACTAAAACCTAGATCTCTGTCCCATCCCAATCCAAGTACAGAGAACTATGAATTAAACTAATGGCTTCCTAATAAACTATTGCATTCAAAATGAGTAATACAGTGATGATGTCTTTATTTCATTATATATGCTGAAGCACAAAGAGAAGTGTTTGTGCTGCATGAATGACTGGACACCTATTTAATGGATTAGAAACTGAGTGGGTGAAGAGTTGTAATGTATTGCAATCACTGCAGAAAGTAATGAAATCTCCATCCTAGGTTTCATAACAGTAAGCTAACTCCAGAGTTGCTGTTTTCCAAGCTGTTTCAGGGAAGATTGAAAAGCTATACCCCTATTACTGCTTTTATTCATTTATTATATTATCCAGAAGAGCTCAGATAGGTAACAGTTTTACATAAAATCACTGAATTAACATTTTAAAAATATGTTAAAACCGCACTCCTAAATCTATAGCTTGCATATTCACTATTGTTATTGTGGGCCTTGAAGTTCCTTCTGACTTGTGTTGACTGTAAGAAATACATGTCATGGATATGTAGAAGAGCCTTTAGAAAATATAAAAAATTGGCTTGATAAAATAGAACAATTTGGGAAACTATCGGGATTTAAAATAAATAAAAAGAAAAAGATGATGCTAACAAAACGTGACAAAACCAAGACAAAAAATACTAAAAGAGAGGGCAGGAATATAAATATTTAGCGAGATCAAATATCTAGGAATTAATATAAAGGCATCTAACACACAACTTCTGAAAATCAACTTTCAAACTAAATGGAAAGATATCCAAAAAGATTTAGAAAATTGGAAATACCTAAAACTATCTCTAATAGGAAGAATTGCAACAATTAAAATGATTATCTTCCCTAAGTTGCTTTATTTATTCCAAGTGCTATCCATAATAAGGAATATGAACATTTTCAAGAGGTGGAAAAAAGAATTAATAAGATTTATTTGGCAGGGGGAAAAATCAAGAATAAAATTAATCAATTTGACCGATGAAAGGGGGCCGAGAAGGACTAGGACTACCAGATTTAAAATTGTATTATGAAGCCAGCATACTGAATTGGCTTAAAGACTGGACTTCACTAATCAATACAAGAATACTTATATTGGAAGGATCTGACCTAAGGCTAGGTTGGCATGTGTTCTTATGGCACAGGAAAAGAAAGAATGAGAAAAAATTTCAGAAATCATTTCATCAGATCATCCTTAATTAAAACATGAGAAAAACAAAGACAAATTTTATACAAAAACATCCTTATGGATCTCTCCATTGGAGGTCTGCCAGAGAAGGGAAATGGGAGGAATAAGATTGCCAACATATAAGGAAATTTTGGTGAGGCAAAAAAAAACCCCCTATATACTGAAATCCCAAGAATTACTAAATCGCCTAAATAAAAACATCTCATATTTCCAGTACCTACAAATTAAAGAACAATGCAAGAAAGACAAAGTACGTGGTTTCACTAAAAAAAGACCTTCTGGGATAGAATAATGAAGATAAAAAAATAAAGTAATCATGAAAATTTACAAAAAATTATTGGAACGGTGAACTGAAAAAGAATCAATAAAAGACTGCATGGTAAAGTGGGCTGCAAATGTAGGTCACGCTATAGGATTAGAAGATTGGGAGAGAATGCGGAACCGTAAACTAAGATATACCCATACCTATGATATGAAAGAGAACTGGTATAAGATGTTCTATCAATGGTACATCACCCCAGACAAAATTTCAAAATGTTATAAAAATTTGAAGGGAAACTGTTGGAAATGTGAAAAGGAAAGGGTACTTTTTTCCACATGTGGTGGAGCTTTGAGAAAGCAAAAAAGTTTTGGAGAGTAATCCATGATGCAATCCAAAGAATTCTTGAAATAAAATTTCTACTCAAACCAGAACAATTTCTATTAGGAATGATAAATATAAAAATGGGGGGGGGGGGACAAAGATATGCTCTTCCAGTACTTGTCCGCCGCGGCTAGAATAATATATGCTTAACACTGGCGAACCAAGGAACTCCTGTCATTAAAAGAATGGGCAATAAAGATGGTGAAAATCATGAATATGGACCAACTATCCGAACAACTAGAATACAGACAAAATAAATCCAGAAAAGATCTGGACTGGTCACCACTGACAAATATATGGAACAAGAGAAAATGAAGATACTAATATGAACTTATAAATGGAAGGTTTCAACCCTTTGGAATACAGAATAGAGGAAGTAACAGAAATTGAGAAGTAAAATAGATAATTATAGACTTTAATTAACACGATACAGAAGACTGAATGCACAGCACCCTCTGTTTCATCCCCTCCTTTTCCCAACCCCCTTCCTTGAAACCCCTAATCCCCTGATCGTTTTAAACCCCACCTACACCTTCCCTCTTCCCAAACTTCCTTTCTATCTTACCCCTTTCTTAGTATGATTTCATTGGCGGGGCTCTCTGTTTCTTGCTCCTTTCCTCTTCACTTGATTTCACACAAAAAAATGTCTAAGCAAGACAGCTATCCATGTGTCTCCTCACTCCGTTGCTCAATTTGAGTAGACGGTACCTAGTAAACAAATACAGTGCACCCTTGTATCCAGTGAGGTTTGCTTTCAGTACTCTGTACTCCATCAGACACTAAAATCTGTGACTATTTAAATACCACAACAGTGCAGTAAAATGGCATTCCTTATATAAAATGGTAAAATTAAGCTTTGTCTATTGGAAATTTTTTTTGGCAGGGGGAATATTTTCAATCTGTGGATGGTTGAATCCATGAATGCAGAATTTGTGGACTTGGAGTGCTGACTGTAAAGGCCAAAAACTTTGTTACATTACACTGTAGAACTTTGGTCATTACAGACAGATTTTCACAGCTTTTAAAAAATGTAATAAGGTGTTACAAGTAGAACTCTACTTCCAGGCTCTGCTCTTAGGTAACCTACAGTCTGAATTTGCCCTCTAGTACAGTGGTTCTCAACTTGTGCTCTGTGGAGCCCTAAGGGCTCCAGGTGTACTTCCCAGGGGTTCTGCAACTGCTCCAGGAAAATAAAATAAATAAAAATTTAATTAAATTGAAGTATAATAAATAAAAAATAGAATTAAAATATGAAAACTAGAAGTTTCATTCTGACCAGAAATTTTCCAAGTTGAATTTCACAACTCTATCAGAAGATGCTTGTTCATTCTGCTGCTACTCGTTCCAAAATTATTGCAGAGTAAGATAGACAGACAACGATGCTGAACAAGGCACCAGCCTGTTGCACACATAGATATTGATATTCAAAAGGGCTCCATGACTACAACAGGTTCGATCAGCTGGAGAGGCCCTTCTCTTGCTGCCACCCCCATCACAAGATCAGCTTGCTGGAACGAGGGAGTGGGCCTTCTCCGTTGTGGTCACACCGGATCTGGAACTACCTTCCTAGGGAGATCAGGCAAGCACCCACCCTAACATCTTTTAAAAATGAATTAAAAACCTGGTTCTTCCAGTGCACTTTTGAATAACCTAGTCCCGATGATCAAAATCTTACTTAAACGAATGCATCATACCTCACACTTTATTCCACCCTCTCCTAGATTCAACTGGACGTCCTACCTCACTCCAATGTTTGAGAATTCTTAGCACTTTGTCCTCTCTGCCCCCAAAGGCATCATAAAATATATCATTGCATTTTAGCTTCAACTGCCCTTCCATCTTACTCTATTCTGGCATGCATAACGGAGACCTGGTTGGATGAGGTAGGTGGGGACAATCTCACCCAACTCTGTCCTCCTGGGTACTCCGTGCAGCACCAACCAAGATCCGGAGGACGGGGAGGCAATGTCGCAGTGGTCTACAAGGATTCCATCCCCTGACCAGGTGCCCCATCCCGCAGTCAACCTTGTTCAAATGTGTCCATCTGAGGGTGGGTGACCAGGAAAGATTAGGGATTCTGTTAGTGTACCAACCACCCTGCTGCACTACAGTCTCCCTGCCTGAGCTAGCAGGGGTGGTCTCAGGCCTGGCATTGGAGTCTCAGCGGCTTTTGGTGCTAGGGGACTTCAATGTCCATGCTGAGACTATCCTGTCTGGCACAGTTCACAACTTCATGGCCACCATGGCAACCATGGGGCTGTCCCAATTGGTATCTGGTCCCACCCACAGACATTAGACTTGGTTTTCTGCCAGGATGGGAGGAAGGTGGCGGTGTGGAGGAGCTTACCATCGCTCCTTTGCCATGGACCGACCATCAGCTGATCAGGTTTAGGCTGACTGCACCTCCTAACCTCCACAGGGGTGGAGGACCTATTAAAATGGTCTGCCCCAGGAGGCTTATGGATCCGGATGGATTCCTGATGGCTCTTGGGGAGTTTCCCGCTGCCTCAGTTGGTGATCCTGTCGATGCTCTGGTCTCTCTCTGGAATAGGGAGGTGGCTAGGGCAATAGACATGATCGCTCCGGAATGTCCCCTCTCGAGTACCCAAGCTAAACCATCTCCTTAGTTCACTGAGGAGCTGGCAGCAATCAAGCGAAAGAAGAGGGGACTAGAGGGCGTGTGGCATTCGAAGCAGAACAAATCAGACCAAACACGGTTGTGTTTCTACCTAAGGACATATGCCACGGCAATAGATGCTGCTAAGAATGCTTTCTTCGCAGCTAATATTGCGTCTGCAAAAAACCGTCCGGCGGAGCTGTTTCGAGTTGTCAGAGGTTTGTTAAATCCCATCTCTCAAGATGGGATCCCTGACAGCTCGGCAGCCCGCTGTGAAGCATTTGCTCGGTTTTTTGCAAAGTTGCTCTGATCCGCTCTGGTTTTGACACCATATTAACAGCAGTCTCCGGGGATATAACATGAGCATCTGCTTGTCCCATTTTGATAGATTCTTTTCAATTGGTTGAGCTCGAGGATGTGAACAAGGTGCTTGGAGAGGCGAGGGTTACCACATGCATCCTAGACCCCTGCCCATCCTAGCTGGTGAGAGAAGCCAGAGGGGGATTGGCCGAGTGGGTGAAGGTGGTGGTGAATGCCTCCCTTCGGGATGGCATATTTCCAGCGAGCCTTAAATTGGCTGTGATCAAACCACTGTTGAAGAAGCCATCACTGGACCCTACTCAATTGAATAGCTATTGGCCTATTCCCAATTTCCCCTTTCTGGGCAAGTTCGTGGAATGTGTGGTGGCTGCACAACTCCAGGCATTCTTGGTTGACACTGATTCTCCAGATCAGGCACAGTCTGGTTTCAGGCCGGGGCATGGTACAAGACAGCCTTGGTCGCCTTAGTCGATGATCTACACCACGAGCTGGACAGGGGAAGTTTGTCCCTGCTGGTTCTGCTGGACCTCTCAGCGGCCTTCAATACCGTCGATCACAGTATCCTTCTGGGGCACGGAGGTACTGTTCTGCAGTGGCTCTGGTCCTTCCTGGAGGGTCAATTCCAGATGGTGTCATTGAGGGACACCTGCTCAGCCCCACGACCATTGACTTGTGGGGTCCTGCAGGGTTCAATACTGTCCCCCATGTTGTTCAACATATACATGAAACCACTGGGAGAGATCATCCGGAGTTTAGGGGTGAGATGTCATCTGTACGCAGATGATGTCCAGCTCTGTCACTCCTTCCCACCTGTCACTAAGGAGGCTGTTCAGGTCCTGAACCGGTGTCTGGTCACTGTGTCGGACTGGATTGAAATTGAATCCAGACAAGACAGAGGTCCTCCTGGTCAGTCATAAGGCTGAACAGGGTATAGGGTTACAGCCTGTGTTGGACGGGGTTGCACTCCCCCTGAAGACACAGGTTCGCAGTCTGGGGGTGATCCTGGACTCATCGCTGAGCCTTGAGCCCCAGGTCTCGGCGGTGGCCAGGAGAGCCTTCGCACAACTGAGACTTGTGCGCCAGCTGCGCCCGTACCTTGGGAAGTCTGACTTGGCCACGGTGGTCCACGCTCTGGTCACATCCCGGCTGGATTACTGCAACGCACTCTATGTGGGGCTACCTTTGAAGACGGCCCGGAAGCTCCAATTAGTACAACGGGCGGCAGCCAGATTGTTAACTGGGGCGGCTTACAGGGAGCATACTACTCCCTTGTTAAGCCAGCTCCACTGGTTGCCGATATGCTACCGAGCCCAATTCAAAGTGCTGGTCTTGGCCTACAAAACCCTAAACGGTTCTGGTCCAATTTACCTGTCCGAACGTATCTTCCCCTATGAGCCCACAAGAACCTTAAGATCTTCTGGAGAGGCCCTGCTCTCGGTCCCACCCGCCTCACAGGCATGGCTGGTGGGGACGAGAGACAGGGCCTTCTCGGTGGTGGCTCCCCGGCTGTGGAACTCCCTCCCCAGTGACATTCGGCAGGCTCCATCCCTTCTGGGGTTCAGAAAAAAACCTGAAGACCTGGCTATGTACACAGGCATTTGAAGAATAAGCATGTGTTGGCTTCGACGTGGTCTGAATTACGGCTCCTGTATAAGGTCTGGTGGATGAATGGAATAAGCACTTTGCATTGTTTTCAACTTTGTATATTGTATTTTATGACTGTTTTAACTGTTTTAAACAGTGTAATGGCATCAATTGCCACTTGTAAGCCGCCCTGAGTCCCCTCGGGTGAGAAGGGCGGGGTATAAATAATTGAAATAAATACATAAATAATAAATTCTCCAGATTGGCTGTCTTTCCATTTCACTATGTCATGTTTTAGATTGGTTTTTATTGTTATTGTATTGAATTTGTATTGATGTTTTGATTTTATTGTGTTTTTACTATTCGAAGATGCTATTTTATTTGTTTTACTCTATTTTATTGCCTTTGGACTTTGCCCTGTGTTAGCCGCCCCGAGGCGGGATAGAAAAATAAAGTTGTTGTTGTTGTGGTTGTTGTTGTTGTTGTTATTATTATTATTGGGAACTACTGCTCAAGTATATTTAATATAAACTGAGAGAAAAGTCAGTGCATTCGTACAGATGTGTATATTAAGTGAAATGAAAACTGTTTTATGGGAAGATATTTTAGTATGTATAAAGTAGGCATGAGAACATGAAGAAGAAGTGGAATAGAATTTTAGAGTTATTGAATGCTGATTGGTTGAGGAAAAAATGGTGACACAATGTTCCTCATTCACAATCTCTATCCAAATACTGGTATTGCAACTCTCCCACCCCACCTCCCAAGAAACCCAACATCCCCAAACATTCTGGCACCAATCTATATATATAAATGAGTGATGGCATCACGGCGACCCACAAAACAACAAAACTACAGGCCCCCTGTTATGATTGAGCCTCGTGGCTCTGTTACTGACAGGCGTGGGCGTAAGACTCCTCGAGAGTCAGATACTCTCGAGGAGCGAGAGAGAAAGAGACTGCGAGACATATTTGCAGCACCATCTGATGAAGAGTCTTTCGAGGGGTTTACGGAGAGAATGGAGGAGGGGCAGGTTAGCTCGGAGGAGGATGAGATGGATTGGACTCGGGTAAGGGAGGAATTGGGTGCCACTGGCCATGATGGGGCAGAAGATGAATGGGGACCTTCAGGATCAGATCCATGGCTTAGCTGGAGGGATGGGACGGGATCCACAGCTGGAGATGCTGCTGGGCGTAGTCAGAGGTGTTCCAGCTCTGACGAGGAAAGTGATGAGGAAACGCCCGGGTTAAGGAGGACAGCTGACAGTGATGAAGATTTGTAACTGGCATAAAATGGGGCTTGAGAGCAATTGCAAATTGCGTTGGGCAAGGTAATCTGGGCAAACGCTTGGGATCCGTGTGTGTGTGGGACGCTTCCCTGAAGACTTGTGTGCTTTCCTGTGCTGAGACGTAAGTTGATTGGAATCCAGGGTCAGACGGCGGGAGGGATTGTGTGGGCATTTGTTTGTGCAAACCTGTGCTTACTCTTATTAGCTTGACCTTCTGTCGTCTTCCTGACGGACGCCATCTCCTGCTTTGAATACCCGGACTGAACTGACCACGGCTTGGCTTCATCCCCTGCTTGGACTTGGGAAAACTACAAACGTCTGCTTCTGGCTTTGAACTACGGAACGGAACTGGTCTACTCTACTGTTGCATTCCCTGGCTGATTTGTTCGTGCTGGAAATCCTGTCTGCTGTGTGTGTGTGGGAGCGACGCAAGTTACTGTAAACACTGTGTTGGCAGCAGAGAGGAATCTGCTGCCAATTAGCTGCATTCTTTGTATCTTTTGTTCTTGGCTCTCGTTTTGTTTATATTCAGGCTGAAGCAAGCAGTTTGTTTTTTACCCGGATTAAACTCCGGTTTAATCCGGTTTATCTTTTGAACATTTATTTTGCCCCTTTTTGCTCCTAAAGGCAAATACTGCCTGGCCCTTGTGTTTTACGGGCTTGTTTTGAGTTCTGTAACCTAATAAACTCTGTTACTTTGAATCTCGTGGCGTTCTGTCCTTGACAGATTGCCCAACGCCATTAAAAAGTTTATTGCAGCAATAAACCCGTCAGGAAGACGATGGATGAATTAAGGGCCAAGTTTGACCAACTGCAAACGGCTTTTACCGTAAGCCAAACAGCTTTTGCTGTGAAAGGACATGTTTTGACTCCTGAACGCTTTGACGGAACCAGGTGCAAGTTGCCAACCTTTTTGGCACAAGTGGAGCTTTATTTTTCTCAGCTCAGCGTTCATGCTTTTCCTACAGACACTAGTAAGGTGGCCTTTATTTTGAGTTTGTTGACCGGTCCCGCAGGACAATGGGCCACTAATTTAATTTTGGGCAATGACCCAGTCAAGGACAATTTGAATGATTTCAAAAAGTTGTTAACTGATACTTTTGGGGATCCTCTCCGCACAGAGAATGCTGGGTGGGCTTTGTATCGGTTAAAACAGGGAAAGGGGACTGTTTTGGATTACTTAAATAAGTTTAACATGTATCGCCACCAGCTGGATTGGGGGGAAAATGCATTCATGCTTTTATTTACTGCTGGGTTAAGTGACATGCTCCAGGATGAATTAGCACGCTTGGAGCCGGCTGAAAGTTGGGACGCCTTAGTTGCCAAGGTGCTGCGCTTAGACGCAAGGTTCGAGGCTCGTAAACACTCAAAAGCAATGTGTGCGCCATCTATGCATGTAACCAGGGCACCTGTGGTGATGGGGGAAGAGCCTATGGAGCTTGGGGTCTTTAAAAAGCTGTCTACCGAGGAAAAGAGCCGTAGGAGGCAGCTGGGCTTGTGTTTGTACTGTGGGAATGCTGGGCATTTTGCCAAAAATTGTAATGTGAAACCTTCCCAGCTTTCGGGAAAAGGCCAGCCCTAGTGCGACGTGAGTCCAACGCACTAGGGCTCCTCAAGCAGTCAACTGAGGGGAGGAAGCATGTTTTCGTACCCATTACATTATCTGTTGGGGGAAGGGAACTTGTTTCTACTTTGGCACTGCTGGACTCAGGGGCTACGGTCTCTTATGTAGATATTGAGTTTGCTAAGAAGCATGGCATTCCTAGAGTGCGCAAGGCATGCGACGTGTGGGTGGAAGGAGCAGATGGGAGACTGCTGGAGACTGGGGTGGTTAACCATGAAACCTCAGCAGTAACGTGGGAGGTGCAGGGAGTAACGGGAACGTTTGTGTGGGATATTACAAGCTTGCCTAGATATGATGTGATCCTGGGGATGGATTGGCTAGCTGTAATAAACCCACAAGTAGATTGGGCTACACGTAAGGTGATCTTAAAGAGGCAGGATTGTTGCACTCTAAATGTTACTCACTCTGATATGGAAGGAGTGCCTGCTGAGTATGGGGAGTTCTCTGATGTATTTTGTAAAAGGGATGCGGACAAATTACCACCGCACAGGCCTTATGATTGCGCCATCAAGTTGGCAGAAGGTGCGAAATTGCCAGCAGGGAGGCTATATGCCTTGACTGTACCGGAAAGGCAAGCTTTGCGGGAGTTTCTAGATGAAAATTTAGCCAAGGGGTTTATTCGCCCATCTAGTTCTCCAACTGCGGCACCAGTATTCTTTGTAGCCAAAAAGACTGGGGAACTTAGGCTGGTCTGCGACTATCGGATCCTAAACAAATACACCATTCGGGATAGGTACCCACTACCCTTAATCTCGGAACTGTTATCAAGGGTGCAAGGGGCTAAGGTCTTTACCAAGCTTGACCTGCGGGGGGCCTATAACTTAATCCGTATACGGGAAGGGGATGAGTGGAAGACGGCATTTAATACGTGCTTCGGATGCCACGAGTTCCGAGTCATGCCTTTTGGGCTTTGTAATGCTCCCGCGGTCTTCCAGAGGTTCATGAACGATGTGTTTAGGGACCTAATTGACCAATTTTTAGTGATTTATTTGGATGATATCTTGATTTTTTCTAAGGACGAGAAAGAACACCGTCAACATGTCAAGCAGGTTCTGCACCGTCTGCGGGCTAATGGGCTCTTCGCCAAGGCTTCCAAGTGCGTCTTTCATGTGCCTGAAGTGGAGTTCCTAGGTCATGTAGTGTCAGGTAGGGAACTTAAGATGGACCCACATAAGGTTGACGCCGTCAACTCATGGCAAGAGCTAAAGACTAAGAAGGATGTACAAAGGTTCTTAGGTTTCGCTAATTACTACCGGGAATTTATTCCGAACTTTGCAAAGCTCACGGTACCTTTGACGCAGCTTCTGCGCAAGAAACAGCCATTTGTGTGGGGGCGGGAAGCTCACGAGGCGTTTCTACGACTTAAGTCTAGTTTTCAATCAGACAACATACTAACCCATCCTGATGTTGACAAACCGTTCGTGGTAGAAGCGGACGCTTCTAGCTACGCGTTGGGGGCTGTATTGTCTCAGAAGGATTCCTCAGGGACCTTGCGTCCCTGTGGATTTTACTCGCGGCAACTAACACCCTTCGAGCAGAACTATACCATATGGGAGAAGGAGTTGTTGGCGATTAAGGTGGCGTTTGAGGTGTGGCGGCACTGGCTTGAAGGGGCACGGCACCAGATCGTGGTCAGGTCTGATCACAAGAACTTAGAGCACTTGCAAACAGCAAAGAAGTTAAACCAGCGTCAAATCCGCTGGGCTTTGTTTTTCTCCAGGTTTAACTTCAAGGTGCAGTTCGTGGAGGGGAAGGCAAACTTGCGGGCCGATGCTTTATCCCGCAAGCCGGAATTTAAGACCAATGAGCAGGTAGTATGTCAGACCATCTTGCCTACTGCCTCTCTGTGTGTTGTAGATAATGAGCTTGGGTTACATGACCAGATCCTTGAGGCTCAGAAGGATGATGTGTGGACTCAGGAGCAACTGATGCTGCTCTCTGCAGGTAACCGTACCATACTGCCGCATCTCCAGGATCAAGACGGGGTATTGGTGCGTAGGGGGCAGGTTTACGTACCAGTGTGGGCCCTCAGGTTGGAGGTGATTAGAGCCCACCATGACGAACCCATGGCTGGGCACTTTGGCAGGTTCAAGACCGTACAGCTTATCACCAGGAGCTACTGGTGGCCAAAGATGCGGCAAGACATTCTGCGCTTTTGTGACAGCTGCGCCGTTTGTCAGCAGAGTAAGACGCCTGTTGGGCGCCCTAGAGGGTTGTTATCGTCTTTACCTGTTCCGGAGAGGCCATGGCAAATCATTTCCATGGATTTTATTTCAGATTTGCCTAAGTCTGGGGGTTATACTTGTATTTGGGTGGTGGTGGATTTATTTAGTAAACTGGCTCATTTTATTCCTTGTTCAACCATTCCGGCGGCCCCTACGTTGGCCTTACTATTTACAAAGCACATCTATCGTTTGCACGGAGCACCCGAGGTGATTATTTCAGATAGGGCTCCGCAATTTGTGTCACGCTTTTGGAAACACTTCCATGAGTGTTTGGGGACTAAGTTAAACGTGTCTTCAGCCTTCCATCCGCAAACGGATGGACAGTCGGAACGGGTTAATGGGCTCTTAGAGCAGTATTTGCGTTGTTTTTGTTTAGATCAACCCACGGCTTGGGTAAAGTGGTTACCGATGGCGGAATTTGCTTACAACAATGCGGTGCACACGTCTAGTCAGCATACGCCATTTGAGCTTACTTATGGTTTTCACCCACGGGGAGGTGTGGCGCCGTCGACCAATGTGGTCTCTTCGGACCCTGTGTACCGCTCTACGGAAATGGCTGCATTGCACGATGTTGCCCGTCGCTTACTGTTGGAAGCTAAGGCAACGCAGAAGACTCAGGCTGACCGTCACAGGCAGGCAGGGGAGGAGTTGGAAGAAGGGGATTTGGTGTGGTTATCTTCCAAATATATTAAGCAGGCTGGGGGAAAGTTTGCGCCTCGGTTTTTGGGTCCCTTTCCTATCGTTAAAAAGATTTCTTCCGTTGCGTTTCGTTTGCGTTTACCGTCTAGTTTAAAGGTCCATCCAGTCTTTCATCGTTCGTTGTTGAAACTTGATACCTCTAGTCGTCGTGGTGCTATAGCAGAGGGTATCACTGCCACTTCTCCACCATCGGGGGAGGAGGCCTTTGTGAGAGGGGATAGTGTTATGATTGAGCCTCGTGGCTCTGTTACTGACAGGCGTGGGCGTAAGACTCCTCGAGAGTCAGATACTCTCGAGGAGCGAGAGAGAAAGAGACTGCGAGACATATTTGCAGCACCATCTGATGAAGAGTCTTTCGAGGGGTTTACGGAGAGAATGGAGGAGGGGCAGGTTAGCTCGGAGGAGGATGAGATGGATTGGACTCGGGTAAGGGAGGAATTGGGTGCCACTGGCCATGATGGGGCAGAAGATGAATGGGGACCTTCAGGATCAGATCCATGGCTTAGCTGGAGGGATGGGACGGGATCCACAGCTGGAGATGCTGCTGGGCGTAGTCAGAGGTGTTCCAGCTCTGACGAGGAAAGTGATGAGGAAACGCCCGGGTTAAGGAGGACAGCTGACAGTGATGAAGATTTGTAACTGGCATAAAATGGGGCTTGAGAGCAATTGCAAATTGCGTTGGGCAAGGTAATCTGGGCAAACGCTTGGGATCCGTGTGTGTGTGGGACGCTTCCCTGAAGACTTGTGTGCTTTCCTGTGCTGAGACGTAAGTTGATTGGAATCCAGGGTCAGACGGCGGGAGGGATTGTGTGGGCATTTGTTTGTGCAAACCTGTGCTTACTCTTATTAGCTTGACCTTCCGTCGTCTTCCTGACGGACGCCATCTCCTGCTTTGAATACCCGGACTGAACTGACCACGGCTTGGCTTCATCCCCTGCTTGGACTTGGGAAAACTACAAACGTCTGCTTCTGGCTTTGAACTACGGAACGGAACTGGTCTACTCTACTGTTGCATTCCCTGGCTGATTTGTTCGTGCTGGAAATCCTGTCTGCTGTGTGTGTGTGGGAGCGACGCAAGTTACTGTAAACACTGTGTTGGCAGCAGAGAGGAATCTGCTGCCAATTAGCTGCATTCTTTGTATCTTTTGTTCTTGGCTCTCGTTTTGTTTATATTCAGGCTGAAGCAAGCAGTTTGTTTTTTACCCGGATTAAACTCCGGTTTAATCCGGTTTATCTTTTGAACATTTATTTTGCCCCTTTTTGCTCCTAAAGGCAAATACTGCCTGGCCCTTGTGTTTTACGGGCTTGTTTTGAGTTCTGTAACCTAATAAACTCTGTTACTTTGAATCTCGTGGCGTTCTGTCCTTGACACCCCCCAACATCGAAATTTGACAACACAACCCATCATCCATGCCCCTAGGTTGATACAACAAAGAAAAGATAAATAAAGTCCTAATTAGAGGGAAAGGAATAATTGTTTTTATCCAATTGATGCCAGTTTAGAGGGCTAATCTCTGCCCACTTGGTCTCCTAGCAACCAACTCAGCCAACAGACAGCCAGGGTTCAGTTAGGGGACAGGTAGACTTAGGCATCACTTAGGCTTCTTCCACAGATTATCTAATTTGCACTGGATTATATGGCAGTGTAGACTCAAGGCCCTTCCACACAGCTATATAACCCATTTATAATCTTATATTATCTGCTTTGAACTGGATTATCTTGACTCCACACTGCCATATAATCCACTTCAGTGTGCATTTTATACAGCTGTGAAGAAGGGGCCTCATATAATCCAGTTCTAAGCAGATAATATAAGATTATCAATATACGGTAGAGTCTCACTTATAAACAGGCCAGCAGGATAAGTGAATATGTTGGATAATAAGAAAGGATTCAGGAAAAGCCGATTAAACATCAAATTAGGTAATCGCTATACAAATTAAGCACCAAAACATCATATTATACAACAAATTTGACAGAAAAAGTAGTTCCATGTGCAGTAATGCTATGTAGAAATTACAGTACAGTCTCACTTATCCAACACTCGCTTATCCAATGTTCTGGATTATCCAACGCATTTTTGTAGTCAATGTTTTCAATATATCGTGATATTTTGGTGCTAAATTCATAAATACAGTAATTACTACATAGCATTACTGCGCATTGAACTACTTTTTCTGCCAAATTTGTTGTCTAACATGATGTTTTGGTGCTTCATTTGTAAAATCATAACCTAATTTGATGTTTAATAGGCTTTTCCTTAATGCCTCCTTCTTATCCAACATATTCGCTTATCCAACATTCTGCCGGCCCGTTTATGTTGGATAAGTGAGACTCTACTGTACTGTATTTACAAATTTACCACTAAAATATCACAATGAATTTAAAACACTGACTACAAAAACATTGATTATGGACTTCCGGTTGAGCTCTCATGGCGGCAGGACGGATTTGCTGAGGGCTCTTGGCAAGCCTCCATTGTCAAGCGATCGGATAAAGCCTTGGGCTCCCCTCTTCTCACAGATTGAAGTGAGAAGGGACGCAAGGCCCGGAAAGCACCGTAGATCTGATCCTCGGGTGTAGATCCTCGGGGAACGGGTCCTGTAGCAAAGGGAGCACGGATGGCGATAATGGCAGTAGGCGTTAAGTCTGCACTATCTGCCAGCCCAGCTCACTTTTAAACCCCTCAAGAGAAGATTTAAGAATAGAAAAGGGAACTGTGAGTAATATTGTCTGTTGCTCAAAATGAAGATAATGAAACTTTAAAGAAAATCAGAGAACTATAACCTTAAAGTTTAAGAGGTAAGACTGATTAATTGGTAACATCGTCGCACCGTCGCACTGTAGATCCGACCCTCAGGGAGACCAAGGGGAACGGGTCCGGCAGCAAAAGGAGCGCGAACAAATCCTTGTCCGATTGGAAAATAAGAAAGAAATAAGGGACTAAATGTCACGTCTACGGTGAAGAGTAAAGAAAAGAACAACTGGGACAAACCTAAGATTTTTGTTGGTCTTTCCTTTTAAATTTTAGTCCAAATGAGTATAATATTTGTATTAGTATTTGGAAATGGAAATGAAATGTGAAGCTTAAACATAGCCAGAAAAGCAAATTGGAAACCCGAAAGGACAAGTGAGCCATTATACTAACCTTGAACGGTATCTTGTTATGACTATGACTCCTTCTTGTAAACATTTCACAGTCTAAGAAGCTACGGATAGCAAATTAGGTCTGAAAGTACCACTGAAAGGAAGAAGGGTGGAAGAGTCTGAAGTAACGTAAGCCCAAAAGTGGTGCACCAGCCTTTAAAGTCCGAGGTATATCCGCAACTGAGTGGAAACAGACAGAGAACCCAGAGGAAATTCTCAGTAACACCTTGGAGGACTGAAGACCCAGAACCATAGAAAAATAATGTTAAAGAAGATACCCCTTACCAATAGAGAACCTTTGAACGAACGTTTCGTTAGTTTATATTGGAAACTTATTAAATTAAATCAAAGAAAGAAGAAGAGGACGGCAGTGTGGTGGGGGTACCGGAATGGGGGGGGGGGATAAAAAGGTGGCAAAGGTCCTGCCACAGAGAGGAGAACTAAAATTGTGAAAGGAGACGGATACACGGACGGAATGACAAGGAATCAACGAATAAGTGAAATTTAAGGAAGAAACAGAAGAAGGGAGTGTTGGAAAGACTTATAGGTCGGAGTTAAGTTCATTTATTGATTTATTGAGAAATAACCTGTTTATTAGTTAGCAGTAGAAGTGCAAAATAATATATCTCAAGCCCCCAGATAATTAGAATTGTGAGCAAATTAATATAAATGAATTGATGATGGAAATTAAAAATAATTATAATAGTGTAAATAGATAATTATACATCAAATTGATTCAGTTAATTAACTTATAAATTTATAAAAACAATCATAATAACAACAATTAAATTTAGACTTTAATTAAATTAAAACTATAAATAATTAATTTGAATTAATTTTAATAATTTAGTGGAAAATAATTCTTTTAAATAAAATATAAGATGGTGGGAGCAAAACAAAAATTTGAAAAGGATACCAGAGAGTATAAAGGCCTAGGAAGAAGAGCCTCTCAAGCAGAGGAAGTAAATCTTAAAGATATCTTGCAGGAGATCCAGAAACTGGCAGAGCAGCAAACAGAATACCAGAAAGAGTCTCAACTGAAATTAGATAAGCATTCTCTACAACAAAGAGAAATGTGCCAAGAGATGCTAGAAATGAAGAGAGAGATTAAGGAGGAGATTGGCCTTCTGAAAATGGAAATGGCAAAACTCATAAAGACATAAATGATCTGAAATCTGATAATTTGAAAATTTCTAAATTACAATCTAAACTACATAAGAGAGTAGATGGGCTGGAGGATAAAAATACTAAAATAGAAAAAATGCAGGAGAAAATAGAATTGAATGAGAAGGATTTTCATTTGAGATTTTGGAATATACAAGAAGAAACAGGAGAAAATATAAGGAGAATCATAATAAAATTGATTGCAGATCTACTTCAGAGAGAGGAAGAATATATAGAAAATGAAGTTGATAGAGTATACAGAATTCAAACAAACTTTTCCAGAAGAAACCGGGCAACAAGAGACACTATCATAAACTTTGTAAAAAAAAAAAAAGGGTTTGAGATGAAGTTTTGATAAATAATAATAGAAACCCTATCTACTATAAAGACAAGAAAATAATTGTATTAAAATAATTTCCCCAGTCAACTTTGGATAAAAGAAGAAAATACTTTTTTCTCACGTATGAACTTAAAAGACAGAAAATAAGGTTTAGGTGGGAGAGAAATGAAGGATTGATGGCAACGTGGTTTGGTGAAAAATTTTGGCCTACTAATGTAGAGAAGGCCAAAGACTTCTATCAGAAACTAATGAAAGAGAAAAAAAAATAACCCTCCTGAATCCTCTCCTCCCTTGTCTGCTAAAAGGAAAAAACCCAAAAGAGCTAGGCTCCAGTCCCCAAAAGACATAAAAGAAAATAAAGAAGGAATCCCGACCACTATATCAGAGCAATCTGATATAGGAGACGAAGAGGAAGAGGAAGAAAGTGAGGTGGAGGAGGAGCCTGAGATAGTGTTGGAGGATGAAGAGAAAATGGAAGAAGGAAGAGGAATACAGGATGTAGAAGGAATGGAAGAAGGTAGACATGGATAGAGGTAACTTTTCTAGACAACTAAAATTTTATTCTAACAATCTGAATGGTTTAAACTCACCAAGCAAGAGGAAGGAAATAATGTTACAACTAAAAAAGGGAAAATTTGATGTTATTGCATTACAAGAAACTCATATCTCGCAAAGACACTGCTCTCATTTGTTAAATAGATCTCTCAGTAAAGAGTTTTTTTCTTCAGATATTAAAAAAAGAGGGGTATTATATATAAAGGATAACATTCTGGCGACATTACAATTTAAAGACCAAGAAGGTAGAATGTTAGCAGTTCAAATTACAATTGACCAACAAAAGATACTCATCTGCAATATTTATGCCCCCAATGGACCACAAACTAGATTTGTAAAGGAACTCAGAACAAAAATTATAGAGATGGAATTTGATCATTTAATTATTTTAGGGGACTTTAATGGTGTAATGGAGATGAAAAATGATACAAGTAAGGTGACCAAAAACAAAAAGTGGAGAAGACAAGATTAATCCCACAAAACTTTGGGAAATTGAAAGAAGAATTCGATGTAAAAGATATTTGGCGTATGAACAATCCAGAAGTAAAAGACTATACCTTCTATTCTCATAGACATAGAACTTGGTCGAGAATTGACATGATCTGGCTTTCTAATTCATTGTGCACAAAAGTAGAGGAAATCAATATCTTACCCCGAGATAAGTCGGATCACAGTCCATTATTTTTTAGAATTAATCACAAGAAAGCAAGTCAGAGATGGAGACTAGATAATAATTTGCTCAAAAAAGAGGAAGATATTATTAGAAATAAAAAACTGACGAGAGAATATTTTGAGGTAAATACATCAGGAGAAACCACAGACCAAGTGATATGGGACGCTTATAAGGCTGTAATTAGAGGTTACCTTATTCAAAAGCCGAGAAAAATAGAGTGAAATTCCAAAAATTAATTTAAATTTAAATAAATTTAATAAAGACCTGAATAATACTGAGGAAAAGCTAAAAGAAAATCCATCAAATATTAATCTAGTAAATCAAATTAGATGCCTGCAAAATAATAAAAGAAATCTGGAAATAGAGCGAACAGCTAATCAATTAAAATGTATAAAACAATACAATTTTGAGAACACCAACAAACCGGGAGCATGGCTAGCACGGAAGATAAGAAAGAAAAAGCAACAACAACTAATCACAAAAATAAAGAAAGAGAATGTGACTTTGATGACAGATAAGGACATTATACAGGAATTTGAAGAGTTCTATTCCAATCTATATAAAGAAGAAGATATAAACCCAGAAAAAATTGTGGAATATTTAGGCAAGCAAAATCTCCAGAAAATTATGGATTACCAGAGAGAGGTTTTAAACAAAGAAATAACAAAAGAAGAAATTGGGAAAGTGATGAAAACAATGAAACCTAATAAAGCACCAGGGCCAGATGGCTTTCCCATATATTTTTATAGAATTTTGGAAGATGAATTGTCACCCTGGCTAATGAAAATAATGAACGTAGCATTGAAGGAAAAAAAATTCCTGTATCATGGACCCAGGCAGATATAATATAATACCTAAAGATAAAGGAGATGAATTAGAAGTATGTAACTACAGACCTATCTCTCTTTTGAATACAGATTATAAAATTTTTACAGCAATAATGGCAAACAGATTCAAAACTTTTTTTAATGAATGGATTGGAATAGAACAAAACGGTTTCTTACCAGACAGAAATATAAAGGATAATATTAGGTGTATAATTGATGCTATCGAATATTATGAGCTTCATCACCAAAAAGAAGTAGTGTTGATGTCCTTAGATGCTGAAAAAGTTTTGATAAATTGAATTGGAACCTTTTTAAATTATTGGGTAAAGAATTAGACTTAGGTTACTATGTTCTAAATGCGTTAGAGTCAATCTATAACAAACAAACTGCTAGAATATTAATAAATGGTCAACAATTGAAAGAAATAAAAATTAGTAAGGCAACGAGGCAAGGGTGCCCGCTCTCACCCTTAATCTTTATTTTTGCAATTGAAATACTAATTAGAAATATCAGGCAAGATGACTGATTGAAAGGACTGAGAATCAGAAGTCACGACTTTAAAATTCGGGCCTTCGCAGATGATATAATGTGTATAATTGAAGAGCCTAGAAGTCAAATACAGGAATGGTTACAGAAAATTGAGAGTTTTGGTCAATTAGCGGGATTTTACATCAACAAAGAAAAAACAAAAATGCTTGGTAAGAACTTGAGTAAGAAAAATCAGGAGAAAATACAAGAGATGACAGATATAAAAATTGTAACAAAATTGAAGTACTTAGGTATCTGGATCACAACAAAAAATGCCAAACTATTGGAGAATAATTACTTGGTAAAATGGAAAGAGATAAAGAAAGATTTAGAACAATGGCAATTTTTAAACATCTCATTATTAGGTCGCATTGCAATTATAAAAATGAATGTGCTACCCAAATTACTTTATTTGTTCCAAAATTTACCGATAATTAGAAATAATAATATTTTTGAAAGAATGGAATAAATTGCTAGCTAAATTTATTTGGAAAAATAAGAAGCCTAGAATTAAATACACTATTTTGACAGATCTGGTGAAAAGAGGAGGTTTTGGATTACCAAATTTACAATTATACTTTGAAGCCAGTGCGCTACAGTGGATAAAAGATTGGGCAACTTTAGAAAATGTAAATATATTGACATTAGAGGGAATGGACCTACGACATGGACGGCACACATATATTGGATATGAAAAAAGGAAAATTGAAAAAAAATTGGTAATCATTTTATTAGATCGGCTTTAATAAAAATTTGGGAAAAATATAAACTGCGCCTTTGCAATAATAAGATTCCATTATGGATTTCATCTTTGGAAGCCAAACAAAGAAATATATTAGGTTGGACAAACTGGCCAAAATATAAGGACATTTTGAGTAAAAATAAAGACGGATATATGATGAAATCATAAGAAGAAATAAAAGAGAAATTTCCGGGTATATCCTGGTTTCAATTTGCTCAATTAAAAAAACAATTCAATAAGAACAAAAAAATTGGTTTTAGCGTGGCAGATAATCTATGGGATAAAATTATGATGAATAAGAAGAAAACAATATCTAGAATCTATACTATATTACTAGAGTGGGCAACAGAAACTGAGGAAATTAAAAATGGTATGATAAAATGGGCTAAAAATATTGGACTATCAATCAAATTAATAGAATGGGAAGAGATATGGAATAAAAAGTTAAGGTATACATATGCCTCTGACTTAAAAGAAAACTGGCTGAAAGTTTTCCACAGGTGGTATATGACACAAAAAAAATTAGGCCTAATGTATAAAAATTATGATAAGAGATGTTGGAAATGTAAAACTCAGGAAGGCTCGTTTTATCATCTATGGTGGTTATGTGAAAAATCAAAAAAATATTGGAAAATGATTCATCAAGAAACACAGTTAATATTACAAAGGAAGTTCCCACTAAAACCAGAATATTATTTATTAGGAATTACAGATAATGAATCTAAATTTGACAAAAATGATGACATCTTATTTACATATTGTGCCACAGCTGCTAGGATGACCTTTGCGAAAATGTGGAAATCGGAGAAAACTCCGAAAAAAGATCTTTGGATACACAAGATAGAAGAAATTCAAAATATGGACAAACTTACGTTTCTTTTGAAAGACACGAGCGGAAGACTTACTAGAAGGACAAATTGGAGTAAACTGGAAGAATATATTTAAAAATCTGATTTGTAATAGGTTTAATAACTGTGTTTATTTGGAAAAAGAACGTTTGAATACAGTGTTATATATTAAGATAATTGAAGAAGTTTTACTTCCCTTTAGATTGATGTTCCCTGTAATATGTTTTTGTTTTTTTGTGGGGGTTTTTTCTACAATGTGAACCCCCTTTTCCCTGTTCCCCACTCCTCTGTTTCCCATCTTTTTTTTCCTTTATACCCTCACTCCCCCTTCCCTTGGTTTTTGTTTACATCTCCCCTGCCCGTATGTTTTTGCACCTATCCCCGTTTTTAATTGTGCACTGTATTTGAAAATTATAAATAATTAAAAAAAAACATTGATTATGAAAAGGCAGGCTGCATTGGATAATCCAGAACATTGTATAAGTGAATGTTGGATAACTGAGATTCTACTTTAATATGAAATAATTACTGGGATAGAATAATGCAGAACAATATAATCTCTAAAACCAGGACAGTAAATGAAGACCAACAGTCTGAAAGCAGGAAAATTGGAAATTCCACAAAGGAAACAATCAGGGCCAGCTAACACCTCCCAAAAAAGGATTCTTCCAGAAAGGAAGCTGAGAAGGGAGTGAAGCACTGTGTATTACCAAAGTCATTATTATTACTATCATTATTATTATTATTATTATTATTATTATTATTATTATTATTATGTTGTGGTCAACCGTGAAAATGAATACAATCTGGTTCCAAGTATTCAAAAACACTGAAATCAGAATATATAAAAATTAATGTGGTATAATAAAACAGAACAATACAATCTCTAAAATCAGAACACTAAATAAAGAACAACACTCTGAAAACAGGGGAATTCCACACAGGAAACAATCAGGGCCAGCTAACACCTCCCAACAAAGGATTCCCATCATCAAAGTCTGGCAAATCCTCTGTTTTCTCAGGGCCACAGACAGTAGAAGCACATAAAATATCGCAAACAACACCACTCTGAAAACAAGGGAATTTCAGACAGGAAACAATCAGGGCCAGCTAACACCTCCCAACAAAAAATTCACTCAGGGAGGAAACAGCCAGGCTTTAAAGCTGCAAGGCCATTACATCCTAATCATTTTTCCTAATAGCAGCATTCATACTTGCCTCCAACAGACAAAAAAAAAACCAATCAGAAATATTGTATATTCACAACCTTTAGGAAATAATATCCCCTGATGGCGCAGCGTGTTAAAGCGCTGAGCTGCTGAACTTCTGGACCGAAAGGCCGCAGGTTTGAATTGGGGGAGCGGAGAGAGCCCCCACTGTTAGCCCCAGCTTCTGCCAACTCAGAGGTTCAAAAACATGCAAATGTGAGTGCATCAATAGGTACTGCTCCGGCGGGAAGGTAACGGCGCTCCATGCAGTCATCCCACATGACCTTGGAGGAGTCTACAGACAACGCCGGCTATTCGGCTTAGAAATGGAGATGAGAGCAACCCCCTGAGTCAGACACGACTGGACTTAATGTCAAGGGAAAACGTTTACCCTTTACCTTAACTACCACCAATTCCTCAATACTTTATTTCCCATACCACCATACTTCGCCACAGCAACGCGTGGCCTCACTTAGACTTCCTCCATAGGGAGGAGGGAGCAAGCTTGTTTTCTGCTGCCCTGCAGACTAGGACACGGAACAATGGCTTCAAACTACAGGAAAGGAGATTCCACATCAGGAAGAACTTCCTCACTGTGAGAGCTGTTCGACAGTGGAACTCTCTCCCCCGGGCTGTGGTGGAGGCTCCTTCCTTGGACGCTTTTAAGCAGAGGCTGGATGGCCATCTGTCGGGGGTGCTTTGAATGCGATTTCCTGCTTCGTGGCAGGGGGTTGGACTGGATGGCCCATGAGGTCTCTTCCAACTCTACTATTCTATGATTCTATGATTCTATGATTCTATGATTCTAAGAAAGAGGGGAAACAATGTAAAACGGGATACTTTTGAGAACCTCAGACAGATGGCTATGTACAGTAGAATCCTGCTGATTCAACTTCTGCTCATCCAACACACCATATTATGCGACGCTTGGGGCCACCCTCCCTTGCTCGCTCACTCACCTGCCTCTTGGGCCAGCCGGGTCCTAGTTCTGTGCTAGCAAGGGAGGGCGGGTGACAAAGGCAACAGCGGTGGCAGAAGCAGGAGCCTGGCCTCCCCTTCCTGCCTCCTCCAAACCCCAGCTCTCTAACCCACTCCTCCCAGCAGCAAAGGTGGTGGCAGCAACCACCTTTGCCATTTCCCTTGCTCACCCACTCACTCACCAGGCTGGGTCCTGGTTCTGCCACTACTTCCGCTGTCACTGCTGGGACCTGATCTGATGAGTGAGTGAGTGAGTGAGTGACTAAGGGAGGGAGGTCCTTTGCCGCCCTCCTTCGCTCACCCACCCTCCCTCCTTCCCTCACTTGCTCACTCACTCACTCACCAGGCTGCGTCCTGTTGCTGCCTCCATCGCTGCCAGGACCTGGCCTGGTGAGTGAGGGAGGGAGGGTGGATGAGCGAAAGAGGGCAGCAAAGGCCCTCCCTCCCTCAGTCAGTCACTCACTCACCAGGCCTGGTCCTGTTGCTGCCTCCATCGCTGCCAGGACCTGGCCTGGTGAGTGAGTGAGTGAGTAAGGGAGGGTGGATGAGCAAAGGAGGGCAGCAAAGGCCCTCCCTTGCTCACTCACTCACTCACTCACTCACTCACTCACTCACCAGGCCAGATCCTGGCAGCAATGTCTGCAGGACCAGGACCCAGCCTGGTGAGTGATTGAGTGAGAGAGCAAGGGAGGGAGAAGGAACAGAAGCTTCCTCCTCCTCTTCCTGATGGCCAGCCTGCTGAGGAAGAGGAGGAGAAGCCTCTTCCCCGGCAACAGGGGAAGGGCCTCCTTCTTCTGCACCCACCCTATTATCCAACAGTTTCGCTTATCCGACATTCTGCCCATCAGTTTATGTCAGCTAAGTGAGACTCTACTGTATAAGATTAATAGGATTCTGAGTAATAATATAATAGCTGGTGAAATCAAGGGAAATGATTACATGCTTGATCATACTGAGGTATAAATATTCAATAGTATTCCTATACTTTCATATTATGTAAGAAGTCAAGGGTGGGGGTCAGAGGCGGCCCACCCGATAACCCTTTGTACTGTCAAAGGATTTCATGACTAGAATCACTGGGGTGTTGTATGGTTTCTGGGCTGTATGGTGTAACGGAAAGCATTATTTTATTGGTAAATTTTGCCTATGTTACTTAATGTTGATTTAGAGATAAAAGTGGGCAGAAGTTAGCTACTGATGATTGGCCATGTGTCACCATGGTAACGTAGCTGCTTCAGTAGAAATGTAACAATTTCTAAGCTAGTGAAAGGGGCGGAGCTAGCTGGAGGAGAAAAGGAGGAGATGTTTTAAGAAGTGGAGTTATGTTGATGTTTCTAGTGAGAGAAACTAGAGAAAAGATGTGTGTGTCTGAGGTTCAGTTATGGTAGTCTCTAGCCGGGTGAGCTAGAAGGAAAAGGATCCTAGTTTAAGTTTGGGACTTCAGTTGAAATACTGAAGTAAAAAAGTGACTATTATTGAGTCAGATCTGGGGTTTCTAATGAGGAAGAGCTGAGGAGAAGGAATATGGTAGAGACAAAGTTTCAGTCAAGTTGTTAATGTTGAAGAATGAAAGATATGGTTGATATTGTATATATGTGAAACTGAAGAAGTAAATTATTGCCACAAGTTACGATTTTAGGACTAAAGTAACCATAAATAAATAGTTCTCTGTTTTAAATAAAGAGTTTTCTGAGTGATGAATTGTTTGACTTAGTATCAGTATAAGATTTGTCTCACATATTGCCCCTCAGTGACACATCATATTGTACATGCACACGTACAGACTCAAGGGTTTATAGCTGGCAGTGGCTGGGATCCTGAAAGAAGGATTGCCCCCTGCCTGTTTATGAAGTGGACCCTTGCATATGGCTATGTTTTAGTAGCATTTTCTCCTGATGTTTGGCCTGCATCTGTGGTTGACATCTGTTAGTTAGGAATTACTGTGTTTTAACTAGAAATGCAAACTCCATGGGTTTAAATATATGTGCATGGAAAAATGCTTCCTCCAGACATGTGGTCGCTGGAAAGTAACACTGAAGGGTTAAAGTCAGTGGGACTGGACAATGCAGCTGTGTAATGCCGTGTCACACCCATGTGACAGGGTGACAAGTTGCATATCACATCCTTTGTCCCTGGGCATGACGGGTAAGACAGTGTTGAGACTATATAAGCAAAGGGAGCCATGTGCTAGTTCTCTCTTCCCTTATGAACCACCTCGAAGATTAAGATTTATTCTGAAGATAAGCCAAAAATAACACAAAAACAAGCCATGCTATTTTCCCATGCTGGCATTCAATAAAAACTAAGGACGCTTCAATTCAGCTTAGAAGAAACAAATAGAGTTGACTGCAAGATAACATGCAAAATAAACGAAGGCTTGCAACCTTCCAAAAGCTGCAGAGTATAACAGAAAGTGCAAAAGCTTCTTTTAGCTCCAAACCGTTTCTGAAAACAGACAGCCGGCTCTGCGAAGTTAAAGGGACAGTTCCCAAAAGAAAAACAGCAAACTGGCTTAAAAACAAACAAACTAGAAGAGCAGTAAACTGCTTCCATGGTGCAGATAAAGCCGAAGCTTCAACGGGATGATGAATAGCTGTCGTCAGGAGAATCCAAGGTCAGGTCGAGAGGCAGCAGCAAATTCCAGAAGTCAGAAGCCGGGAGTAGTCGTCAGTCAGGGAGCGTAGACAGAAGCCAGGTCAAATTCAATCCAAAGTCCGAAGAGGGTGCAGTCATCCAAACCAGGTCCACGATAAGACACAGCGAGAGCCAAGCCAGATGGTATCAGCAGCTAGAAATATTAATCAGAATGCAGTCCAGGGAAACCCACACAGTTCCATCCCTCTGCTGTAAAGCAGTCCCAGATAACTTACATCCGAATCACAGTCCAAGTCCAGTCTTCACGGAAACACAGAGATCCCAATGGCGCCTCAGCAACACCTTGCCACAAGCAAAGTGCATTGGCCAAACATTCCCATTTTATTCCCCTTCCTCCTGGGTGACCAAACACTCACACCCAAATCTACTCAGAGTCCGAACTCCACACAGCTAGAGCTCGTGGATCTGGAGTACCTAGCAATTCATCGGAGTCCCAATCATCCTGCCCACACTTAGCCCCATGAACACTTAAAGAACCATCCTCCCTTCTCCAAGCATCCCAAGTGGGATCAGCTCCTGCAGAAACCCCAGGTTCAGTAGTATCCATAGGCCCCAAATCCCCAGACATCTTTGGTGGCTGTGCCCATTCAGTGCCCACTTCCCCAGCCACCACCTGTTCCTCAGCATCCATTTCCCCAAACTCCCCATCTGAATCTTCCTCAGAAGATCCCCCATATAGCTCTCTAAGTTGCTTCCTGCGCAACTCCTCCAGTGAACCCTCATCACGAGGGTTTTTTCTTCCTCTTCGGATCCCATCACCATCAACCATAATCCCCGAAGGCGCAGTCACAACAATGACTATGGAATGGCTTTAGACTACAATTTTCGGATGGGGTGATTTTAATTAAATGCAACGTTTTAAATGTTAATATGTATTCATTTTTATTCAAATATTTTAAGCTTATGTTTTGTATGTGTTTTTACGGCATTGAATAATTGCCATAAGTAAGCCGCCTTGAGTCCCCTTTGGGGTAGAGAAAGGCAGGGTATAAATGGCAAGTGATGGGGTGCATCTCAAACAAGTAGGAAAACATCTTTTTGCGCACAGACTCACAAACCTCATCAGGTGCACTTTAAACTAGATCCACTGGGGGAGGGCAACAACAGCCTGGTGAACACTATATTACCCATGACCACAGGGAACCGCCAAAAGGCTAAACGGAGGGCTGCACAAACACAGCAAGGACCAAGTACCAAGAGCACAATAATCCCAAATAAACAGCTCGGGTGAAGGTCATAGGGACTTACATGTCTTTACACTAATGCAAAGAGCATGGGAAATAAGCAAGACGAACTCCAACTTTTAGCACAGCACCACACGTACGATGTCATAGGCATCACTGAAACCTGGTGGGATGACTCCCATCACTGGAATGAAGCCATTGAGGGCTATAACCTCTTTCACAGAAATAGAACAAAGGGGAGAGGAGGGGGAGTAGCTTTATATGTCAAAAATAGTTACGTTGCAGAAGAAATGCAAGACTGTAATCCGGGAAACCAGCTTGAAAGCATCTGGATAAGAATCAAGGGAACCAGGACTCAAAAAGATCTTGTCGTGGGTGTCTACTACAGACTTCCGAGTCAAGATGAAGGACTTGATGTCAACAACTGACCAAACAGGCACAAAGAAGAGATATAGTAGTCATGGGCGATTTCAACTATCCTGATATCTGCTGGAAAACAAACTCGGCCAAGAGTACAAAGTCCAACAAATTCCTCACTTGCCTTGCAGACAATTTTGTGGTCCAAAAGGTAGAAGAGGCAACAGGGGGATTGGCTACTCTTAATCTAATCTTAACAAATGTGGAAGACCTGATCGATACAGTCAAAGTGGTCGGATCCTTAGGGGCAAGTGACCATGTGTTCCTGCAGTTTGCCATACAAAGGAAGGCTGAAACTAAGACAAGTCAAACATGCATTCTGGACTTTAAGAGAGCTGACTTCCAAAAAATGAAGGAAATACTGAGCGGCATTCCATGGACGTCAATATTAAAAGACAAGGGAGTTAAGGATGGATGGGAGTTTTTTAAAAGTGAAATACTCAAGGCGCAAATGCAAACAGTGCCAACAAAGAAAAAAAAAGACAAGTGCGAAGAAGCCAGAATGGATGTCCAAAGAACTTCTAACCGGGCTAAGACTCAAAAGTGACATGCACAAGAAGTGGAAAAAGGGAGAAATCACCAAAGAAGAATTCAAACGTATAGCCAACTCCTGTAGGGAAAATGTTCGCAAGGCTAAAGCGCAAAATGAGCTCAGGCTTGCCAGGGACATTAAAAACAACAAAAAAGGCTTTTTTGCTTATGTTGGTAGAAAAAGGAAGAACAAGGAGGCAACAGGGCCTCTGCAAGGAGTAGATGGGGTGATGGTGACAAGGGACAGGGATAAGGCAGAACTATTGAATGCCTTCTTGCCTCGGTCTTCTTACAAAAAAAAGCCATCTTCAACCTCAGCAACATGGAATGGACAAAGGATTAGGGGAAATCCAACCCCAAATAGGGAAACAGAAAAGAAGGCTGAAAGGAGACATGATAGCCATGTACAAATACGTGAAGGGAAGTCATAGGGAGGAGGGAGCACACTTGTTTTCTGCTGCCCTGCAGACTAGGACGCGGAACAATGGCTTCAAACTACAGGAAAGGAGATTCCACCTGAACATTAGGAAGAACTTCCTCACTGTGAGAGCTGTTCGGCAGTGGATCTTTCTCCCCCGGACTGTGGTGGAGGCTCCTTCCTTGGACGCTTTTAAGCAGAGGCTGGATGGCCATCTGTCGAGGGTGCTTTGAATGCGATTTCCTGCTTCATGGCAGGGGGTTGGACTGGATGGCCCATGAGGTCTCTTCCAATTCTACTCTTCTATTACTCTATGATTCTAAGAGGTGAATAATAAATAATAAATAATCTAGACTACGTTAACTACCATGGTGCAATTGTATGGAATCATGAAAGTTGTCATTTTTCAAGCTATTTAGTCTTTTCTGCCAGAGTGCTGGGGCTTCACGAAACTACAACTCCCAGGATTCCATAACATTAAGCCATGGCAGTTAAAATGATATCAAACTGCATTAATTCTACAGTGTCTAAGCACTGAAGTCATCTGTTGATAGCTGTAACTGTCTCAAGTGGATATGCATTTTTATTTCCATATGGTTCCAGTGTCAGCTGAATGACTAATTTAATAGAATAATTATTGCTTTCTAGTTGGTTTTCTACTGAGGCTTTTACAAAAGATAGAAAACTATGTGAGACCAAGAAGTAATTAATTCCTCTGCCTCCTGTTGACAAATATGTATAATATCCATCAGATAGCTGCCATTCAGAATTAGCAAATCTAGTCTGACGAGCAAAATAATTTCTGATCATTCTTATTAAACTTCTTGTCTGAAGAATATCTGTCCAAAAGGAAGGGATCCTCAAAACAGATACTGAAATGTTCAAACAACTGTAATTGAAATAATTTGGAGCTCAACATACGGAGGTCCTTAAGCTGGGGGGACAGTGGGGAAATCCATCTTGCAGTAGGTAGAATCTGTGGGGCAGCAGGGAGAACCATTGGGCAGTACCCCACATCACTCCCGTACTATCACATGCAGTTTCCCGTCTCTTCCTGGCTTGGTCCTGTGCTATCCCGGCTTACTCTATGAGAATACAGGCAGTCACCCATGTTCTCAGGACTGCCTCTTAGCACACTGCTGAGATGCAGCATGCATGGGGCTGGGGTGGAGCCCCAAGTCTCCTGTGTCATGTGAGGGCTCCATCCTGGCTGCATCTCGACAGCGTCCTAGTAGGGCAGAAGCCCTATGTAATGAGATCCTTTGTCTCCCAATGCTGATTCTGAAGATGCCCAAATGTCTTAAGGAAACTGTGTGGATTATTCGAGTTTTTTTGTTTTGTTTTTGTTTTTTTTGGGGGGGGGGAGATTAATACAAAATAGGAAAGTGCCATTATTAAGGGGTTTTTTTTGGTAAGGTTAAGATATGATCATGAGTTGCCCACTAATTCCACTAAAGCCCTTTCCACACAGCCATATAACCCATAATATCAAGGCAGAAAATCCCACAATATCTGCTTTGAACCAAGTTATCTGACTCCACAGTTCCATATATTCCAGTTCAAGACAGATAATGTGGGATTTTATTCAGCAATGTGGAAGGGGCCAAAGATTCCCAAGATACCACAACAATAATCCATTTTATGACAGTGATAATTCTACAGCCCTGATGATGCAGACTGGGAATATCTTACATCCATGATCTTGGATGAAGATTATAGAAAACCTTTGTAGACACTTGAAAAACTTCTTCTCCACCAACCAATCAAAAGATGTATCAGGTTAGTATTTTCAGAATATATTTTCCTTCTCTGTTTTGCAAAATGGTTGTCTCCCCAAGTAAAACGTTTTGTTTTTTTTTGGCTTGGGTCTAAATCAGGGGTTCTTAACATTATTCATTCAACAGACTCTTTCGGTCAGGTGAAAACCATTGACCCTTTTCAAAATGTAGCAAGGTATAGTTTTATGACATTCAGCATGACATACAATGGTTTGTATACCCCAGGACTGTGATCATGTGTTATCTACTTTGGGTCCAACAACTACCTTGATTACAAAGTATGGATGAGAGTAAGCAATTTTTTTTTTGAAATATTCACGAACTGTAATGTGTTATCAAATGAATATGACTGTAATGTATTCCATATATTCATAAAGGTAGGAAATGCTAGATATCCTAGCAGAGAAAATAAAGGTTGTGTGTTTTTTTTTTCAGTTTAAGGATGTCTAAATAGAGGTTGGTCCCAATAAAAAAATGGAATCCTCACCTAGTTTGTCCTTCTCTTTTCTCAAGATTTCTTGCAGAATATGTAGTGCATTTATGATCTTTTCGTGTGTTTATAACAAGAAATAATTGCATTCCTGCATCACTAGGTGGGATTTTTTCTTTTTTTGTGCCTTGAACTATTTATGCCCACCTTTCTAGTAATATTATTAAAAGCAGTTTGTTTCCAAAAAGCATATTTTCCAAAGCCGCAACTAGCAGCAGACGCATCTAATCTTTGATACAGAAATTAAATAAAGAAGACAAAATGTATTATTCTTTTTGAATGCAAGGGTTTATTAGAAAATCATCAGTTTTATTCATGGATCCCTTTGCTTGGATAGGGATTGGACATTTTTCTTTGGGTTTAGTGGGACTTTTACAATACTTAAATTAACATATGTGCAGTTGCCTAGGAATGATCGACTGGGCCACACATAAAACAATATTACAGGTTAAGGTTCAGATGAGAATTGGCAGTAGATACACGCTTCATTGAGAACAAGAACAGGCCACGTGGGATCGAACAGTGTCTACAAAGTCTTCAGGTTTTTCAATAAGTTTTGTCATTTCAGTTGGCAAAGTCGTCCCTAGGGAAGGAGAAAAACAGTGAAAAAAAATTATCATAATGGATGGTTTGGATGGGAAAATGCTTTTCGTCTCAACAGCTAAAGGACAGATTAGACAATTGCTTGCTTTCTCTTGAAAAGGATGTCATCTCTGAAGATTCTTTCTTCAATTTCAAAAGAAAACTCCAAATAGTAGTTGAGAGAGGCCATTTTGATCAGAATAGTAACAGAGAAACTGTTTCTCTTTCCTAGATCACTTCTTTTGGAAGAGCAAGAAATATCTTCATAGTGCACTGAGCACTGCACTAAGCCAGGTTTCGTGACTTTATAGAGTGCCCATCTACTTTGTAACTTCAGGAAAAGAAAGAGAGAGAAAAGAGTAGACATCAACTTACCAGCTGACATACAGTGGAAACCAGCAGAAATCTCACTGGTTTCGGTGGGCAAGCACCCTTCTTGGCATTGCAAAACGGGATGGTTGGAAACACACTGGGAATTTTCTTCTGCAACCAGCACTGGATTCTCATGTGTCACTGTTGAGTGCTGCAGCTTGCAGGCTACAAGAGAAGAAGTACGTTGGTTTCAAACCTTGAAACCGGGAGCAGATGAGCTGGCACACGGGCAGGCACTTTGCCTAGCAGCCCCTGCAATGTCACCAAGTACCAGCCATCTTGGTTGTGACAAAAGAAATGCAAGAGTCCACTTACTTCCGTCTAAGGCATCAGGAACTACCCAGGACTGGGCAAAGCTAACAAGGTCTTTGGCCATATAGCCACTTGGGGTTCGGAGATGCCCTTCTTCTCCACCTTGCATTTCACAGAGACCACAGGTCAATCCAATTGCAGGAGTCACCTCAACCTTCAAGAAAGGGTGAATAGCATTAATTGAAACTAACTTTACATGCAGGATGGGGAATAATGTAGATAGCTACATCTATTTGGTCTCTCAGGGAAGCATTGAATTTGGGGTATTGTGTTAATGATTGTCTTGCTATTGAAAAAAAGGGGGTCTGTGGCTCAAGGAAAACCCATGTTACTTTCTAGCTGCAGTAGCTGATGTTTCCTTTGCCAGTGGACTGTTGAATCAAATCAGAGTTCCTGTCTCCATTTTAAAGGAGCTATCTAATGTGCTGAAATTATCTCGGGGGGGGGGGGGGGGAATCAAGTTCCAGAATCCTGAGTAGAACTTTTAAAGTTCTGAATAACAAAATCAAAAGGGATTGGTTGCTCCATCAAATCTCAGACCATCATCCATCGCTGCCCTCGGCAACATCTGGCAAGGATGCAGAGAGAGAATGAGATGTAGAGAGAAGGAGAGAGGCCACAGGGAAGCACAAGTTTGGATTGGGAGTTTGCAAATCATTTTCCAATCTGGAAAATGACTTGCAACTAGAAACATACCTTGACATAATGGCCTTTATAGACCAGATTCTTCAATCCAACCTTCTCCGACTGCAGAGAAATCTCGTCTGGTCTTACTGTAAGAATCATACCATTTGTATCTGCAGTTTAAATAATGAAAAAGGGATTAGCTATATCAAACAAAATGTGCTTTGAACTAAATCTCATGCCCTTGTACAACAACTATCCATAGTCTATTTTAGTATGTTTTATAATAAAAAGATATAATCTTTCTGGTATTTTATGTAATATTTTCTTTCTAACCTGCAATCAGAGGAACACGCCACACTAATTTAGTATTCCTCCTACCCTAAAGTTATAATATTGATGTTTTTCTATTTGTTGGCCACTGTCTGTGTCAAATCATGATTCAAATTGTTCAGTCTGAGTATTCATTCATACATTCTTGTACATACCTCTGAGATTGCGCAGGACAGGCTCATCGGGCTTTATGACAGTACCATTAATTATTACCAAAGGTTTTGAATCTTGATACTTGAAGATAAACTCCCTGATAGAAAAGAAAACATGCAGTAGAGAATTAATCTTCTCTTATGATTACAATTCCTGAATTTTCCATCACTGAAATGAGGTCATTTTCAGGAAAATGAATTTATCGGGCACTCTGAAGTTGGCTAGCCTGTGTCTCATCCCTGTTTTTTCAAAAAAAAAATAATTCCCAGTTAGCTGTTTTGATTTACTTGCAATCAATACTTACAAGTAATTCTACTATCTTGAAGCCAGACCAAAATAATGTTAAATGATATGCAATTACTCTTTCCCTCTTTTTCTTTTGATGATTTAAAAGACCCAAGTTGTTCTTCTTGTATCATGTTAAAACTGGTCTATTGCCATGTTTGAATATACTTACGTGTAGTTAATGGTGGTATTGAGCAGTATACTGTTATTATTATGAGATTCATATTTCAGCAACACCATAAAGTCCTTGTGGCAGGTACAGTCCTGCAACAAGTCCAGGTAACAATTTGATGGCAATCCTTTGCTGATGCTTTGTCCATGGAAAGTTGTGACTGTCTGACCCTTTACTTCACACATACCTAAAGAGAGAGGCCACAACATGAATGTGAGAAAATAACTACTTCTGGGATGATCCTTAGTGTTATGTAAACAACTATGAAACAGTAAAATGATTGTTTAAGGAAATAAGTTAAAACAATTAGATTGGACAAGATGTAAGAACCAGTAACTTTTATACAGTGATTTTCTTTCTGAATGCTCAAGTTACTATTTCTTCTTCCAGGTCAAACAATAGCTAGTGTTGGGGTTTTATGACTCAGGTTCAGCTCTTCAGTGCTATTTAAAGTTATAGAACAATGGTGGTGATGTAACTGCTTGGTGCAATTATATAATACAGTAGAGTCTCACTTATCCAACACTCGCTTATCCAACGTTCTGGATTATCCAACGCATTTTTGTAGTCGATGTTTTCAATACATCGTGATATTTTGGTGCTAAAATCGTAAATACAGTAATTACTACATAGCATTACTGTGTATCGAACTACTTTTTCTGTCAAATTTGTTGTATAACATGAAGTTTTGGTGCTTAATTTGTAAAATCATAATGTAATTTGATGTTTAATAGGCTTTTCCTTAATCTCTCCTTATTATCCAACATATTCGCTTATCCAACGTTCTGCCGGCCCGTTTACGTTGGATAAGCGAGACTCTACTGTATTTTCAGAGAAATAAAATAAAATGTTAGGGGAAACTGATCTGCACTTCCTCCCACATTAAATGGCTTAAAGTAGAGAAGGGGCTCCTCCACACGATTCCCATATCTTTTATTGTCAGTCATCCTGGCTCAAAGAGATGGCAACACTTAGAGCCACAGATTTCCCAACCACTGATAAAGTGTAGAGATGGTAAAAAACCTCACCATCCAGACTGGCAAGGATTCTTGATGGAACATCAATGATTTTGGAAGTTTGGAGATAAGGACTGAGTGGCACTGCAACAGGAAGCATGAGATCCTCTTTATATAAAGTATTCTGGAAAGAAATATGAGGATTGATTAAAAACTAAGCACAGCGAACATCTTTCTTTCCCCTCAGAGTTTTCCTAAACGGATACTTTGACACTGATTGGGACAACTGACCCCAGGTATCCTCATGACCATGGCATAGTTGAGTCTAGTGATTAGAGCCAGAACCACTGAAACCTCTCGAGCGGAGTTTCTTTGAATAACATGTGAAAGTCCGAGCATGTATGCCACTCCAGGGGTTCGTTCATAGTACCTGTTGAGAAAAGAAGGAATAATCAAATTACCCAATTTTAATAATTTAAGAGACACCGGAGGTGAATCCCTCAAATATTTCATAGAATCATAGAATTGGAAGAGGCCACATGGGTCATCTAGTCCAATACCCTGACATGCAGGAAAAGCACCATCAAAGCACCCCTGATTACCACTCCCAGCCAACAATGCTACCCTTCAGGCTGGCTCAGAGGTTTTGAGAGTTTGCATCAGCCCACAGTTAATATGCTGATTTCTACTATGGGACAATATTACTTTAAAACTCCATACACTTCTGGAGACATCTCCCTATCAGTAGTAAGGACACTGATTGGAATGACAAGTACAAGTGGTAGGCTGAGTTGGGATTAACCACAAGCCTAATCTGTGCCCATAAATGAGTTACTTGTATCAGAAGAAAGTACTTTTTTCCAGGAGACT
Source organism: Anolis carolinensis (assembly GCF_035594765.1). Classification (NCBI taxonomy): domain Eukaryota; kingdom Metazoa; phylum Chordata; class Lepidosauria; order Squamata; family Anolidae; genus Anolis; species Anolis carolinensis. The sequence continues at coordinate 156,541,985 of NC_085844.1, read as the reverse complement.
ACAAGAATGAAAACATCCATCTGATTTCTTGCAGGCCTCAGCGGACAAGGGCTGTCTGGAAGAATCACCTGTTCCAAGTTCAGTTTTTAAAATTTCCCCCACATGTTCTGAGATTTGATCCTCATTCTTTTTTAAAATATCCCAGGTCTCCTTCTCTTGTCCTTTGCTTTCTTTTCCCGCCTTCCCCACTGATCACATGATACATCTAGATATTTCAGAAATTGAATTCCACCCATTTCCACAAATCAGTTTGTGCAGGAACAACAGATGGGATTTTCAAAGACATTTTCCCCTTATGGGTGAGCCTTGGGACTCTGTTTTCTGTCATAAATGAAGCTTTTACTCACGGTTCAAGAATGGTAGACAGTGAGGAAGGGATCCTGGGGTACTCAAGTTTCCAACGAAGAGCTGGGTGACCAGCCAACGAACCGGTCTCAACTTCAGTTGTGACCTCGTATTCCTTGCAATCCCGGCCCGCCTTCAAAGATGACTAAGAGGAAGAGAAGAATATTAAATACAACTTATTCAAATACATCACTCACACATGGTTGTCTTGGTCTGTGGGATCACCTGCATGACCTGATGGGATTTACCTTGACTTTGTAAGGGTTGACCATTCCAGAGTCCCAGCAGATAAATGGCTTGCTTGGCTGTGTGATGTTCGTCACGGTCATTCTTAGCCAGTTGGGAGTTTTAAATACCACAACATCAAATCCACGCGGCTTGTTATCACGACAGAGTATGCGAACACGAATGTCGGAAATTCTTATCCATTTTCCCTAACAGGAGAAAATAGGAGAAATACTTTTATTGGTGCTTTTAAAAATTGTTTTGTTTTGAATGGGAATGTACTCATTAGTACATTTGAAATAGATGACTATAAAACCTGCCTTCTTGCAGATGACTTCTGGCAATAAACTAGGCCACATGGAAGTTTATCTATGGGCCCATCCAGACAAGGCTTTAAACACGGGAATTCCTATTTTAAAAAGGCAGTAGCTAGACAACGTCAGCACTAAATGCGCGTTAAATCACTACATTGGAGAAAAACCACAGGATAAAAAGGTCCCCTTTTATCTTGTTTCTCACCAAAAGATGTGCCTCTTTGTATGTCTGTGTGACCCTGCATTCCAGAAAACATGTGTTGTCCTTCCCTCCCCACTGTGGAAACTGCTCCAGCTGATGTCCCTTTTAAAAAGCCCCAAACAGCTGATCAGCTGATTGGGCTGTCAAATGGACACACAGCTGATGTGAAGGAAGCACGAACAGAGAGCCATTAGAACTCTCTGAAACTCTTTATTTTACACTGTATAATATTAATCAGAGTTTTAATAAATAATTAGGAAAGGGAGAATCTGGCTGAGGTTTTATGTGCTGTATTACTCTATTATGTGCTGAACTTCATATGCACACATGCAAATATATTAGCATTTATTACATTTTATCCCGAGACACTGAAGAGAGGCCACTGAGGATGATGGGGAAACAAATCCTGGGACCGGCAGGTTTTTGTGGGAACTTGCTCTCAGGTCCCGGGTTTTCTTTGCTTCTCTTTTTATCCCACATTTGGCGCTGACTGGAAACGCCCTATGTTACAAATCCAGTTAATAACAAAGATCAGTGGAATCTTCTTAAAAGAGCTGCCTTGTTTGGGGTCAAGCAAAATATAAAAGAAGAAGAACTGGTCCATATAAATGGACATAGCTCACCTAATTGTTTGACCAGACCTTTCAAAGCTATCCTCCCACCCCAGTCAATGCAACCATCAATGATGATTTAACCACTTTTGGCTTATGATAGAGATGTGCACCTGCTGTCTGTTAAGAAAAAGGTCCAAAGAGGCAACTTATAAATTAGAGTCTTTACAATCTGCTTTGTTATGATACTAACCTGACTTTTTACATCTTCCTCACTGCTGGAGCTAGAAGATGCAGGAGAGGAGCTGCTGCTGCTGCTGCTGCTGCTGCTGCTGCTGCTCTGACTGCTGCTCCTTGGCCTCTGTTTGCCATCAGTTTCCTGCTTGGTCCCCTGTAAAAGTCAAAAGCATCCTTAAAGCTTGTTGTGCCACACTTGGAGTCTTAAGGAGAAGCGAGTAAGAAATAAAAAGAATTATTATTATTAGTAGTATTATTAGTTTTATTAAGTCTCCTCCTACACTTCCCTCTAGGCCAGGAACTGATCCCAGATTATCTGATTTAAACTGCCTGATTTATTTCTCTGTCTTTATCTGCTTATGGGGGATTTAGGTATTCTCTTTCAATTGCTGATCAGGTTATCACATTTTTTTGGTTTCCTTAATTTTATATTTTGTTTTCTATTCATTTGAAGATTTTAAATTGATGTTAATTTTGTTCATTCTGTTTTGTGTATTTTAATGTGTATTTTATAGAGATATATAGTTTTTATAGAGGTATATTTTAATATATGTAGTAGAGTCTCACTTATTCAAGCTTCACTTATCCAAGGTTCTGTATTATCCAAGGCAGTCTGCCTTTTAGTATTCATTGTTTTTGTAGTAAATGTTGCAATGTTTTGGTGCTAAATTCGTTAATACAGTAATTACTACATAACATTACTGTGTATTGAACTGCTTTTTCTGTCGATTTCTTGTAATACATGATGTTTTGGTGCTTAATTTGTAAAATCATAATGTAATTTTATGTTTGATAGGCTTTTTTCTTAATCCCTTCTTATTATCCAAGATTTCACTAATCCAAGGTTCTGCCAGCCCGTTTATCTTGGATAAGTGAGACTCTACTGTATTTGTAGTGTTTTTGCAATGTTTATTGTTCTGTAACCTGCGTTGAGCCTTATTATTAATTAATTAATTAATCAATTAAAATGCAGGACAAATTCCAAATTGAACAACGAGGGAGGCTCACGTTTGTAGAAGGTGGATTTTCTTTATAGCCTTTAAGAGTCCATGGAAAACCCTCATTTTACCAACGATAGTAGTAACATTTAGAAATTTAAAGTTTAGGAATATTTTACCTTGCAAATTGTAAGCATGGGCAGTGGAGTGATGGGTATGGTGGTTCACCCATCTCTGATACCAAAGAAGGGAAATAACAGCAAGAGCTTGGGAATGTTACTTTTTTGTAACTACAGTAGAGTCTCACTTATCCAACATAAACGGGCCGGCAGAATGTTGGATAAGCGAATATGTTGGATAATAAGGAGGGATTAAGGAAAAGTCTATTAAACATCAAATTAGGTTATGATTTTACAAATTAAGCACCAAAACATCATGTTATACAACAAATTTGACAGAAAAAGTAGTTCAATACTCAGTAATGTTATGTAGTAATTACTGTATTTACGAATTTAGGTCCAAAATATCATGATGTATTGAAAACATTGACTACAAAAATGTGTTGGATAATCCAGAATGTTGGATAAGCGGGTGTTGGATAAGTGAGACTCTACTGTATGTATAGTGTCTCACAGTTAGGCCCGAGTAGATTAGACTCATTGAATCAATGAGGTTTAGTTCCATGTTGACCATAATCAATCCAGTAGCTACACAAACTACAACTATTCCATCATATAATTCTGTGATTTCTTCAATTGGCATAGTTAGAGAGAACCAAATTCCCCAAAGTATATTTTACAGTTTATGTCATGAAGAAACCTTGATTGTGTTAAACCACTCTTCCAACAAATCCATCTTTAGTATTAGAAGGCAGAACTTTAAAACACATTGGAGAAGAGGACCAAGGGGAAAATACTACAGTTTGGGATGGACAGCAGCATAGAGAAATGGTGTGCATAACTGGAAGAGAGAACTAGTGTGTCAGATAAATCTATTGCTTTTAAGTACCATATCAATATAAGGATTTTTTTTAAAAAAACCCAATAATATAGTCAATGTTTTCTTAATCATTTCCTGGCAGAAATATTGGCTCTTTCTAACTTTTTCAACTGACACCTAATCCGCTGAACTAAAAATCTTACCTGCTGTTTGACTGATCTGAAACTGAACCAGTAAATCGCTTTTCGACCTCCCTTTAGAAGAAAAGAGAAAAAATATTGAAGGAATAAGAATGTTTTGGGGTTTGTTTGTTTTTTGCAATTCCACTGACAGATTTAATGATTACAAAGAACAATAAGATAAATTTCTCAATGATAACTGAAAGCTGTTCATTTTGATAAACTGAAATACTGATATTTCTTTAAACTAGGTCCATCTTGATTGCCATATAATGCAGTTTGAAATGTCAGTATAGACTTACATAATGCAGTCCAGTTCAGTTATATATAATTTTAAAAATACAAGTCTAAAGCTATTTTGCAAGATCGCAACAGCAACACCAGTTTAATGGTTTGGATTTAAACTGAAACTTTAAAGACATTCCTTCCTCACTACATTTTGGATTGTACTTTTTACTATTTTCCTGCTTTGCTTTTTAAACATATTCTATAATAAACTGCTTGCTATATAATCAGCTGGTGTGTTGCTTACAGTCAAAGGGATTTCTGCCTTGGGGTGTGACAATTCTCCCGTAATGCTAGTTGGAAGGTTGCTGTAAACGCTACCTGACTGATTAGAAACATTGTAATATACTGTTGCACTTTTATCCTATGTGAGCATAATTGCTTCTCTTCTAGAACCAAGTTGCTTCTTTCTGGGTATTACGCTTTCTCAGTGGAGCTCCTCCAGTCTTTGTTCACTCAACATAACATTCCCAAATGGAACAAAGTAATAATGACATAGTTACCTTTTTGGAAATCTGAGAACTTTCGCTGCTGCTGCTGTCGCTGCTGCTGCTGCTGCTGCTGCTACTGCTGCTGCTGCTGCTACTGCTGTCACTGCTGCTGCTGCTGCTGCTACTGCTGCTGCTACTGCTGTCACTGCTGCTGCTACTACTACTGTCGCTACTGTCACTGCTGCTACTGCTGCTACTGCTGCTGCTACTGCTGCTACTGCTGCTACTGCTGCTACTGCTGTCACTGCTGTCACTGCTGTCACTGCTACTACTACTGTCGCTACTGTCGCTGCTGCTACTGCTGCTACTGCTGTCACTGCTGTCACTGCTGCTGCTGTCACTACTGCTGCTGCTGCTGTCACTGCTGCTGCTGCTGCTGTCGCTGCTGCTGCTGTCACTGCTGCTGCTGCTGCTGTCACTGCTACTGCTGCTGCTGTCACTGCTACTGCTGCTGCTGTCACTGCTACTGCTGCTGCTGTCGCTGCTGTCACTGCTGCTGCTGCTGCTGCTGTCGCTGCTGTCACTGCTACTGCTGCTGCTGCTGCTGTCGCTGCTACTGCTGCTGCTACTACTGCTGCCACTGCTGCTGCTGCTGCTACTGCTGCCACTGCTGCTGCTACTGCTGTCGCTGCTGCTGCTGCTGCTGCTGCTGCTCTTGTCACTGCTGCTGCTGCTGTCACTGCTGCTGCTGCTTGAACTGTCTCTGGATCTGTGGCGGTGGGAGCGCTTGCCTCCACGGTGACGTCCCTCCTTGCTGTCACTGCTGCTGCTGCTGGTGTCACTGCTGCTGCTGGTGTCACTGCTGCTGCTGGTGTCACTGCTGCTAGTGTCACTGCTGTCACTGCTGCTATCATCTCGCTTTCTATCTGGCTTTTGTTTCGTTGAAGGTTCAGAAGAGGAAGAGCTAGAAGTGGAAGAGCTGGTAGAGAAATCTGTGATTTGCTTGGAAGGCTTCTTTGTAGTTTTGCTTCCACCCTGGAGTAAGATTGAGAGGAAGGCACAGAAAGGCCTTTGTTACCAACCTGAAATTTCTGAAATGTATAGTTAATTATTTACTTATTTTGAAGGGGGGAAACAGTGGAATTACAGCATTACAAACAACAGAACATTTATATACAATTAGTAGACATCCATTAAAGTGAATTTACAAAACAATGTAACTAATATAACAGTTTTAAAGCTCCACTCAACCATTCCTTTTATTACTCATCCGAGAAGAGGAGGAACCTTTGTTCATGTTGAAAAAATTGGTGATGGTGGCTATGTCTTCCCTGGTAAAAATGTTGTGGTGCCATGTTTATATGTAGCTGAAAGAATTGCATCTATAAAATGTATAGTTCAACAAGATTCACTCTCAGTCAAGCATGAAGATTAGCATAAAAATTAGACTAGCGCCTACACTGACTTCTTTCAGGAAAGATCTGAAAACCTGTTTTTTTCAAGCCACCTTTGATTTAGAAGATCTTTCAGAGTGACCTGTACCGATAGCTGCATGTATCAAGTTGGAATTTAGGTACCGCTTTGCAGGGAGGCTAATTTAACTAATTTACGACACCATAAAAACCGTCCAGCAGCTGTTTGGAATGAGGAAGTATCCATCAAGATGTCACAGTGGATGATGAAGTAGCTGCTCCCCCTATGGCTGGAATCCCCTTAGGAAGCTGGAAACTAGAGAATGTTAAATTGCCTCTGCATCTCTGTGTCTGTTTATGTCTCTATGTTCATATGGCATTGAATGTTTGCCATGTATGTGTACATTGTGATCCGCCTTGAGTCCCCTTCAGGGTGAGAAGGGTGGAATATAAATACTGGAAATAAATAAATAAATAATCTATATACTAGCATCTTGCACTTTATCACTGTCCCATGCTATTAGTAATCCTAATATATTGCACTATGTTAACGTTATCCTTCACCCTCTAGTTTGAAGATTGAAGTGCCAACTATGTCGCTCTTTGTCACTGATTATGTTTTTAGATTGTTGATGTATTTTATACTTTGATGTATTAATTGTTGTGTTTGGAATTGCTTTTTACCATTGTATTTTATTGTACGCTGCTGGGCCTAGTCCCCATGTGAGCCGCCCTGAGTCCCCTAGGGGAGATGGGGCGAGATACAAAAATAAAGTTATTATTATTATAAGTTAGAAGTCTGGGGCTCTTGAATGTGATTGTCACTTTGCATTGAACATCATGTTTCAGTATAAGAGAGGGCTTCATTATTAGGATGGCAGAAAAAGTATTATGGTTTTATAGGGCCCCTTCTACACTGCCCTATATCCCAGGATCTGATCCCAGATCATCTGCTTTAAACTGGGTTATATGAGTCTCCGCTGCCAGATATTCAGATATAAGCAGATAATCTGGGGTGGGGTGGAAGGGGACTAGGTTATGTCTGCTTATCTAGTGTTGTGAATAAGGCTAGAATGCCTTTCATAAGAATTGTTGTATCTGCCACAGTGACTTACCTTTTGCTCACACGGACCTTCATGGACTATTGTGATTGTGTTTCCACTGTCCCTGAGAAAAACATTTAAAAACAGCATTTAAAACAAAGAGTACATGATATTACCAGTAACATCAGTGAGAACTCATATTTTCACTGTATTATTTATAGACATCACCCAAAATGAAACTCCTAGTTTCTTCTGAGCATTGCATTTCAATATGTAAACATGTATCTTACATCCTTAAATAGTGAAATGTTAGAGGAGATGGTAGGGACTTTAATTTTGCTATAGAAGGATATTTTTGTGATCTACTCACCTTTTGGCAACACAGAATAAACATTTGTTATTATAGGTGATGCCATCACTGCCACAAACTGGAGCCTTCTCACGTGTGCATGCAGCCCCTTGGCCCTGAGGTGGAAGTGCAATATTTCGGCACTCATCCTGTGAAGTAAAAGATAGTGGTTGTGATGGCTACACTTTTGCTGGTGCTTTTCACAAGCCTCTTTGGTGTAATGTCCCAAAAGGAAGTTTTGTAATATTAATTTTCTTTATTCTATATCTGTGCTCTTCCAGACTGCAATAAAGAACTGTGAACTCTCCGGGGTTTTTGCAAGGTTGCCACCACTGTACTCATTTATTCTACTTGAAGGAGGCCCCATTTGAAACTATTTCTAGCGAAATATTTTTTTAACACAAAAAATCTATAGGAATGTTGTTTGATGAAGTTTTCCTACGGGATGATAAGTACATTTTCAGTTCTATGCATTATTAATGTATTATTGTTTGTTTGTTTATTTAGACATTAGAAGGGTCTATCAAAAGTGTCATGTCACTGATCCACTGTTCCAAAAGATTCCCGTGAAAGGCTTCATCAGGACAATGGGAGTGTTCTTGGGGAAAATATATTTCTCTCCAGTTTTTCACTATGAAGTCTCTTCTGTCACTGAAGGTGAACAACACTACTGAGAACTTTATATAAATTTATGGGAATCGAACTTCATTTGATACCTCAAATCATAGCTTTATGAAAATATGGTGATGAAAATAAGGTTTCCTCCTGTATATTTAGCTGTGGAATATTTGGTGGGCCTTTACAGTGGTATGCTTTCAGCACAACTTTCCCTGTAGCAATGGTTCCTGTTCGATTTTATGGGATAATTTATGGTCTGTGTGAAATACTTACCTTTTCTCCATACTGTTTGGCCTCTCTTTTCATCCTGGGTAGTTCAGGACCTAGCAGGATTTCTCCTTTGATCTTCTCCATAGCAACAACTGTATGGATTACAATTCACACAATTCACAATGCATATAACATCCTAAGCACTGATACAACTGTAAACAGAATATCCAGGTGACATGAGGACGATACCTGGTGTCAGCAGAAACCTGATTTCATGTTTTTCACACAAGAAATGCATCCATGTGTTCCGGATGGGCATAACATCCTTTGTTTTCTTCACTGTCTCCAAGCAGAGGTTCGCCGGGATCACCGATAGTGGAAGACACCAATCTCTAGAGTCCTGTTTGTAGGAGGACCTTGATTGCTGCTGTGAAGATAGGCTTGTAAGTATTTCATAAGGAGCAGTGCAGTAATATTCAAGGTATACATGGTCAAGAGAAGACTATGTTACAAAATAAATAAAATCCCAGTGTAAAGAGATAGCTGAGTCACATTAGCCACATTTTGGGCTTATCTTTAAGATACTATGGGAACCATTGTAGTCCTTTCAGCTTTTGGGTCATAAAGACTAGCTTGCTGATGAATGATGACTTCTTATTAAAATGTCAAATTTTACGAGTATTTCCCTCATGTGTCAGTATATTAAAACAAAACCTATGTGAGTACTTATAAACCACAATTAATCTATAAGAAGGGATTTTTTTTTCAAAATAATAATAAATACAAAACAGTTGTGTGTCTTCCATTAAAAAAATAATCAGTTATCAGACTTATCCTCAACAGCCTGAAAAAACAGGAAATGATGAAATTCCCAACAGGACATATTTACAAATACATGCATGCGTGTGTGTGTGTGTATAGAGAGAGAGAGTAAGAGAGGGGGGAAGGGGGAAGAAGAGGGGGGGGAGAGGAGAGACTTACTTTAATGCCGCTTTTCCTTGACTCAAACTCTTCTTTCAAGATATCCTCAACAGATCTTTCGGGAAGGACTGGAGCTTTCCTCTCAGAATGCAGATGCCTTGCGACAACATGTGCCTCGTGGCTGTTTGTATACACAGGGAATGCCATTAAATTTGTGGAAATATGAAGGACACTCAAAGGGAAAAACACTCACTGAATGAATGGCATGGGAGTAGCACGATCATTCCACAAGCTCTGAATACTAGGGGCTCAGGCTAAACAATTGATCTCACTATGACAAGTTTACTTACAGTCCACTCTTCTCCAAAACTGAAAAACTCAATATAGCTTACTAAAAAATTGAAAAATGCATATACACACACATATACACGTACATACATTAACAGTACCATGAAATTCTCATTGCTGATGTGCAGGGTATTATCTGCAACTGGAGGGTAAGCAAGATCAATCCACAAGCTTTGAAAACTCAGGAGTTCAGGCTAAATTCTTGATCTCACTATACAAGTTTATTTAGAGTCTGCTTTTCTCCAAATGTGAAACTCAATATAGCTTACTTAAAAAAATTATGGCTGTAATACACACACACACAACATTACAATGTAATATATATAAACATTGTAAAACTACATTACAGGGTATTAGATCTGCAACTAGCTAGCATAAGTGAGAATGTCTTTTCTTTCATTGGACAATCAGGTTTCTGTGGGTCTGGGACCCCCTTGCTTTCCCACACTTCAGTTCAAGCTCAAGGAAATGTTGAAAGGGAACTCTACCATAGAACTTTTTTGAATTGGCAGGCAACTGATGCAGGTAATGAGAAAGAGAAATGTGAATTAAAAGAGAAGCTTCCAGCACTCTCAGTCATTTTCAAACAGCAAGCACACGTATATCCCCTCCATCGCCACCCCAAAAATGAAAATGAGTTAAAAAATGACTTCAATATGAAGAGGAAAAATCAAAACAATTTTCTTCAATTTCCATATATGCACTTCCATATATATGGACTTTGGACAACAAATCTTAGCAGACCATTGCATGGTAGTGGGCAAAATAGCTAAAGTATAGGGAAGTATCATGGATTCATAAAACTCCCACAAAACCCCAAGGCAAGACTGCAACCTGAAACAATGTTTTGGGAAGACAAAAATGAGCACAAAGCCCTGAGCTGTAGCTCTGACTCTTGTTTTGATTATTCCTGAAAAATATCCAGTGGTTAAGTAGTATGTGTTTTTCATTGAAACAGATAGATAGGGTTGGAGAACCACTGTACCTTGCCATGGCCAGTTCATACTTCTCACGAACTGGTTCAATCTCAAATTTGAGGTTGTGAACTTCAGAGTCCCATGTGGTATTCATTTTCAGGGAGGTTTGTATCCTGAATTCGCCGTTGATTTCCACAACATGCCGGGTGGAGCGTGTGTTCAATCCCCAGTAAAACTTTCCAAATCCTTGGACGCTAAAGGGAAACAGGAAATCACGCATACAAGACATTTAACCACTGGTATAACTAGCAGAGCCAAGTCCAGCATTAGACAGAATGAGGGAGCACCTCGGGGGGTTGATTCTGAAGTCCCCAAAGAACTGTTCCTTGTGTAATTAAGTTCCCTTGTTTTTCTAAACTCCAAGAATAGGATTCATGGGATGTTCTCCCTATAGTGCAAAAATAACGTGGCTATGACTTGCATCATGTGCGTATGAAAGTGTGTGTGATTGTGGGGATATTATATGCCACTCCACCTTGCACGGCTGCGTCAAGCAGGTTCACAGTTCAGTTTTCATGAACAAAGCTGTGGCGTGTGACAGTGATTTTACCATAAAGGCTGAATACAAATGTCATATTTGGCTTACCCAGATGAGCTCTCAAGCTGAAGTCCCTTCTGGATATCGGGAGTCTTCTTCTGCTGTTGTTCATTTTCCAGTTCTTTTGCTACAAGAGATCAAAGGAGTAAAGTCTCTAAAAGGAGACTTAGCCAAATTCTGTCTATAGCTTTTTGGTAGGGAACCTGTCACCTTCATGAAAGAAAGGACAATCCCTTCACCCTCTTTAAGAACTAACATAGAAACACTGACTATGTATTGAATCAGGAGTCTAACAAAACATTTCATGACATTTGGTGATCTTTTGGCTTACCCTTGAATGAAGCATATGGCATGACGATGGCACTGCCACTGACGTCAAGTAGTCCACCAGTAGTAGGAACCAGATGTCGAACCTCCACCATCAGAGGTAGAACCAATTGTTCATTAATATTTTTGATAAGATGATAAATCATTCCAATGGTTTGAGACTCAAGTCTTCCTTCCTCCAGCTACAACAGAATAGACATCCAATCGATTAAAAAAGATGATGCAAATGCTTTGAGTAGATTGTGAACAAAAAAAGAAAGCAGCTTACCTTCCCAAGTTGTGCTGTTTCTTCAGTGGTGAAATACATGGCATCTTGGCCAAAAAAGGTGACCCCGACACCAAGCAAAGGACGCTCAAGGGCTAAGTCTTTGAATCCTGGCAGCTAAAAATCAAACAAATGAAGCTTGGTGAGTAGCATGCTCATTTAAACAAGGTCAAAAAATCATTTTCCTTTGCAGCACTCTTGTTGTAGGCATCTTCATTTTGCAAATATCCATGTCCTTCCCCAAAATCACTAAGGAACTGAATATATTACCTGTCTTTCTGTATCTTTAATCTTCTGGTGGCTAGAGGATTGCTGTAATGGACGCTGGAGGTTTGACCACCATTCCTTGATGCCTTCCATTTGCACTGTAAGCTTTTCAAAGAAAGAGAGAATTTGGAGAGGGCATGATATGAGCTCCTTTCTATTTATCATGTATGAAGAAATATGCAAGGGAACCCAGCATACTTCTTTTCCCTGAAATGTGCTAAGGCAGTGTGATACTTACCTCAATTGGCCGAACAATTGCGCCGGAGACAGTTAATTCTGAGTTTAAGATGACATTTGAGAGGAATGGTCTTCTGGGGCTCTCAATCACATACATTTTGAAAAGGAAACCAATTCTGTGAAGATCTGTGATTTAAAGCAAACACAACAGAGAAACATGATACCTCTGCTACAGTTCTTTTGAAGTATTTTTCCAGACTGCTTACTATAATTCATGATTCCCCTGAAGAAACTGAGTGGGTATCATTGCTCAAATATTTTTGCTGACACAACTTCGTCAATCAAACATAGCTGTCCCAGACATATGCTTGTAATATATGATTTAAAAGAGAGAGGAGATATCTTTGATAAAGTAGCCCTGTTTCAACCTTTGTTCAGATGCATAACATCAATTCCCAGGAAAGTTGCTATTTCTATGCTTCTTGGAACAGATCTGCTTCAGCCCCATAATTTTCTAATAGTAAGTTGGTGTAAAACTTGCATATTCCCTCTTATATCTCCATATACAAATACAAAACTCCAGAACTGGGACTTATCTGTTAAATGGAATGAATGCCTCAGCAAGCTAAATAACACCCTTTTAATCTTTTTTGATTACAACTGTATCTGGTTTGAATAGTTATAATGATGTGACTAATATAATTGCATTTTGATGCTTACTATTTATATGGTTTAGGTATATTGTTCTTTTAAAATTGTAAACTGCCTTGACTCCCATATTTGCAAAAGGGGTGGACGGTGAAGATGATCATCATGAGAGTGGAAAAATTACTATTGAGTGATATTTCACATAATCTAATTTTTGTCCCATTCTTTTCCATGGTGGAAGTGGCCTAAATAGCTGCAAATGTATGTGTGGACAGAGATGGGGAAAGTACTTCAGTTCTAGAATCACATGCTGAATGGGACAATTCAAGGAGTTGCAGTTAAGAAGTATATTTCCCAAGATATTTAGGACATTGATTACACATATCATTAATTCTCACTAATAGGATGCAGGGTTCATCCATGAGATAACAGAGAATTCAAAAAACCAAAAATATTGAGAAATTAGTTTGCATGGGAAACATGTGTTTCTTATTAATTTGCGAAATATCTGATACTTACTATCGAACATGTTCAAATAAACAACTTTGCTGTAATTTCCATTCAGTCGGACAAACCAAGGATTCATAAGTTTTAAGGCCAGGTGGCAATAAGAAGACCTAAAGAAAATTGACACCATTGGTGAAATTAGACTCAACAATACAGATAAATGCTTGACAATTTAGAAACCAGCCCTCCTGTTCAGATGGATAGAGGTTTACACCTCAGAAAACTTGTGGTCCTTGAAAGGCTAACAAGTTTTCCAGGCATGAAGCCTACAGACCTGTCCACCATAGCTTGGTCTCAGATACCTTTTATTAGGTCTATGATCACATGAGAATATTTTAATATAAACACAAGCAGATTTGTATGTGCGTATATAAGATCAAGCAAATAATGGAGGGATTTAAAAAAAAATCAATCGGATCTCTTTCTTCTCCCAATTCTTAATTAAAATTTTGTTTAAAATTATAAAGTGTAAAAAAAGAGTTTCAGAGAGTTCTATTTGCTCTCCATTTGAACTTCCTTAGAACAACCTGTGTGTGTTTGACAGCCTGATCAGCTGTTTCCAGCTTTTAAAAAGCACACGTGTGCTGGAGCAGCCTGGGGGGGGGGGGGATGGAAAGCATATGTTTTGCATGACAGCAGGGATATACAGTCATGAAAACGTGCACCTTTTCTGGCTGAATTGGGTTAACACGTGCTTTATAGTTCTTAACCTGATCCCTCCTGCACTTTGGCTAAACATTGTTTAGCCACACCCATCCCACCCCCCTTTAACGTTGTTACTATTGGTTTTTACAGCATGTATAGAAGAGCCCTCAGCCAGTACGCTGAGCCAATGTTACATGCTTCTTAAGACTCACTGGACAGAAAACAGGGCATTTGTTAAAAATTCAATAGCCAACCACTGGGATACAGAAGTGGTCTCTGATGGGAGAATAGCCAATCTCCCCTTGCTTTTATCATCGCTTCTCCAGTTGGATATTCAAGTTGTCCAGGAGCCTGGTCAGTGCCAGACATCTCAAGGGACAGAGCCTGCACTGGGAGATGTCAGGGACATTCAAGAGCAGCTGGAGAGGAAGCAACGGCAAAGCCAAGAGAGGATTTGTCTGATAAGCATTTGGGCAGGGGAGGTGGAAGGTGTATCTCAACTTACAGGTTGTAGTACATTGGGATCCTGAGTTTGGAGCAAGCCTTCAGCTGAGAGTAGACAAAGGAGAAAAGCAGTGGATCCTTCTCTCTGAATGCAACATTAGCGACAGCTGTGACAATTGGGAGAGTTGGGTATGTTTCAAAGATGGCCATGCAAGCCACAATTCGAGCTTGAATTGGAGCAGAAGCATTCATATAGATATGGAAGAGAATGCCATGAACCTGGAGAAAAAGGGGAAATGTCCCATAGTTATTACATTTAAAACTTGCAATCTTTGTGAAGGTTGTAGGAATGAGTAATATACTTAGAGATTTTATAATATGGAGATCATATGATAAGCATCAACAATGTGTTTAGCTGTACCCACACTTCAGAATTATTGGGCCATATGAACTGCCATGGCTCAATTTTATGGGATTTGTAGTTTTGGGACAGAATCAAATCTGCTATAATTCTGCAGTGTGGATGATCTCTAAGTGTCTCATGAAAACCAGTGCACTCCGCTGAGTTCTGCTCCCTTGGTCATTCGGTGGCCATCTAGATGCCCTTCCAAGAAGGCAACAGAGGCAGACTTTTCCACCTTCTTGCTCCACCTCCTGATACCAAGGGGTATAGCTGTTCTTTGACATCATTCCTTCTTTCTCTAGCCATCTTGCCTAATATTTCTTCCAGTATACTTTCTTTACCTTTTCTCCTCTCTTTTAAAACAAATTTCTGATATTCAAAACTGCAACCTAACCATGGTTTGAGCTATGGGGAGGAGTTGCACCTGGAACTGTTTCTGAAAACATAATATCTTCCTAATGTCTTCAGGTGAGTCCTTCTTGTTCCACTTACCCTTGCAGAATCATGTCTGGCGATTTTCATCAGTGCCTGAATAGCAACAACCTGGACAAATTTGCTGTGTTTATCGTTCTCTGCCAAGGGTCTCACTAATTTCAAGCTGGCTGTTTGGGCAGCATTGCCAATTGACTTCAGAGCCAATATTATGCGTTTTTCATCGTGACGCGTGACTGCTTCAGTGAGGAAGTTGTGGAGGGGCTACAAACAAAAACAAACACAAAGAATGGGATCATTCCAACTTCATCTGAGGAATACGTATATGTGGTTATCTTTTCCCTATGGCAAAATATTGAAGGCTAATTTTCAAGTACCATTTCTGGGGTGGTATAATAAAGGCCCTGTGTTTCACAGTTACCAGAGTAAGGCTGAGATTTAGACGAAACTAGTGGTTTGAATCATACTTGGGAATGTTCCCAGAGATCAACTAAAGAATTCCTTATTGGTAATCTGCTATCCAAAAGCAATTCTTCAGTGGCTCCTGAAAGCATACCCTTCTTTGGTTAAAGCGTGTCCAGTTCAACTTCACCTAAAATAAGGGCCACATACCTCAGGCAATTTGTTGGGGCAAGATCGAGCCAGAGAACATTGTCTGTAGACTAGAGATCCATGTGCCAGGAGGACAAGCTTCTCAAGCCATAATGACCCAGTACTATGAACATGGTTGAGTATTTCCTGTGGATTAGAGAAAGTAGTCAATCCAGGGGCCAGATTTTCATAGACAATTTGTCTTCTTTAATGGTTAATCCATTGCTTTAATTGAAAACAACGTATATCTCCCATTGGAGCACCAATTTAACATGTACTCACGGCTGCTAGTCGAGCTGTGTCCTCTACTCTAGCAACATTTGGGTTGGCAGTGTGGAAGAGGATTGGAAGGACCCAATAAGGTTCCATTTTCTGCAGTTCACCTTTGATGTATTTGTCTTTGACGAACTTCATGGAATCAAAAGTGCCTGAATATACAATTGCAGTCAACAGGAGCTGTCTGCAAAGGAGAAAAGAGAACACCCTTAAGATTCATTCTGATCTCTTTTCTACAAGAGCAATCCTGACTGAAAGGTCTGAGGGCCGATCCTGAGGCTCCCGTCTCTGGCAGAACTCCTTTAGGGTGGTACTTCTCAGGTCCTTAGGCAGTGCTCTGCAGGGCATGGTGGTGAGCCAACATACCTGGCCTTGGGTTTGCGCTCCACTATGTTATACAGGGCATTCATCTCCTCTACAGTCAAACGACGGCACAGTTGGCTAAGGTCTATGTACTTGGGGAGAGCCTCTAGGGGGACGTTTTCCCAGTGATCGGCCTCTCGCAGAATTTCCTCAGCCTGACAGAGGAGCAGAAAGTAAAGAGTAGACAGGATATCATCAGTGTTGGCCAACAAAACATTCCTTGGAAAGCCAGGAAGAAAAGAAGAAAAATATTTGTTCTTTACCTGTTTCTTAGCATCTTCAATGATCACCATCTCGGGCAGATTTTCTTCAAATTCATAACGAATGCTTACAATCTTCTCTTCAACACCTTTCTGTTGTTGACTTTGTTGTGGGGCATGTTTTTGACCTTCAACCAAGTTCAGTTTTTGCCTGGGAGGAAGGAAAAAAGTAGAAAGGTACCATTGAGGACTGAGTAAATTGTGGTCACTCATTTGATCTGCTTCTGATTTTCCCTGAGAAAGTCAGGAGAAAGGACACCAGGGAGATACAGACTGCACTGCTGAGCCCACAGAACCCAATGGAAATGTAAGCATTCATAAGATGCTAGGGTTATCTCTGCAATAGTAGTAGTAGTAGTAGTAGTAGTAGTAGTAGTAGTAGTAGTAATATATCTGCCTAGAAGATCAGGGGGCAGAGGACTCTTACAAGTCAAACAAGCAGTCAAAGAAGAAGAACATGCCCTGGCAGAATATGTAAAGCAAAGTGAAAAACCTGCTTTGATTGAAGTCAAAAATCAGAAACTTCTCAAAGCACAGCAGACAAAAAAATCAGTACAAAAAAGCTGCACTACAAACTAGAGCTGACAACTGGCACAACAAAACATTGCATGGAAAGTTCCTTGACAAAATTGAAGGAAAAGCTGATAAGGAGAAGACCTGGCTCTGGCTCATGAATGGGACCCTGAAGAAGGAGACAGAAGGCCTGATTCTTGCAGCCCAGGAGCAAGCCATCAGAACAAATGCAATTAAGGCCAAGATCAAAAAATCAGCTGATGACCCAAAATGCAGACTGTGCAAGGAAACCGACAAAACGATTGATCATATCCTCAGCTGCTGTAAGAAAATTGCACAGACAGACTACAAACAGAGGCACAACTATGTGGCACAAATGATTCATTGGAACTTATGCCTCAAGTACCACCTCCCAGCAGCAAAGAACTGGTGGGATCACAAACCTGCAAAAGTATTGGAAAATGAGCACGCAAAGATACTGTGGGACTTCCGAATCCAGACTGACAAAGTTCTGGAACACAACACACCAGACATCACAGTTGTGGAAAAGAAAAAGGTTTGGATTATTGATGTCGCCATCCCAGGTGACAGTCGCATTGACGAAAAACAACAGGAAAAACTCAGCCGCTATCAGGACCTCAAGATTGAACTTCAAAGACTCTGGCAGAAACCAGTGCAGGAGGTCCCGGTGGTGATCGGCACATTGGGTGCTGTGCCAAAAGATCTCAGCCGGCATTTGGAAACAATAGGCATTGACAAAATTACGATCTGCCAACTGCAAAAGGCCACCCTACTGGGATCTGCACGCATCATCCGAAAATACATCACACAGTCCTAGACACTTGGGAAATGTTCAACTAGTGATTTTGTGATACGAAATCCAGCATATCTATCTTGTTTGCTGTGTCATAATAAAATAATAATAATAATAAATCATTATTATATGGCTTAGGCAACCCTGCAGACTACTATGTATAAAACTATTCCTCAGAATCAAAGATGCTGCAGGAATCCCTCAGATATTTTTAAAGCTAATTTGTTCATTTCTTAAATAGAAGAGGTTTTTAATTTTAAAAATAATACAATGGGGAGGCAATATTCTGATTTTACTTATTTCAAAGTGATGTTTTTAAATGGTTTGCATTTATTCCTTATTTAGTTTTTGTATTTCAAAACTTTTTAGTTGCATTGTTTTAATGTTGGTTTGTCCCTTATGGGAGAAAAGAGGCATTAAAATAAACTTATATAAAATAAAATAAATTGAATAAACTTGACCCAGTCCAACTTTGAGTTAAGCCCTTTTTGAAAAAAGCATGTGGATGTCCAACTTACCTGGTTCTCATTACGCCAGCACCACTGGCTTCACTGAATGGAGCAATTTGGTATACTTCCTCAGACTCGACTTCAGAAATCATGCTTACAGGACCATCACATTTCAGCTTCATGACAAAGGCTGCAGTCCCTTGAACCATTGTGTTTTTCTAAAGGATAGAAAGTGGCATCTTTTGTGAGGACAACACACACTGTTTTGAAAGACTAACATGGTTGATGCTTTAAAGATGGAGTTCGCCGCTCATATAGAGGAATATTAATCCCACCCCACATCTCCATTAAAGTCAGTGGAATCACTTAACTTTTCCATGTGAACGAGTATATTTGAGCTGTTCTTACCAGAGGGCATTTTGGATAGAGGTGGAAATAAGACATTCCAATGGTCCGCTGGACTTTGTTATCACAGTTGCTGTAGTCCTTGGTCTTGGTGATCATGGGGCACTTGTTCCTGTCATCTGTGATGAAATACCTCGTGAGGCACTCACCCGCAATGCCATCCTGGAAATATTGATGCAGACACATTACCAGGGATACACAAATATCATCCAAATAGTGTGTGGCTGAGTGTGCAATTGGCGTAGAGCAAAATGAAACCAACACTGGGGACCACAGTGGAGAGTTATTCTTTTCTCTCTCCCTAATATTTTCTAGGTTACAGTAATGTCTTCATGCTGTATATTGTTTCCTAACAGTTTAGAAAGTTGGAGAGAAAATGATATAATCCCAAGCACAGAGATTAGTTTTTAGCCTATTAGTTTTATACAAAGGGGAGCAATCTGGAATCAGATTATTAGGACCGGAAACTTCACTTATCAATTAGACATCTTAGTTACAAAGTATTTAAATTAATATCCCCGGTTTTGAATGTTTTGTAAACTCCTATATGTTATCCACTTAACAGCTGCGGGTGCATGGACCGTAATAAAGTTTATATATAATATCCAAATTGGCAATTAGACCTTTCATGTAGCTCAATTATTTATTTTAATTTCTTGTAAGCTGTCTTAGTCCTCATGGTTGGAAAAACCGGTGTTATACATATAAACAAATGCCGGAACCACCACAAATAAGCAGAGTGGTAGTTGACTACTCGTTGAAGAAAGGAATGGGGAAGAGTTTGCTCCCTAAGATGCTGAAATTCAGCTCCTACATCATGGTTGGGGATGATGAGAACTGAATATCCACAATTGGAGAGGCCAAAGCATAAACAAGAAATGGAATGTCAACAAGAAGTACAGATAGCATTTTGCTACTAAAGTAGACTGGAGTTATACAAAAAGATGACTCCAAACACTTTCAAGTTTTTTTAGAGCTTTTTCTTTTAGCCATTCTTGCCCTGCTGCCTTTTACTGGTTGATCATTTTAATTGATAATGTAATCTGCTGCTTCTGGTTTGATACATACAGACGCTATTGCTTTTCTGTACACCATCCCGTCAATAACACAAACAAACAAAGTGTATATGAGAGAAACTAACCTCTTTCAGCTGAAATTCATTCTGGTCTTTTATGTTTGCAATGAACAAGTTCATGACTGCTCTCATATGATTCACACATTCACGAGGGGCCTCTTTTGCCACACGGATCTCGCCAAACTGTCCATTCCTGTAGACAGCACGATAGTTGTGCAGGTCACAAGCAGCCAGTCTGTTATCTTGCTTGGGAGGCTCAACAAACTGGTCCTTTGGCTCAGCAAACTGATCTCTGGGCTCAATAGGGAATCCAACATATTCTTGCATTCTAAGACCATAAATCTGGGAACAAAATAAAAGGGGGGAAGAAGAAATACAACTTTTTGTGATTTTTATTCTCCCAATTAGGCACTTGTAGCTCTTGCTGATTTTCGCAGATGGGATGACAGTGCTAACTTGTGCATCTCCACTCAGAGGTGAGCCCCATCAAGGTGAATGGGTATTTACTGCCAAAGAGGTGCTAGCAGGATTGCATCCAAAAATTATTTGTTTTGGTTAGATCACACCATTTCTCATTATATAATGTTTTTCTCAAAAGTAAAGAGAAAACAAGTGACTTGGTGTATAAAAATAGCTGAATGTCTAGCATGATTCTAGAAATACAAAATATAATGAAAGAGACTGAGAATTGGGAGTTAAATACATTAATGCAAGCAAATTGGCAGATGCAGGAGAATTCAAATACAAGATATGAGACCATCTAAAACAGGGGTCCCCAAACTTTTTAAACAGGGGGCCAGTTCACGGTCCCTCAGACCATTGGAGGGCCTGACAATAGTTTTAAAAAAAAAAAACTATGAAAAAATTCCTATGTGCACTGCACATATCTTATTTTGAAGTAAAAAAACAAAACGGGAACAAATACAGCCTCAATGTTAATAATAATCATCATCAAAATAATAAAGAGGGTTGGAAGAGACCCCTTGGGCGATTTAGTCCCACCTCCTTCTGCCTTTGTGCACCAAATGCACTAGCAAAGCAACCCTTAATAATTAATAATTAATTAAATAATAAATAAAATACAGTTATAACCACAAGCAAAGCTTTGGAAGGCGCGCACTGGGTGGAGGTGGGAAAGGTGCGTGCGGCACAAGTAAGGAGGGGGGAAAGGCATGCACCTTTCCCTTCTCCCTCGCCCTGTACGTGCCTTCCTTGGTGGCAGAGGCAGCAGGAAAGGTGCACATGGGATGAGGGAGCTGCTGCCACGGGGGCCGGATAAATGGCTTCGATGGGCCGCATGTGGCCCGTGGGCCATAGTTTGGGGACCTCTGATCTAAAAGATATTCTTAGAATCAAAGAGGTTTTTTTCCTGTTGGTGGTGCTGAACTTAGTGTGTATCTTACAATCAATAGTGTCTCAGACTCGAAGAAGTACAGTATATTGTAGAACAGTGGTTCTCAACCTGTGGTCCCCAGGTGTTTTGGCCTACAACTCCCAGAAATCCTGGCCAGTTTACCAGCTGTTAGGAGTTCTGGGAGTTGAAGGCCACAACATCTGGGGACCCACAGGTTGAGAAACACTGTTGTAGAACTAGAGCAATTATTTGTTTCTATAGTTCTTTGAAATGTCTTCTAGTTTTCCTTCAATTGAAGCAGTGAATGAACCTGAAGGCTGTACCAAAGAGCTTCCTCCTTACCGAGAAAATCTTATTCGGACCATCTGCATGGACAGATACGTCAGCTGTTATCTTTACAACCGATCGTCCCAGAACTTCTCCTTGGACTGTACTCATTATTTCATTCTCATATCTGTAGTGGTGTAGAGTCCCTTCAGGGAAATCTACCCCTGCAAAGAATCATAAAAAGAAACATTTACACCTGTTGTCTTAAATGGATGCAAACTTATAAGGAATGAAGACCTTAACCATGCAATCAAATGATGATTAAGCTAAAGCGTTATTGGATGAATTACTTAACAAATAGTTTTAAGTACAGGCTGGCTATTTATCCAATGGCCTCTAGCGTGACACTTCAAGTAGGATTCAAAAAGGGACATGCTTTCTCTGGAGGTCCCTGGTTTCCAGTTCAGTCTCTTAGGCCTCATCATACACCATTCCAACTAATCACCACTCCTCAAGGATTGATTCCTGGAAACATCATTTCAGACAAAGTGCCAGGAAGAATTTATTGTTTGTCCTGTTACTGATACTTACTGAATTTGGGGGTGATGAGTCCTGAGGAAAGAAATTTGGAAGATTACTTTCTAGACAGAACAGCAGAGCACAATCCTTTAAGTGTAAAATATACCGGTGGGATGTATCCTGCCTTCTCCTGAGGGTTCTGCTGTTCAGGTTAACTAGCCAGCCACCTCCTCTTTTGGCATACTTTCATTCCCTTTCTAATGCTCCGGTTTCTTTTCCAAGGGACTGTCTACCTTGATTGTCTGCTGAGTTAATTTAATCCCAATTGAACTGACTGGGACATAGAGACTTCTCCCTATATTCACCATTATATTCTTGAAACAATTTCTAGAGTCCTCACAAGCTGGCTTCTTCTGATTTCTCATTGGCCTCATTTAACTCCATTTTGGTTCTATGGGTGCTCATTGAATGAATAATAATGCTCACCTGATTACCTGCTAGTCCAACATTATTATCACTGTGTTGCTAGGGGTAGGGAAAAGTCAAAGAGTGTGTGTCTAAGAACACTGTGAGATTTCAGTTGAGACTTTTCCCATTAGCATCTTCTTTCAGTAAATAAACCACAAAAACTAAGCTGATTCCCCTTTCCCTTCTTCTCCCACCTCTCTCTCACACACAGTTTGACTAACAATGTTTAAAATTAGTAACAGACTTACCATTATCTGGAATTTGACCTTCTAGAAGAAAGAAATTGAAACAATTACATTGTGAATATAACAGCAGAGTGCCATTTGCTAACTGGAAAAAATATATAAGCAGGATCTGCACCATTTTGCTGCAGTGTATCCTGAGCTGCTAAAAGTAGTACTTCATGCAAAGGTTGTAGCCACCAGAGAGTGAGATAAGGCATCTCTGCTGGGATTTAGTCCAGACTTTACTCCAAACAATGTGTTGAGCCTCATTCCCCAAATATGTAGGTTCAGGACCTTGGAGAATTCATTTTGAGTAAAACCTGGATAGCAGCCCCTCTTCCAACATGGAGACCATTAGCCATCAGTGCCTCCAGATACTGGAAATCCTGTACCTCTCTTGGTGTTTGGTCCTGACACTCAGCACTTCATCACATTGAGGCCTAGAAGCTGGGGGACAGTGGGGGACATCCTAACTCTGTTTTACCTAAGGTCATGAATCATGGGATCCCTTCCCATGACGTTTCCCTGTTGTCCCTGGCTTCCTCTTGCTTCCTCCCTGGTTTCTTCTATGTGGAGTAAGGTGTACATTTGACTCCTCTGGGATCTGCTTCTTAGCACTGCTAGCATGCTGCCGACACGGAGCCCAACGAAGCCCCACCAAAGGTAACCCTGCGACATCTGATGGGCTCCGGCAGTCCAGAGAAGCGCAGAGAAGATGCTTCTCAATGTGATGAGGTCACCAGTCTCCCATGAGATCTGAGCATGCTCAGTCCTTACTGTTTATTGGGGTGGGTTGCCTCATATGCGTGTGTTTTTTAGAGTTTTCTTTGGAAGTCATTCTTTTGTCTTCTGTACATTTGATGGCTTAAGTCCAGTGGCTACTCTCACAAAAACCTAACAATTGTAAGAATGATAACACAACACTAATGTAATTCCACTCATTGAGTTCTCACTAGATGGGGATAGTAATTAGCTTTGGGCCTGGTCCTATTTTGGATTCATTTCTATGGCAACATTCACCACTTGGCTTTGCATTACAGAAAGGGATTTACCTAATTTTATAATTGGCTAATACTCCATCCCAATGAAATTGTTCGCTTCTGTTTTCATTGACACTATCAAAAATCAATCTCAAGAGAAAAAAAAATCATTCACACCACTTTATAGCCATTGATTGAAAAGGATACATAAACACTAGAGCAGGCATGGGCAAACTTCAGACCTCCAGGAGTTTTGGACTGCAACACCCTACCGGCTGTTAGGAATTGTGGGAGTTGAATTCCAAAACACCTGGAGGGCCGAAGTTTGCCCATGCCTGCACTAGAGTCACATATCCTAAATTATCCATATTTGGACAGTTAAGCTAATGTTTCACTTGATAAGTAGGGAGACAAGAACTGCCATTTAAGCCCTCCCTCTTTGTGGATTTTTAACAACTTCTTTTGATTTTGGTTTGTCCTGTCAAGAGGAAGGGAACTAATAAAAAAATCTAATCACCAAATAATACTACTTGGTTATTGCTTTATTATTCACTTCAGCTAAGGTTACCTGTGCAAAAGTCTGAGAGAGGTGCAAATGTATGTAACCATAATGAATAAATAATGGTAGTGAATTAATTACATAATTTTTCACAAATATTCTGAGAATTTTCTGTGGCTTATCATTTGCTTATTTAAATCCTGGAGGACTTACTGTTTTGGGACTTCTGGCCTCCTGGGGGAAAGAAATTGGACAGGTTAAAACGGGAGCTCATTAGTACAGTATAACCTTCTAATGGTAAATATTGATAATTCTGCATATCAAAACAAGGAAAGCTTTCCATTGATATGTCTAGTTCCATAAAGAATAATACAAAAATCTACAATATTTGCATCCATCACTTTTAATAAATGCATAATCACCCAGTACTGACCATTTCACTCGGAAGATGTTTTAAAAATTGAAGCTGAAACTGAGCCCCCTTCTACACTGCCATATAATACAGATTATCTAATAATATAATCCACATTATTTGCTTTGAACTGGATTATATGAGTTTACACTGCCATATAACCCAGTACAAATAAAAAATCTGTATTTAATACGGCAATATAGAAGGGGGCCTGACTGATCTGGAAGAAAGTTTAGTAGGGGCCCATTTTAAAAATACTGTATGTCTGTTTATATTTATGATATAAGCTTTAACTATAAGCTTTTTATAAACTACAATATTCCATAATATCATAATGCTACAAAACTAATGAGACTTTACTACACTTAGGAATGTTTGAGCCTCTTTGGGCTTTACCACTGAAAACAGAATTGACAAGAAGGATTCCCTTTTAGTGATTAGCTAGTGCTTAGAATTTAGGTAGCATTCAGGAATAAGGAACCCTTGGTTATCCAAATGTGTTCATCTTCAGCTTCCTGGAATCTCAATGAAGATGACCAAATGGCAAGGGCTTGTGGGAGTTGCAGTTAGATATCTGAGGGATCACCCATCCTCCACCAAAGGATGGGCTAGTGGCTACAACAACTTGCAATGTCAGTTAATGTTGTTATTGCCCAACTATGGATGGGGAAAGAGATTGCACTGTGTGTAAGACCTCCTACTGCTAAAATTGTGTGCCTTCAAGTCATTTGTGACTTGGTAAACTAGCTGGGATTTCTGGGAGTTGTTGGCCAAAAGCATCTGGGGAACCCAGGTTGAGAACCACTGGACTAGTGGGTTTTCATGGCCCAACAGATATTTGAATCCTGTTTTTCAAGGGCCCTTCTAGACAGCCCATATATTCCAGTATGTGATCAAAGGTTTTCTGTTTATCCCAGATTATCTGACAGTGCAGACTCATATAATCCAGTTTAAAGCAGAAAACCTGGGATCTGATCCTGGGATATAGGACCTGTCTGGAAGGGTCCCCAGTGTCCCTTACCTACACACAACCTACTATGTCACACCAGCTCTAAAACTACCTATAGCAAGGTTTAAAATCTTGCAACATGTAATCTTTTTTGGTGCCTAGATTCCACCAGCTCAACTACTATGCCTCCAATGTCATTTCAACTAAGGTAGTAACATTTATTTTTCAACATAAATAAATAGTTACATGAATAAATAATTTCATAGACTTACTATTTGGAAATTTTTGGCTCCCTGTGGAAAAGAAATTGGATACACTAATTAATGTGTTTGTAGCATTAGAGAATAAATTTAAATTATCAAATGTCAATCTGGCTACAATGTACAAAATTCTGCAGAATGATCTTAGTAAAACACAAAGGGAGACTTACCCGCAAGGGTGAGCAGAAGAGCAAGGACGATTCCCCTCATGATGAAGGCGAATGACAGCCCTCTGAGGTGCAGGGCATTTTATAGGCAGATCAGGAGCCCCACGTGATCCAAGTTGACCAGAATTTTGATGATTCAGGTAACTTTTTTTATCTCTTTTAGCAAACATTTTTTTGGCAAATGATCTGATTTTTTTAATTTTCAAGATAAAGAACCCACTTCTATCTTGTCTTCTACGAATTTATTTCTTTGCAGTTATCCTACATAGGTCATTTAATGGTAATGGTGCTTATTGAAATATTTCATGAAATTATCTTATAAGATTAAGAAAATATTTTAATTGAAACAAAAATATAAAGGATTTTACTGGGTTTTCTCATGGCTAAAGGTATAATTTTAGATGAGGGAGACTTTGTTCTGGTTAATCTGACCTAATATGTGTTGCAAATGTTTACCTAACCGATAACCACAGAGAGGTTGTGCTGGTGCATGACACCCCAAAGAATAGTATCCTTGTATAGATTTCGTTTACTATTTCATGGCATTACATTATGAATGATATTGGTCCTTTGTATTCACAGGTTCTGTATCCATGGATTCAACCATCAATGACTTGAGAATATCCACCATCCCCCCTGCAAAAATTAAATCCAAAAGAAAACTTTGATTTTGCTATTTTACTATTTTATTGCAACATTGTATAGAATGGAAACCAAACCTCAGCAGAAATCAAAGCTCGTATTGTACTTACACTCAAGTAAGTGCACTGGGGTTTAACGTTAAATAAATGACATAAAGTGGAATCCTAAAGATCTTAGGGGGCACCGGGAATGAAAGGTTGGGTCAGACATTGTGCTGCTTTTCATACTGCATCTGGCATTAGAAATGAGTGGATCTCTGGACTGGGCCAAATCATTATGTCTAGGAGACACACCAGGTTCGGATGAATGCTATAATTCGCATTGATTTATAAAATGTGCACACACATCTTGATTCTGTGCAGAAAACAGAAATGTACACTTTCCATTGTGAAAATATGCTGCTTCCCTTGTACAAATATGCTACTGTGTTGTGGACAGGGATATTCCTTTTCCAGCAGCATGTGTCAGGAAACAATCTTTTAATGAAGTGTATGAATATTTACAAGAATCCTTCACGTTTTTGCTTGAAAGACTTCCTGTGTCTCAAAGGCAGTGGCCTCCTGGTATGTGCTCCTGGACCTAAGGTAAAGAATAAGATGAAATCATAATGTCCATATTTGGAACTGCTGAAAATAATTGCATTTGACTGAGTCACTCAATCATGAATTAACTAAACAACAATTTAAAATGTGATGGATCCATGCTCTGGGCTCCTTGGAACTGGGCCAACCAGACTATACATTTAGAGTGGTGCTGTGAAGCCAATTGGAAGCGCTCAACCTCTCAGAGAATGCTGATCCGCTGTAGACTCAGGAAGCAAGAAATATTTTTGAGTTAAAAAAAGATGTTTGCTTTTTACATAAGGATGCAAAACTATGTTAAAAAGTAGGGGTAGGGGTGAGACTAGGGAGGGCTAGGGAGTGTTTCAATGATCCCAGAAAGGCCTCCATCACTGCCATCCTGCTTCCATCCCTTTCTTCCTCTGTTGCCTCATTTGGTGAGGCAAAGGAAGGAGATAACTTGTAGGCCCCATCTACACTGCCATATAATCTATTTTCTGAATCCAGATTATATGCTTTGAACTGGATTGCATGGCAGTGTATAATATAATCCATTTCAAATCAGATAATCCGGATTATATGGCAGTGTAGATTTAGCAGTGATGCCTGATTCTTTGCCAGAATGAGCTGCCATCACTGATTTATACTTTTCCCAAAATGGAAATAAATATAATATATAGATCCCCCATCTATTCAAACCAGAGGTAGGAATGGTCTATTTTTCAAATACTTCTCAGAATTGACTATCCTGACTAGGGTTAATGAGAGTTATAGTTGGAGGACCATATGTTTCATATGTTTGAGTTAGACTACGCATGAGCAAACATTGGCCCTCCAGGTGTTTTGGACTTCAATTCCTACAAGTCCTAACAGCCTATCAGCTGTTAGGAATTGTGTGAATTGAAGTCCAAAACACCTGGAGGGGCAAAGTTTGCCCAATGCTCATGCCTTGAGTTGGACCATATAAGAAAAAATGGGGCCACATTAAAATGCTGGGTTTTTAAAAATGTAACTTGGGTTTTTTTCTGTGGTCACAGACTGAAAACCATCACAAGCATTCATAAACTAAGTAGATTAATATAAAAATGGACAATCTACTGCTTGGAATTATTGTCCACTTTGGCATTTTTGTAGCATGTGTACCATAAATTTATCACACAGGTCGCACTGACCAAATGATTTCTTCTCTGGGTACAAAGATATCAACAGCACAAAGCAAATATTGCCATTTCCAAGATAAATGCCAGGGTTGGTAGAAAGGGAAACAGGAGCCTTTACAGGTCACAAGAACCTTTCAATTTTCTAAATGACAGGTCATGTTGGAGAAGCAAAGACATGAGTGAAGCATATGTGCTGCCAGCTTGATTATCGTAATTATTGTAAGTATAGCTGATTTCATATTATTCACTATTATAATATGGAAAGACTAAATTCTACCTTAGTACATAGAGCTCTTGTTATAAACTGCCATGCTTCGGTATATATGTTTGTGATATAGGCAGAAAGCTTATCATATCAAAGGCTATGTTCTTTCACAGATAGTCTGACAAGGGGTGCATCTACACTATAGAATGACTCCAGTTTGATATCACTTTCACTGCCTTTCTAATATAACAATGATAAAGAAAAGCTGATTTGTCTTAAATTTCCTTAAGAATATGGGTCAAAAACAAATTGCCAGCTCCAAGCAGAGCACAGTAAACCTAGTGAAGTAGTGAGATATGTGTAAGCATTGCCTTGTTGTTGTTTATTCGTTCAGTTGCTCCCGACTCTTTGTGACCTCATGGATCAGTCCACGCCACAGCTGTAGGTCATGGCCACCCCCAGCTCCTTCAAGGTCAAGCCAGTCGCCTCAAGGATAACATCCATCCATCTTGTCCTTGGTCGACCTCTCTTCCTTTTTCCTTCCATTTTCCCCAGTATGATTCTCTTCTACAAGCTTTCCCGTCTTCTCATGATGTGGCCAAAGTACTTCATCTTTGCCTCTAACATCCTTCCCTCCAGTAAGCAGTTGGGCTTTATTTCCTGGAGGATGGACTGGTTGGATCTTCTTGCAGTCCAAGGCACTCTCAGAATTTTCCTACAACACCATGGTTCAAAGGCTTCTATCTTCCTTTGTTCAGTTTTCCTTATGGTCCAGCTCTCACATCCATAGGTTACTATGGGGAATATAATTGCTTTAACTATGTGGGCCTTCGTTGCCAGTGTGATGTCTCTACTCTTCACTATTTTATTGGGATTGGTCATTGCTCTCCTCCCAAGAAGTAAACATCTTCTGATTTCTTGCCTGCAGTCTGCATCTGCAGTCATCTTTGCGCCTAGAAATATAAAGGCTGTCACTGCCTCCATGTTTTCTCCCACTATTTGTCAGATATTAATCAGTCTGGTTGCCATAATCTTGGGTTTTTTATATTTAACTGCAACCCAGCTTTTGCACTTTCTTCTTTTACCTTGGTTATAATAATAAATAATAATAATACTTTATTTTTCTATCCTGCTTCCATCTCCCCGAGGGGACTTGGGGCAGCTAACATGGGGCCAGGCCCAGAAAACAAACACGAACATGATTAAAACATAAGTAAGCAATATAACAAACAAAATAAAACAAAACAAATTAAAACACAATGATACAATATAACACAATAAACATAAAATGATAAAATGACATAAAGCAGACATCACACTTTATATAAGGCTCCTCATCTCCTCTTCACTTTCAGCCTTATCATTCACCAATTGATGCATTGAATATGCTATAGTTAGGACCAAGGGCAAGATGGATGGACGGCATCCTTGAAGTGACTGGCTCAACCTTGAAGGAACTGAGGGCGGTGACGGCCGACAGGGAGCTCTGGCGTGGATTGGTCCATGAGGTCACGAAGAGTCAGAGACAACTAAACGACTGAGCAGCAGCAGGACCATCAATATGGATTTCACGCAACCCTCCTTGTGAAAAATTTGACAGGGGCAGTCCAAATTTATTTTTGTCATCCCACTTTTTCAGCTGTTTTACAAATGTCCCAGTTTCTCTCTCCTCCTCATACCCCCCTCTTTGTCCTCAGTTTACTTCAATTTCTACAAACGGATCTGATTCTATATTAGCTACTTATCCCAAATTATCTCTCAGTGGAGACTCATATAATCCAGTTCAAAGCAAATAATCTGGGATCAGATCTTGGGATATAGGGCAGTGTAGAAGGGGCCTGTGTTCAAAATGCAAACATAGTTTGAACTCAGTTAATGCAACCGGGAGGATTGAAAAGCAAATCCCTGTAGCCACTGCTAGTTTTCATGCTCTTCCACATTATTATATTATATTATCTTTACCTCATCCTCAAGTTGCTTGACTAAATGTGCCTTAATTTTCATCTGCAAAAGCCTGGAAGGAATGTGATGTTAAATGGTAAGTCCTAGTGGTCCCAACCAGTATAGCCAGTGGTGAAGGATTCTGAGAACTGTAATCCAACAGCACCTGGAGGGCTTAATGATTGTTACTTCTGATTTAGGACATTACTCACTGTCAAAAAGACAAAATCAAGATACTACAGGGAGTTGTAGTTGTGATGTTATGGAAATTTGGCATGTGATCCTTAGTCACCATTCAATGTTACAGCCATGTCATTCTGTCCAAACATCCACATCTTTGACAGCAAAAGCTTCTTTTAATGGAAGAGATTTTTTGGATAATGATTCCCTTTTCTGATAGACTCCTACACTTTGGAAAAGGAAAAACTTGGATATCACCCCTAACATCTTAGGGCCCTTCCAGACAGGCTCTATATCCCAGGATCTAATCCCAGGGTTTCTGGCAGTGCGGACTCATATAATCCAGTTTAAAGCAGAAAGTCTGGGATCAGATCCTGGAATATAGGGCCTGTCTGGAAGGGCCCTTACATATATATGCAATTTATTTTAGATATGGTGAGGGAGAGATCTCTTCATGCTTTGGCATTTCTCTAAATCACTGGGTTGTACCTTGATAAAATTAGTTTTGCTTTGGCTCTAAATTAGTCACAAGATTGAAGCCTCACAAACTTTGCCTTGAATCCTAATTTTATCATTATCATTATCATCATCATCATCACCACCATCTATTTATTGCCTCTCAATCTATCAGGTCCCGCTACAACAGTGGTTTTCAACCTGGGCTCTCCAGATGTTTTTGGCCTTCAATGCCCAGAAATCCTAACAGCTGGTAAACTGGCTGGGATTTCTGGGAGTTGTAGGCCAAAACACCTGGGGACCCACAAGTTGAGAACCACTGCTCTACAAAGACCCCCTGGACCAAGCGTTGAATGGTTTGCCAGTTTTATGAAACTCCCACTGATTTATATGTCTCACAGTACACTTTAATCTGAAACTAATCTATTCTATGCAATCACAAACAAGTCTTGTTTTGTGTGTTGTCGAAGGCTTTCATGGCAAGGATCACAAGGTTGTTGTATGTCTTCCTGGCTGTATGGCCATGTTCTAGAAGTATTCTCTCCTGACGTTTTGCCCACATCTATGGCAGGCATCCTCAGAGGTTGTGAGGTATGGAGAAACTAAGCAAGGAAGGTTTATATATATCAGTGGAAAGTCCAGGGTGATAGAAACTCTTGTCAGTTGGAGGCCAGTGTGAATGTTGTAGTTAATCACCTAAATTAGCATTGAATAACTTCATCTCCTGGCTTCTTCCTGCCTGGGGGCATCTTTTGTTTAGAGTCGTTAGCTGCCCCTGGTTGATTCATGTGTGGAACCCTTTCAGAGTGTTGCTTCTTATTTACTGTTCTGATTTTTGAGTTTTTTTAATACTTGTAGCCAGATTTTGTTTATTTTCATGGTTTCCTCCTTTCTGTTGAAGTTGTCCACATGCTTGTGGAAGTTTTTCTTTCCTATCATCCTTCTCCCCATTACACTTTTGGTCATGGATAGATAACTAATTAACAATTTTTTGTCAACTGAACCCTTTACCAAAATCAATACAGAATTGGCACAGCAATCAGTTCAGCTGTGTGATAGTGTCAAATTGACCAGTCAATAGATTGCCTGTTATTTGATTACTGTCAAATATTGTCAGGTATTCCATGAAGCCAAGAATGTCACTGTGTACTTTTGGTTTCTACATTATGTAATTTATCTGTAAGTGCCATGAGGGATGCCAAGTCCTAGGTCTGCAGTAACCAGGGGCACTCTGATGCAAAAGTAAATTTAAAAAACAAGTAAATAAATCAAAACACCACCAGAGGTTGAATTAGAAAATGCTTGAAGAACCATCCCATCTCCTGACTCTAGCTTTTCCCAAGTTTGATTTATTAGGAATATATTCATAATGTGTTATGATTATGATACCAATATGGTTAGATATTGGTGCAGAGTAGCAAAAATGCAGAAGTCTAGGGGTTTATGTGAGCAGAGGTGAGAAAAAGCAAAATAGCCAGCCTCCCTTTCCCTTTAAAGAGTCATGCACATAAAATAAGCATCAAAGATATCAAAAGTAAAATAGTAAAAATATGTTTACTCACAATCTTGTATGATGATGGTCATACAGGTAAAAACATCTTAGTTCCAAAAGAATACAGTTCAGGATACTACATATCTCTTAACAACTAGTAACATCAGCATGGCATGGCAGGATCAAGAAAGAGGAAGAGACGAAGAGCCAAAGAGAGAGAACAAAAGAAAAGTCTCCCCTTTTATGCCCCAAATTCTAAAAGCATATGTCATTTTCTGTAAGTCTCCAGGAAGTATACTCCCATTTCCCACATTTCCCTAAAATGGTGCCATCAACTCTGGAATGCAGCTTTGTTCAGGTTACTAAGCAACAAACAAAACAAACTACATAAACTATCCCACATTGAAAATGCATGCATGATTGCTAGATAACCCAACATGATTTTGAATTTTTTTCATTGTAGTTGTAGGCTTGCCCTTTTGTTCCAAGATAAATATGAAAAAGCCAAACTGTCAATTGGATTGTTCACATTTGTGATAGAAACCTCATTAAACATTGCTTAAATTAAGAAGCCCTGCTACGGCAGGTTCCTGTTTGGATATAAAGCTAAATGGGCAATGGGGACCTGGATGCTCACATACTCATATGTCATAGCACTAAACAAAAATATGTCTGCTTGCCAAAAATTGATCATGGATAAGCCAAGTTCAAGCTTGGAAAAGATCACGATACTGGGGAAAATGGAAGGAAAAAGGAAAAGAGGCCGACCAAGGGCAAGATGGATTGACGGTATCCTTGAAGTGACTGGGTTGACCTTGAAGGAACTGTGGGCGGTGACAGCCGACAGGGAGCTCTGGCGTGGACTGGTCCATGAGGTCACGAAGAGTCGGAGACAACTAAACGACTGAGCAGCAGCAGCAAGCCAAGTTCCAAGGGCTGTACTGTCAGATGCTGATTGGTGCAGAGAGAAGCAATAATTTATGTGTTTAAATATATTTATTAAAATTTCCAAAACAATAATAAAACCACTTGGGGGGGATCTAGGGAGAAGGGGAGTGAGGGTAAAAGGGGATAGGTTAGGGGGTGAGGATGGGGGTGGGAAGGTCAAAGGGGGGGTTAGAAGGGAAGGAAGGGGGAATCAGGGTCGTTTCTTGACTTCCACTCTTCTCTAGAAGGTTCTCATATCTATTTATGATTCCATTGTTGATAATCTTCACTTTCCCCCCCTCTTTGTCTTTGACACTTGTCTCCTTCTGATTGTAGACCTTATATTAACATCTTAATTTTTCCTTTTTTCATCCAATCTTTTACCGGTGACCAGTTTGTCTTTCTCTTTGGTTTGTCATGGGTTATTGAAAGCAGGAAAGTTAAATGGTTCATGTTCATTATATCATATACTTTCTTTATCCAATCTTCCACTCTTGGTATTAGTTTCTGCTTCCATTGTCTGGCCAGAACTAATCTGGCAGCTGTTGTTAGGTACATAAATAATTTGTCTTCATTTTCCCCCCATTGGATATTGGTCATACCCAATAAGAAGTGTTCTGGTAGTAATGGTATTTGTGTTTTTAGGATTTTTTGACAATTATCATTAATTTCTCTCCAATACGGTTTCACCTTCTCGCAGGACCACCACATATGCAGATATGATCCTTCTCCTTTTCCACATTTCCAGCATTTAATCTTCTGGCCTTTGGTAAATTTTGTTAACTTTTTTGGGGTCAGGTGCCATTGGTAAAACATTTTTATCCAATTTATCATACACTCTTTTATTTGTTCCTTTTCAGTGCTCCACTCCAATAAAATTTTATATGTTCTAGCAATTCTCTTTTTCTCCTTGTTTAAAATTTCATCCCATGGTGTTACTTTGTGCTCAAATCCCAGGGTCTTATCCTTATTGTAACTTTCTTTTAATTGGTAGTACTGGAGCCAGGTTAGATTTCCATATTTTAGTTTTAATAATTTATTTTTGTTCCATGTATTGTAATGTGTATTTTATATAGAAATATGTTTTATTGTATGCATTTCATTTAATGTATTTTATTATGATTATATATTTTAACTTCGTTGTGCTCTACTTCAAGCCATGAGGAGAAGTAGGTAATTTATTATTATTATTATTATTATTATTATTATTATTATTATTATTATTATTATAATAAAATGAAACAAGGAAAAAGGTAATAACATCAGACATTAACATTTATGTAGGCAGAGCATAGAGAGTCTTTCAAGAAGTCTCTGCAATGTCACATCCGGAGGAAAGTTTAAGTGTTGGGATAGGGGGCCGGGCTGTGGCGCAGCTGTTGAGCAGCTGCCTTAAATCACTCTGACCATGAGGTCATGAGTTCGAGGCCAGCCCGTGGCGGGGTGAGCACCCGTCAATTAAAAATAAAAAATAGCCCCTGCTCGTTGCTGACCTAGCAACCCGAAAGATAGTTGCATCTATCAAGTAGGAGATAAGGTACCACTTATAAAGTGGGGAGGCAAGATTAACTAATTTACGACCTGGAATGAGGAAGTGCCGTCAGTGTGGATGATGAAGCAGCTGCTCCCCCCTGTGGCCAGAATCGAACATCCCCTCAGAAGAAGGTTAACTTGCCTCTGCGTGTGTCTCTCAGTCTCTGTTTGATGTGTTTATGGGCATTGAATGTTTGCCCTATGTGTGTTATAATGTGATCCGCCCTGAGTCCCCTTCGGGGTGAGTAGGGCAGAATATAAATACTGTAAATAAATAAATAAATAAATAAATAAATAAATAAATAAATAAATAAATAGATCAAACATGCCAACAGGAGCCAAGTTCCGATTGTTTTGCTGAAATTATATTGGAATAAGTCATTAAAATTATTAGTCCCAAAATCTGTATAACACTTGCTAAACCCTAATTCATTTCCGCCCTATCTTAAAACTAGGTAGAGCTCATGATTTCAAAGCCAACTTTTCCCTCCTTCCTCTTCTTCCTATCCCACCTTCTCTGATAGGTAAGATTTTGAAAGCTTACTTTCAATTCTGTGCATACTACATGGCAGTATTAGTTGATCACTAGGTTTTGGAATTCATTTCACAATGTAAGACTAAATAGTACACTAATGTTCGAAAGGCAGCGAATCAGTGACCAGTCATATCCTGCTAAGCTCCAGTTTAAACTATTTTAATACATTATGCTTGGAGCAGATTTAAAAGACAGTGTGGAAACTATATTTAGTCCAAAATGCAAACAAGATTGTGAATTATGACATGTACGTTTCCAAATGTCAGAGACTCTGGATCATGTTTGTGCTCAATTCAAGATTTTGACTTTTCTTGAAAGCCTTAAAGCCTTCTCAACTTCAGATAAAGGCTATTTAAAAATCTGCCTGTACACCAAGCTCTTTAACAGACCATTCTTGAAAGATTCCCCATCTCTCTTCATTTATTTTTAAATCACCTTTTAAAAAACCATCCACATCATTTTAACACTAGGTATCTTGCTCTCCACTGCCACCTTTTTTGTAGACTTTTCAATCTTCTATGCATTGCCTCTAGGTTTTACGCAGCTTGATATTTGCTTCTTATAGCTTTTAAGTATTGTGTTATATCCCACTGATATATTTTGATGTAATTTTGACTTTTTGGAAGCCAGATAGGAAGCCATCCCAAACACAACTTACAAATAAAGTAGATATGAAATAAAAACAAAATTTGTCTCCTGCACTAGTCAGATAAATGGACAGTGGCAGCTTGAGTGGAAGTCCAAGGTCTTCATGGTCATGTAGTCCTTTGGCTTCAAGCCCGCATGAGGCTGTGTGTGACCTGGGGATGTCGTTTCCTTTGAATCCATCACCTGCTAACTCATGTTAAGATTATTCTATCTACACAATTCATATTTAAATTTGTTTCCAAGTAGAAAACATTGCCCAAAGTCCTACACCAAGCGGGTGAACTCTAATGCCTTGCCTGTGCAACTCCATCTCCTCCACATGTGTCAGCAGATGTCGAATTCCAGGAAGACCCCTGGCCTTGTTTTGTACCAGTGAGAAGGAAAAAGTGGTAGGGAGTCAATTCAGACTATTCATCTCAATTAGCTCCAGTCTCAGCTTAGAGGAGGAATCATAGAATCATAGAATCATAGAATAGTAGAATTGGAAGAGACCACATGGGCCATCCAGTCCAACCCCCTGCTAAGAAGCAGGAAATCGCATTCAAAGCACCCCCGACAGATGGCCATCCAGCCTCTGCTTAAAAGCCTCCAAAGAAGGAGCCTCCACCATGGCCCCGGGGAGAGAGTTCCACTGTCGAACAGCCCTCACAGTGAGGAAGTTCTTCCTGATGTTCAGGTGGAATCTCCTTTCCTGTAGTTTGAAGCCATTGTTCCGTGTCCTAGTCTGCAGGGCAGCAGAAAATAAGCTTGCTCCCTCCTCCCTATGACTTCCCTTCACGTATTTGTACATGGCTATCATGTCTCCTCTCAGCCTTCTCTTCTGCAGGCTAAACATGCCCAGCTCTTTAAGCCGCTCCTCATAGGGCTTGTTCTCCAGACCCTTAATCATTTTAGTCGCCCTCCTCTGGACGCTTTCCAGCTTGTCAACATCCCCCTTCAACTGTGGTGCCCAAAATTGGACACAGTATTCCAGGTGTGGTCTGACCAAGGCAGAGTAGAGGGGGAGCATAACTTCCCTGGATCTAGATGCTATACCCCTATTGATGCAGGCCAGAATCCCATTGGCTTTTTTAGCAGCCGCATCACATTGTTGGCTCATGTTTAACTTATTGTCCACGAGGACTCCAAGGTCTTTTTCGCACACACTGCTGTCAAGCCAGGCGTCCCCCATTCTGTATCTTTGATTTCCATTTTTTCTGCCGAAGTGAAGTATCTTGCATTTGTCCCTGTTGAACTTCATTTTGTTAGTTTTGGCCCATCTCTCTAGTCTGTCAAGATCGTTTTGAATTCTGCTCCTGTCTTCTGGAGTGTTAGCTATCCCTCCCAGTTTTGTGTCGTCTGCAAGCTTGATGATCGTGCCTTCTAACCCTTCGTCTAAGTCATTAATAAAGATGTTGAACAGAACCGGGCCCAGGACGGAGCCCTGCGGCACTCCACTTGTCACTTCTTTCCATGATGAAGACGACGCATTGGTGAGCACCCTTTGGGTTCGTTCGCTTAGCCAATTACAGATCCACCTAACCGTAGTTTTGTCTAGCCCACATTTTACTAGTTTGTTTGCCAGAAGGTCGTGGGGGACTTTGTCGAAGGCCTTACTGAAATCCAGGTACGCTACATCCACGGCATTCCCTGTATCGACCCAACTCGTAACTCTATCGAAAAAAGAGATCAGATTAGTCTGGCATGACTTGTTTTTGGTAAATCCGTGTTGACTATTAGCAATGACCGCATGTGTTTCTAAGTGTTCGCAGACCACTTCCTTAATGATCTTTTCCAGAATTTTGCCTGGTATTGATGTGAGGCTGACCGGACGGTAATTGTTTGGGTCGTTCTTTTTTCCCTTCTTGAAGATAGGGACCACATTCGCCCTCCTCCAATCTGCTGGGACTTCTCCTGTTCTCCAAGAACTCTCGAAGATAATTGCCAGTGGTTCTGAAATAACTTCCGCTAGTTCCTTCAGTATTCTTGGATGTAGCTGGTCTGGCCCTGGGGACTTGAATTCGTTTAGAGTGGCCAGGTGTTCCTGGACAACTTGTTTCCCTATTTGGGGTTGGATTTCCCCCAATCCTTCGTCCATTCCATGTTGCTGAGGTTGAAGATGGCTTTCTTTTTGTGAGAAGACCGAGGCAAAGAAGGCATTAAGTAGTTCTGCCTTTTCCCTGTCCCCTGTCGCCATCACCCCATCTTCTCCTTGCAATGGCCCTATCGCCTCCTTTTTCTTCCTTTTTCTACCAACGTAAGCAAAAAAGCCTAAAATAAGAATGCTCTTAGATGTAGTTCACTCTCCATTTCCATCCACATTCTCAGTCTGAATTGCATTTTCACTCCCTAATGGTAAGAAGCAACAGTCATTGCCCCTATCAGGCTGGATTTTGGACAGAGGCTGGATTTTGGACAGACCAGAGAATAGCTCTTTCTACTGTCCAAAAATAGATATATAAAATGACACAAGTATTTTAATACAAAGTGCAACTGAATAGGTAAACACTTACTAGTAAATATGGTTATTTCCCTGAATCTGCAGGGAGCTAAGGAGGGCTGTTGATGATAGAGCAACTTGGAGGCTTCTCATTCATATGGTCACTATAAATCAAAGTAATTACATTTTAATTACTATCAAAGTGATAGTAATTAAAATGAGTGTGTACATTTTTGAAGCCCCCGTTGGCGCAGTGGGTTAAACTGCTGAGCTGCTGAACTTGCTGACCGAAAGGTCGGTGGTTCGAATCCGAGGAGTGGGGTGAGCTCCCGCTGTTAACCACAGCTTCTGCCAACCTAGCAGTTCGAAAGCATGCAAATGTGAGTAGATACATATTGCTCCAACGGGAAGGTAACGGTGCTCCATGCAGTCATGCCGGCCACACTTCATGCCGTCTCTTCAGCTTAGAAATGGAGATGAGTACTAAACCCCCGGAGTCGGACATGACTAGATTTAATGTCAGGGGAAATCTTTACTTTCACCTATGTACATTTTATATTTCATCTGTAGACAATATTTCTTGATCACACTGCAGTTTCAGAATTGCCACGGCAAGCAGCCCAAAAATGAAAATATTTTCCATGTCTCTAAAGCTGGATCTACACTACCCTATATCCCAGGATCTCATTCCAGATCATCTGCTTATTCCAGATTATCTGGCAGTGAAGACTCATATAATTCCGTTCAAAGCAGATAATCTGGGATCAGATCCTGAAATATGGGGCAGTGTAGATCCAGCATTAGCTATACATATATAAACTCTTATTCATGATACGAGATCAAAATCAATTTCTCGCATCCATTTCAACCACAAGAATTGTTACTAACCATAAGTAGGAATGTAAATGTTAGGTACATGTCTGCATGCACAACTTAAAAGTATGTTAGATCTGGTCTGGTGTAAAACAAAAGTTTGCATGAATCAGCCCTAAGAAGTCCCTTGAATTTAAAATATAAATACAGTAAAAATGTTTTTTTAAGTGCTGGGTCACTTACACAAAGAACAAACCACAGTTCCTGAACTCAGGCTGTTAACATAGCTCATATAATTCAAATTATCAATCAAGCAACAGAAAACAATGCCTAGATTCTAGTATTTGGAACCTGGAGTCTTTAGATATGGGCATATTGTTATGTGCTCTTAAATTATATTTGAGTTATGGTAACCTACAAGTGAGTGCTCCAGGAAAGCCCTTGTCATGAAACAACTCTGCTCAGGTCTAGGACATTCAGCACTGTGGCTTTCTTTATTGAATACATCACTCTGTAATGTGGTTTTCATTTTTTCCTCCCACTTTGCCAATACATGCAGTCTCCAAGTTACAAACATACAACTTACCAATTACTCATGGTTAAGAACAAGGATGAGAAAATAGGAAATGAGAGAAATCTACCCAGAGGGAAATTCACTCCTGAAAGAGTTATCATGGGGAAAAGGGGCTTCCACTGAAGTTTTATCACCAATCCATGGCTGGAGTTACACCTAAAAATGTACCTATTCCGACCTACAAAAAATTAAAGAACAAACCTACAGAACTTATTTTGTTCATAACTTGTAGACTGTCCTATCTCCTGATGTGTTTTTAATATGATAAACTTTTGTGTTTTATTGACAGTTCACTTTATTTGTCCTAGGATTAATTTGTCTTTTTATTAGTCTATGGTCCCCACTGAACACTCCAGCAGATTTCACTTAAGGTGGTTTTTCACATCAACATTTTTTCACTGCCCAGCATTTGCAACCAAACACAGAAACTGGAAAGGATTATTCTGATTTCAGTATTTAATTATGTATCTTTCACTTAAGACCTTAGTTCCTTCATAGCTTCCTTTCAGAGTCTTAATTTGTTTTCTTATGTATTCACTAGGAATTCCTCTTAATTTATGAGTAAGCCAAAGCAGAGAAAATCTTTTTAAAAATGTTGATGTCTTCATCAAATTGTGGGTTTTTGTTTTGTTTCTTAATATTTAACTGTTATTTATTTATTTACTCTATTTGTAACCCACCTTTCTCTACCCCGCAGGGGACACAAGGTGGCTTACACAGAGGCAATTACTCCATGCCTTAAAACATATACAATTGGGCCTGGCTGTGGCGCAGCTGGCTAGTAACCAGCTGCAATAAATCACTACTGACCGAGAGGTCATGAGTTCAAAGCCCGGGTCAGGTTAAGCCCCCGACCATTAAATAGCCCGGCTTGCTGTTGACCTATGCAGCCCCGAAAGACAGTTGCATCTGTCAAGTAGGGAAATTTAGGTACGCTTTATGCGGGAGGCTAATTTAACTAATTTACAACACCATAAAACTGCCAGCAAAACACGGGGAAAGGAATGAGGAAGTACAGCCACTAGTGGACGGTGAAGCAACAGCTCCCCCTGTGGCCGGAATCGTGAAGCTGGAAAAATGTTAAATGCCTCTGTGTCTGTCTATACTGTATGTTGTTTGTCTGTTGGCATTGACTGTTTGCCATATATGTGTTCATTGTAATCCGCCCTTAGTCCCCTTCAGGGTGAGAAGGGCGGAATATAAATACTGTAAATAAATAATAAATAAATAAAATTGAAAATTAAAATAGATTAAAATCAGACATATTAAACATTTAAAAACATAATACATAAAAATCACGCTATCCATAGGTGTAGACCAGGCCTTTCCATAGTTGTTCCATATATTCCAAAACTGTCATTGCACTGCCCTATTCACTGAAAGCCTGATCTCACAGCCAAGGTTTTACCTTTCCTCTAAAGGCTAAGAGGGAGGGGGCTGATCTAATGTCACTGGGGAGGGAGTTCCATAGCCGAGGGGGCACCACTGAGAAGGCCCTGTCTCTTGCTCCCACCACTTGCGCCTGCAAAGGAGGCGGGACCGAGAGCAGGGCCTCCCCAGACAATCTTAATCTCTGAGATGAATAATTCTACTCATTCCACTTTTTCTTTAATAGTTAACAATAACCAATTCCTAATATCAGGAGCATGAAAATACTGAGTTTTAAATTAAAAGGTCCAATGAAATGGTGCTCCATGTAGTCATACCAGCCACATGACTTTGGAGGTGTCTATGGACAACAGCGGCTCTTCAGCTTAAAAATGGAGATGAGCACTAACCCCCAGAGTCAGACTTAACTAGACTTAATGTCAGGGGAAAACCTTTACCTTTATTTATTTATTTTTATTTATTTACAGCATTTATATTCCGCCCTTCTCACCCCGAAGGGGACTCAGGGCGGATCACATTACACATATAGGCAAACATTCAATGCCATTTAACATAGAACAAAGACAAGACAAACATAGGCTCCGAGCGGGCCTTGAACTCATGATCTCCTGGTCAGTGTGATTAATTGCAGCTGGTTACAGCTGGCTTGCTCTCCAGCCTGCGCCACAGCCCGGGCCTACCTTTACTAATAGAACATCTTAGGATGCCAGATGCTGTACAGGGCAATGCTTTATATGCCTCTATGTGTAAGGCCTTTCTAACGAATAAAGAAAACCCCAAACACATTCAATCCATATTTTGCAAATATATTTATTTTGCTGCTGCATTTTAAGAAGACTTTGTCTTTTGACTGAAATAATCGCTTTTAAAAAAAACCAACCACCTTCGCTTGTAAACACAGTATCACAATAAAAAAGCACAGCTATGATTGACACGTAATATACTATGATTTTTTTATCTGTACATTTTATTTCATGGCATTGTCACATAACTCTTTAAAATTCATCTGTCTGAAAGCTAAGGCTTTGCTTCTTTAAGAGATACAAAAAGAGGTAATCTGAAATCACACAATAAATATAGAACTCGCCATGGCAATGGTCTACAATATACTGTACATTCAAGTTAAAGAGAAAAGGTTTCCATGTCAGTTACACTTGAGATACAAGCAAATATTTAATCTTCAAACTAGTGCTAAAAGTGCTGCTTTTGCCTGAAGGTATAAAAAACAAAGCTGAAGCATTTCATTGTCTGAAGATTTGTACATTCGTTACTTCAGTTAAAGAACTACATTTCTGTTTTAAGAATAAACGTGTATCCGAAGATCTTTTTTTATAGCCTTGACTACAGATAAGAAAGAGGTGGAACAGTATCGATCCTAAAAAGCCACACATTCAGTAAAAACAGCTATCACCAGCATTGATTGGATTTCACTCATCACACCCTGTTTCACTAAGTCAGAAAGTTTATAGGTAAGTCTGCAAACAGAAAGAGGTTATAAAATCTAAGGCGAAGGGTCCATCCGCTCTGTGCCTAGGTTTGCTGGTAGCAAAGTGTGAAAACTGTCTGCATTTCTTTGCACAACACAGCTGGCATCACAAGTCTGTATCTTTCTCAGCTGCTCCCTCCTCATGTGGTTCAGTTTTCGGTCTTCAGTTGTTTTGTCTAGAGGAGCACTTGAACTAGGGAAAAACAAATGTATATACAAAAAAAA
This sequence comes from Anolis carolinensis, assembly GCF_035594765.1. Classification (NCBI taxonomy): domain Eukaryota; kingdom Metazoa; phylum Chordata; class Lepidosauria; order Squamata; family Anolidae; genus Anolis; species Anolis carolinensis. Next base: position 156,498,778 of record NC_085844.1, on the reverse strand, counting down.
TCAGCATTCCTATATGTCATAAACACAAACATATGATATAGTGAAAAAGCAATCCCTTGCACCACTGGCGAGACCCAATTCCCGAACCAAAAACTTGATCAACTATTTACAGCAGCATAGTATCAATTCCAGTTTTTCTTATCCCCTCAGCGCCACAAAAACAAAAAGCTGCCCATGGCAAGCAGAAAGATAAGGCTAGTAGTCTCCATCCTGTTTTAATAGATTACAAATTCTGCAAAACATTTCATTGGCTAACCAACATTTTGGTACCCCTAATGTTATACCTGTTTCTGGGCATATTTGACTTCCAAAACTGGCACCATTTCCCCCCTATCTGTATATGCTGTATACCACTCTTCACTCTGCTCGCCCACAAAAAATCAGGATATTTGAATGTTTAAATTAAGATTTTTAAGCATGAAGGAAATGTATTAAAAATTAAAAGTATACTACATGAAAATCTTCCTATTTCATACCAAAAGCACAGATGTCTGATACAAACTTTCCAGTCACTTGACACACAAGCTCCTTTTATTAGACTTCTGCGAGTGGGATCTGCCAGGACAATCCCGCATACAATTCCAGTTTGCCATCATGTGTATATCCCACCTGGCTTCCAAAGTTTTTATGTCTTGGTGCAATGTTTCACCTTGCTCTTCATTTAAGTCACTAAGATTGATTGTATCTAAGAAACTACAGTTGGTGCAGTCTATTTAATACATTTTTTTGAATCAGAACCCCAAATAACCACAGAACATGCTTAAAAAACAAGACACCAAGAATATTTTTGGGTTGGGCTGTGTTTTCAATCACAGCTCCGCAAATGGAAGTGTAATGGAGGACCTGATGAAATATATACCCGCAAAAGCACTGCAAAAGCCATCCTGGTCCATATCAACTCTATGAACTAGAGCAGACTTGCTTAATGTGATGGTTCATGGACTGATGCAATACCTGGGAATTTTCCAGGAAAGAAATCAACAATTCTAGTCTAGGGGTACAAACGTGACATCAGTCCTCAGAAAAATGAGAAAAAAATCCTGATCCCTTCCACTCCTCAGATAACTTAACAAGCACTGGACTATAGTACTTTGTAAATATGGGACTTGACAGCCTGAGCTGCTGAAGCTGTTGACTCTGAGACATAAACCACACAAAAATAATTTAATTTAGATTGCCATCTAGTTCAGGAGTGGTAACAAGCACCCTATAGGCTCTATGCCAGTGATTCTCAACCTATGGGTCCCCAGATGTTTTGGCCTTTAACTCTCAGAAATCCTAACAGCTGGTAGACTGGCTGGGTTTTCTCGGAGTTGCAAGTCAAAACACCTGGGGATCCACAGGTTGAGAACCAGTGCTCTAAGCTTTTCGGCTCTCACCAAACACCAAAATCACTGCTGAATTACCAAGTTTTGGCAGTACAGTGCAGAAATGATGACACACTAGCCAGTAAAAATAATGTGCAAAGAGAGTATGCAACTTGTTTCCAAGCACAATTCAGGTACTGAAAGCCTCCACCTAAGTTAGTTCAAGGTTCTCAAGCATATTAAATTCTTGGTTCAGGAGGGGATGAAAGTACCTGTTTTCATAAACACGCTGAGTTGCCCCACAAGCATCTGAGCATTTCGGGACACTGGAGAAGTGGTTCAATCTCTTTTGGCAAGGTCTGAAATTTGGTAGCGTAGTATCCAAGTCTGAATCTGTGAGATAAACATTGGTTCTTAGGAAATTATTGCAGCTAATGACAGAATAGAGAGGAGGGAATTTAAGTGACATACATGCCATTAGTAATAACCTACATGTCCATGGTGTGTATTAAAAAAGGAGAAAGGGCTGGTACGGGGGAGGGGGGACACACCAATGAAACACACTGCTTTTATAGTTTTCCTCTGCCTCACTTTCATACTGAAAATGTACTTGCCACAAGCACTCAAACTTAGGCTACAGTAAGCAACCAAACTAAGGAGTCAAACCCTCTGAACATTTCTCAAAACAGATCTTATATTCACAAAAATCCATCAGGTCAAAAGACCAGCTGGTACGCTGACCAGGAGAGTCACTATTGCCCTTAAACTGGTATTGTCACATTTGTTAGATTCAGAAATTAGTAAGTCAGATCACTCTGTCATGTTGCAATCATTGAAGGAAGCTGTAATCATTAGATAGCAGCATAATTTCGAAATTAAATGCACATACCTGCATCACGGTCAGTGGAGAAAGAAGAGTGAATTTGCACAATATGATGGCTAATATAAACTTAGGGTGGGGAAAATTGTGATCCTTCCATTATTTTGGACTACAATTCCCATAATCATTAACAACTGGCTATATGGCCTTGGACTTCTAGGAGCTGAAGTCAAAACATATGGTGAATTTTTTTATACTTAAAGAGTAGTTGGGAAGTTACAACTTAAACAGGACCATGGCTTTATTTATAAAAAGGTACATTTATGAAGAAGAAATGATGTAATGCATGTGATTTTGAAGTCTTACTTCCCAAGTAGGCACACTGAGGTTTCCCATGATCAGAAGTCATACTTAAGAACTGTTGCTTCAGCCAAGCTCCACGGTCTTCCTCAAATGCCTTCCTCTGCACCAAAAGAAAATGAAGGACTATCACAACATGTTAACACGGGTCTCATTACTTTTCATATTTTGATAGGCATACACATTTAAGAAGATGGGAAAGTATCACAAAGCTGCAGATTATTGGTGAAACTGGTCATTAACTGTCCTCATATTATCCTGCTGCAAATGAAAGGCTGCTTTACACTTCACACAACAGATGTATTTCTACTATGAATTGGAAATGTACATTTGTAAACATTAAACAGATTTGTGCCGAGAATAGGAAACTCCCCGATACATGTCAAATGTGTATTTACAGACGTGTTCTTTTCAATATTCCGATATCTTAGAATATAGTAAACAGGGTTAACTAGTTACACTTGATTGCTTGAAAAGTGTGAAAATAATTGTTCTCCAGCATTAAAAAGTATATAACTTTTTAAGTACCTCAAGTCCTAATCTAATAGCAGCATCTGTGAAACTTTTGCGCTCTCTCTCAAAATTCTTCTTTTGTTCTCTGAACAGTTTCCATTCCTCCTTCAGTCTCTCTTTTTCTTCCAACAAGTAACAGTCCTGTAGCAACATATTGGTGTCATCATCACATGGAGACGTTAGCTGCTGCTGCAAATAAGATGTGAAATACAAAATAAATTCAGAAGCAGATTTTAGCACAGCGGGTTATCACCAGCTGCAGCTGCAGTAAATCTTGCCAACCCAATCTTCTAGTCTGATACTTAGGAGTGAAGGGGAGAAACCACATGAGTTGCCACCATCCTTGTTGGTCCCAATCACCAGGGGGCACTGGAGATGGCAACAAGCCTACTTCATAACAGACACCCTCACAAAGTTCCCATTAGGGGCTTCCCTAATCAACATCCAATATACCCTGAAAATATGCCTTTCAGATCTATTTCCCATGGGTCAGGATCCAAGCACTGACCAAACCAGCCTGCTGATTGATGAGTTCGATACTCCAGTCTTGTACTTACGAGTGAAAGGGAAGGAAGACTGAAAGCTGCTGCTGCCTATATTACTCACCTCCCCCTATCACAGGGAGGTCCTGGAGATGATAATAAGGCTGCCCAATATCCCCTCCCCAAGTTCCAATTATGAATTTCCTTTAACAAACATGTAGTGTACCCTGAAAATACCGTATACCTCTCAGCTCTATTTCCAATGACAATTGCTTCAACAAAAACTGTGACAAAAACAAGGTCTATAACCGTTTGCTTAAACAAATACCAAATAAAGGGTGGGATGCTGCTCAGGCAGAGAATGACTGAACCTCCAACCTGCATTGGTCTAAATAGGCTAGTGTTCGACCAGAGTGAAAACTACATCTGGGACTGTCTGGGGTCAGCCAGCAAATGAGTTTAAACCATGGTTCAAACTCATTGGCTGGCCCTCAACTGGCCTTTCAGAAGGAGCGAGAAGATCCTGGGAGAGATTGCTAAAGTCACAATTCTCTACTCTCCATCACTCTTACCAAGTTTGGCCCATTTGGGGGAGAAACTGCATTTCTTCCATGGAAGAAGAGGCTTGGTATAGAATTTAATTGTGAGATTGGGGAACACAACTCTAGAATTTTTGTGTGTTCCAAAAACATCTCACAACTCACTCAAGAGAAGTGTATTTTTAATCGTAGTGCATGAACAGCTTACCTGTAAGAGGTGTTGTTGAGTTTTTATCATCTCCTTGCACTGGTGAATTTCTGATTGCAATCTTTCAACCTCCAGTTCATGGTCTTCTCTTGAGATTGTATCTTTGTTGTGCAGTGATCCAGAATGTACATGTGACACTACAAGTTTGAAAAAAATTATGTTTACTTTACTTTATTTAATCATTGAATCTTTATTTCTAGTAGTACTCCTGGTTCTATACATTTCTATGATTTGTCACCCTGTTTGAGATATATATATGTTGTTGTCAACTAATAAACTCTGTTGATATGCTATCAAGTCGTTACTCATTCAAAAACAATCCCAAACTTATTTGGTATGACTTTCTTTTTATAGTACAGTAGAGTCTCACTTATCCAAGCCTCGCTTATCCAAGCTTCTGGATTATCCAAGCCATTTTTGTAGTCAATGTTTTCAATATATCATGATATTTTCGTGCTAAATTCGTAAATACAGTAATTACAACATAACATTACTGCGTATTGAACTACCTTTTCTGTCAAATTTGTTGTATAACATGATGTTTTGGTGCTTAATTTGTAAAATCATAACCTAATTTGATGTTTAATAGGCTTTTCCTTAATCCCTCCTTATTATCCAAGATATTCACTTATCCAAGCTTCTGCTGGCCCGTTTAGCTTGGATAAGTGAGACTCTACTGTATGTGCATTTTTGTCCTTCTCAGGGAAAACACATTCTCAGGCATTCTTTGTTCTAGCACTTCTATGGAATGATACATCCGTTTTGTGTTTTCCATTAATAATAGAGTTATTCATAATGGTAGCCATAAAGAAAGTATGAAAGATTACATGTTGTGTTTTATGTGTAGAGAATAGGCTTGATCGATCCACGAAAAATTTGATTCTAAACTCGTTTCAAAACTAGAGGGGGGCAGCGTTTCGTTTCTGAAGGTATTTCCGAATTTTGCCCCCAAAAAAATTCGAAATTAACGAAAATTCGTTATCTTCAAAATTAATTCGTTAATGGCGGACGCGCATGCGCAATTCCCAAAAACAGCACAGAGGGAGAGGACTTTACAGGACTCTCCCACCCTCATTTTTTGAGTGATCTTCTTCAAACTTGGTACAGTGGTAGAACACATTTAACACTGATAGCTCACCAAAATTTGGAACGTTTCCCTTATCCTCTGATTTTTGGCGAATTTTCATAGCTTTTATAATAAACCATTTTTTAATAATTGCAAAAATCTGTTCCTGGTTTGAAAGTCTTATTTTCTGTTAAATTGGGTTGTCTTTACTGTGAAAGTCATTGTTCTACTTCAGAAACTTTGTTTTTGTGGCTGAAACTTTGTTAAATTGGTGTGTGTGTGATATATACTGTATATATATATATAGTCCCTGCATATGTGTGTGTGTGTTTGTGTGTGTGTGTGTATAGGTAAAGGTAAAGGTATCCCTTGACGTTAAGTTCAGTCATGTCTGACTCTGGGGGTTGGTGCTCATCTCCATTTCTAAGCCCAAGAGCCAGTGTTGTCCATAGACACCTCCAAGGTCATGTGGCCGGCATTACTACATGGAGTGCCATTACCTTCCCGCCAGAGCGGTACCTATTGATCTACTCACATTGGCATGTTTTCAAGCTGCTAGGTTGGCAGAAGCTGGAGCTAACAGCGGGCACTCACTCTGCTCCCGGGATTTGAACCTGGGACCTTTCGGTCTGCAAGTTCAGCAGCTCAGTGCTTTAACACACTTCGCCATCGGGGCTCATGTATATATAATATACATACACATACACACAATGTGGAGAATATGTGGAAAGGTAGATAGATAGATAAGTTGGGAGCCACAGCGAAGGCACCTTCCTGGGAGCAAGGTCTAATAATAATAATAATAATAATAATAATAATAATAATAATAAATCCCTTACAATATCCAAGATGGGTACCATTATTGGCAGAGAAAGCCAAGCTGTAGGAGTTGAAATCCAATCATTTATCCTCCCTATAGAATCAATTTTATATGCATTTTTAGCTACAGAAAAGCTAAAATCAGGACAGTAAAAGAACAACACCCAGAAAATGGGAATTCCAGACAGGAAACAATCAGGGCCAGCTAATACCTCCCAACAAAGGATTCCCCCAGGTAGGAAGCAGCCAGGCTTTGAAGCTGCAAGGCTATTCAATGCTAATCAAGGTGACCAATTGCAACATTCACACTTGCCTCCCACAGACAAGAGTTCTTTCTCCCACCCTGGACCTTCCACAGATATATAAACCCCACTTGCCTAGCTTCGCACAGACGTCAAAACCTCACCGCCGGGCCCCTCTCTGTCTCTCTCGGTCTCTCCATTCCCGGCTCCATCCGCCGCCTTCCCGCCTCACAGAGAGACACCAGGCCTGAGCTGAGGCGAGGCGGCGGCGGCGGCCATTTTCCCCCTCCGTCTTCCTCCTCCTCCTCCTCGGCCTCCTTCCCCCTCGCCCCCTCCCATTGGCTGAGCCCGTGACGCCCCTTTTGCTGAGGGGCAAAAGGAAAGGGCCTGAATGGTGGGAGTTTGGGTGATTTGCAAAAGCTTTCTTTTCCTAACGAAAAAAACGACGAAATAAGAAAAAACAGCCTCTCGTGATTCGAAACCGCGATATCCAGACGTGTGGACAATCAAGGCCGTATATTGCTTCAAAACAAACGAAAATAACGAATTAATAACGGGTAACGGGGAAATCGAATTATTTGAGCAAGCCTAGTAGAGAAGTTTAACAAATGTGGTATGTGAAATGAAGGACAAAGTTCTGAGGTAAGCACAGTCGGATTCCGTTTCTGAGAAAAGCATTAATGCTTTTCTGGGAAGCAGAATTCAATAGTGCTAAAATCAAGATGTGGAAATCTAAAATCAAGAATTGGAAGTGCTTCACTTCAGTTTGCTTGATTGTGCCATGTTTAACTTATTTTTAAATAAGAACTAATTACTTACTCAGAGGGAGATTTACTTTTATACTGTGAGATTACAAAAAGATATATAGATATAGGTCTCTTTTTTTGTGTAAATGTTATTTCATTGTAACTGGGATAGTTAACATGCTATGAGTACTCTTGTGTTAAAAATGTTGAGATTTTGAATGTTTAAATATATATAAAATGTTCAACATCTATATAAATAAGCAACCCCAAAGATATAAATAGTTCTATTACATCCAGAGAAAGAAGTTCTTGAGGTGTTCTAAGAAGATATGTTTACTAGATTACCTTCTTAAAAAACACCTCCCTGTTTACACTTTTATAGCAGTACAGTAGAGTCTCGCTTATCCAACATATACGGGCCGGCAGAACACTGGATAAATGAAAATGTTGGATAATAAGGAGGGATTAAGGTAAAGCCTATTAAACGTCAAATTATGTTATGATTTTACAAATTAAGCACCAAAATATCATGTTTTGCAACAAGTCTGCCACATGTTTGGGAGCATGGCTGCACTTGTGTTGTTATTGAGCGTGTTGGCCCGCTGCGTGTTGCTGCCTAGAGAAACAGCTATGGGCGGGAGAAAGACTGGGTTGGATAATAAAGAACATGGGATGAGCGAAGGTTTGATAAGTGAGACTCTTACTGTATAATGCATGCCTCTGTGTTACTTTATATGCAGAAAATTCACTATGGTAAATGCAACTTTCCATCCAAATGTTCCAACTGTAGTAATCAAAACCTTGTATTTCTCATAGTTTGGATCCAGAAATAATGAAGGAACTGGAAAAATAGATTTACCATTATTAATTAAACCCATAGTTTAAAAAAGATCTGTTCTACATATAATTATGTGGCATCATAAAACTTTCCTAGACCTTTTCTCAAATAACGTCAGTACTCAATCAATATGAAATTACAAGTGTCACACGTATAACTCAGCTCTCAGTTTTACCTTGGTTATCCAGGTTTTCAACATGATTTTTCAGCATTCTCCACTGTTTCCTAATGCTGTTAGCTAGCTGTTCGCGCACTGTTTCACAAGAAAGTTCCCATACATTCTCTTTATTTGCTTCTCCAGGGTCCTCCTCCATGTCTGACAGCACCTACAGGTTAAAAAACCCTACAAGTAAAGAGTATTGGCAAACCATAGCAATATTTCAAGACTGCTAAAACAAACTGCTACTTAACTTCATTCACGTTGGTGCTCCCTGATGTTAAGAGAGCAGACTGTTGATTTATTTTGCATTTTAATATACCATTATTTCTTCAATTATAAGATGCCATTGATTGTAATTTCAATAACACCAATGGGGGGGAAAGCTTTGTCTATGGTGTATTCTTAATGTTAAAGTTTGATCACATTTAATCTCTAATTCATTTGACATGGCATGTTTTCGATCCAGAAAGATGATGTATAAATATTTAATTAAATTAGTTAAATACACTAATCTGAAACAAACCACTGAGAAAATAATGAATAGGTTTACAACAACTTGTAAGGCAACTTCTTGCAATGCAATCCTGTTCTAAAGATGTTTGTAACATATGTGAGATACATGCACAAACTTACAGTCCCATTGTCATCTTCCGTCTTCTCTTTTGGTTTCTGCTTCTGTGGTGGTAAGAGAGAAATTATTTCTTTCTTCATTTGCTGGAGTAGCTTTTTCAGCTCAGCATTTTCCACCAGAAGCTGTTTCTGGCGCTGTTCGTAATCATTTAGGAGAGCTTTATACATTTCTTCTTCATTTCTGGAAGAAAAACATTCAAATAACCAAACATGAAATGTACTACAGCATGCAAAAACAGAAACAAAAAAGCTTTGTAGTAACCATTTTACCGGGCTTCAGTCTTCCCCGTTCTCCATGCACCTCTCTTGCCATCAACTCTTCCTACATAGTTAAGAACATCCATAGCTACAACAAAGAGAGAAATGAATGTTAAAGGATCTCTCACGCCATCCATAATGATGCCATGCTGCATGGGACAATGTCATTATTTAGTCCAGTTTAAAGAGGCACTGATATGTCAGCATCTGCTGTTTTACTTTTGATATAACTCAAGTCAATTGTTACCATCTGCTCTCCTTCCAATGCATCTCCCCAATTAGGATGTTATAGCAAATTCAGTAGTTTGAGCACTGGGCTATGGCTATGGAGATCACAGTCAACAATGGAAACCCACTGAGATCCCTTCTACACTGTCATATAAAATCCATATTATCTGCTTAGAACTGGATTATGTGGCAGTATGGAAGGGTCCTGAGTAGCCTTGGGCAAGTTACATTCTCTCAACCTCAGAAAAAAACAAAGGCAATCCCTTCTGAACAAATCTTGTCAAGGAAACTTTTTGGGACTATAACAGATGAGCTTTACTCAGACCTGTGACTCCGATAACATCACTTTTCTTTTCTTCTCGTGTACAATTTCTAAACATCTTTTGCTTGTTGAAGAAGCCAGTTCAGCTTTGAAAGCTTTTATTATACTTTTTGTGCATATTGATTGGCCATGTAAGGTATCACTTTTTGTGGGTTTAATCCAAAATTTAATCCTATAGTTTGGGAATATTTCAGAAAGTAAGAAATGGGAGGCTTCAGTCCTTCTCCTTCCCATAACCAAAAAACATTGAGCAGCATGATAAGGATCTTATTCTCTTCAGAGCTGACTGAGCAGAAGTATCCCTGTAGGGCCAAATAGTTACCTACAACATTCTGCAAGCAGTTAATTGTTAGAAGTTATTTCCCTTGATGTAAAGACCAGAACGCAGGACTTCTAGTTCCCCACGCCTCATCCTTCCCTGTATTTTTATTTATCTTTGAGTTCTGCCACACATTTGGGTAAAGATGAACAATAATAAAGCTAATAATAAAACTTTATTTTTAACCTGGCCTCTCTCCCACTAAGGGACTCAGGGCGGCTTCCAAAACCAAAGATGGAAAATATTCAATTCCGTAGCAATAAAAACAAAACAATAGTAATAAAACAAATCAATAAACAATTAGAAACAAACAATTAAAATAATCCAGATAAATTAACTTAGGCTAAAACATGTCATCAACTGACCTCATAAAGTGCACAACAGCCTGGTAAAATCTGTTTAAAATATAGATATAAAACGTGGTTCTCCAATAAGTTAAGGCAATGTAGTCAGTGTCCACATCGTCAGTCAAGATAAAAACATAAGAAGCTAATCATCTTCCTCCCCAAGAACCAATGTGCAGAAGAATGTTTTTAATTGCTTCTTGAAGGAGAGGACTGATGGGGCTGTTTTAAGCTTCATAGGAAGGGAGTTGCAAAGGAAAGGAGCGATCACAGAGAAGGCCCCCTTTTAGTTTTCACCAACCACATTTGAGACATGGTTGTGGATATGTGGTTAGTTAAATAGCCCAGACCTGAATTGTTTAGGCTTTGTATGTAATGACCAGCACTTTGTATTTAGCCCAGAAGCAGACCGGCAGCCAGTGGAGCTGCCGTAACATGGGAGTTGTCCGCTCCCTGTATGACGCGCCATAAGAACAGCTGAGACACACAAAATGTTAACTTGGAATTAAAATAAGAAGCAAGTGCCCACATCCCCATCTCCACCTAGTAACAAATCAGAAGTTCTACCTATTTTCTTATCCTTTTTATTCATAAGGAGTTGATGAAAGCGCTCTTTCAGTTTGTTGTATTCCCTTTCTTTCCGCTTCATATCATGATTGTACTGGGTCGCTCGGCTTGCAACAATATTCTGTAATTTCTGCACCTAGAACACATATATTTTTAAATAAATATTTTGATACTAATTCTTATCCGTCAGGAAAAGTACGGATATAAGAAACTTTTGAATGCATATATACCAAGAACTTCAAATAATTAGCCTATGCAGAAATCTACGTACAATGAAAAACCAGAATGACACAATTTTTCAGAAGGGCATGATTAAGGTTTTTTTCCATGATTACTCTTTCCAGACACATTTCATTAAAAAACTGTCAGCACTGAATCAGGAGTTGCAGAAGGAAAGAGTCAGTAATGCCAGTATTGTGAATGCCACATGAACTAGCATAGAAATTGGGTTGCTTTATGATCACACAGGACTGCTGCAAGCACAAGTTTCAGTCACCCCTCATTTAGTGGTATTCCTGTGAAATTAAAGACTAGAAGTACTTACTTACAAAACCCACCCAGTCTATCAAAGTTTATCAGTACCATGCAACTGACCTCATCTTTCTCACTTTTAAGTAGCTGGTGCAGATTCTTGTTTTTGCACTGCAGCTGCCTATCCCTTTCCTGGAGCCCAACAATTTCTCTTCTAGATGTTTCCAGCTGCTCCTGTTAAAAAAACAAAAAAGAAATATCCATAATTCACTTTTAGTACATACTAGAAAAATCTAACACATATTTTCTATTATTGAACCACTGCAATTACTGTTTTCAGACACTGAAATCATACACACTTGTGACTGAATAAGAGGTTGGATCTTATGTCACTAGAATAGTAGCACAACATTCCTCATGCAGTGAACTGAATAAAGTATGAGCTGCAAAACAATTTCCATCTCCTTCTGTCTTTTAAAACAGCCATTAACAACAGGCTCAGAGTGGCCAGTGAGGAAACCTAGTACAGCCTGAGAAGGAGAAGATGCCTTTCCTCCATTTGTTGGTCCCTTTAAGGAGAACAATATATACAGTCTCCATAGTACTGCATTACTGGAGTTCTCTTGTACAATCAAGAGAAAATAATTTTCTGTTTTCAAGACTTCACTGTCTGGGCAGAAGTAGGATGGTGCATTTTAGGGCATTTTAATCCACTGGAATGCTGGCTAACGCACTTGTATTATAAGGCTGCTATGATACATCTTAAATGAACATTGGTGTTAGCCATTTTTAATGTAATTGTATTTTAATTGCTTTTAAGATATATGTTGTAATGTTTCACCCATGTTTTAGTTTATTATATTTTATTGGATTGTTTCTATTACATTTTCATTTTGATGCTTAATTCTTCCGTTGTAAATTTACTGTTGTTACTGTGGGTTATCCTGTATTATTTTTGTATTTGTTTGTACTCATTTGAGACATTGAATGTTTGCCTTTTTTGTGTCTGTAAAACACCCTGAGTCCCTTCAGGGAGAGAGGGCAGTCTAGAAATAAGGTTTTATTATTATATTATATTATTATCACTGGTGCAGCCAGAGTGTGTTTCATAGAGGATTCACAGAACTGTTGCTGCATTTCAAAGAGTCTTTTGTGTACCTACCATAGTACTGCCATAAATGAAAGCAAGTGCAAGTACTATGAAGGCACAAAGAATAGACATAACAGGGAAACCTCATCTCATAAGTAATTGTCTGAAACACAATTTTAGATTTAAATAAATGTTTTTTTTCCATTTCATAAAATCATGGAGTTGTAAGACACTTCAGGAGCCATTTAGGCCCCTTCTACACAATTTCTACTTTTATATTCCAGGATCTGATCTCAGATTATCTGCTAATCCCAGATTATTTGGCAATGTAGACTCAAATAATCCAGTTCAGATCAGATTCTGGGATATAAGGACAGTGTAGAAGGGAGCCTCAGTCCAAACCCCTGCCAGGCATAAACTCAAATCAAAGCACACCCATCCAGTCTCTGCTTTAAAACCTCCAAATAATGAGGTCGCGTCTATACTGTCCTCATATCCCGGGAAATTGATTATATGAGTCTCCACTGCCATATAATCTAGTATAAGCAGATAATATGAGATCAGATCCTGGGATATAAGGACAGTGTATAAGGGGTCTGAGATTCCACCATACTCCAAGGCAATATAATTTGGTATAAGATAAATTATTGGCTTTTAGTGTGGCTCATAGGGAAGCTAAATGGTGTGCCAATTATAAGAGAAGAGCTGGTTCTTTACTCAGCAAAAGTGTGCTGGCATAAAAAAGATATCCTAAACAAGTTAGCTGATGTATCAGTAGATGAGAAAAACCTCAAATAATAAAATAAAATTCTATTTTGGAAAGTAAACTATGCATCTGATCAGTTCTATACAGTAAATTAAAATCATCTTTGGAGTTCCTCTGATGTCACTGGCAGGCTGACTATAGAAACTGTTTTAGTAATGGCATGTGTTAGCATTAACTTGCTAAATAATGGCAACGATTTAATTAATTGACATTAAAGCATTAAGGAAACTTTAAAAAGTAATTCTGTTTGAGATTTTAATGAATGTAAATTAATGCTGAAAAATTAATTTTGACAATTTCCAAACTCTGTATTTCTCCCAGGTCTGGCACATAGGGCATAAGTATTATATTCTCCTTCAAGTGAGTCCTTAATTAGCTTCATTTGCTTGTCTGCTGCTGCTCAGTCATTTAGTCATTTCCAACTCTTTGTGACCGCATGGACCAGTCCACACCAGAGCTCCCTGTCACCGCCCTGTATAGACTAAATCAGTCCTATATTCTGATATAACTACCCAGTGCTCACCACCAGGAGGCTCCACAGATTGCTGCAGTCTGATACCAGAGTAGAAGACCATTTATGTGCCCACAATGTGCTCTGAGTGGTGCTGCTTGGCCTCTCATTGGTTTTCATGTCATTGATTATGAACTCAAATCCAAACTAACGAAGTATCTCTTTACTTGAAAATACCCATCCAAAAAAATACTGTTCAGTGGATGTATGATGAATAATATAAATAGACATTCCACAGAACGGCAGGAAATCATAGCTTTTTGGTTATTTGAAGCACTGGAACAGTTCTGTATGCAAAACAGAAGAATTTGCCATTTCTTCCCTAAAAATTAACAATCTGGATGATTCACTGGGTTGCATTTAGTGAAGAGTTCAGTTCAAGTTGTCCTGAGGCCTAGCCCTTCTACACTGCATATAATCCAGATTATCAAAGCAGATAGTCCACATTATGTTTTGAACTGGATTATATGAGACTACACTGCCATATAATCCTGTTCAAAGCAGATAATCTGGGTTTTATATGATGAAGTGTAGAAGGGACCCCAGATTTGGGGGAAGGTGGGGTACAAAATTAATACCAGTGGTAGTTGTGATATGGCTCCTAAAAGACCTCAGAGATGGTCCTTAAGTGGTACAAGAGTTTTCCACCTCTGGGACAACTACCGCATGTCTTCAACTGTAAGAAGTCATGAACTGTAAGATGCACCCTAATTCCAATATTATCACCAACAAAAATACCTAAGATACATCTGCAATTCTAAGATGCACCCCGTTTTTAGATATGCTTATTTGGGGGGGGGGGGTGTATTTTAGAGCTGAAGAAATGCAGTATGTCAGAGGAGGGGTCAAAATGGTAGAATTGAGAATGATCAAGAATCTATAGAGTTCAGGATGGGGTTGCTCACCCAACACATTTCAATTCTCTCTCTCTGAACATAATCAAAAGAAAATATAAAAAAAACTAGTTGCCTACCACTAGCTCCTGTCCTGGCAAACGGAAGCCAAAAGGGCTTAGAAAATGGTAGTTTCTCCACCACACATGTGTTCAAGTTGACTGGACTCAAGTATCACAAAATTAAAAAGGAACTAAGGTCTATTCTACACTGCCATATAATCCAGATTATTAAAGCAGATAATCCACATTATTTGCTGTGAACTGGATTATATTCGTCCACACTGCCATATAATCCACTTCAAAGATGACAATCTGGATTTTATATGGCAGTGTAGAAGGGCCCCAAGTGTGAAAATAATTTAGTACTGTTGTGGGCTACTCTTCTAAGGAGGAGGAGGAGGTAAAACAGGAGGCTGAAAAGGTAGCACTTGGGGATTTGGGGCCAAGCGTTGAGGGAGAAGGAGAAGGCGAGGAAGACATATGACAAATCCCTACATTTTTAGAAGGATGAAGGGCAAAAGAAGGAAAAGGTCAGCTAGAATCACAGCAAAAATGCTGAGCAATCAGACCTCACTCTAGGAACATCTGTGCTGGGAGCTCAGGGCTATAAATTAGCAACAAAGCCAGTAGTTTTCGGTTACTTTTGCCCGTGTTGTAACGTTATTTCTGGAGCAAAACAGGACAAGTACTGATCCAGTACTTGTTCTGAATAAGTTGTATATTATTGGTTAGGATTCCTGCATACTGTTTTAGTAACTATTTTAGAAACGAATGAAGAATTAATGAAGCTCAAGCATCAGTATACATTTTTAATCAGATATTTCTGTATTACAACTAAACCACCTTTTTCAAATGTATATCATCTGGGCAGTTAGACAAACCATTTCCACAGAACAAATATAGTATACCTCAGAGCCTGGAAAGTTACAATTTCAGTCATGGAGCCCTTTATAACCCCCCCCCCCCCCCCGCTCCACAGAACCCTAGCTCTGTCCCTAAGCACTGTGAACCTACAAAGTTTTTTCTTCTTTTATCTACTACTATTGCCTGGGTGTTTTGAATAATATAGGTTTTGAAATAAAAGGATTTGAATTTAGGTTTTAAAGCAGTGGTACATTGAATTTTAATAAGATCTTCATACTCTGGCACAGATTTTTTCACAGGCACCCTATGATGCTTTTGTAGAACCCTAGAGTTCTGTGGAACACAGTTTGGAACCACTGATGTAACATATCATTAAATACTCCACCCCTGCACAACTTTGAAATTATTATAACGGCTTTTGACATAGCTGATTTTGTGGGAAAGACATTATGGAATGTTTGAAAAAAACTTCAAATTTGCATAATTAACTTTTTAAAATTATATGAAGAAAAAGAACACTCACAATCAACCCTCAACAATTAAGCTTTTCCCACTCGTTATGTTACTTTGGACAATTGATTATGGCACTTACAAGCTCTGTTATATTTATTAAATAGGAGTGCTGTAAAAGGCAATTTTACCTTTAATTTAGTGTAGCAGTTCTGCAGGTGGTCCATATCACTACCCAGTTTTAGGTGCTGAGTTTCTGTTTCTTCCTGAGCACGCAGGGTTTTACGGTGAAGCAGAAGAAGGTCATTCATACAGTTTAGGACTGATACCACACATAATTCTTTACCTTTGGGGTCAGCATAAAGTGAAGGGAAACCAAGTGTGGTCATCTCCTATGAAAATGGAGGGAAGAGTTTTAAACAAATCTCTGCCCAGATTCACAACACTATTAAATCTCAGCACTCTCTATAGGAGTGAAGCTGGATTAGTTTCAGAAAGCTGCATTTATATAAAAAATAATACGTATATTTCCATAAGAAACTGATTTACCCTGTTAAGATAAGAGAGGCTCTGCTCAACATTCTCTTCTGTGCAGAAGGCACTGAAAAAGCTGTGTGCACTTTTGGACAAAGGCAGTGGTGAGTACAACACTCGCTGCAAACTTAAACTTGATGGGGACATGGTTTTGGTTGAGGTATACCAAGGAGTTGTATTATCTAGAGGAGAAAAAGCAAGATATTCCAGAATAAGTCAGAAATAAGAATCACACACATAGAAAAACATTATACTAGACAAGATGGCTGCAGACTACCGCACACACTCATGTATATGTCGGATGTTTTGGGGCAGAAAATAACACAAAAAATCTAGGTCGTATTATCCATGAGTCAAAGTAACCTGGAAAACACCGACCCTTTCTACCCTCCTTGCCACAGCATCGCTCCTAGTCTAAACATAAAAACTGAAGTGGTGGTGGTGGGTTTTCCACATTTCCCTGCTGCAGCGGGAAGAACAAAGGGGGTTGGTCAGTGCTTCTTTGAGGTTCTCCAGTGATGGACTAAACTTCCACAGTAATCTGTCCCAGGAGAACTTGAAAAAACCCACTCTTCACATCTCTCCCCATTGGTGCTTGCTTGCCAAAGCAGGAAAGTTACAGAGGGACAGAAGAACCTGAAAAAAACTCTCCCATCTCCCTTTCATGGCCGCAGCTATTATTGGACTATTGGTATGACCTGTTAAGATCATAACCTATTGGGTAGCAGGAAAATCTGGAGAAAAGGTACCAAACTCCTACTTTCTCCTCTTTGTGGCAGCAACTCTTTGGCTCTTCCACAAACAAAGAGAAGATTAGCAGGGGTTGAGAGAACCTGAAAAAAGTCCTGCCCCCCCCCCTCCATTCACCTCACTGGAATGCCACTTCTGGCCCAAGTAAGAAAGGGGGGGGGGGGCAGCAGCAAGCAGCTCCCCTTTGCTATGCACTTACCTGCCTCAAGAACAATTCCTTATGGCTACAGAAGTAATAAAGAGAATGTATCTCCCAACTCCTTCTCCAATCTAGGACCCATCAAGATCTCTGCCTGTCCATTGGTCTCGCCTTCTCACGTCCTCTGCTTCTATTTGGATCCTCAGTCTGCTCACCATTCCCCTTCCCTGCTGCATTAGTGCATCCCGGGAGAAGCTAAAAAAGCACTGACCACCTCTACTCACCCTCCTGCAGTGTCACTTCTGGCTTGGACGAGAACATTTAATTTAAGAGGTAATACTGCACCCTAACTGATATAGTAGTGGAGGCCTTTTTGTCTTCATGTAGTATTTCCACTGCCTCTGCAAAATGAATTCTGAAAACTTTTACCATTGACTTATCCATAGATCATATCAACATCCATTATTCTGGCCATAAAACCTGTCCTCAATTTCCACACAAGTTTGATTTATACACAAGTATATATTGTAACTATTTAAACTAAATGTTTAAAATTTTATAATTGTGCATGTCTTTTGTCTATTGTTGTGTTTTATATTGCTATTGTTTTTATTCGGGCTTGGCCCCATGTAAGCCGCCTGAGTCCCCTTTGGGGAGATAGAGGCAGGGTATAAAAATAAAGTTATTATTATTATTATTATTATTATTATTATTATTATTATTATTATTATTAAAATTACATAGATCAAGTAAAAGATGACTACACATTGAACCCTATTTTTCAGAACTTTTAAATTCCACATTACTATCGACTATAGTATCTGGTTAAGAATAAAGTAAGTAAGAACATCCTTCCTCACATATACTTAATACAACAATTTATTTTAGGCAGATGGACTTTTTCTCTGAACTTTCTTTTCCTAAGCAAAAAGTTATGGCAATATATTCACCACTGATTGTTACGTGAATGCACAGAGCTTATGACAAAAGTATACAACAAAGATTGTAAAGAAAAGTATATTACAAGCCTTGCTCATGTTAAAGATCAAGTTAGCTGTGTTATGCACAGATGTCTAGTCTCCTTGCCTAGGAATTGCTGTGGTTTTTGTCATAATTCGCTCCCCTACATTAAGCATGGCCAGATTTCACATTCTGGCTTGAATGACTTACCTGACAACGGTGCTGGCACTGCGATAGTGTTCCAGTCTCCCATAGCAACTAACACATCCAGAGTACCTGATCAACGGTTTCGCCAGAGCAGCATTATGACCAGTGAGAGATAAATCTCCTACGTAAGCATCTCCTAAAATAGCAAGAACGTTTTGGATTAACAAGTGTATTTAAATCAAGACATTCTGCTCAGTTAAAGCTATGTTATGGATTTACAGATTCATGAGATTAGACAAATGTTTAGAGATGTGTGAAACAAGAGGATATTTTAGTGTAATATGGTTAAGTAAATTACAGACAAGGATGCTAACACTTCTATAAGGAGATTGCCCGGGGGGGGGGGGGGGGGGGGGGGACAGAATTAAACCAACCTCTATATAACAAGAAGCCTACTAAAGGCAGTATAAAGGCTTTATATGTTGTAACCAAATCAGAAACCTATACGTGCAATTCATAGAATCCCCCCAGGATCAACACAGTGAGAGAAGAAACATTTTCAGGTGTCATAAAAGGAAAAGGGACAATGCTATCAATAATCTATTTTTTTTCCAAAAGAAACGACGAGTACAGCAATTCATATAAACAAAAATATTGCGGTTATCTTCAAAAATAATCCTTGTTAATTGACTCCCAGCCATCAATATAGTTCAATCCAAGTACTCATAGGACTGGCACTCATGATTTCACCTACCCACATCTAGCATGCCTTCCCTAAGAATTTTCTACATTCTCCAAGCAGTTATATGGCATGCTCCCACTGGAAGTTACCATACAGTTATCCTAGAGGACCTAACAAATTCCTACAGAGCACACCTTTCTAGAAATGTTCTAGGTCCTCCAGGGTAACTTGATGCCAACTGCTGGTGGAAGTTTTTCATTTCAAAAGGACTTGCTATTATCCATGGGGCCTTGTTTCCATGGTAAGTTTAGAAATGTATCTCCTGTGGATACAAATTGTACTACAAAGCTGATACAGAATTATTATTATTATTATTATCACCATCATCATCATCTTGATCCAATGTTGATGTTCTTGAATCAATTTCATGCATTAGCAATTTCATAAACATAGAAGAGGCAATATTAAAGCCTGACCCACATGGGATTAACATTCAGATTTATTCCAGCTTGAACGGCTACATGTCACCCGATGCGCCCTCCCTCCTGGAACAATGTCAGATCTTTACTCAGGATAAAACTAAGGGCCCTTCCACACAGCCACATAACCCAGAATATCAAGGCAGAAAATCCCACAATATCTGCTTTTAACTGGGATATCTGAGTCCACACTGCCATATATTCCAGTTCAAAGCAGAAAACGTGGGATTTTATTCAACTAGGTGGAAGGGACCTAACACATTTTAAAATAACCCAGGTCTTTATTTACCATATGTGTGTGTGAGAGAGAGATGGTGTGTATGAACCTATGTGTTTCTCTCCTTAATTTTAAATATCAGTTGATAAAATTTTCCTCTTTGTATGCTTTTTGCTTTCACATATTCACATAGTTCCCTGCTTATTCCAATGCATTTAAAGGGGATACACACATTAATGCTTCTTAATAATGAGAAATAGTGGCTAATGTTGCCTTTAACACAGGGAGCAAGGACCAGGTGTAGCTTGAAACAAAAAAAAGGATAAACTCAAGAACTTCCTGTCTTTCCGGAAACATAGTAGCTGCAGATGAGCTACCAAATTAAGAATTTTATTAAAATGATTACAAAATGATTAAGAGGCAGAAGAAGAGGATTCTGTAAAAACAATGTGTTAAAGCAACATCTATGAGAAAGCATACTAATCTGCATATGTAGTGAGAATTCAGGCTTCCTTTGCTAGCAGCTCTTGAGTGGCACTGCATATTACCTACATGGCTGTAGGACAAATTCCAATTTCTATATGTTTTTGTGTGTCTGTAATGATAGGGATGACTGCAGGAGACTGGGGGGAAAGGCAAGAGACACGAGGCATTTACAAATCAGTGGGTGAGGTATAATCACAGGCAGCAATCAAGAGAAGCAGTATCAACCCAGTGGGCATTATGTTGTGCATATGCAAATGTGTACATACAGCCAAGATATATAGACAGACAGACATATATAGACAGAATTCAATTTGCCCTGGAAGAAAAACAAGCCTGTGTGCATTTCTCTACATCCCAGTCCCTTACTAGGTACATTTGGTGGGAACATGGGAAAAGATCTTCTCTGTGGCTCACACAGTGTCCAGCTATGTCTTAAGAAAGGACAGTATAGTCAACCCTTCACATTTGCAGGTTTGGTTTTTGTAGTTTTGATTCTTTGCAGACATGATTAATATGTTCTTTCTAGGAATCGTTACGTTCTACAAGGAGACTCGATGGCTCTTCTCAAAGAAGATGACACTGGAGAACTTAGAAATTCCTAGAGAGAAAAAAAACTTCTAGATTTTGAGAGAATCTAGGTCTGCTGATGGAAGTTAACAATTTTTCCTGTTGTCAGAAAAAAGAGACTTTCTCTCCATGTTTTTTTCTACTCTTGCTTTACTATAACTTCAACCTCAACAAAAACTGAGGGCTGACTGTATTGCAAGCTAAACGTTTGATTCCTCAACAGAATCCAAAATAACTTTTGAATTAAACAATACCAGCAAAAAATCCATCCTAAATTAAACATTGCTGCATTGTATTTTAATTAGCCACCTGTGGTAGGCACTTTTTAAATTATGCAGGATTTTATTGCTTCAACATTGCTGTCTCATGCTTTTCGGATTAATGCCTGGACTGTTCTTCTCAGGAATAAGAGTTTTTGAGAGTGAACACAGATAAACTTAGTGTGGGATTTAGACTAAGTGGGCTGTGCATTTCATTTCCATAGATTTAAAACAATGAGGATCTCAAAAATTTGGCACAGTGTAAGACTACCAGCCTGTTCAACGGCTGTCATACATCATACCATGTTATAATTTATTTAGACTTGACAAAGGGTTTTTTAAGACCCTATTTTAAAGTAAGCAACAAGCTAGTTCAGAATTAAGTGGCAGAAGATAAATAGGCTTCTGCAGCATGACAGTGCAATCACATTAGGCCATCTGGCCTTTCAATTTATCACATGCTGTGTCACCAATTTGAGGTATGTCCACGTTCTTACACATACTAAGCCCTTTTCACAGGAGCATCATATACCACTCAAATATTGAACAGAATTCAGTCAATGTGGTTTCAAACAACATCAACTGCATCTAGAAACTTTATTCCAATTTTTTTTTTCTCGGCACAAATGCAGTATAACTAGAAAGGGCTTGGGGAATCATGTTCTAAGATTAGATTGTGGAGGGTGTTTATAAAAGCTTAAGCCATTCATTTGGCAAAGTAATCCCCTTCACAGACAGCTATGTTACTGGATGAAACAAAACCCATTTTGAAAAGGGTGGTTTAAGGGGCTGCAGAAGTCAATTATGCAACTCTGCAGACTCTTTACAAAAATCTTAACAATGTTTTATTTTTTTTCTCCTGTTCATACTTTTCCTTAAGATAGGAATTGGATGCTTTGGGAACCATTAATACTAAAGGGATGATGGAGTGAGAATATACAATTTTTGTGTCTCTTGGGCAATTACTCTGACATGAGTCAGCATTGACAAAGATCTGAAAACCCCTTTTAAAAAGATGAGACTATTAAAAATATGCTTAGAAAGCATAACAATTTCATTTACATTAATTTTTCCCAAACAGTGAAATGTTGCTAAATATTTTTTCCCCACTGAGCTAGCTAACAAAGCAAGAAATCTTGAATAGTGTCGCAAATCTGAATGAACAAAGACAAATGGTTTTGAATCTCTTGTACCATAAGGTCAGGTAGCTTTCTGAGCAAAACAGATCATATCATGTGAGCCTTAAGCCTCAGTCTGAAAACTGTAAACAAACTAGAAAATCCGGTGCATGCCTTTTTCTGATGGCTTCAAGGAATCTGGCAATAAATATGCACGTTGGAACCTGCAAGGATTATACTCTGCAAAATGAACAAGTTGGGCTAGAAAACAACTGGTATGGCATGGATCCCTATGAAACGTAAGCAATGGTTAATCAAATATACTTCAACATCAGTTTCCAGAGGTATAGCCCAACTACATTTGTTTCAGTGGAAAACGTTTTCTGGCACCTCCAAGACTTACATATTTTATTTGAGCTTCATTCTGAAAGCTTATGCCAAATAAAACATGCCAAGTCTTCCAAGTGCCAACAAACCTATATGTTACCAATTTCAATAGGTAATGAAGTAGAGGGAGTGGGGGAAACACATTTTTATATGATCAAGCAGACTACTGAGTAGTCCAGATTATTTGAAAACTTCTGGGAAGGTGATAAATAGAAACAGAGTTAATGTTGTTACACAAAGTAGTATGAAATGTAGTTTACTGTCTCACATTCACAAATACAGTGCCTTTAGTATCTGTTGCAGTTTGATTCCAGGATACAAAAGTCCATAAACGCTCAAATCCAATTGCAGTAGAGTTACACTTAGCCAACGTTCTGTATTATCCAATGTAGTCTGCCTTTTAGTAAGTCAGTGTTTTTGTAGTCAATGTTTTCAATACATTGCGATGTTTTGGTGCTAAATTCATAAATTACGGTAATTATTACATAACGTTATCATGTATTGAATTGCTTTTTCTGTTGATTTTTTGTAAAGCATGATGTTTTAGTGCCTAATTTGTAAATCATAACATAATTTGACGTTTAATAGGCTTTTCCTTAATTCCTCCTTATTATCTTGCTAACACTCCAGAAGACAGGAGCAGAATTCAAAACGATCTTGACAGACTAGAGAGATGGGCTGAAACTAACAAAATGAAGTTCAACAGGGACAAATGCAAGATACTTCACTTCGGCAGAAAAAATGGAAATCAAAGATACAGAATGGGGGACGCCTGGCTTGACAGCAGTGTGTGCGAAAAAGACCTTGGAGTCCTCGTGGACAATAAGTTAAACATGAGCCTACAATGTGATGCGGCACCTAAAAAAGCCAATGGGATTTTGGCCTGCATCAATAGAGGAATAGCGTCTAGATCCAGGGAAGTCATGCTCCCCCTCTATTCTGCCTTGGTCAGACCACACCTGGAATACTGTGTCCAATTTTGGGCACCGCAGATGAAGGGAGATGTTGACAAGCTGGAAAGCGTCCAGAGGAGGGCGACTAAAATGATTAAGGGTCTGGAGAACAAGCCCTATGAGGAGCGGCTTAAAGAGCTGGGCATGTTTAGCCTGCAGAAGAGAAGGCTGAGAGGAGACATGATAGCCATGTACAAATACGTGAGGGGAAGTCATAGGCAGGAGGGAGCAAGCTTATTTTCGGCTGCCCTGCAGACTAGGACACGGAACAATGGCTTCAAACTACAGGAAAGGAGATTCCACCTGAACATCAGGAAGAACTTCCTCACTGTGAGGGCTGTTCGGCAGTGGAACTCTCTCCCCCGGACTGTGGTGGAGGCTCCTTCCTTGGAAGCTTTTAAGCAGAGGCTGGATGGCCAGCTGTCGGGGGTGCTTTGAATGCGATTTCCTGCTTCTTAGCGGGGGGTTGGACTAGATGGCCCATGAGGTCTCTTCCAACTCTACTATTCTATGATCCAACATTTTTGCTTACCCAATGTTCTGCCAGCCCATTTATGTTTGATAAGTGAGACTCTACTGTATATACAGTGACATAATAAAAGTGTATCCTGTAAATTAAATCGCAAAATCAAAGTTTTGCTTTCTGGATTCTCTTCTGAATATTTACAAAGCATGGACCTATCTGTGGCTACAAAATCCATGGGTAGGGAGGACTGTATACACACATAAATGCAACGGACTGCAAGTAAAATGTGCAAGCAACACAGGGTATTATTTCCACACATTGCCTAGACTGCTATACGCCCGATGCCTTTTCACACTCCACCAACCAGCAGGTTTCTAACGCTTGCGGACAGCTCTGTTTTTAGAATGCCTTTTCCACTTCAATCAATGGCCTCAATCCTTCCCATGCCCAGAATGCCTGTCACCCTCTTTAGCATTTATAGCCTCCCTTTTGAGAAGCTTTTTCACATTCTGCCCCTTAATATAAACATATGCATTGTTATATAATCAGGGGAACTAAGAAACGTCACAGGACCCTGAATTGGAAAGACCATTCTTAAGTGGACTCGATGGCAGATTTTTAAAAAAGACGCATAGGTTTAAGGTCGCTTTAAGTCAGGCTTGGTAGCAATTAACAAAAATATGAATAGCGATAAAGGATGAAGATTTTGGGAAACCAAGGGTAAGTCAAAACTGTAGATTTAATGCAGTTTGACACCACTTTGACTACCATGGCTCAATGCTATCAAATCCCGGGAGTTGCAGTTTTACAAAGCCTTTCGCCTTCGCTGCTGAAAAGTGCTTTGCATCAAACTCTAACTCCTAGTATGTCATAGCACTGAGTCATGGCAGTTAAAGTGATGTCAAACTGTATGCATTCTACAATGTGCAGATGCACCACAAGCAAGATCAAAGAATCCACGGGTTTTGAAAATTTTGAGCCGGGTGACTTGGGGTGCATCTACACTGGAGCATCAATCCAGTTTGACACCACCTGAACTGCCAGGGCTCTGCGCTGTGGAATCATAGGAGTCAGAGTTTTGCAATGCTTTTTGCCTTCTCTGCCAAAAAGTGCTGTTGCTTCAGCAAATTACAACTCCCAGGATCCCATACTGTTGAGCAATCAAATGGTGGGTTGCTGTACGTTTTTCGGGATGTGAGTTTTTGTCATCCTCAGAGGTTGTGAGGTATATTGGAAACTAAGCAAGTGAGGTTTATATACCTGTGGAAGCCCAGAGTGGGAGAAAGAACTCTTGTCTGTTGGAGGCAAGCATGAATGTTGCAATTAATCACCTTGATTGGTACTAGAAAGCCTTGCAGCTTTAAGTCCTGGCTGATTCCTACCTGGGGAAATCCTTTGTTGGGAAGTATTAACTGGCCCGGATTGTTTCATGTCTGGAAAATGAACAAAATATGGCTACAAGTATTTTAAAAACTCTAAAATCAGGACAGTGAATAAAGAACAACACTCTGAAAACAGGGGAATTCCAGACAGGAAACAATCAGGGCAGGCTAACACCTCCCAACAAAGAATTCTCCCCAGGTAGGACTCAACCAGACTTTGAACCTGCAAGGCTTTTGAATGCTAATCAAGGTGACTCTACTGTACATATCAATTAAAATAGTCTTTCAACGATTAAAACATATCAAACATATCAAAAGTCTAGCACCAGCTGAGCTTGGTAAACATTGATTCCATTGAGCCACAGCAGTGAAATAGGGTGTCAAACTGCATTGATTCCACAATGAAGATGCCCCCTGTGAAGTTACAAGGTTGTGAGCTTTCTCTGCCAAACTGCACACCCCCCAGGCTTCCATAGCATGAAGCCATGACAGCTGAAGTGCATTCATTCTACAGTGTAGACACACTAGCACACTCTTGGCCCAGACTGTGCACGAGAGAACACCCCTGGATGTCTGTGACCTCATCCTATGCAATGCCCCCTCCTACAGAAGTGTCAATCTCCTCGTGTTGTCGAAGGCTTTCATGGCCAAATCACTGGGTGGCTGTGACTTTTCTGGGCTGTATGGCCATGTTCCAGAAGCATTCTCTCCCAATGTTTCACCTGCATCTATGGCAGGCATCCTCAGAGGTTGTGCGGTCTGTTGGAAACCAGGCAAGTGGGGTTCATATATCTGTGGAAGGCCCAGGGTGGGTTGACAGTTTGAGGCAGGTCTAAATGTTGCAATTAATCACCTTGAGTAGCACTGAATGGCCTTGCAGCTTCAAGGCCTGGCTGGTTCCTGACCGGGGGAATCCTTTGTTGAAAAGTGCTAACTGGCCCTGATTGTTTCCTGTCTAGAATTCCCCTGTTGTTCTTTATTTACTTTATTTACAGCATTTTAAAAAAAACTCTAAAATTGGGAGAGTAAATAAAGAACAATACTCTGAAAACAGATGAATTACAGACATGAAACAATCAGGGCCAGCTAACACTTCCCAACACAGGAATCAGCTAAGCTTTGAAGCTGCAAGGCCAATCAACACTAATCAAGGTGATTAATTGCAACATTCACACATGTCTCAAGCAGACAAGAGTTCTTTCTCCCACCCTGGACCTTCCACAGATATATAAACCCTACTTGCCTAGTTTCCAACAGACCTCATAACCTCTGAGGATGCCTGCCATAGATGTGGGCGAAACATCAGGAGAGAATGCTTCTGGAACATGGCTACAGACCCCGGAAAACTCACAGCAACCAGATCTCCTCCCCCTCCCTTGCCCCCTTCCCACCCACTGACTGGCATGCCACCGCCAATGCCTCCCATTTCCCACGTGCTTCCTCCCCTCCTCTGCCCCTTTTCGCCCCATAGAAGCAAAGATCAAGTCCAGACCTGCTCCAGCCGGGTCCCACCTGCTGCGGGAGAGAGGGCGGGGCGTCCCAACCCGGCTGGACTGCTGCTCTGCCGCTTGCTGCCCAAAGCTCTGCCGCCCCGAGCTCGCCTGCCTCTCCGCTTCCCTCCCTCCTGCCTACGCATGCGCGGCGTCGATCCCAGCAGCGCCCGCCTTCCAATCCCCCCTCCGCGCCCCGCCACTCCGCGCCCCCATTGGCCGCAGCGTTGCTAGGAGACCTTTCAACAAAGGCCTGGCAGGCGCGCCAGCTGCTTGCCAGCTCTTCCCTCCTTCACCTGTTGCAGCCATGCCCCCCTCCTCTCCCTATCTGTGATCCATTGATGTGGGGAGAGGAGGGGCAGGGGGTTTACCACACTGTAGGGTTAATAAGTTTGACACCCCATGAACTGCCATGGCTCAATGTGATCAGACCGTGGGAGTTGTAGTTTGGCAGAGAAGGCTAGTAGAGACCTTGTGGAACTACAGCTCCCATGATCCCATACCATTCAGCAATAGCCATTAAAGGGATTTCAAACTTAATTGATTGTACAATGTGGAAGCACCCAGGGGAGAAGGAAATACCAAATCTGAGGGTTGCTGTGAATTTTCCGGGCTGTGTGGCCCCCAGTGGCACAGTGGGTTAAACCGCAGAGCTGTTGAACTTGCTGACCAAAAGATCGGTGGTTCGAATCCAGGGAGCGGAGTGAGCGCCTACTGTTAGCCCCAGCTTCTGCCAACATGCAAATGGGAGTAGATCAATAGGTACCGCTTCTGCAGGAAGGTAACAGCGCTCCATGCAGTCATGCCGGCCACATGACCTTGGAGGTGTCTACGGACAATGCTGGCTCTTGGGCTTAGAAATGGAGATAAGCACCAACCCCCAGAGTCAGACACGACTAGACTTCATGTCAGGGAAAACTTTGACCTTTACTTATCGCCATGTTCCAGAAGCATTCTCTCCTGATGTTTCACCCACATCTGAGGATGCCTGCCATAGATGTGGGCAAAATGTCAGGAGAGAATGCTTCTGGAACATGGCCACACAGCCCGGGAAACTCACAGCAACCCAGTGATTCCAACAACACCATATCTCAGTGCTATGGCATCCTGGGAGCTGAAGTTTTATAAGTCCTTTAGTCTTCTCTGTCAAACAGTGTTGGTGACTCGCCAAACGACATCTCCCATGAGTCCGTAACTTTCAGCCATGGCTGTTAAAGTGATTTCAAACTGCATTAATTAGACAGTGTACACTTCCCCCGTAGACATATAAAAATCCTGTCCCTGGTTTGAAAGTGTTACTTCCTATTTAATTGTGCGGTACTATGGATTTGCGAATCCTGGAACCAAGCCCCAGCAGATGTTTAGGGGTCAATGTAGGCCATTCACAGAGTCGCTACTACCTCCCTCGATCATCCAGTAAGAAAAATGGAAGCTTATCTAAAAATATAGGCCAGAGCTACATCGGACCGTGATCCTACATCCAATCTGGCTTGGTGTTTGCTGGATCAGACCCAGAATGATTTACAGAGCCCCTTCCCCAACGACTGACGTCAAGACGAGAGGGAGTTCTCACTGCCCAGTGGTGACAAACCTGATTTGGTGCCATCAGATGGCCATCTTTAGTGTCTTCTCGACAGTCTTGAGCCACAACATGGATCCATGTCAGTTGGCCGTTGCCTGGACTGACCCCATCCCTTCCCCAATTCTCCCATTGCCCCAGATGATGTCACTGCAGGCAGTGACCAATCAGCAGAACCCATGTCATGCACCGGAAGACCCCTGTGAGGCTGAGAATGGGAGAGGTTGGTGGCTGCCACCTAAGCCAGGGGTCCCCAAACTAAAGTCCATGGGCTGGATGAGGCATAAACTCTAGAATTAGGATCGCCCTAAGTCTGATACCACTTGAAGGCACACAACAACAGTCCTAATTCACTTGACTGATCTCAGCAGCCAAAAGCATGCCCACACTTCCCACTCAAATAGTGGTAACTTGATATGGGTTCAAATTGTTCTTCATTTTAAAAATTGTATTGTTCTTTCTAAACATATTTGCAGTACAAATAAGATGTGTGTAGTGTGCGTAAGGAACCCCCGGGGGCACAGCTGGTTAAACCGCTGAGCTGCTGAGCTTGCTAACCGAAAGATCAGCAGTTTGAATCCGGGGAGCAGAGTGAGCTCCCGCTGTCAGCCCCAGCTTCTGCCAACCTAGCAGTCCAAAAACATGCAAATGTGAGTAGATCAATAGGTACCACTCCGGTGGAAAAGTAACAGCGCTCCATGCAGTCATGCCGGCCACATGACCTTGGAGGCGTCTATGGACAATGCCGGCTCTTCAGCTTAGAAATGGAGATGAACACCAACCCCTAGAGTCGGACACGACTAGACTTCATGTTAGGGGAAAACCTTTACCTCTAGTGTGCATAGGAATTCATTCATGTTTTTTAAAAACTTTAGTCCGTCCCCACAACAGTCTGAGAGACCATGAACCGGCCCTTGGCTTTAAAAGCTTGAAACTATTGCAACCAGTTCACTCTCAGAACCGATCTAGGTGTTTACATGGGCCCAAAGTTGCGAGTTGCTCTTATGTTTAGCCTATTAAACATCAAATTAGGTTATGATTTTACAAATTAAGCACCAAAACATCATGTTATACAACAAATTTGACAGAAAAAGTAGTTCAATACACAGTAATGTTATGTTGTAATTACTGTATTTATGAATTTAGCACCAAAATATCACAATATATTGAAAACATTGACTACAAAAATGGCTTGGATAATCCAGAAGCTTGGATAAGTGAGGCTTGGATAAGTGAGACTCTACTGTATACATGAGATGGAGCAGAGTAGAAATATAGTATACAAATAAATAAAAGCAAAAATGAGAGTACACATGCATGCAGGTGCCTAGTTATCTTGAATAGGAGGGACAATAGGGTCTCGTAGAACAATGGTTTTATAGTTCATCTTATCTCCAGCAGTTAGCATCAGCGCATGACCTGTCTGTCCTATGAGAAATTTACCCCTCTTTCTCTTTGACGTATATGGTCAAAGGGCATGGACTTTGCTCAGTTTGCAGTTTCCTGTAGCTTCAATAAGCACAAATAATACACTGCACTAACCAGCCCAAGGAAGTTTACTATTTCCATCACCGGTTTGGTACAGAGTGCTCTCAGAGTGTTGGTGAACTAAAACTCCCAGAATTCAAAAACACCCCCACCCAACCCCACCAGTATTCAATGTTAGCCATGTAAGTAATGTGCCAGGTTTGGTGCAGATCCATTGTGGACTGGGTTCAGAGTGCTCTTTGATTGTAGTTGAACTATAAATCCCAGCAACTACAACTCCCAAATGTCAAGGTCTATTTTCCCCAAACTCCACCAGTGTTCACATTTGGGCATATTGAGTATTCGTGTGAAATTTGGTCCAGATCCATCGTCATTTGGTTTCACAGTGCTCTCCGGATATAGGTGAACTATATATCTTCTAAATCACTGTCAATTCCTCCCAAACCTCTCCAGTATTTTCTGTTGGTCATGGGGGTTCTATGTGCCAAGTTTGGTCCAGGTCTGTCATTCATGGGGGTCTCAGTGGTCTGTGGAAGTCAAAGCTGAATCGGTTGAAGGTACTGCAAATCCCATCATCCAGTGATTAATCACTGTGCTTTGATTATGTTCAATTTGTAACAATGAAATATACATCTTGCATACGATTCATAACAGTAACAAAATTACAATTATGAAGTAGCAATGAAAATAATGTTATAGTTGGGGGTCACCACAACATGAGGATCTGTATTAAGGGGTCGCGGCATTAGGAAGATTGAGAACCACTGGTCTAGAAGTTTCAAGTTAAAGCTCTCACTCCAGATCCTAGTCAGAATTCAGAGCACCCACCACTTTGGTGAACATGGATCAAGGTGGCCTTGGCTTGCATTACCCCAGATCAGCTCTGGCTGCCACAGACTTGATCCAGGAGTCCTTCTCATTAAGTGGATAATGTAGATGCCCCAGTTACAGAAAGTTAGTAAAGGTTTTGTAATTTTATGAAATCACAGCACCAACGGGGATTGGAAGATGCCAGATAAATGTAGTTTTTGTTCTTTTGAGTTACTTTTAAAAACAGGCCGAACTCATACTATACCATACATTCTGTATTGATTTGATATTAATATTGAAAGCAAAACATAATGTAACACGGTTCATAGTATTACACATGTATTTTAATTTTTACGATATTTTTTTTAATTTGGCCAGTTGCTTGAGAATTCCAGTTAGCTGAGAATCTAATGTATTCATCTTATTAATCTTTATCAGCAAACATACTTAATCTTAGGTTTATT
The DNA here is from genome assembly GCF_035594765.1 of Anolis carolinensis. Classification (NCBI taxonomy): domain Eukaryota; kingdom Metazoa; phylum Chordata; class Lepidosauria; order Squamata; family Anolidae; genus Anolis; species Anolis carolinensis. The sequence goes on along the minus strand of NC_085844.1, from coordinate 156,467,605 downwards.
CTGGCTGCCTGGCTCCATTTTACAAGCAATCAATAATAAAAATAAGTCAAACATTAAATTATCTCTTCTGTATAACAAGGCAGCTCTCCCCTCTTTTCCTAACCTAAAGCTTTTTAAGAGACCACTGGAGTTTCTGGCAATGGCTGGATTCTCTGAAAAACAGAGAAACATTTTCTTGCTGCAAGAGAAATCGTGCAAGATATTCTATTTTAAGCTCTGTACTTAATAGTCTTACAGAAACACATGCACACCCACACATATCTCCTGTTAATTTGGACAAGTGGATTAATTACCTCAGTTATCAGATAGAGAAATATATCAAAGCAAAGAATAAAACTGTTTGCCAACTCTCAGATAAATAAATACAGGCTGGATTCATTGAACATACTCAGTTCTGTATTTCAAAGTCACTTCTGCTGTAACATTGTCACGACTAAAGAAACAAAATCAAATGTGTTGATTCTGCAAAATATATAAACAGGGCTACAAGTGAAATGATTCATTCAAGGAAGCCAAGGACAAGAGGCCCTATTTGTACTGCCATAGAATGTAGTTTCAAACTGCATTATATGGCAGTGTAGATGGAGCCAGAGGTTGCAAGATCTGAACAGGACAGTTGCTGACTGGGGATACTGGAGGTTTTTCATTCATAGGGTTGCCATAAGTCATAGGCCATTTGAAGGCAAATAGCCACTACCCTAAACTTGAAATCAGGTGCCCAGCTCCAGATGTGTTTTTGTACAACAGCTGAACACAACTCTCGCTCTGAAATATAATTTTAGAGGTTTCTATCCTGATTTTAAAAGCCCCTGATGGTGCAGTGGGTTAAACCACTAAGCTGCTGAATTTGCTGACCAAAAGATTGGCAGTTCAAATTTGGGGAGCGGAGTGAGCTCCCACTGTCAGCTCCAGCTTCTGCCAATCTAGCAGTTTAAAAACATGTAAATGTGAGTAGATCAATAGGTACTGCTCTGGCGGGAAAGTAATGGCGCTCCATGCAGTCATGCCAGCCACATGACCTTGGAAGTGTCTACAGACAATGCTGGCTCTTCGGCTTAGAAATGGAGATGAGTACCAAACTCCAGAGTTGAACACGACTAGACTTAATGTCAGGGGGAAACCTTTACATTTACTACCCAGCTGTTATAGATTGAGCATCCTTTACCTGGAATGCCAGAATCAGAAATATTCTGAAATCCAATGCTTTCCACATGAGTGGCTAAGATAATGACATCTTTGCTTTCTGATGGTACAATGTACACAACTTTGTTTCAAGCTCAACATCATGTATAAATTACCTTAAGTCTATGTCTGTAAGGTGTGTGTGAGACATAAATGAATTGTATGTTTAGATCTGGCCTCATCTCATTATGTATATACAGTTATTTCAAATCCTTCACCCCAGCAAATCAAAACACCTCTGATCCCAAACATTTCTGATAAGAGATACTCTACCTATAAAAGGTTTTCCCAGGTTTGTGAGGATATAAAAGCACCCAGAAGGCAAATCTTTGTTGCTGAAAGACCAGGGCACGTTTTGGCTTAAGGAAAGAGGATTACAGCATATGTGAGGAATGTTGTATGCTGAGAGTTTCTCAATGATTAAAAGCTCTGAGGAAGAAAAGAACAGTAGGAGGTTCACAGGGAGAAGATTACTATGGCAAAAATTTTAGGAGAATTTTTACAGGGAAAGATGCTAAGTACTTTAATTTGGGGGAAAAACTAGATGGTGTGGCTGATGTTCTCTAGTATTGTCAGGTGTGTGGCAACAGAGTGACAAAGAGAAAGAGAAAATAAAAATGAGAACATGAATAGCTCCAAAGCATTAAGGATGCCACTGCTGACAGTGGCATCAATTGAAGAAAGAGAGGAGAGAGAAAATAATATTCTGGAGAATATTTGTCAAAACTGTCCAGCCTCCTCCTCCAGCCACAAAAAGGATCTATTTTGAGGGTCCTGATTGTTGTCATCTTTAGAATAATGGCCACTCCACCAAAACTGAATTTGGTGGAACAAAATGAACTTTAACAGGGATAAATGTAAGGTTCTACATTTATGCAGAAAAATGAAATGCACACTATATGTTGCATTGACAGGTGGCTTGACAGAAGTAACTGTAAAAATGACCTAGATGTCTTATGACCTCATAATACAGGCTAATTTGCCCGTCATATGCTGGTTCCTCTCCCCTTTTGCCACGGTACCATGACACAATGACCATCTACTTCCAGCGGGGCCCTGTAGCAAAAGGGTATGCTGCCACAGCAGCAAAGGCAAAGGGTTGATCTAGATGGCAAAGGGTTGATCTAGATGACCCTTGCAGTTCCAGCTTTATGATTCTTTGATTCTATAACTTCCCCATAAATCTTTGATCTTACGTAAAATTAGGTAATGGTAAATATAATAAGGTAAAAGGCGGTGGGAAAAGAAGAAGATTGCATTGCAGATAGAGAGACTCAATCAGAAAAGTTCACAAGATCTGAACAAGATGACTCTGGACTAAGCTGAACCTGCTTTGAATCCAAACTCTCCCAGCCCAAAGATATTAGAAATAACTACATTATATGGCAGTATAGATTGGGCCTTCTATGCTGGATGTTCTTTGAAATCAGCAATCAACAGGCTACATTCAGATAAAATCAGTTAAGCAGGCACAAGAACATTTTTTGCCTATTGTTAACCCCACACACTCAACAAATAATTCAATTGAATTAGAATTGCAGTAGAGTTTAGCAGTTTCAAATTGTTGCTTCCCACATTTGTTTTAAAGAATTCAACTGGACCTTCCAATTTCTACTTTGTAAATATATACATACACATTTAGCTAGATATTATGCATCTTTACTGAATAGGAAATCCTACCAAGTTAAATGGAAGATATTCACAAACGATTCCATTCGGAATGCAGCATTACTTGCATTCAAAGACGTTTACTGAAGTCCAAAAAAGCTGAGGTCCATGAATAGAGGCCATAACATTCCTTCCATCTCTTTGGCCGTAACTGGTAAATTAGTTGTATTCAGTTCAGCTCAATTTTCTGTCAAGTATAAATGCATTTACTATTATAATGTATATTGCAGACCTTGAATATTCCTATGTAAAGATTGTGAACAGACTTGTGAAAATGTATGCTATCACAGAGTTTCCATGCCATGAATCTAAATGAAAGAAGCCACATATCATACCAACACACAGGCGGCTGATACTAATCTATACATTGTAGCGGATCAGGTTGCATATCTCCAACTAACTCATTGTAACACACATTTTATTGTACTACAAAATGTTGACTGGTATAATATTTTGTACCTTAGGAGTGCAGCACCATGCCTGCAAACTGTACTTATCTAGCTGGTGCTGAAATGTCTGAAAACTGCATTTCATTATAATGATATATGCTGAATGTTGAAGTACTTAAAGGGTAAATATTTCTGGAAAGAAAACTACCATTTAAATCTTTACAGCTTGCATTTTTCAAATCTATAAATTATTTGGCAAGATATCCTCCCAAAAGCCCTATGCAGTGCACACTGAAGACAACGAGACTTACTTTGGCATAAACATCATAGTCATGTATGGTAAATCTTGTTTAAGTAGTTTTCAGTTTACAAGCTTGCAACTCAGAAGTAATAATGTACAAGTACTGTAGTAGCCTGAAAGTAGTTCACTTTTTTAGTAGTAAAATGATGATCTGGGGCAACCTGGGGCACCCAGGTCTTGGAATTTTCTGGCCAGAGTTCATAACAGGGTCACCCTGCTTCATATATATACATCAATACATGCAATCATAGAAAGAAATAATAGATAATATGATATCACACATAAGGGGTCCATAGAAGGTAGGGGTACCCATATAAGCGGAGGCCTCCCAATATGGAGTTTTTAGGAAAAACATACAGAATGGGACTCGGGCACAGTCGAGCACAGCCTCCAAGATGCTGGAAATAAAATGGGAAAAACTGCTTTTACCTCTGTCTGTGTTGTCTGTCCTACTAATTGTATAATCAGCATTTAATGTTTGCCGTATATGTGTTCTGCAAGCCACTCTGAGTCCTCTTCGGCGTGAGAAGGGCGGGGTATGAATACTATAAATAAATAAACAAACAAATAAATAAATGTTCATCATTGTATAGTGTCGATTTACCAGAGTCAGTGCAGCAAATGTGGCTGTAAGCTCTTTCATGCAATCTTTATCAAGATTCCTGAGATAGGAAAGGCTCTGAGCTTCCTTTCATGTACATTGAAAGTGACATTGACCAAGATCATTGTTTCCTTGCTCCCTTGAATTTCAAAACATGGTGCACACAATAAATCTTTAGAGGGAATAGTAAGTGGCAGACAAACACCTTTCTGTTGAGACAGGCCTGATTGGCAGCTACAGGTAAGGGTTTGAATGTATGTGCTAAATTTTGTTACCTAATTTTATTAAATGATTTAAAAAATATAATTGAGATATTTAAAATTATTTTAGCTGATTGTTTTCCAGTATTTTAACAACTTTTATCTATTTTAATACTTTTACATTGTTTTTATTGGAACTGACTCCCAAAGAAAACCAGGACACGAAACAAATCAATAAATGGTTATTTAAAGAAAGCTTCCAGGTTTGGGTCAGGATCTGAAATACAATGTGTGAAGGGCTTGTCCTTTACAATCACTGTTTTAATCTGAATGTTCAGGACTTTGCCTTATAGTCTGGTTACTATTTAACTCTTTAAAGCTGTCCAATAGCTTCTGTCATTCATTGAGATTGTGATCTTTGTAACATGAGCGATTTTGCAGGGGATAAAAGTGGTGCACAGAAAGCCCGACAAATAATTGTAGCATGAGCCGAGATACATTCAAGCAGTAAAAATCAGTTAGATAGAATCTGCATTTTAAAAGTAGACATAAAAATGGATATAAATACTGAGAGATTCATGACACATTGAACAATTATATGCTTAAGGTTTTCTATTCTAGAACTAAAGACCTAAGCATGAGCACTCACTGAAATCAACAGAAATATTTTGCATTTAAAGTGGAATAAAAAAAACCCCTATAACCATTCTACACTGCTATATAACCCAAATTATCAGTGTGGCCAATCCACATTATCTGCTTTGAAATACTGCCCTGTACTGCCCTATAATCCAGTTCAAAGCAGATAATCTTGATTTTATTTGGCAGTGTAGAAAGGGCCTCAAAGAAATTACTTTCAGGGCACATTCAAGCCAATTAAGGGGTTGCGGGAGTGGGAATAAAAAGTTTTTATGTGTTGTAAAATCCCTGAGGATACATCAAAATTTGGAAATGTCATGTAGATCTTCATTAAATAAATAAATAACATTAAGAAAGGACAGGAACATAACCAGATACTCTCTCTAGTTCTCCCAGTTCGTCTGGGTGCTTCCTAAAAAGATCAGCAAGTCACAGATTTTGTTACTCTCTTTTCCCATTGTGTCCATACATGGTTTGTTTATCCCAGAATATCAGTTCCCCAATCTCCAATCCCTTTCTCCAGCGGGGACTCTTCATTGCACTGCAGTGAAGCATTTCATCAACACACAGCAGGATCAATCTGTATACAACCTATCAGTTCACTATGATGCTTAATACGGTAGTACTGTAATAATAATCTGCTGGAATGGAGACTGGATATAAAATGCTTTGGTCTTGGAACGTATTCCATCCTCTGTACATGACTGCTATTCTTGTATCACAAGCAAGAATTTCTGCCCCAATAGTTTGGACCAGCTGGCTCAGTAAGTTTCTATCAAGTAACCGGACTGCTTCTTAAGAAAGCTGTGAAGCCCCCTTAGTTTATTGTGCTTCTTGCGTAACAGTATATGGACAGAGACATTCCTTCCTGGCTGCTGTGATCAGCTTACACTGAACCGTAAGATTTAATTACTCTTGTTCGAGCAGTTTGCAAAGCAAGGAATGCTAAAACTGAACAGGTTTTTTTTACAGTGGGTGCCACAGGGCATGCAACTAAAAGTTTGGAAAATACTGCACACTTAGTCATGGGTGAAGCAGATCTCCCTAATTTTTCTTTATTTTTATTATTTTGATCGTTGCAATTTTCACCAGTTTTGCAGGTCCTTTCCATGCCTACACTGAGTTCGAGTAAATTTCATTTTTGACTATTTTATATGTTTGAACAAAGTAATATGAAATGAAATTATCTTTGCTGTAAACAATGCAAAGCTTTTGTCACTTGAAACCTTTTTTTAAGGTACTGTGTGGTGCACAGCTGTGTAATATTTGTGATGTTAGAGCTGGTCCCTCTCTTCTTCCCAACAGCTTTCTGAACTGCCCAAATTGGGATAAGAGGGAGTATTCTCACTCTCCGGAGCAGCTTTCTGGTGTGCATAGGAAGGAGGCTGAGCTGACGATGGCGCAACATTCCTTCCTTCATCCTCAAATTTCTTTTCTGCCACTAGAATTCCAGAGTTGGATAGTGGTGTCACTAAGGGGAATTGCAGGAGGTGCATCAGGAGTGACACCATCATCAGGAGTGACACCAACATAACCGTCTACAAAAGTATTGTGCAGAGTTTCAGCAGGAATTTGTTTTTCTAAAAAAATCACTGTAGTTAGATGCAACCACAAAAATATTTTTCATAAGCTCAGCTTGCATGTACTATATCATATACCTATGAGACTAATTTACTTTTTTAACCTTCTAATGCATATATTCCTAAACCTGAAACCTGAAATAATAGTGAATCCTCAGTGAAGGGAATGATTTCCATCAGAAGTTATCATAGGGTCTTACTGGGGATCTAGAAAATTCCTGGAGAGATATTCTCTCTAGAGAAGCTTAGGGATCCTCCTGGACCCAATGCTGACTCTTGATGCCCAGGTGTCGTCAGTGGTTGGGAGGGCCTTTGCACAATTAAAACTTGTGCACCAGTTGCAACCATATCTTGAGAAGTCTGACTTGACCATGGTGGTTCATGCCTTGGTTACATCCAGATTGGATTATTGCAATGCTCTCTATGTGGGGCTGCCCGTGAAAATGGCCCAGAAACTTCAGGTGGTGCAAAGGTCGGCAGCCAGTCTCCTAACGGGTGCTGGCTATAGGGAGGACACAAGGCCCTTATTGAAACAGTTCCACTGGCTGCCTATAAGCTGCCGGGCCCAATTCAAGGTGCAGGTATTGACCTATAAAGCCCTATACAGCTCAGGGCCTGCCAGTCTCTGTAATCTCATCTCCCTCTATGAACCGGCATGGGCCTTAAGATCTGCTAGGGAGGCCCTTCTCTCACTCCCACCACTGTCCCAAGTGTGGCTGGTGGGGACGAGAGAGTGGGTCTTCTCAATGGTGCCCCTCCCCCGGCTCTGGAATGCCCTTCCGAAAGAGATTAGGCAAGCCCCTACATTGCCCTATTTTCACAAGGAACTGAAAACCTGGTGGTTCCAGGAGGTCTTTGAGCAAGATTAGTTGGCTGTTCAACATGTTGACCTTGCTCTACACACTATCCACCGCCGGGTCCTATGAAATACTGAAGTACTTTACCTATCTTTTAATTGATTATGTCTACCTCGCAGCCCTGATTACTGTATTGGACTCCTTCATGTTGATTGGTACTGTAACTGTGTTCATTTTAGACTGAACTGTTTTTACTGCTGTTTTATGATATTGTTTTTATTATGTTTGTTTGTCCATGCCATTGTATGTTGTTTTAACAACTGACTGTTTTGTACATGATGGAAACCACCCTGAGTCCTCTCGAGGAGACGGAGCGGTATATAAATAAAGGTTTTTTATATTATTATTATTATTATTATTATTATTATTATTATTATTATTATTATTATAAATTAGCTAGGTTCTCCAGTGAACCTATGGTAGCTTCTAGCAAAAGTATATCATAGACTTGTTTGGAGGACCTAGAAAATTCCTATAGATTACATATTTTGTCAGGTGCAGGTAGGTGAAATTGCAGGTGTCAGTCTCGCAGTGCAGGGGTTGCATTGTTTGTCCAAAATACATTCAAGGATCATTTATAACAGTGGTTCCCAACCTTTGGTCCTCCAGGTGTTTTGGACTTTCAGCCTCCACAAGTCCTAACAGCTGGGCAGATGGCTGGGATATCTGGGAGTTGAAGTCCAAACAACTGGAGGACCAAAGGTTGGGAACCACTGATTTAATAACCCTTTTTTTAAAAAAGAAAGCATCAATATTTCATACTTTATCTCTCCATTTAAAAACGAAGATTTTAAAAAGGGGAACCAGTAAGGAATTTTGTACACAAGCCAATACCAAGCTGCCAAAGAAAGCTTCACAATAAGCTGTATGGGACTGTAACAAACAAAAAAAACGCTCAACAGAATAACTCATTATCAACCAGGCTTCATGAAAAGAAAGCATTGTTAAAGAAACATTCCCTCAAAACTCCAGAAAAGAAGCAGACATTCCTTTGGCTTCTCACAGCAGTTCCTCTTGTCTATTCAAAAGTTGTAATGGTGACATTATCACAAAACAACACAATCAATGTACAAAATTTGCAAACTGCTGGTAATTCCCAAGAAAGCAAACCTTGAAAGCTGGCCATTTTTAATTACAGGAAACCTACTCTTAATGAGTATTTGATGGCTAGCAAGATTATCATTGATGAAATTTCCTCCCCCACTCACCTTCAGAACTAAAAAGACAATTTGGAGGGGACCTTGCCTTGTTGCCTTCAATATGGGATTGGAGATAAAAGCTCAGATTCCTTCCACGCCAGCTCCACTTTTTGGAAAGGCATGACTTTTTAGAGACATAACCTTTTGGAAAATGTGAATGTCCATAGCCATTTGGAAGCTTGGCCTTTTTTGGAAATCAATTGGCATTCACACTATTTGGAATAATCATAACCTTTTTGTAAAATATGATCTTCTTGAAAATACTTAAAAACTCGTTTGAGTCAATCTTCTCCTTAGTGGTAAATATCCACTAGTATTCATATGCAAGGCAATTTAGGTTTCTCAGTTGTTGGACTAATATCCCAGGTTTACTCTTTGAAATATTAGGAACTATTGTGCCAATGCATAAAATATATAGCACATCTTCAGAAATGTTATTTCAGATGCCCAAAAAAACCTGCTCTCCCATAAAATATGTTGCTTTTAAATCATGCTCTCAAGAGACAAAAAAATAGTCTTCACTAAAAGTTAACATGGTTGATTTTCTTACAAAACTTCAGGTATAGGTACATTACTTATTAGTTCAAAGTTTAAACAATCTGTTCTTTAAGCATTCTGTTTCAGTCTCTTCTCTGTTGCATACAGAAAAAGACGCTCCTCTGATGCATACTGTACTCAACTGACTTCTGATGCATACTGACTATTATACTATACTCGGCTGTTGTCTAAAATGGAGTCTCAGTCTGAATAGTCCCAGATCTGGTCACATGGTCTGTAGTCCCTCCCACAACCTCAAACAACATAGAGTTAAGGGGAAAACTGCATACAAATATATACATACAATATAGTAAGCAATCTCAATTATAAACATAACAAATAACTAGTATAGAAGTCTTGCAGCCATCTGTAACAATGATTCTTAGACAGGCTTTTTGGATTGCAGACAGTTTTGCTCCCTCCATTTTCCTCTGTGCAGGAAAAATGAAGATGGCACAGTGCTTGCCTAATACCTTGAGTGCAGACATGTATAAAAGGAAAGGATGGACCAAAGCTAAGTCCCCAGCTACAAGAACCGATGGAATTTCTAGCCAATGGTACAACTGTGTGATCCTGTGACTTCAAGGGGAATGGTTGGAGGGGATAGGGGTCAGGCCTGGCACCCCAAGCTTGCTCCCCACCACAAAATTTTATAATATTGTGAAACTAAAATCAAAACTAAAATAGCCTTTTTTTAAGAAAAGAAAAAAAAGAAAAGTGGTCAAACCTCTTATTGCAGTCAAAATAATCTTACCAGTAAATCTGAGTAATGCATTAGAAAAGTGTTACAATAGAGTCTTACTTATCCAACATTCGCTAATCCAACATTCTGGATTATCCAACGCAGTCTGCCTCTCCCCTGGATCCACAGCTGTTTCTCTAGGCAGCAAGGACTGAAGTTTTTACGCATTTAATTTCCAACAATGTTGTTACTGTAAGTTCATTTTATGCAATTCTATCTTTATTTGTAGTCAATTTGTTAGTAGCCAATGTTTCTGTAGTCCATGTTTTCAATACATTGCGATGTTTTGGTGCTAAATTCGTAAATATAGTAACTACTACATAATGTTACTGTGTATTGAACTGGTTTTTCTGTCTATTTGTTGTAAAACATGATGTTTTGGTGCTTAAGGCTTTTCCTTAATCCCTCCTTATTATCCAACATTTTCGCTTATTAACGTTCTGCCGGCCGGTTTATGTTGGATAAGCGAGACTCTACTGTATCTGGTTCAGTGCTACTGAAGGTGGTGGTCTATGGACTGGTCCACAAGCCATCATTTGCTGTTCACAGGAAGGAAAGAAATTATTGTAACTGATGGACACAAATATGGTATTAGTTATTGAACAAAAGGGGATGATGCTGGTTCATCACTTGAGATAGATTAAGAAGCACTAGCCTAGAGCATGTTCAAATCAAACATATTGAGTAACTGGACTTCGACCATATGATGTGTCCCAAGCTGTTCTTATAATGTAATTGTGCCTACTAATGAAAGACAAAAATCCTGTGTAAATAGAATCCCAGGGCACATTAACTTGGGACAAAGAAGGCCAGGAAAACCTTGCAGCCTAAATAGTAAGCATGGAAAGAATTCCAAAAAATATTTGCAGAATGGAAAAAAACATGCTTTTTGAGTGTTGGAAAACCCCAATGAGAAGAATCCTGGTTGAGAATCTTCACAGCTTGAGCAAAATTCACATAGAATCATAGAGTTGGAAGAGACTACATTTGCCATCTAGTCCAACCCCCTGCAATGCAGGAAAAGCACAGTTGAAATGTGGTGTTTTGCATAGAAAACAACATTTTCTGCAAAGCATTTTCTTCACAAGAATCTTTATTTTTGCATTGGAACATTATTTTCTCTGCAGAAAAAGCCGTTTCCTGTCCAGAATTTTTTTCCTATACAAAACAGCCACTTGTAAATTTTGCACAGAACAAGTCCTGAGTTGCAAATAGTCTTTAATAACTGTAACTTCCTTGCAGTCTGAAGAAAATTGCTGAAATGACTCATTGCTATCTTGGAAAAGAAACCTTTGAGAAGCATTACATCCCTGCAAAATAACTATAACTCTGTAGCAACAAGAGTAGTGTGAAGAGAAGAAGGGCACTAAGACCCTTCCACACAGCTGTAAAAAATCCACATTGAACTGGATTATATGGCAGTGTGGATTCAGATAACCCAGTTCAAAGCAGATGTTGTGGATTATCTGCCTTGATATTCTGGGTTATATGGCTGTATGGAAGGGCTCTCGGGAACCTAACCTGTGTCATAACATAATGCATAAATGGGCAACAAAATGTTGGAACATGGCACACATCTTGGTTCTGAGTACCAGACATAAAACATTTTGTTCAGTAGGAAAATAAAGTATGCAGTGAAAAACATAGAGACCAGAAAAAATAGTCTTCAAGACCATATCTGCAGCTGAATTTGAATAAGCAGTATGCATTATTGATCTATCAGCAAACAGACCTGCTCCTAATTTAACAGGAGAAGAACTCTATGGAGAAAAACATTATAAGTGTGACACTTCCAATTTCTTCTCTCATACTGTATTTTAGAGAATTAAAAGCATTTCTACATTGTTGTTTTTGTGGACCTGTAAGTTATATCCATTGTCCATTTCCCACTACAATCAAGAAATCAGACCCCATACATAGTCTCAAGTCAATTGTTTAGTTTCTGTGAAAACAAAACAATCAGAGGAACATTTCCCCACTAAGATGCCATGACATTTTGAGGTGGAGGAAGAATGATCACAGACCACATCTCCAACTCTGCCTCCTCCATGTCTCATGGTTGCACAGCCGTGATTCTGCACTTATAGAAGCTATGCAAATGGACGTCAAGCTTCGGCAATTTCAACAAAGCATGTGAGGCTTCAGGTATGACCTCTGCAATTGGCTGCAAGTCTGTCATCTGAGGTGCAACAGATAGAGGGACCTGTCACTAGAAGATCAGCCACCCAGTGAAAAAATTGTCCAAAGCAAGAGTGAACACAACAGCATTATGAAATACTTTCAAGTGACTAGGGAAAGGACATAATAAAATATGAAGAGCCATGGTTGATGATGCCCATGCTCTTTATGGCCAAGCAATACTCTTGACATAGGAGCCAACCAACTGGTAAAGTGACACTTTGATATCAGAAGTCTTATTCTTTCTCACTGTAGCAAAACCATCTGCCCCCCATGGAGATAGAAAACAGGACTGATAGTAGCAAGTTTATGCTACCTTGAAGGTATCATTAATTCTCACAATTTTTTAGGAGAATATGCGTCCTCACCTGGAATGACTCTCCCTTGTGGGTATTGCTCAGACTTGAAAGTCATGCAACCAGTGAGGTCTACTTTTCTGGAGCAACAGTGGCATCCTGTGGTCATTTAGCATAAATTAAAACAATTTCTTCTAACACCACCCCTAGAAGTGAATTAAAGTTCTACCTTTATCATCATTAGTTCAGTTTATGGGACTCTGTGCACCCCTAGGACTCTTAAAATAGGAAGAAGCAAGCCTTCTGTATAATTTAAATTAAAATGGTACTTTTATGCAGAGCTGGGGTGAGATGAAAGGAAGAACTTGTCGTTCTCTGGAAGGACAAGATGTTCATAAGAATCATAAACCAATTGCTCCTCAGTCTTACTCTGATAGCTTTATATGGGATTTAACATACTGTATCTGACAAATGAGCTACAACCCACAAAGTTGTTGGTGGTTAAAGCCTCTGATACTAATCAGGTAATGAACCTGCTATGGGCTTCTCTGAAATTTAATGGGGCTCTCCAAAGTGCTGAACATATTTAAGAAAAATAGGGTTCTGGTCGTGGACAGATCCTATAAAGTTCAGAATAAAACCCAGAGTGGATTTCCTGCTAAAGACAAAATGCCATCACTGAAAGCTTAAGCAAAAGTAAATAGGTCATTCTTCAAGATTTGTGAAGACCCTCTGGCTCTCGTTTTAAGATTCTGAGATTTTAATTGAACTGATTAGTCTTCATTGACTGGTGATTCCCAGCAGCCTTTGTGGAAAGAGACATGGGTGGATTATTGACCTGCAACTTCCTATTATTTCCTATCTCTACATGCACTCTTGTGGTGCTTGTGGTTTCCTCCTACCTAAATCATTATTTCCCTCCTCTCAGATCTTGAGCATTAATTGCTAAGAATCTTGGTTGTTTGCCTGCCTCTTCCTTGTCCGAGTTTCTATGCCTAATCCTTTTTCACTCCTGGTAGTAGTACCTATCAAAAGACATTATGCAGCTATTCCAGCACGTTCTTCTTAATGGATTTTTTTTTTGTGGAAGAAGAAAAGGTGAGAAAATATAGGAAGACTGTTAATAAAAATTGGCATGGTTCTGGTTCCCCCATAAAATTCAATCCATGAGGCAATTTAATTCCTCAATAGAAGCTTCATCTTGAAGTCATTGTAATCCAGATATGCCCAAAGGTATATTTCAGGCATCTGATTTAGGTTTGCTGATTATATCCAGAAAACTGCTGAGACTCAGGGTTAAACTATATGCTACATTAAATGTATAATGCAAAGCCAAAAACTCCTTTTCCCTTGCCAGAAGTTACATAGAGAGATTCAGATGCCTCATTGTGTTCTAGTGGGTGGCCTAAATCTCTCCCAGAAGTTTCCTCTTCACTAATAACAAAGTGGAAACAGGAATGGTGGCAAATTTAAGGAGGAAAAGAGATAGAAAATGAATATTTAGACTTACACATTTATATGTGTGAGTAAAGAGTAAGTAGTCTGCATTTGGGAGTATAAAACAGAGTACAGGATTTCGTTCTCTCATAAAATCCATCCCAAACACTAAGGTCCACAGTGGCCACCCCAAGACTATGGCACAACCTGCCAGAAGAGTTTTGACAGCTAAACCCATCTGAAGACCTATCTCTTCTGACAGGCCTACTCAGTCACGTTTTAACTATGAATTTTAAACTCATGTCTAGTGTTCACTATATTTTAATCTTTATTCGGTGTATTTTAACATGTGTATTTCATAGGAAAAAGTTTTAATATGTGCTTTCTAGATAATGTTTATGAATATATGTTTTTGGCTATGTTGTAACCTGCCTTGAGCCATGAGGAAAGATGGATAAAAAATAAAATACAATAAATTACTATTACTATTATTATTATTACTGTATTATTAAAATATACCTGCATGTTATATATTTAAGGTAGCATTTTAGTTTACAGGACTCTTTTACATACAGTAGAGTCTCACTTATCCAACATAAACGGGCCGGCAGAATGTTGGATAAGCGAATATGTTGGATAATAAGGAGGGATTAAGTAAAAGCCTATTAAACATCAAATTAGGTTATGATTTTACAAATTAAGCACCAAAACATCATATTATACAACAAATTTGACAGAAAAAGTAGTTCAATATGCAGTAATGCTATGTAGTAATTACTGTATTTACAATTTTAGCACCAAACTATCACGATATATTGAAAACATTGACTACAAAAATGCATTGGATAATCCAGAACGTTGGATAAGCAAGTGTTGGATAAGTGAGACTCTACTGTATTTGCCACTCCCAGCAGCAAGAATTCTGGGCCTTTACTTAGAGGTTGTTTCATTTGGGCATTGTAGTAAGCTCCCATATAACCACGCTGTCTACCACAGTTTTGTGGGGAAGGAAAAATTACTGATTGCTTGCTGTGTCTTCTTGCTAGTCATTTTGTGTGTCTACACTGTAGAATAAATCCAGTTCTCTACCACTTTAATATAACTCAGTGCTGTAGAACGATGAGAGTAGTAGTTTTACAAGACCTTTATTTAGCCTTCTCTACCAAAGAGTACTGGTGCCTTCCCAAAAACAACCCCCATAATTCCAGAATATTGAGCCATGGCAGTTAAACTGCATCTGTTCTGCAGTGTATACACCCATGTCACTGAACTGGAAAACAGAAAAAACATTGTGTCAGGGTGAACATGTTTTTCTTATATTTTTATGTTAAATTGATCATTTGCATGAATTTATCACAGCTAATATTAGTCAACCTAAACTGAGGCAACAATCTGAAACTGAAATAAACCTGCAGGCTTTGGAGTTTCATTACAATTGAGAGTATAGAATATCACTGTGGTCAAGATCACCAGTCAAGGAAGTTTCACTCCACAATTTTGAGGGTGTCTTAAAAAAAAACTTTTGCACTGATATATATGTCCTTATCAAACTGTGCAAAAAAACCCCAAAAGCCTGCCATCAAGATTTCTTGATGATATGAAGCTAATATTTTTGAATTAGATCTGTTTTGTTACATAAAAAACAGACCTACAATTACTTTTGCTTCGTGGTTAAAATCATTTGAATTTTAAAATGGCAATGTTGTGTGCCTTATTCCCTAACAATGTCCACCTGTGTTGTTGTGTGTTTTCTGGGCAGTATGGCCATGTTCCAGAAGTATTCTCTCCTGACGTTTTGCCCACATCTATGGCAGGCATCCTCAGAGGTTGTGAGATATCATGGACATTATTTGCATGAGAGAAAGTAACTTATGGTATTTGGTTTAAAGAGCTGATGACATTGGACCTCATCATAAAGCCCTGACAAAGTGTCCTGCTTCATAGGGCTTTTGCAAGGAAAGAGGCTGCAATGGGGAGAATGTGTCGCCTTGCACACAACTCCCTTTCAGGAACACTTTCTCCATCACATGGGGAAAGCGTCAACATTGTGCAGAGGTCCCACATAATGTTGGCCTCTGTCCCCTAAATGGGGTGAAAGTGCCCTAGGACACTAAAACCACCCCATCTGATGAGGCTATAAATCCCATTACAGCAGTCAAAGACAGAATGAGTGAAACAAATTAAGTTTTCTGTCTCCTGTGGTGTTACAGTGATGTAAAGCATAGGCCTACAAATAGATTAGATTAGACAGATAAACTATCCACTGGTGAGGGACACAAAGAGCACAGTTAAAAATAGCAACATCTTCTCATTTGAGGGAACACAGTGATACCAAAAACTATTTTGATTTTCTATATTCCTTAATGTTTTAAAAGCATTTATTTCCAAAAAGAGATGAAAAAACACACACTTGCCCATTTGTGTGGCAACAAAAAACAATGGCCTCCAGCAATGTTGTCACAATGGCAGCCTGTTGTATAGATTTATGGTGATAGTTCTGCTGATAGGAACTGATAACAGCATCCCCGGAAACTGTAAAGGGCATCTTCCAGAGCAATGTAATTGGAATGATTTCACCTTTCTGTGTATCAAGGCCATCTCTCTTTCCTTTTTCAAGTTCTCATCAAAACTTACTTCTATAACAAATGCAAGTGAATTTTCTTGGCAGCTGAGTGCAAACCAAATTAGAAGTTTTTCTAGCAAGATGCACCCTCCAAAATCTAGCAAGAACCACAGGTTGCTGAGATTCATGCTTGTAAACCAGAAAATAGAAAAAGCAATTATACTTTTTAAACCTTTCCCCTGTATCCCCACCATTTCTTTTACCATTTTTCTTACCATCAGAAAACCCATTAAAATGAAGTAATGAACTATTGTATCACTGGTAACACAATAAGCTGAGGCATTTCTAGGGGTGGGCTAAGATACACTGGCTGGTGATCCCTATATCAGTTCAGACTTGAAAGATTTATCCATGGTGCTGAACATATTTCAGAGATAGATAATAATGCATTGGATAGATCCTTTAAACTCTAGTCTAAAATTTGGAACAGAGTTTCAGGCCTATTAACATGAAAGCCATCGTTAAGAACGGTTTAAGCTCATGGACTTCAGTCCTGATGCTATTATCTAGGGACCCAGATCTGTTTAAGCCCATTTAAAGGTGAGTTTTAAGGTGGGCTTAAAGCCAACCTTAAACACTGTGGCATAAACACTGAGAACTGGGAAGCCCTGGCCCTTGAGCGCTCTAACTGGACGTCAGCTGTTACCAACAGTGCTGTGGAATTTGAAGAGTCAAGAATAGAGGGAGAAAGGGAGAAACGCATCAAGAGGAAGGCACGTCAAGCCAGCTCTGACCAGGACTGCCTTCCATCTGGAAACCAATGCCCTCACTTTGGAAGAACATGTGGGTCAATAATGGGTCTTTACAGTCACCTATGGACCCACTGCCAAGACCCTACACTTGGAAGGCCATCCTACTTTGACACAAGTGATTGCCCATACATTAGCACTGCATGTTTTATCCACCTTTTTGTATTCTACAGAGTAGACCTGGGACCAATATTTTGAATATCTACCTGTTCCTTCCACTAAGGATCTCATCATACCAATGCACCTGTTTAGTTCCATTTCACTGTCCAAAACTCAAACCACCACACTAATCTTCTTGCTTCTATAGGTACCTCCTCACAAAATGAATGCATCTGCTACAGCAGATGACTATCTGAAATGCCTCAATTCAGAGAGAACATGTATTAATGTATCTGAAAGAACATGTTGGGCATTTTATGCTACGCTGGCAAGCAAACCAGGCTTTTGCTTCCTTTGAATTTCTACTCAAAGACAAACATAAATAATACACCCACTCTCCTTTCGCTAGCAATTTCATTCCTGCTGCCAGGAAGTTATTACTAAGTTGCATAGCGACCAAATGGCCTCTAGCTCTGTTTGTATAATTCCCAAAATGTGAATTAATTAAGGTTTCTTGCTCCTGATATATTTCCAGCTTTCTGAGGCTTCTGCAGAGGAGCTATCCACTCCAATTCAACCTCAAATATGCAAAATGTTTTGCGTTAAATCATTTTTTCTGTCTCTCTCTTTCATATACACACAATTTCACTCAGGCACCACTCCATATAGAAACAGAAGCAATACCGCAAAGCAGGCAATGAATGGAAAACAGCAACAAACATTAAATAGACAAGGGAAAAAGATTTAGAAATACAAGAGATAAAAGTATCTCTTGTGTTTGCCTTCACTCTGATGTCACAATAACACCGCTTTGCTACAGAAATATAAAAATCAAAAGGCATCTTCTCTGGAGATGCATATCCTCCAACATTTAACAGAGGAAAACCGGGATATATGTGGCAAAGTGACATCAGAGGAAAGTCAAAGTGACAATAGTCATTAATGAAGAAGAACACCTAAATCAGTGCAGGATTCAGATATTTTGCCTCATTGGGAAGGGCAAGATTTTGCCTCCTTTTCCCTCTCCCACTGCAAATTAACGGAATGCAAATTACTTTTGCACTTCAAACTCATTTTGCACCAGTTAAAGTAAATCAAGGATGAAGAGGGAAAGTGGGAGAAAGAGAGAAAACTAGGACAGTTCCTGTCAAATCAGAGCAGTTGTATAATATACAGATAGTGTCCCATACTCGGGAAGGCAGAAGGGGGAGGGGATACTTCTGAAAAGACTCATTCGCAGGTTACCCACTACAGTCAGCCCTACACATTCACTGGAGTCAGGGATACCAAAATCCTGCAAAAGTAAAAAACTGCAAATAAAAAAATCAACTTTTTAAACCCAAAAATAATATCTCCCTAAGAATTGCTAGATCCTCCACCACAAATTCAATTGTCAACTTCTACCAGAGGTTAACCATAGAAATGCACAGGAGGGCCTAAGAATTCCCAAGGAGACCATTTTTATTAAATATACAAAAATTAAACCTGGAAATGGTGTGTTATACATTCTTATTTCAGTATATCAGTGCACTCAGAAGAGATAATGTATACAAAGAAGTGTTCTGTACTGTAGCCCAAGTTGTAAAACCCTTAGTGTTACTACCAGAACTGGCATTGCTAACATAGCCCAATCAAAAAAAATGTTCTTGGTGTCTTGGTTTTTAGGCCTGATCCTGGGGTATTTGGAGTTCTGATTCAGAAAATTACATTGGATAGAGTGCATCATATTTAGTTTATTAGATATGGTTATCATGTTTTTTCTGTGGGTGGGGCATATGTTCTATATCTCAAAAACTAGAGCAAGGTTGAACACTGTGAAAGCCATCCACTACATTGCTATTAGCTTCCTCCCAGGAGACTCAAATCAAGGAAAAGCTTTACGAGAACAACCCCTCCTCTTGACGTCCCCCCAGAAACAGCAAGAGTATCTCTCTGGGCAGCTAAACCAGGAAATCCCAATTGGATGGCTCCCCAGGAGGGTCGTCCTCACGAGGCAAACCAAGAACGTGCAACTTGGAAGTCTCTGAACACACTCAGAATTGGAGTGGGCAGATCAAAAGACAACCTGACAAAATGGCACTACCTCCACCTTGTGCAATTGTGGAGCAGAACAAACAACTCAGCATCTGTATGCTTGCCCACCATGCCCTGCCTTGTGCACAGAGTAAGAATTGTTTAAAGCTACAGACAATGCAGTCGCTGTTGCCCATTTTGGTCAAAATTATTTAACCACTTGTGTTCCATCTATTTTTTATTAGTTTTATACATATTTATGCAATGCTTTTGACACAAAATAAATAAAAATGCATTAAACAAAACAGAAGGTACCCTCAGACATAGCTTCTGCAAGAAAACCTCCTTATATTATTTATTTATTTATGCCACATTAAAACATAACAAATTCTAAATACATTAAACATAAAATCATTAAACATAAAACATAACATATAAATACAATTAAAACAGAATTTAAAACAGCAATTAAAACAACCACATAGTCTGTAATCAAAGTCCATAAGCCAATTATTATCGGACAAGGTGAACAGGTGGGAGAGGAAAGCATTGGCCACATTCATTGTTCATGAGCTTTGATAACTTGTGTCCGGTTTATGCTCTCTTTAATATTTGAGGTATGACATTATACAGTCTTCAGGAAAGGAATGGCCATATGTTTGCTGCACATATATTGAAAACAACAAAGACATGACTCACAGTAAGAATATCAACAATGACAACTTCCGGGAAGATACCTACAGTCCAAAACCTCACTGTGTGCTACTGATCTCTGTGTGATCATTTCCCAACAGATGTCAAGAAATTAATATTCCATTCCTCCCTTACTGTTAATCCAAGCAACAATATGTCAAGCAAATATCTTTCTCACTCTTTCCTTCCCCATCAGCAGAAGGAAATTTCAGCACCATGTCTTCCCACCTTCTTATTGATCTTCCTACATTGATTGGGTGTCATCTGGTTGACCTTTTTCTTATATTACCTCTCATTCATGACTCATTCTGACACAAACACACAAACCCTTACATTATGCCATGGTCAAATGCTCAGAACAGCAGCTGGGGTTGAGTGGGGGAAGCTATAAAACCATAGTCATCCACTGCTTCTTTGAAAATTCAGACAAATGACCCCAAACAAAAACATTTCAGGGTCAGCTCTAAGTAACCTGAATTTTTTTTTGTTTGTGGCCATTTAACAATTGTGCAGTAGAAGAAATTTCAGCAGGTCTTGCACAAGAAGTTCTCTCTTCAATATAACTGCTAAAGGAAAAGAGCTATTTTCCTTATTTCACCTGACAACTCTGGCCGCAAGATACTTTGGCATCTGCTAAAGAGGAAAATTAATCTGACTAAATAATAATTTGTGGTACTTTAAACAATTGTTTGATATGAATATCTGCACTTCACAAAGTACAAGGTGTCCTTTAACCATTAAATTCATCAAAAGATCAAGCCTAAAAATAACTCAAAAATATTAGTGCAATCTTAAAATATTGTATATGCTCGTGTATAAGTCAACTCCATGTATAAGCTGAGGGTTGGTTTTGGGGCATAAATTACATTGTATAACAAACCTTGGAAAAAATCTATTCCTGGTTTGAAAGTGTTATTTCCTGTTTAATTGTATAATACTTTGAAAATAGTTTTACTCCAGAAACTTTGCTTTTGTGGCTGCCACAAACTATGTTGAATTGGTTGAGACTCTATGAGATATTCATGGAAAAACTATAGCAAAATGTGCTGCGGGATGTCCCACAAAAACAAAGTTTTGCAGTTTAATATATTTTCCCCATGTTTTTCTGATAGAACCAATTGGGAAATGGCATTTGAAGCCAAGGACAAAAATCACGTTACATAGTGTTATAGATTTTGATATGACCCATGGATAAGTCAAGAGTCATTTCCAGAAAGGCGAAAGCACTTGAGAAGGCCAGTGACCCTTTGCCATTGCAATCATTTTCCTACCTTGGTATTCAAAAAGCCCAGAAATCATACCAGGCAAAGGGGATCAGTGCTTCTTTTATGTTTTCCTGAAATTGACTAAGCTCTCACCTAGCATCAATCTACTCAGAAATGGTTCCCCTTCTAAATAAGAATTAAGGCACTGTAGTTACATTGACTTGTGAATAAATTGAGATTTTTTGACAAGTTTCTAGACATATATATGAGTATTTACTCAAAAGGACAAAAGTAGCATCCGCAAAGTAGACAAATGCAGAGAAATACAGGATGGACACAACATGAGGGTTGCCTTTGGTTCTTGAGAGATGTAGAAGGGTCTTGGCAGACGGTGGTCCTTCCCCTTTCCAAGTGGAGGTGAAGATCCACCTCTAGAAAAGAAGATCCACTTGTGAGGTCCACCCTGGTGGTTGTCTATACATATGGGCCTTTCTGCCTTCATGGCATCTACACTATGATGTTCCACTAGCAGAAAAGCTGAAAGTGTAGCCAATGTGTGAGAGATGCCACAAGTAACTTTAAATGGAATATATACCATCTATCAATCACTTTTTTATACCCCACTTTTCATAATATATATAAGAAAATCATATAAAAATGGAGGATATCAAATTAAAAATATCATCCATTACATTTTGGATGAAATTTTAAAGTAGTCCCTAGAAGATGCAAAATGTTTTTGTTTACTTTTGCAAGGCTCATCTGAACTGTTCTTGTTTTCTGTTTTAGGAACTTATTCTTTTATCCCATATTATTTTTTACCTCTGATAGTTCTACCTCCGTATGGAGCCCCCAGTGGCACAATGGGTTAAACTGCTGAGTTTCTGAACTTGCTGACTGAAAGGTCGGCAGTTTAAATCTGGGGAGTGGGGTGAGCTCCCACTATTAGCCCCAGCTTCTGCCAACCAGGCAGTTCGAAAACATACAAATGTGAGCAGATCAATAGGTACCGCTCCGGTGGAAAGGTAGCAGTGCTCAATGCAGTCATATCGGCCACATAACCTTGGAGGAGTCTACAGACAATGCTGGCTCTTCAGCTTAGAAATGGAGATGAGCACTTGCCCCCAAAGTCAGACACGACTAGACTTAATGTCAGGGGAAAACCTTTACCTTTACCTTAGTTCTATCTCTAGTAGAAATAATCTGGAACATGCTATTATTTCCGCTGATGAAAAAAATAGTCTAACTTTGAAAACTTGAATGCTACTTATATTCTGTGCTTTTTAGTTGGCCAAATGAAAGTATTGCTGTTTTGTGAATTTTGTAATTTTGCTGCTGCACGGCCAACATAGTTAAACCTGAGTAGGTTACCTGGATTAGATGATATTGAATTTAGCTGCAAGAGAAGAATACTAAACCAAAGTGAGCCAGTTTCAGATTCAGGACAGTGAAATGAAGTATGCAATATCATATCCTAATGTCATATCATGATATCATGATTTTCATAATTTATAGAGTTTGAGAGGGAAACCAGATGCATGACAATCACACTTTTCATTGTGTGCCAGTCATTGTTCTGGTATCTCATCATATACACAGAATGGTTGCCAAGCACACATGTGAAGGAGGATGTGAGGCTTCTATGTAATCATTGCTAAAAACATATACTATCCTTTCTTCAGTAGTGTGGCACTAACAAGCTACTTCATGGGTAAAGGAGACAGAACAAGAGCCAACAGGATGTAGTCGTTTGAGTGTTGTACTACACCTCTAGGAAACTGGGATCCAGATTTCCATTCAGGTATGGAAATACTGTAGGTGGCCTTGGGTGAATCTCAGCCTCTCAAAGGAAGAAAATGGCAAACTCACTCTGAACAAATCTTGCCTAGAAAACCCCATGATAGGCTCACCTTAGGATCATGTTGGCAGCACAAGAGAATTATAATGGTGGAATATGATTAATGAGATATGCAGAAGGGTCTTTGATGATTTTAAAGTGATTGATACATTTAAAATTATTGGTGTTTTAATATGATAATTGTGATTTACCTTTTTTTATCAGCAGGACCTTAACTCCACCTTGGATCCTACAGCAGGAGAAAGATAGATTATAAATTAGATAGAGAGACAGATGGATAGATCATTTCAGAGAGATATTCGCAGTGGTTTTAGGGTGAAGAATTAATGCAGTTTGACACCACTTTAATTGGCCACAGTTCAATGCTATGGAATTATATGAGTGGCAGTTTTAGATACACTTCTTTGCCAAAAAGTGCTAGGATCTCACCAAATTACATATCCCAGGGTTGTATTGGGTTGAGCCATGGCAGGTAAAATGGTGCTAAACTGCATTGATTATGCAGTGTAAATGCATCCTTATTGTTAGTTTTAATAACTTGTTTTCTTGGTTCCCTTGTCATCAAAATGGAACAGAAACAATGAAAAAGTAACAGTGAGTAACACTGCAGACTCCTAAATCAATTGGATGTGGGGTGCATCACATCCTACCTGGCCTACAGCCTGAAATAAGTTTTCAATTCCATATACAGATGGAAGTACTGGACAAGCTTTTAACTGATGAGAAACCAAATGTTTCTTGCTCAAGCTGATGGAGACATCTAGTGGATAAAGATGGACTAGAATTAAGAAACATGCATTTCTCTAACATTAGAACATGTGCAGTAGCAGCAAACATCTCCAGATGTTCTTTAATTCTAGGTTCGATCAGTCATAGCCAGAATAGTCAAGGGTGAAGGATTATAGGGGTTCTAGTCCAACAATATCTGAAGATTCACACATTTACCAGTCCTGTTTTAAATCAATTGATTCCATAGTTTTCTTGGTCTTATTTATTCCTTTAATGATTGAGCTATTATCTGGAACTCTACTACAACAAAATATTTCTCCATAGCTAAACAGGATTAAAATACAGAAGAAAAAATAAAGAAAATTATATCTAATTAAAGCAACAACAACAACATTTTCACCCAGTATAGTCATACCTACATATCCACAGAATTTATATCCACAGATTCTACCATCAATGGTTTGAAAATATTTTCCCAAATAGAAAGTTTGATTTTGCCATGTAATATAATAGGTTGCATTTTACAACACATTTGACTATGCAATTATATAGAATGAGACTTGAGAAGCCACAGATTTTAGTACCCACTGTACCAAACCCCAGCAGATCCCAAGGGTCCACTGTAGTTCTTTTTTATTGGAGGGGTGAAACCATTCAGCCTTCAAGAATGGTTTTCACACTAATGTCCTGGGGAGCTGTTCAAAACTTGATGTTGAATTTTTCTCTCATAAACCAGTAATTGGATGTATAGTAGAGGTAAAGGTAAAGGTTTTCCCCTAGTCGTGTCCGACTCTGGGGGTTGGTGCTCATCTCCATTTCTAAGCTGAAGAGCCGGCGTTGTCTGCAGACACCTCCAAGGTCATGTGACTGGCATGACTGCATGGAGCATGATTACATTCCCGCTGGAGTGGGACCTATTGATCTACTCACATTTGCATGTTTTTGAATTGCTAGGTTGGCACAAGCTGGAGCTAACAGAAGGAGCTCACCGCACTCCCTGGTTTCAAACCACTGACCTTGGACATATACTTATCAGGAAGTCATAGAATCATAGAATCATAGAATAGTAGAGTTGGAAGAGACCTCATGGGCCATCTAGTCCAATCCCCCGCTAAGAAGCAGGAAATCGCATTCAAAGCACCCCCGACAGATGGCCAACCAGCCTCTGCTTAAAAGCTTCCAAAGAAGGAGCCTCCACCACAGTCCGGGGGAGAGAGTTCCACTGCCGAGCAGCTCTCACAGCGAGGAAGTTCTTCCTGATGTTCAGGTGGAATCTCCTTTCCTGTAGGTTGACGCCATTGTTCCACGTCCTAGTCTGCAGGGCAGCAGAAAACAAGCGTGCTCCCTCCTCCCTATGACTTCCCCTCACGTATTTGTACATGGCTATCATGTCTCCTCTCAGCCTTCTCTTCTGCAGGCTAAGCATGCCCAGCTCTTTAAGCCGCTCCTCATAGGGCTTGTTCTCCAGACCCTTAATCATTTTAGTCGCCCTCCTCTGGACGCTTTCCAGCTTGTCAACATCTCCCTTCAACTGCGGTGCCCAAAATTGGACACAGTATTCCAGGTGTTCCAGTATTCACAAATTATGGCTTGCATTTGATAAAATGGAAACTTATTATCATTAATTGCGTTCAACTTGATTCTGGCTCATGCTGATGCTAGCATATGACTTTTTTTTGGGGGGGGGGAGATTTACTCAGAGGAATTTGCCATTGGTTTGAGAGTGCGATTTGACTAATGTCATCTAGAGGGTTTTCAGATAGTGTGGGGATTCAAACTCTGCTCTACCAGAGTCCTAGTCCAGCACTCAGTCAATTACACCATGCTGGCTGTCACCTCTTATCTATTTGTGTGTGTTTGCATGTGTATATGGGAATTAATTTGTAATTAGGTATACAGACCATATAGAACTGGTACACAAATTTCCAACATATGTTTATCTGTCAAGAGCAACCAGATCAAAATAGCATGCAGGACCTAAATCATAAAAGAATAACATAGTAAAATCATGCATCATACAATCCAAATAAACAACAACATGGCTATCTCTGGGGGGAAAAATAATACCTTGTATACTTAAGAGTTGAGCCCATTTTAAAAGCTTTGGCTGTAGCTAAGAGGATAACGTGCATTTTGTGTAAACAGTTCAAAAGCAAAGAGTTTCCAAGATGCTCCTGTGTTTGTTCTCCTGTAAACTAAGAGGACCACACTCATCGTCCAGGGAACCCTTTACTCAGAGTCCTTAAGAGTATCCTCCGCTTTCAGAGGGAAGAGTCCGCTTAGGTTATTCATGGACTTGAAGAACCAATGAGTTTATGGCTGTTGAATATGGCATCCCAACTTTAAATGAGTTTCTTTACAAACATTTAGACAATGACGAATCAACACACTTGTTTCTGTGTGCTGGTATTATAAAAAACTGTTAGTAACAAGAACATTTCTCTGTTCTCTCTGCAAGTTTTGTAGGAAGAGACTCAATGAAAGAAGGCAATGTAATACATTTGTTTCTTTCCACAGGACTGGAATCTCAAGGTCCACACACTCACTTGAATCTGGAGAAGTGGAGAGGACAAATGGAAGAGGGAAAATAGAAAACAAACTGGACAGATATTCTTTTCTATTAACTAGAAATGCTTTGACCATTATTAAATTAAATTGTATTTCAGGAGGGTCAAAGTACAGTTTTAAATCATTCCAAACATCATCATCATTATCATCATCATCATCATCGTCATCATCTTTACTTCTATACCACCCTATCTCCCAGAGGGGACTCAGGGTGGTTTAGAACAGAAAATAGGCAAATATTCAATGCCGGCATAACATAACATAACAGATCAAATCATAAACAATAAACATTAGGTGTACTTATAGAACAACTCAAAAATAACAAAATCATGACTTTAAATATATAAATCAAACATTTAGGACATGTTTACTAATAGATCTAATAATAGTAAACATTAAATGTAAAAAGGCAGTTTGCGAACAAGCCAACAGGGCTGAGGTAGTGTCTGAGTCAGAGTGTTTAAGGTGCTGGCCAAATTAGAATTAATATATTGCACAATTCCTCAAGTTAAAAACAACCTATACGGGTTTCCATTACCCTCTCCTATCCCTTCCCATAACGTCCACCCCATTCCTTATGCCCTCCCAGATCCCTACAATTAAGGGTTCCTCTGGATACTGTTTAAGGTAAAGGTAAAGGTTTCCCCTGATGTTAAGTCCAGTCATGACCGACTCTGGGGGTTGGTGCTCATCTCCATTTCTAAGCCGAAGAGCCGATGTTGTCCGTAGACACCTCCAAGGTCATGTGGCTGGCATGACTGCATGGAGCACCGTTACCTTCCCACCGAAGCGGTACCTATTGATCTACTCACATTTGCATGTTTTCGAACTGCTAGGTTGGCAGAAGCTGGAGCAACAGCAGGCGCTCACTCCGCTCCCAGGATTTGAACCTGTGACCTTTCGGTCTGCAAGTTCAGCAGCTCAGCGCTTTAACACACTTCGCCACCAGGGCTCCTGGATACTGTTTAGGCACAGGAATACAGACCAGGTCTTTGTGGGGGTTGTAAACTGTGGCATGAGGTCCTTGGGGAGGCAGATGGGGATGTTTTTCTCGTGATGGCGAGATGTCTCTATCCATGTTGGTAATAGTCCCATAGTGCCAAGATTTTATTGATTGGCGTAACATAGGTGGATTGCTCATAAACCCAGAGCCTCGAGCTTGTCTAGTCCACAGGCCTTGCCCAACCCACCCCGACCCAGAACCCAGACCCCAGACCCAAACTAAAATAACCCAACCCATCCTGAACCCAAAAAGTCCCCTTGAGACTCCCCCAAAAACCTTACAAAAGCAATAGTAAAACTCCCTGGACACAAAAAAAATCTCTGACAAAGGCGATGGTAAGGCTCGGATACAAACACCACCCGGTGTGACAGAGCGCCAGTGATGTCTGTTTTATCTGCTGCTGGCTTCAGGTGAGATTGCACAGCTGTGGGGGGCATGCCCAGTATGTTTGGTGAGGCTGGTCCCAGGCAGAAGTTCTAAAGTAGAGTTCTCACCCTCTGGCTGCCTCTGCCGCTCAGCAAAGCCCACTCTTTGCAAATAAAGATAAAAAAAGAGTCAAGACTCAGTTAAAATTATGCAAAACCGAATGAATCACAACCAATATACATGAGAAACTGATGTGTACTTTATTGAATACTAGCTTGGGGAGCCGGCAGTGCCCGGGTTATTTGAAAAAGGAATTATTTGTCTTTGAATGTTATATATTTTCAGTTTGGAGTGGGTGAACTACAATTCCCAGAATCGTGGGTCAATCCTCCCCAAATCCTGCCAGTATTTAAAGTTGGCCATTTTGGGTTTGTGTACCAAGTGTGGTCCAGATCTGTCGTTGGCTGGTTATTGTCTGGCTACAGTGCTCTCTGGATGGGGGTGAACTACTAAAACTTCCAGATCCCCGGGGCAATTGTCCAGAAACATCTGTCCGTATCCACAGTAGGCAGTGTTGAGTCTGTGTGCCAAGTTTGGTCCAGATCCATCGTTAGCTGGGTTCAGTGGTCTTTGGATACAGGTGAACTACAACTCCCAAAATCAAGGCCAATTCCCACAAACCCCTGCAGTATGTTCAGTTGGTCATGAGGCTTCTTTGTGCGAAGTTTGGTCCTGGTCCATTGTCGGTGGGGGTCACTGTTTCTCTGTATGCATGTCCAATATGTTCTGTTGTTTATGGGGGCTCTGTGTGCCAAGTTTGGTCCTGGTCCATCATCGGTGGGGTTCGGAGTGCTCATTCATTGCAGGTAAACTATAAATCCCAGTACCGACTACTCCCAAATGTTCAGGCCAATTCCCCTCCAAACTCACCAGTATTCAAATCTGGGCATATCAGGTATGCATGGCAAGTTTGGTCCATAACCATCATTGTTTGGGTTCATAGCGTTCTGGATGTTGGTGAACTACAACATCTCTAAATTCCCCAGTAGGGGTCACAGTGCTCTGACTTGATGCAGGGTGAACTACAACTTCCACCATGTGGAGTCAAATCCCCAAACTCCTCCAGTAAGTGTAGTTAGTTGCTGGTCAGTTCTGCTCTGTTTGTTATGCAGACAGATTTGAAAGGGAAGGGCAATAGGTGGGGTCATGCAAATTCCACAGCAATGGAGAACCCTGTGATGCCTGCCTGTGGTGGAGGAAAATACAAAATGGTCCCCAAACTAAAGCATTCCTTGGGTGGTGGGCCCTAGTGTTTGGGAAGAACATTGGCAGGGGTTGGGCTACATGTTCATGGAGCTCGCTGTAACCGCAATGTCAGTGGAAAGGAGTGACTTGGTGGCTCCTTAGCACTGGGAACTATAGCCTGTTTGTGGAGGCCGGAGGCTGTCTGTGTGAGCAGACACCCATGCCACATACATACATATGGGTTTTCACTTTTATTATGCAAAGTCTTTGGAAACTATGCTTGAGTCATACAAATTATATCTACTATTATCAAAAGATGTGCACAGCAATTACATTTTTAAAATAATGTGCACATCTTTAAAAGGTCAAGATCTAACACAGCAGACATTTTCATTGGCTGCCTTTAGACTGTGGAAGGACCTGCCAGAAGAGATTTGACTGCTAAATCAGCTGTCAGAATTTAAGGGACAACTGATGATCTATCTCTTCCGGCAGACCTACCTGGTAATTTTTTAACTGTGAATTTTAAATTGTTCTGTGTATTTTAATATGTGTAATTTACAGAAAAAAATGTTTTAATATATGCATTCTACTGAATGTTTTACGATGATATGTTTTAACTACATTTTGCCCTGCCTCCTACCATGAGGAGAGGCAGGTAAGAAATAAAATTATTATCATTATCATTATTATTCATTTTACAATTACTGTCCTCATTCTATCTTCATATCCACAACTCCTACATAAATAGTAAACACCCTTGAATTGCCACATTTCAGCAACCCAATGAAGGCATGAACCAGCATGAAAACAATGGCCTTGGTTGCACTTGGATCACTAGAGGATTCAGCACCCATACACCATAATCATGGTGGAGACTGCTGTCCTCACACTGCTCATTTCAAACCTGGAAGAACTGAAACTAGGGACACTGGGTAACACCCTGAGATCTAGACATGACACTGTCCATATAAGATCTAATGAATTGTACATGGGCCTCACTGGGTGTCCAAAGGCCATGTATGGTCCATATTCCACTAATGCCCTTTGCCATTTCTAGTATGACA
The DNA here is from genome assembly GCF_035594765.1 of Anolis carolinensis. NCBI lineage: Eukaryota > Metazoa > Chordata > Lepidosauria > Squamata > Anolidae > Anolis > Anolis carolinensis. The sequence goes on along the minus strand of NC_085844.1, from coordinate 156,437,581 downwards.
TCTATAAAAGAGCTGTAGAAGCATCAGCAGTGATTCTAATATGCTTACTAGGGATCCCTTTTCTAGGAAGGATAGAGCACATTTACTTTTTTGCAAACATATCAGGAGCACTATAAAATCTATACAGATAATAAAAGTGAAAATTTGTATGTGTGTATGTGGCACAGGTGTCCACTCACACAGACAGCCTCCGGCCTCTACAAACAGGCTGTTCTCAGTGCTGTGGAGACACCAAGTCACTCCCTCCAAGGACATTGCAGGTTACAGCAAGCACATCCCAGTGTTCCACTGCCTTTCCCTTAACCTTTTCCAACCCTTTCCTATGGCACACAGCAAACAAAGGAATTGATCAGCAACTGAACATACTGGAGAGGTTTGGGGAGAACTCACCATGGTTTATAGGAGTTGTAGGGACTAGGATGTATAGTTCACCTGCAATCTAAAAGCACTCTGAACCACACCAACAATGGACCTGGAACAAACTTGGCACACAGACCCAACATAGCCAAATTTGCATTCTGTCGGGGTTTGGGGGTGATTACCCTGGGAATCTGGGAGTTATAGTTCACCCTTATCCAGAGAACACTGAACCCAGCAGATGACGGATCTGGACCAAACTTGACACACAGAACCAACATGGACAACTGTGAATACTGGGGGAGTTTTGGGAGGATTGACTCAAGATTTTTGGGAATTGTAGTTCACTCACATCCTTATGCATTTTCTAATGGGAGCATTAATTTTAAAAAAGCAAAGAATAAGTTTTTTTTTCCAAACTGCTATTAACCTGACACCCCAAAATGAACAAGGCCCTTTTCAAATAAACTGGGCATCGCTGGGTACCCAAACTAGTAAGGAATAAAGCTAAAACCAGTGGTGTTTTTTTCTTAGCAATTTTGGTTCTGTGTTGTTGCTGCTGCATGCTTTCAAGTTGGTTCCCACAAAACAAGCCTCAGTCACCATGACACCATTATGGAAAAACATAACTATATATAACATTAAACCATCACAGAAGAGATGCATTTTCAAGAAAAATAGAAAAGACAAGGAGGAAACAATGAAACAATGAAAGCTGAAGTTCATTCCAAAAAGAACGTTCTAGCCTAGGAAATATTGAGATGAGGCTGAATGCACACCAGCACAATGACTGTGAAGGGAATGTTCTGTAACCACTTACTTTAAAAAAAAATAAAAAAAAGCCATGTTCCACTGGCCTCCCACAAGTGAATGCTCACTTCATGTCACTATGCACACAGAGCTATTCTCTCACATCTGCAAAGCATGTTGAACAAGATACATAGGGTTTCTCCTCATATTGTCATGGTTTCCCTGGCAGACTCCTTGGCTGGGATACCAGAGTTGCTATTCAATCCAGTGTGGAGGATGCTTGAAAGGGCTTGGCCCCTGGCCATCTGTTGCTGTGTATCTCCAGTCATTATCACAGAAACCTAGTATACTTGGACGTATGAACTTGGACATATGAAGGTATTTATCCTGGTGTGCACACTGCAAGTCACAACGAGACAGAAACTAAACTGTAACTAGTTAACTATTTTGGTTAAGCGCAGATTTAGACAGATGTTCAATTGTCAGAGGAATTCACTGCTTTAGCTACTATTGAGCAGTGATATAAAACTTGGCTAGGCATCTGTATTATCTGTATTAACTCCCCAATTCTCCATTCCCAAAATGCAGAAAAATGTTCTTTTTAATTAATTCAAGCCTGAAGCATGTATACTACTATGTGTCTTCTTTTCTGCATTATATCATGAAGTATTTCAGCACTTCAACTATGTTCTGGGCCAAAGTGGATTCCTGAGCCAAAATGGCAGGACTATGTTCAATAAATCCATAGCTTGCAATATACATAAACAGTGAGCCAACTGTTCTGATGTTCCCTTGTGGCAGACCACTTTTCATCCTCTTTAGAAAATTGTAATGGTCTATTGTTTCCACAGAGGTCAATCAGTCTTGGCAATTCACGACATCGATTTTAGTTGCCCTTTTGTGTGGTTTCAAGACTTGGTTTAGTGAAATGTAGAAGGTGTAATATAAAAGCCAAGAAGATTATCCAATTAGTGATGGATGAATTCTTCCCATTTTAGTTTACTCAATTTCAGGGAAGTAACCTTTGCTCGGTGGCAGAGAATGTGCTAGGCTGCCAAAAAGGGTCATTTTCAATCCGTTGAATCTCCATTTAAGAAAAGGACCAGGTAGCAAGTAAAATGAGAAAATGAGAAAATGCCTGACACATTGCTAATCAGAGCAGACAGTTTTGTGCTAATGCAGTGGTTCTCAACCTGTGGGTCCCCAGATGTTTCTGGCCTTCAACTTCCAGAAACCCTAACAGCCGGTAAACTGGCTGGAATTTCTGGGAGTTGTAGGCCAAAACACCTAAGGACCCACAGGTTGAGAACCACTGTGCTAATGGATTGTCTGGTCTCCTTTAGTCCTAAATCAAAAGGTAGGCTCCAATTGCAAATCCCATAACATGTCTATTGACATAGTGACATCACTAGAGTTGATGTAACCCTAGTGTGGTGACTTATCATGTTACCCCTGAGGCAGCTATCCACCCCACAGCTCTGACAATAAGGAATTGCTGGCAGAGGAAGAGACCTAGGACCTAATCACATATAGGCTGAGAAGCCGGTGGACAGCAGGGGAAACTGCATAGCAGCATATCGTTTCATCCTCTTTCTGTGGTTGGTCATGGGATCCCTTCCCACAACATTTCCCTGATGTCCTCCTGCATCCTCCCTGGCCTCAGGGCTCCATGTGTCTGTGCTGCTGGCATGTTGCTGGTACAGAGCCCAACAGAGCCCAAGGGGGCCCCACATCATCTTGACAGGCTCCAGTGGACTCCATGCCAGCAGTGTGCCAGCAGCGCCAAGAAGTGGTGAGAAGGCGCTTCTCAGCCTCTGTGTGATGAGGTTGTCAGTCTTGCTTGCCTCCCCTCCCTGTTCCCAGAGGAAAGGTTGAACTGGACCTCTCCCCACCACCACCCAGAAGGAAAGAGAAAGGGGCAGTGAAGAAAAGGGTGCCACCCTTACAACATGTCTACCCAGCATGAAGTCCCTCCCCACACACAGAGTAGGTAGCAGGGGAGAGGGGACGGGAGGGGGAGCTGAAGTGGTATTTACTGCCCACTGAGATTAGGCAAGCCCCCACATTAGTAGCCTTCAAGAAAGATTTGAAAACATGGCTTTTCCGTGGTGCCTTTGGAGAGTAACTATTTTACATTCCTTTCCTGTTGCTCCCTCGAATATCTACCCTCTAGACTACACCACTTCCTTGACCCTGATTGCTATGGTTTTATTTTATGTTTCTCTCACCCCGAGTTTTAATTTAATGTTCATGTGGACCGCCCTTGTTTTTATTGTTCTCTTGATTTGTATTGTAATGGATATTTTATTTATTGTACTGTTCATTGTGTTCTGAAATGTTGTTTTTTATATGCTGTTTATTTTGTATTGTTTTGGGCATGGCCCCATGTAAGCCGCCCCGAGTCCCCATTGGGGAGATGGTGGTGGGGTATAAATAAAGTTATTATTATTATTATTATTATTATTATTATTATTATTATTAGTGGTAGCAAAGTGGGAAGGGCACTTGCTGTACTTGCTGTATCATCTATCCCCTCGCCCCACACACACACACATCTTGCTGCCCCCCATCCTGGACCAGCTACCTGCCACATCTCTGCCATCTTGCTCTGCCTCCCCTCCCTCCTGTCCTTTCTTCTGGGACAAAGGGGGGAGTTGGGCTGCCACCACTAACACGGCCTCCCTTTCATGACCAGCCAGAATGCCAGATGAGGTTTTCAGGCCACAGCAACATCACTCCAGCTGCAGCAAGGGCATAAGTCCTGCCCAGTGGAGATAGATGACCAGAGGTCTTGAGACGAACAGGTAGTGACCACCTTGGCAGATTATCACTCCCCTCTGATGATGCACCTCCTGCATCTCCTAGTAGTGACACTGTATTGACATAAAGTTTCTAAGTGTTCCAAATGCCATATGAAACCTTTTGACCCTTTTGCCTTCCACTTCCACTCCACTTAACTATCATAACAAAACAGCAATAGTGTTAGTGCACATCAATGAAGAAAGCATTTCTAACTCACTCTGTTAACTTCCCAGGAATACCAGCAAGAGAGAGGCCAGGAAAGAGGAAGGGAATTCTTCTCCAACTGGAATTCAACTCAGATTACCAGTGGAGCCACCAAACACTGAGGGGAATTGTGCTTGCTTTTTTATCATTAACTGTTCTGGTAGTTGGGTTGGATTGTCCTTTAGAACATTTCCCCTACAGTTTTATATTACATAGCTGTAAAATGGCAGAAACTCTCACAATTCTATTACAGGCTGATTGCAATTAAAAGCAACATACAGCATCTGCAGATGCTTGGTATTAGTGAAAGCATGCAGTAAGTTCTGAAACAAGGTACGTATAACTGACAAAGATAGGAATTGAAGCACGAATTTAATTCTACTGCTTTCCAAAACATCTGGTCACTGAATATCAATTTGTTACACTGGGTCATTTGTTTTTACTGAATGAAGCCATGGAGTTCATGTACAGATTTCCCACAGAGCTCAAGCATATAAATCAATGGCAGAAGGGCTGCCAAGCCAACAACCCATGACTTTTGCTTGGCATTGGATGCTGATGAGGTGTGTCTTTGCTTTTGGAATGGCCAAATGAAAATTCACTCCCAAAGAAAGAGGCTGAAATTCAGTAGTTTGTACAAAACAAAAAAGATAAGAGTCCAAGATAGAGTTAATTTTGCCCCCTTTTTATGTTAAAACTCCCAGAATTCTCAAATAGTACAGTAAATGCTAGGCCCCCAGATGGCTTACGTAGTACTTACTTAGGCGATCCCTCGTAGTTCGAGGATGATGGTCCTCCATTTCTTGGAAGACACCTGTGCATGATCTTTTTAATGTGTGGAGGTCGGTGCACAGCCGGTCAACACACAGTCTTCACAGAGTGAGGTCCCAGCAGTGGTGTGATTAACACAACGAGAGTGGCTTCTCTCCGCAGCCTTCTTCTGCCTTCACAGCCATTGTAACATGTACCATGTTATCCTCCGCCTGCTCCGCCATTGAGGTCTTTGGGTCTTAGGATTGTTCTTGGTCTGGATCCTCCCCTGTGACCACTCCTGGGAGTGTGTGACTCCTGTGGCTGTGCCCTCAGGTTCATTGGAACACGCAAGCCCCCCCACCATGTCAAGGTGACAATCCATCGAGGGGGCCCAGATGGCACAGCAGGTTAAACCACTGAGCTGCTGAACTTGCTGACCAAAAGGTCAGCGGTTCAAATATGGGGAGCAAGGTGAGCTCCCGCTGAAGATCCAGTTTCTGCCAACCTAACAATTCGAAAACATGCAAATGTGAGTAGATCAATAGGTACCGCTGCAGTGGGAAGATAACAGCGCCCCATGCAGTCATGCCGTCCACATAACCTTGCAGGTGTCTACAGACAACACCAGCTCTTCAGCTTAGAAATGGAGATGAGCACCAACCCCCAGAGTTGGACACAACTAGACTTAATGTCAGGGGAAAACCTTTACTTTTACCTTTACTATATGTCCAATTACTAGATTATGAGGGGAAAAAATCACATTAAGTTTTGAGCAGCTACCCAGGACATTAGTGTGAAAGCTATTCTTGAAGGATGAATGGTTTCACCACTCCAATAAAAAAAGAACTACAGCAGTTCCAAAACATGCACATGTGAGCAGATCAAAAGATACCATTCCAGCGGGAAGGTAATGGCGCTCCGTGCAGTCATGCCGTCCACATGACCTTGGAAGTGTCTATGGACAATGGCGGCTCTTTGGCTTAGAAATCGAGATAAGTACCACTCCCTAGAGTCAGATACGACTAGACTTAATGTCAAGTGAAACCTTTACCTTTACCTTACAGTAAATGCTAGAGTGTTCTGGATTATTGTTTATTCGTTCAGTCGCTTCCGACCCTTCATGACCTCCTGGACCAGCCCATGCCAGAGCTCCCTGTCAACCATTGCCACCTCCAACTCCTTCAAGGTCAAGCCAGTTATTTCAAGGATACCATCCATCCATCTTGCCCTTGGTCGGCCCCTCTTCCTTTTTCCTTCCATTTTTCCCAGCATCATTCTCTTCTCTAAGCTTTTCTGTCTTCACATTATGTGGCCAAAGTACTACATCTTTGCCTCTAATACCCTTCACTCCAGTGAGCAGCCGGGCATTACTTCCTGGAGGATGGACTGGTTGGATTTTCTTGCGGTCCAATGCACACTCAGAATTTTCCTCCAACACCACAGTTCAAAAGTGTCTATCTTCCTTTGCTCAGCCTTCCTTATGGTCCAGACCTCGCATCCATAGGTTACTATGGGGAATACAATTGCTTTAACTATGTGGACCTTCATTGCCAGTGTGATGCCTCTACTCTTCACTATTTTATCAAGGTTTGTCATAGTTCTCCTCTCAAGAAGTAAACGTTTTTTGATTTCCTGGCTCCAGTCTGCATCTGCAGTAATCTTTGCATCTAAATATACAAAGTCTGTATTTCTACAAAGGCATTCTGAATAGTGTAATACAAAAAGTAATTCTGAATATAGACGAACTGTGTCCCGAAACCAATAAAATGCAGACCAAGACGACCAGTTAAAATAAATAAAAGTAAATACACATCAATAGGCTGGTCCAAAAACTGTTTATTGACCAATAACAGATTTCAACAGGAACTAGATGCAAGTAAGAATGCCTAGAATAACAACCCAGAGCAGGGATCTATACCTTTGTAAAACTTATATTTTAAAAAACCCAAAAGTTATTTAGCTCCTCTACGTTCTCTAGAATGAATAGCAGAATAATGTTTATGCTTTGGTATGGCAGCAGCATATATGAAATAAACCCATCCCCATATGCTAAATTTTAGCTCCCTCATCTTAAAATAAGAGAATACTTATTGGAGTGTCATGACAAATCAAATTATTTCCACATAAGCTTTTGTAGACTATAGCCTACTTCTTCAGGTGAATGGAATAGGTCATAGTCCATGAAACTTAAAGGTGAAATTAACCAGCGATGCCACAACATTCCTTTTTTCTTTCACTTAATTTTTAAAGTTTCATTTCAAACTTAACATAGAATTACTATGATTAAAAAATAATGAGGTAACAAATTATTTCCCAAACAGCATGTAAAGCTGATGATTACAATGAATAAGATTATAATTATTCTTTCATTGGAGTCATGGATCATTAAAGTACCTCATTGTTTATTTTGCATGGATCTTCAACAGATGGGCAATGATAGGATTGCTATTAATGCATTCAATAAATATGTGCCAGACATGATAAAAGTTATCTGTTGATTGTGTGCCATTCATTTCACTCAATAGATAGGGCTGTAGCATTTTCATCAGGATTTATACCCTTGATCCTTTCCACCACAGTACCATCTCTTTACCAACTACATGAAAATGATTAAATCTTTAAGCATGAGATATCCATTTACTCCTATTAAAAGGGACAAAAGTTCACTGGAGGGAGAGGGTTGGACTGTTTGATTGTATTTCCAATTTCAGAAAAGACTTTGACTCCAAAGGGCTCAGCAGAGAAGCAAAACCATTATGTGTGGAGGTCTGCGTCTTCAACAATGTTGTTGTTTTTTGTGGTCCAGTCAACTTTGACTTAGAATGAATGAGAGATCTCCACACTTTCTGATCAGCACCTGCCTTGGCCATGTCTTGCAAACCATCTTCACCAATCTCAGGGCACTGTCTATACTGGCCAGAAATCCTGACTTCCAGTGATCTACAATGTGGGGTAAACCAGTGAACCCATTTTTATCCCATGTTAGCAGAAGTCAGGGATTACTCCAGAAATTCTGCACTTCAATCTTGGTGTGGACTGCTGCACCAGTTCTAATTCAAACTAGTCTAGCAGTCCACGCAGATCAGTGCCACCAATCACTTTTCTTTGCAATTCATGGCACAGGGGAAGGAGGATTTTACTTATCTGGGTGGTCCTTTGTTGCTGTGGCTGCCAGACATGGTGTGTTGTTGCTGTTGTTGTTGTTGTCATTGTCATCGTCGTCGTCATCATTTTTAACATTCAAATGTTCCTCTCTTAAAGTAGAAATATATATTTCTTGAAAGATTTCCCCCTAGAATGTTGAGACAACTATACAGTCCCACCACATATGCATATAGCTTCCCTTTTCTCCCTTTGTTGATTTGCATGAGGTATATTTAAAGCCCTGTTACTTGCTTAGCTTCTCAAATTTAGTTTTTTATAAATTAATTGATTTCTTTAGACAACAATTACCATCAAGTGTTGTCACTCCTCTAATGATATCAGTTGGATACCATTTGAATTGCCATGGGATTTGTAGTTTAGTGAGCTACCATCCTAAAGAATCCTGGTGTTTATAGCTTAGTGAGATATAAGGTTAAGGGTTAAATCAGGATACCTTGAGAACTAAAGTTCAGGGGAATGCACTAAAACTGTCTACCAGTTTCAGGCTGCATTATATAACACTGTAGATGGGGCTGCCTCTTTTTTCATTGTCAGCTAAGAAGACTATTGTGGGTATTCTTTGTGACTCAAGCAACCACTGATAACTTTGACAGTCTATATAAAGTTAAGGTTTTATAATCAAGAGAGCTTTCTGCCACATCAGAAGACTGGGCTCATCCTTCTGCAATTGGAAGGATGTGGGATGGTTACATTTTTATGCTCTTGCAAGAGAAAGCATTGTTGCCACCAAAGTTTGTGTATACAAAAGGCCCAAAGAGTTTCAGCACTCCACCACAAATTTGCAAGTGGCACTACAGTGCGTGGGTAGCAGTGGTGGTAGGAAACACTTTGAAGGCTTTTATGCCGATAGAGCTGCCTTCCACGGAATGAGCACCTTGGTCAAAATAGTACGATAATAGTAAGATTGGCTAACCTCCGCTCTTCAAAAAGGAAACATTTTTCTTACACCTTTATCTAGAACAGAAGTCCTTCTAATTGATGCCAATGATTCAATCTGGGGTTTTACACATGCAAAAGAGGTCAGCACTATTGCTTTTCAAAGAATATGTGTGTGGGCAGGGAGCTACCCTCTTTTGTTTGTTGAATATCAACTGCAAGACTTAATATATCCCAACAACATGCTAATATGTCCTTTAATCTCCTCATATGTAGGTGTGGCGTTGTTCATTGCAAGGAAAGAGCTTGTCTTTATGAAGCTTCAAGGAAGAACAAAAATCATACTTTTCTTATGTAACCTTCTCAAGGATAAAATCCATTTTTCTGTATGATGCATCCAAACCAGGTAACTAGAAGTACTGTCATGCATGTCTACTCTGGAGGGGGAAATCATTGTGTTCTATGGGAGTGATTGCAGAGTAGAGAACTTCCTGCTGAAGAGTTCTTCATGCTAGTATTTTAAAGGTTTTTATGCAGTAAGAAAAAATATATGAAGGAATAGGGGAACAACAAAGAGACCTAAAAGAAGATGACATTGTTCATGAAATTGTCTGAAATTAGGTGAATGATGTAGGGCAGTGGTTCTCAACCTGGGGTCCCCAAATGTTTTTGGCCTTCAACTCACAAAAATCCTTACAGCTGGTAAACTGTCTGGGATTTTTGGAGTTGTAGGCCAAAAACATCTGGGGACCTCAGATTGAGAACCACTGATGTAGGGCAATGTCATGGCTCAGTGGTTTCCTACTTTGGCCCTCTCGGTGTTTAACTCTACAAAACCCTAGCCAGATTGGCCAATTGTCAGTAATTCTAAGAGCCGAGGCCCCAAACTCCTGGCAGACCAAGCATTAGAAACCACTGGTATAGCCTTGTCTGGAACTCTTCTAAGGGCCCTTCCAGTCAGTACAGAAGGGAGGGAGTGGGTTATTTTAACCCGTTTCCTCCCGGATTTCTGTCCCCATCCCAAAGCCAAACTCCAGGCTTTCCCTTCAAGGGTGGCTAGAGGCCATCCCACTCATTCCTCCCCCCCCCCCCCCCAAAAAAAAAGCTTACTGAGGCCTGCCAGCAGTGCAGGCCCCTCTGCAGAGTACTCCTGACATGAAAAAAAACCCTCACCTCCTGATGCATCATTTTTGCACATCAGGAGTACTTACCGGCAGGCCCCTCTGGTAAGTTTTGAGGTGGGGAATGGGGAACCCGGGGGGAGGTGTACTCTCCCACTTCTTGAGGCTCCAAAAGCCTGAAGAACTGGGATAGTTGTGGGGATTGACCCCTGGAACTGTGAAAGCAGTCCCAGGAGTCAATCCCCACAGGCCCAAAACCTGCAAAGATCTGGACCTTAAGTTTTGGATCTTTCCAGGTGTCAAATTAATCTGGGTTTACCTGAGATGTCGTTTGAATGCCTCAACATGGGTTATCAGGGCTGTGGCGAAGGGCCCTAAGGCTGGATGTACACTGCTCTATATCCCAGGATCTGATCCCAGATTATCTGCTTTGAACTTGATTATATGAGTCTGCACAGTCAGATAATTTGGGATAAACAGACAATCTGGGATTAGATCCTGGGAAATAGGGAGGTATACATCCAGCCTTAGTGTCAATGAAAACAGTGGAAAGTCTTCACAACATTTATAGGTCTAAGTACCCTAAAGGCACTAGATCCCATCTGATCTTGGAAACTAAGCATGCTGAACCTGGATAGTACTTGGATTGAAGACAACCAATGTATACCTAGTGATGTAGGCTATATTTCAGAGGAAGGAACTGACAAAACCACTTCTGAGTCCTCCTCAGCTAAAGCTGGATTTCCACTGACCTATATCCCAGGATCTGATCTCAGATTATTTTCCCAATTTATCTTGCAGTGTAAACTCATATAATCCAGTTCAAAAATTGTATAATCCAGTCCAGAGTCACCATAAAGTCAACATGCAACTTGAAGGCACACATAAACACTTTAACAACAGGAGATGTTTCAGAAAGAATGCTTCTCGCAGTCAGAAGGCACTGTATTATCATGATCGTCATCATCCTACCTTTTCCTTGGCCATGGAACATAAAACAGCTTGCAAAAGTTGAAACAGATACTGCCAAAAGTATAAATGTTACAAAAGTATCATTCAAATTGAAAGACTGTTGCCCTTTATTTAAAAATCTTCCTTTCCCAAGGGCAATTTGACTTCAAATATTTGCCTTCACCCATGTTTGGAAGGATAACAAGGAGGGAGCTATTTCAGCCTAACAAAGGACTTCCAGAGCCAGGAGATAGCTACCAATTCTCTTTTTATCTTTAATAGATTTTACAAATATGTAAAATAAAACAACAGAAGCTATAGGAAGTTGACAAGTGGAAGGCATATCAATGTTTGCCATAAAATTGAGTGAGGCAGAAAGACAGCCTATAAGAAACAGAAAGAGTTGGTTGAGATTCAGAGGGTGGGAGGTGAGAGAACAGAGCATGTGCAGCAGCTGGGGCTGGAAGCAATAAGTTGTGGAAGGGACTTCAGTTTTACATACTGGGTTGAAATACTGGGATCTATCTTTATGGTTTCAATCAGAGATATAATTTGTAATTACTGTATTATGGAACTAGCTCTTGTGGAAGGATATGATTTGTGTGTGATCAATCAGAAAGCAAATGTGTGTGTGTGTGTGTGTGTGTGTGTGTGTGTGTTTAGTGTGTTTCTGCTGAGCAATGACTGAGCAAGCCCGTTGCAAAACAAAACAAAAGCCACTGCTATAAAACGCAGTTGTTAACTAAGCATCCACAACCAGGGCGGGTTCTTCTAAATAAAAGGATTTTTAACTCCTGGAATGCAAATCAAGCTTAGGGATGACACAGATTTTTGTTCCCAAATGTTTGTACAAGTTTTGCACTGCACTGCACTGAGCAGATCTCATAGATTTGGGTTTTCCCCCCTTACCATTAACTATTCTGATTTGTTCCCACTCCACAAACATAATTACAGCTGAGACTGGTTTATTCAGCCCTTCCAAACTTGGTGTTTTCCAGCTGTGTTGGATTGCAAGTAATGAGAGGACACTAGGTTGAGAAAGGCAAATTCATATCATTAGAAAAGACATGAGAGATAGGGGTGAAAACTAGAGGTGTGCAATTTGCCCAAAAGACATCCAATTTTGGGGCCCCTTGTCAGCTGACCCCTCATTCTGTTAAACAGGAAGTTATTCGAAAATGGAGGGGTGTTGCCGTTTTCATTTGGCAAAGATTTGGCCCATTAGCTACAATGGGAAATTTTAAAGGCTCAATCCTTAGTCATTTTTAGGCCTATCTGCATGAAACCTACCTCAGTTTTAGACCCCATTTACAACTGCAAGCCTGCCAAGTTTCAAAGCAATTCAACAATCTACTGATTTTTTAAAATTATTTTCAGTTATAACTAATATATATATATATAATATAATATAATATAATATAATATAATATAATATAATATAATATAATATAATATAAAACAAACCACATGAGAGGTTTCTGGGAATTGTAGTCGCTGGTTGTGTTCATTCTCAACCAATCAGAGCATGGAAACAACAAGGCTTTTTATTGGCTAAGAAACAGAGAGAGAAACTTCAACTCCCATCATACTCCAAGAAGAGACTTTTCAATGCCCGCCCTTTGCAAGTGCTGCTGGGAAAACAAGTTCTCAGCAGGGTCCTCTCTGGAAGAGAAGCCTAGAAAACTTTCCAAAAAGAAATGGATGGATACTGTTGCTGCTGCCGGAGAGGGAGAAAGGATGCAGCAGATCCCTGCCTCAGGTATATTGCAGGCTTAACTTCTTTAGGATATTAGAGGCAAAGATGAAGTACTTTGGCCACATCATGAGAAGTCAGGAAAGCTTGGAGAAGTAATAATGCTGCGGGGAAAGGAAGGAAAAAGGAAGAGGGGCCGACCAAGGGCAAAATGGGTGGATGTTATCCTTGAAGTGACTGGCTTGACCTTGAAGGAGCTGGGGTGGCAACGGCAGGGAGCTCTGGCGTGGGCTGGTCCACGAGGTCATGAACAAATAATCAACAACAACAAGATGGTTACAGAAATATCTACAGAGGATTCTATAAGGCTACAGGAAAAGAGGAAACTGATACTAACTTAGAATCTCTGGCTCTCTTATCAGTCTTACTCTAACAAATGCCATAAATATTGATAATATGTTAGAAATATTAATGAACTCTCAACAGTTTGAAAATATAATAGAAGTCCCAACGTTATTACTATATGCAACAAACATTTGCATTGTATGCTTATTTTAATAAAGAAAAATAAAATATATTTTTAAAAGTGGGGAAATAGAGTTTGAAAATACTGCCTGGCATCCCATTACATCCAGTATAATGTAGTGCTTTGGCTATTATGCTATGGCTCTGGAGACCAAGAGTCAAATCCCTCTCAGCTGCAAAACCTTGGGCAAATCATACTTTTTCAGCTTCAGGGCCCTTCTACACTTCCACATATAAAATCCAGATCATCTGATTAAATGGCCATGTATAGAATCATAGAATCATAGAAGAATAGAGTTGGAAGAGACCTCATGGACCATCCAGTCCAACCCCCTGCCAAGAAGCAGGAAATCGCATTCAAAGCACTCCCGACAGATGGCCACAGCCTCTGCTTAAAAGCCTCCAAAGAAGGAGCCTCCACCACAGTCCGGGGCAGAGAGTTCCACTGTCGAACAGCTCTCACAGTGAGGAAGTTTTTCCTGATGTTCAGGTGGAATCTCCTTTCCTGTAGTTTGAAGCCATTGTTCCACGTCCTAGTCTGCAGGGCAGCAGCAAACAAGCTTGCTCCCTCCTCCCTATGACTTCCCCTCACATATTTGTACATGGCTATCATGTCTCCTCTCAGCCTTCTCTTCTGCAGGCTAAACATGCCCAGTTCTTTAAGCCGCTCCTCATAGGGCTTGTTCTCCAGACCCTTAATCATTTTAGATGCCCTCCTCAGGACGCTTTCCAGCTTGTCAACATCTCCCTTCAATTGCGGTGCCCAGAATTGGACACAGTATTCCAGATGTGGTCTGACCAAGGCAGAATAGAGGGGTAGCATGACTTCTCTGGATCTAGAATCTATACCCCTATTGATGCAGGCCAAAACCCCATTGGCTTTTTTCGCCACCGCATCACATTGTAGGCTCATGTTTCACTTGTTGTCCACAAGGACTCCAAGATCTTTTTCACACGTACTGCTGTCGAGCCAGGCGTCCCCCATTCTGTATCTTTGCATTTCATTTTTTTTCTGCCTAAGTGAAGTATCTTGCATTTGTCCCTGTTGAACTTCATTTTGTTAGTTTCGGCCCATCTCTCTAGTCTGTCAAGATCGTTTTGAATTCTGCTCCTGTCTTCTGGAGTGTTAGCTATCCCTCCCAGTTTGGTGTCGTCTGCAAACTTCATGATCATGCCTTCTAACCCTTCGTCTAAGTCGTTAATAAAGATGTTGAACAGAACCGGGCCCAGGACGGAACCCTGCAGCACTCCACTCATCACTTCTTTCCAAGATGAAGATGACGCATTGGTGAGCACCCTTTGGGTTCGTTCACTTAGCCAATTACAGATCCACCTAACCGTAGTTTTGTCTAGCCCACATTTTACTAGTTTGTTTGCCAGAAGGTCATGGGGGACTTTGTCGAAGGCCTTACTGAAATCCAGGTACGCTACATCCATGGCGTTCCCTGTATTGACCCAGCTTGTAACTCTATCGAAAAAAGAGATCAGATTAGTCTGGCATGACTTGCTTTTGGTAAATCCGTGTTGACTATTAGCAATGACTACATTTGTTTCTAAGTGTTTGCAGACCACTTCCTTAATTATCTTTTCCAGAATCTTGCCTGGTAGACCCAGATAATCCAGTTCAAAGCAGATAACGTGGATTGCCTGCTTTGATAATCTAGATTATATGGCAGTGTTGAAGGGGCCTCAGAGGAAGGCAAAGGCAACCTCTTTTGATAGGATCCTCCTGGCATCAGTGTACCACAAAGACTAACGCAGGC